>NW_024354886.1:3666189-4310121 GCF_902729225.1 Pteropus medius
GCGCACACACACACACACACACACACACACACACACTAAAGTAGGACAAAGAATGTATTCCATCTCCAACTCTCCCTACCTCTCTAGATTTTTGATCTATTTTTCTTTGGCCACACAAATTTGTCTTTTTCTATGTGTACTAATTTAGACAGTTCTGTGGAAGGAATGTGGCTATTGAAAGATGAAGAAAAACTGCTGGGAAATGAGGATGTGGGGTGGTGTAGCAGATCTAAAGACCAACCTACACAGAAAGATGTTTATCTAAGTTTAAAAAGACCTTAGAGATCACCCTGTTCCATCTTCCACCCAAATCCATGACTCTTTTATATATGGAATAAAGGCTGCTTGTATTGTTAGAACATCAATATTCATCTAACATACCAAAAATATACTGAGAAATCCTCTGAAAATATATTTTTCAACAGGGAAAAAACATGAAGCAGAATAAACATGATGCCATTGTTTGTGAACCTAAAGAACTTCTGAATCCCTCTCCCAAAGTAACAAATTGTTGCAAATCACTGTGGGTGAAATACAGTTTTCAGAAGTCGTACATGACCCGACTTGCCAGCAACCAGCTAGTTTCAGCCATGTCAAGGAACCCAGGTAAGATATTATTTGTATTGCACTAAGAGAAATATTCTACTTAGCATGAATTTCCCTTGGTATTGAGGCCATAAATTTGGACATTAAATAGATTATTTAAACATTTAACTGTAGGAAGATAGTGGTAAAGTGCTAGATGGTAAAAATCTAAGACTGACTTTGCTTCATGGTATTTAATCTCTTAGTTTATATTAGCCCTGAATCATTGATGTGACAGCTAATTAAGACGATCCCAAATCGACTACAATAGATCAAATTTAGTTATTAGGTTCATAAATATTTATAACTGTTTACATATGTTTAATCATGTTTCTATTGTGAATTGTACTTTTAAAATTAAAAGATATCCTGCTTTATCACTTTAAAAAAATAAAATAATTTAGATCAAATTTATCTTTTAATATTATGTTTAAACTTGACCTGACAATATTTGCCTTCTTAAGGTAGGAGGAATTCAGTTTAGGTTCCTTCTTGATTTTGCCAATACAGGAAAGAACATGAAGGAAAGATAAACTTGAAATTTTGTGTTGCAAAAAGTATGATTCCTAAATGTCCCAGAATGTTGAATAATCGAAGTCTTATGTTTTGAGGAGCAATAAAGAGTGTTGGAGTCAAATTTATGAGTTTTTAGACTTTTAGGTTAAAAATATGTAAGACACTTGAAAGGAATTATTAAAACTAATCTCAACATAGTCTCCAATTTTAAAAGAATTATATGCCACTGAGAAAGTGGAAATTTCAAGCATCCTGATAGTCTTTTGCCACCATATGAAATATAGTATCCATTTTACAGAAATAACTTAATTGACTAAAACTTTGTATTTTCATCTGTGCAGGTGTCAACAATTATTTCTCAAAGCCTGAGATTCTATCACCTGTGAATACTTTCTAGAACATTTTTTTAAATTGAAGTGTAATTCATATGCCATAAAGTTCGACATTTTAAAGCTCACAATTCAGTACTTTTTAGTATATTCACAAAGATGTGCAATCATCAGTACTATTCTAGAACTTATATTTCATCGTAAACCTTTTCCAGTATGTTTTCACCCTGGGGAGCGCGCGCTTATACCGCTAGATCCTCAGATTCCTGGTGAAGCTGATGGGTACCTTCTGAGGTGCCCTCTGGACTGTTGTCACATTTATCAAAATGCTTTCCTAATTACAGTTTCACCTCAAAAGCAGAAGTAGGGTGAAGAATTAATAATGCTACTACCTTTGGTTTATAGAGGAACAGCTTAATCTACGTTTGTTTTCATGCCTAGAACTCTCATTTTACTGTGTATGTAAAATCTTTGTGACTGGTATTTTATCCTGGTGGGCTACCAGTGTGCATACAACGGCGGATCCCCCAATTAATTGTGGTAGCAGACACAAAGCCTCCCCTTTCCTTTCCACACTGTTCCTAGCCCAGGAGGAAGCAGCACATTTCTCTCATATTTTATGATATTGCTGAAGAAACGGAGGATGTGCAGACTGAAGGGAGCGGTGTGAGAGGGACCTGGTGTTATTTCGGCGTCGCGAACACCAAGTCTAGGGTAATGGGAGGCACCGGGCAATGTATTCCCGGTATCTGGTTTCCTCCCTCCGGCTCCGCCGAGTGCCTGGGAGCAACCGAGGCGTACGGCTGCTCACGCTGGCTACCACCGCTGGCCGCCAGTGCACGCTCCCCATTGGTCAAGTGCGCCCACGTGACCTTTACCGTCAAACTGCCCTGCAGAGCGCGCACTTTTACCGCCAGGGAATGGGCTTGGGCGGTGCAGCGGGTCGCGGGGTTGCAGAGGTGCGGGAGGTTGCTCGGAGAACCCGGGGAGGCTTTACCCTGGAACCTAAAAAAAAAAAAAAGCCCTAAGCACTGCCCAAAGTAAAACTCTTAGTAAGGAAGCCGATTATTAAGAAGGTCCCCTTATCCCCTCAGTGGCTTTTGTCATGGCCTGCGACACTGAGTGCAAATGAAAATCAAAAGCCATTATTGGTTGGAAAGTGGCTAGCCGACGCCAAAATTTATCTCTGTTACTTTGGGTAAGTCTACACATCTGAACAACTCTGGGGGGAAAGAAACTATTTGTGTGGGGAACTTAAAGCTACTTTTTCTTAGAAAAGTTGAGGGGTTGGGTAGGATCTTGGGAAGTCCAGAGAACCTCTCTTGATTGGTCATTTAGGGAAATTAGAAACTCTTGGAAAGCAAAAATGAGTAAAAGCAAGAAGAGACCCTGCCCAGGTCTAAAAATGTAATAATTATTGACAGGAAAGGGAAAAGTTTTTTCAAAACCCTACATTATATATTTGTGTGTGTGTATAAGTATTATAAATGGGATATGTAATTGTAGAAGTCAGTAAAGTCCAGTAATTCAGCTGTTTTAACCCTTTGAGAGTGCTTAAATGCTCATTTTGCCTCTTTATTCTTCTAAGGCTTGCCAACTGTCCCCATCCTCCTCTAGGAAACATTTTCTTTTGTCTATTCATTCAAAAAAGCACTAAGACATACTATATGTCAGGCACTGTGTTAGGTTCTAGGGTGACAATGATGCACAAAACAGTAACAGCCCCTTCCCTCCTGGAGCAGATAGTACTTAATTACACATACCAATGTTAGATATAATGTAAATTCTAAGAAGAGGTCCAGATGCTGTAATGGAGCTTTGACTTAGCAGGGAGGTTTGAGAAGGCTTCCCTCAAGATGTTACACTGGACCCTAACCTGAAGGGGTTAAGTGAAGTGGAAGTTGCAGGCAAAGGGAGCAGCTTGTGCAAGGGAGATTGCCCATCTTAACCATTTCCACTATACATACCTCAATCTTGCCTCTTAGTACTCAGAATACACTTCTTTTTTCATTCAGTTCCAAATTTTAGGAAGTAACTTATAACCTATAGGCAATGTTTATGCAATAGGTAAGTATACTGATATACAGATCTAATATTCATTATCATCTGTTCTTTTGTATAATAAAAACATGCAATGATTATAACTAACTGTAGACTATGATGTATCGCAATAGCAGTAAAAGTAATAAAGATATTCAAAGTACTGAGAGATCACATTGTTTTGGAAGACTGGAAAAAGGCATCTACAGGAGAAAAACAATGGCGTAGATGATAGAGGCTCTGTTCATCCCTCTGGCGACCAAATCAAAGTTGTGGCAGTAATAAGGAGCAACGGCAAGGAAAGATCGCCTGGGATCTATAGATGGATAAGACATACAACTAGGGAGAAGTCTAAGAAATCACCCTGCAATGGCAGAATGTAGGACGGGCTAGGACACGGGGCCACACGGTCTCAGGCGGCTGAGTGAGACGGAGGCTGCAGCAGCGGCAGAAGCCTCTTAAAGGGGCCGCGTCCGTGAGTGGATTTTTGCAGTGATGGACGTGCTCGTTCTGAGCACCAGTGCCAATTCAGCCGCGCACAGGGGGCATCGGGGACTTACAGGGAGACATTGTCAGAGTGAGAGCCAAGGCAAGACTCACTCTGTACAGAAGTGCCAGTAGTATCCATTGTTCCCTGTTGAGGCCTTTCCCTCCCCGCTTCCAGTGTGCGGATACAGCGCCATCATAGCCCGTGAAGTCATCAAACTGGATAGCAGATGTTGCTCTGCCCAGAGGATTCCCTGAAACCCCGCCTCCCCCAACTCGAGGCGCCACTCAAGCCACATCCAGGTATATCCTCAGCGAGTCAGGTGCTCCTTGCTGAGCAGCGCCAAGACTCAGACTGGAGGCAGCTAGCCTCGGTTTCTGGTGTGGCCTTTTGAGGCAACTATAAGCACAGCATCTGTGGATTGCTTTCTGAATCTTAACAGGTGGCCCTGGAGGGGTAGAAGCTTGGGCTAAATTTGGCCTGCAGCTGAACCCTTCTCAGGACTGTACCACTGGACACTTACTTCACAAATCCACACTAATAAGACTGAGAGACTTAAGAGCTTTGCTTAGTGCATAGAAACAGACACAGAAAGGCAGCCAAAATGGGAAGACAAAGAAACAGAACCCATATGAGAGAACAGAACAGAGATCCAGATATAATGGAGTCAAGTAATCTAACAGATGCGGAGTTCAAAACACTGGTTATAAAGATGCTCAATGAACTTTTGGGAAGAGATAAAAAACATAAAAATGAAAATGGAAATTATAAAAGGGAACCAGTCTGAAACGAAGAACACATTATCTGAGATGAGTATATTAAATGGAATAAACAAAGGAATAAACAAAGTGAATAAAGAAAAGGATCAAATGCCCTATCTAGAAAACAGGAAAGCTAATCAGGACACTCAATCAGAATGGCAAGAAAGAAAGTTGCCAAGACTATAAAAATAATTGAAGGAGGACATGGGACACTATTAAGGCTCCAAATATTCGTCTGATTGGCATAAGAGAAGAAAATCAAGATGTTGAGCAGCTATTTGAAGAAATAATGATTGAAAACTTCCCTAACCTGGTGAAGGAAATGGACATAAAACCCCAGGAAGCTGAGAGAATTCTAAAAATCAGGGATCCAAAGAGGCTCACACCAAGACACATCATAATTAAAATGCCAAAGGTTAAATACAAAGAATATTAAAAGCAACTAGAGAAAAACAGATAATTACTTATAAGGGAACACCCATAAGACTGGCAGCTGATTTCTCAAAAGAAACTATGCAGGACAGAAGGGCTTGGCAAAAAATATTCCACGGGATAAAGACCCAGGATCTACAACCAAGAATTATTTATCCAGCAAAGCTATCATTTAGAGTTGAAGGACAGAAAAGGAGCTTTCCAGACAAAAATAAACTAAAGAAATTTATCACCACTAAGCCAGTATTACAGGAAATGTTGCAGGGACTTTTTTGAAAAGAAAAAACATGTTTTAAAAACAGGAATAAAGAAGGATAACAACTACATTCCTATCAATAAGTACCTTAAATGGAAAAGAATTAAGTGCTCCAACTGAAAGATAGAGTGGCTGAAAGGATAAGAAAACAAGACCCCTACATATGAAAAGGAAGGGGATGGAAAAAGATATTGCTTTAATGCACCTAGAAGGTATTTAAGTCAGACAGAGAAAGAGAAACACTATATGATTTCACTTATATGCGGAATCTAAGGAATATAAAGAACAAACTAATCAAAAACAGACTCACAAATAAATGGACAATTTGGTGTCGGACAGAGAGGAGGGGGTTTGGGGGTTGAGAGAATGGGGTGAAGAGTTAAAAAGTACAAATTAGTAGCTAATGGATGGTCACAGGGATGGGGAGCGTGGCATAGGGAATGCAGTTAGCATTAATACATTGCTAGGTGGAGGGTCAGGGGAGGGAGGGAACAATTGAGATCATTTTATGAACTATTTAGATGTCTAACCAATGTACTGTATACTTGAAACTAAAATAAATAAATAAATTTAAAAAAATCCTCCAAAGGGTAAAAAAAAAAAAAAAAAGCATCTAAGAGGCAGTGATTTTTGTGATACGTTTCAAAGGTAAGATTATCTCTCATGTGCTTAGTTCCCACTCTCATCACTCCCTACCACTGGCAGCCATTGTTCTTAGATCTTTGGGTATCCTTCCAGAAGTATTTTATGCAAATATGAACAATTGTGTGTATAGATTTTTATATTCCCTCTCTTTTTAGATAAAAAGTAGCATATTAAGTAGCCTGTTCTTACTTGCTTTCTCACTTATGATTTGGGGATCTTTCTCCAATAATTCTTAGAGAGCTTCCTCATTCTTGTTAACTGCATAATATTACATGGTGTGGATACACCATCATTTGTTTACATAGTTTCATATCGATGTGCATTTGGGTTGTTCCAATCATTTAATATTGAAAACAATGCTACAACAAATAACCTTGAACATATTTGCATTTGTAAAATTTGGTAAATAGATACATTGCTCCCCACTGGAGGTGTTATGCCAATTTACGATGCCACCACTTATTGTGAGAGTATCTCTAAGCTTTTAATAAGGTTCTATAACAGAAGTTTAAAATATGTAAATGTGCATTATTGTTGCTATTTTACAACTTTAAATGAAAGGAGCACTGACTTCAAGACAAACTAAAAAGTAGCGTTACCTTTAGATAAACTTGCATCTTTACAATCATAATCAACAATATCTGTTGAGTACTTTCTATGTGTAGAGCACTGAGCTAGTTATGAAATAGATACATGTCATCAAGGGTTTCACCATCTAGTTGGTCAGACATGCACAAACTATAAATATTTATTATGTTGAGATCCAGAATGCAAAACACACCTCTTCCCTTTGGCACACCACACTTGATACTTTGTTGCATCTTATCTCCAGGTTCTTTCTTCTCTGTCTCTCTTGTAATCCATCTTTCTAATGCAGATAGTATACTAGATTTTGTATTTCCCAGGTGACAGTTAATCAGTTAAATACTTGCACATCATTATGCTTTTGATTGGCACAGTCAGGGCTGGCCCTAAACCCATTTTGAAGTAGGTGACATTTGTTCGGAGGGTCTCCCCACTCTGTTCCCTTTTCTTCTCTCTGGGCACCTTCTCTCCTGGATGAGCTGTCAGCTCTCACTGGCGCTTTCACTTTTTCTCAGGTAATTGTCAAATAATCCTTGCTGGGGTGTCAACTAATCATTAACGTGTTAGTTCAAAATGGCTTGAGGTGAGATAGTATGTGTATGTTTCAAGATACTCTTGAAAACAAGAATAGAAACTGAAATGACAGACAGTAAGGTTGCAATTATGATCAAAGGTCCACATTTCACCTATTATTTAAGCCGCCTATTTAGAGGCTTACCCTTGGTTGAGGTGAATTAATGCATTGAGACCTTGTTCCTTTCTGCCCCATCTTATCCTCTCTCTCCTACTCTTTACTCTGTTGTAGGTTCCTGGAACTCTGAGGACCATTGTCTTCAGAGATCTTAACTTTCAAACTCAGCTGGGCAGCCTGGCTCAGTAGTGTCTGGAGGTCAGAGAGGGGGCCGGGTGAAGCAAGTTGCCCTTAGGCACTCTTTGCTTTGTCTTCTCCCAGTCAGCTTGCTCTCTGGCTGCCGCGTTGTGAATAGTTGTTTTTTCCAACTCTATCACCCAGTGTAAGTGGCTGCCCTTTCCACTTAGGTAGCAGTGGTTTCTGCTAGTTGCCCAATGTATATTAAAGTGTGGATCTGAGTAATAGTAATGATGCTGTGTTTTTGTTGCATTACATTGTTTTAATCAAAGCAACTCGTGTTCATGAAAACAAATTTACTAGTACAGGAGTGCTTATGGTGAAAGGGCCTAAAGCAGGGCCTGGCAGATAGAAAGCCTTCTATAAATATTAGTTGAATGAATGAATGAATGAATGAATGCATGCATGCAAAGTCAGTATTCAGTCTCTCTCTTTCACTCCTACCCCATCCCACTGTCTTGTTCCCAGAAGGGCAACTATTTAATTGGCTATGTTTTCCAGTTTTCTAGATCAGGATTCTCAACCATGGCTGTATGTTAGAAGCACCTAGGGAGATTTTATTTTTTAATTTAATTTATTTATTTAGTTTCAGGCCCCAAAGGGACTTTATTATTATTTCTATTTTCATCATCATTCACATTTTTAAAATTTATATATATATATTTTATCATGGTGACATTGGTTAACGAAATCCAGTAAGTTTCAGGTGTAGAATTCAATAGTAAGGCATATAGATTGCATTGTGTGTTCACCGCCGATAGTTAGATTTCTTTCTGTCACCACATATTTGACCCCTTTTGACCTGGGGAGCTTTTTAAAAACATGTATGTATAATTTTATTTCCAGACCAACAAAATTGTTTTTTTTCTTTTTAAGGCCTGGAAGTTGATAGTCATGTACAGCCAGAGCTGAGAACCACTGTTTTAAATAATGTGTGTTTATTCTCCTATCTCTTGGTTTATCGAGTTGATGCCATCCATTGATTCCTTGACATTACAGATGAAGTTTAGCTCATACTACACCCTCTCTTTTCATGTTTGACAATTATTATTTTAATACTTCTGTTTTTCCGTTTTTGTAAACTTAAATAATTTAAACTCCTATTTTTTATTTAATGTATTTTCAGCATTATCACGACTCACCATTTTAAAAGATAAAGATACTAACTTCCCTGTCCTTTTTGTACTCAGCTTTCCACAGCCCACTATTTGTCCTCTATACCTTTTTATTTTATGTGGCCAAAGTTGTTATCATTTACAATCTGACCTTCAGTCACAACCAATTCTTCCATGCTTCGTCCATCAGTTAATTCTAAAAGTTAAAAACCAGTAACTTTGGTTTACATTATTGTATCTATGTAAATATTGTCTACCATCAAATCTAGTAATAGTAGCTAAGACATAATTAGGGCTTTTCGTACAACCAGGCACTTTATGATCAGCATTGTTTAATATTCATAATAATATTAAATTTCCTTTTAACAAATGAGGAAACTGAGGCACAAAGAAGCTAAATAACTTGCCTAAGGACAGGAAATTAGAAAGCAACTGAGCCAAGACCTGAAACTTCCCCTATAAGCTGGAAAGAGAATGCACATCAAGATCGAATACATATTTTTTCTTTTTTTTCTGGGGATCAGGGAAGGGACGATGGTTGTTTTCCCCTCCTGTTATACAACTCTGCTCAGTTTTCTTTTTTCCATTTCTACTAGTGACTATTTTCAGCCACTTCGGCATCCCCACCTCTCTCAGCAGTTGGCCTAATTTTCTGCTTCGTGTACAAAATTGATATCATCATGGGTAAACATCAGAATCTCCTTCCTCCTTGCTCCAGACTTCCTTAAGTGAGCATCACCTTATCTCTTTCTATCCTATCTCAAAGGAAGTGGGAATGCCCCTCCTGTTCAAAGGTCATCCTTCCCTTTGTTTTCATTCTCATTCCTCCTAAACCTCTGAGACTTTGCCTCAACAATTTGCCCTATACTATCTCTACTTTCCATTACTTCTGATCTAATTCGTTTCTTCAACTTATAAACCTACTCAAGACTCTCATCTTCGAAAATTCCTTTAACATACCTCCTCTTGCTACTGCCTTTTATTCTTTTTTGTTGTTGTTTTTATCAGGGTATTGCTCAGAAGAAGAGTCTACACTTACTGATGCCAAGTCTAGTATGGTAGCTCAAATTCACACTTAACTATCCTGCAAACTTCCTTTCATCTCTACTACATGACCAAATCTCTTTTGTTATACTTCAGTCCTGGGTAATACCAGCAGTACTTTTTAAAGGATAAATTTGTCCTTGCTAAGAGACTTCGAGCCTTTCAGAGGTTTATTAGTGGTTCTGCTAAATTTAAGAAAATTATTTTGAAATTATTACTCAGAGTAGGTATTGTTAGGAATTGAACATTCAACTGTAGTATGTTTGATTGATTATGAGAGGGCATGTCCTTTGAGATGGGGCAACTATTGTTGATTTTGTATTTGAAAGATTTAAATATTCAAAGTGATTGAAAAACACTAGCTATTGCCCTGAAGGCCTCCTAAAAGAAACCACTTTTCTCAATTAAAAGAAGAGGTCACATTGAGTTTGAGATGAAGCCTTGAGTTCTGGTGAGTTAGTTTGTCTCTGAAAAAGGGGGTTATATGTTTTCCAATCTGGAAGCAGATAGTCCAGCATGTGGAGAGGCCAAGACTTTTAGTACCCTCATCCTCATTTTTGTTTACCTGTTGAATTTAGGAGTGGTGCCTACAAGCAATAAAAACTGTATGTGCTGGAATGATGTTCCCTGAGAATAATTACCTCCCAGTAATGAAATGAGACTAAAGCTGCGATTGCTTAAAATTATACCTTGTCATATAGGTAAAGTACTCCAAAGTTTAACACAGAGGAATAACATTCTAAAAAAACCCATAATTCCTTCAGTTTAAATGTAAGCCACATTTTAATTTGCTTTATATTTGGAGTATAGACTTTCTGTATGACTTTTTATTGTTTTCTGGACTTTCTCATTGCCTTTCCTCCCTCCCCCGCATGATTTGTAGTTTCCCCAAATTTTCAGCCATACTATCTCTTCTATCAAATCTCCCTGTCCCCTGGGAACTCCCCTTCTAGAGCTGTTCTTTTGCTCCAATCTAGTTACTTCCTAGGCCCATTGCACTATTATCATCCTGGGACTTCCCTTCACTAAATCTTCTTTTTTTTCTTTGTTTAGTCATATTTGTATTCTGTTTTACTGGAATGCTTCCTCAAAAGACTTCCTGAGAAATTGTGAATGAGAGAAAAACTTCCTGAGTCCTTGCATATCTGAAAATGTCTTTATTCACCTCTCATATATCACTGAGAGTTTAGCTAGGCATTGACTCCTAGGTCAAAAATAATTTTTTATAAAATCCTCGAGGGCATTATTGTGTCACTATATTCTTGTATCCATTGTTGATGGGAAGTTAGCTGCCAAACTAATCTGTTTCTCTGGAGATTTTTAGCATCTGCTTATGCTTTTGAAATTTCAATATTCTTTAGAGGTGAGAGTTTTAATATCACTTTTGTTGTTCTGAGAACTTGGTGGGACTGTTTGTGTGTGTGTTGGGGGGACTTTCTAATCTAAAGTTTGGTGTCCTTCATTTCTGGAGAGCTGTCTTTAACTGTTTGTTCTGATGATTTCCTCTATTTCTCTTTCTGGGACTCTTATTAATCAGATGATGGTCTTTTCAAACTGGTCTTCTATATCACCTGTCTTTTCTCTCATATTTTTCAACTTCTGATGTTTTTTTTTCCCGAGTGATTTTCTTGACTTTATTTTTTCAGACCATCAATTGTATTTTTAATTTTGGTAATCACATTTTTAAAACCTGAAAGAATTTGTTCTAGGATTATTCTTCTTTTCATAGTACTCTTTTTTGTTTTACGAATGTGATATTTTCTTAAATCTCTCTAAACATACACATTAGAATTTGCAAACATTCTCTTCTGTTCCCTGAATTGTGTCTGTTTTCTTCAGGATTACCATTTTGTTTGTTTATCTGGTATCTCTCTTTCAATCTGTGGTTCTATCAATTGCCTGGTGATTCTTTGTTATTTTTAAAGAAATAGACAGGGTAGCTGGTGAGGTTTTTGTCCGCTGTTATGTGAGTAGGGCTGTTTTCCCAGGTGGTAGCAGTAGCTAACATTTATATACTATTTATCCATGTTCTAGGCACTGTCCTGTGCAGGTTAATTATATTAACTCAATCATCTCGACAACTCCTCTATGAAGTAGTTGCCATGGTATTTCATTAAGTTTAATATTCCATCAATTGTAAGATGTAGCATTCTTTTATTTATTCCTAAAAAGGTAAACAATGCTGTTGAAATATGACATGCCACAGATTATAATCGGATTCTGATTTGGGAGGCATTAAAAAAATCTTAGAATTGATGAAATAATACATTACTATTCCCATTTTACAGTTGAAGAAACCAAGACATAGAGAGATTAAGTAACTTGCCCCAGGTTACATAATTTTATCTACAGCCGATTTTATATTTGAACCCAAGTGATTTGGCTTCAAAATTTCACCACTATGCCTAACTGCCTCTCCAGGGCTCCTTGGTGAATGAGGACTCAAATGAGACATAGGAAGGTTCTGAGTTGAGGGATAGGGTCTTTAGGGAGTTGAGTTAGGGAACTGGCTTTAATGTGAGGCACCAGAATTCATAAAGAAGCTTTGGCTTTCTCTGTAAGATTTGTTCTCTTCTATTAGAGAAGAGTGGTCTGGGTTTTTCAAATTGATTGATTGATTGCCTGATACCTGTGCTAGGTGTAGTGGGCTGGGGTGTCAAGGGTACCAAGTGGTGCAGTTGATCCCCATCAGACTTCCAGTCAATGGCGTGTCTCCTTCTCCCAGCCTCTGGGTCTTGGTGTTTAGATGGACTTCTAGCCTCAGGAGACCCTGTGGTAGATTCTTGGTGCTTCCTCTCTCTGGCTCATTTGTCTATATCATGTCTCATCTCCTTTTTGCCTTTCAGAAACATGTACAGCTCTCTCATCTGCTATGGATCCTGCCTCCCACTCTCTTCACTATTATGGTTTTATTCTTTTTTATACTCTCTTTTTTTGCTGGAGTTTTGGAGGAATTAGGAGAAACGAGAGGCCCATCTTGAACTAGAAGTCCCTATACCTCTATTTTTAGTGAATACAATAGAGATTATAAAAGGATGACCACCGTAAGAGAAAATAAAATATTCACATTATAGCTGGCAGTGGAAAAGCACTTATAAAACCTTAAGAGCATGTTTGCTTAAAAATTTCCTTCTCCTTCATAATTTTGACTTGCAGATGACTTAGACTTATTCTGGGCCCAGCATAATCCTTTGGCGTTCCTGGTTCCACTGCCAACTCTTCCCTTAATCTCCTGAGTCTACATTGAACAGAGAGGAAGAGACCCAGTTCTCTTTTGGGACTAGGTTCTGAGTACCTAGCTAGCCAATAGATTATTAGTTTTTGAGTCAGGTGTCCTTTTCTGATCCAATCAACTGTGGCCTGGGGTTGGGCAGGGCCATGTAGGAAAAAACCTGATTGCTTAGACAACAGGACAGACTCTCTTGGAAGTGGGTGTGGGCAAGTCAGACAGTGATTAGCATCTTCAATAAAAGGTGTGTTCACCTTAAGGTGTGTTTCAGGATTCTGAATCGTCATCATCGTCATCATCATCATCATCATCATCATCAATACACACACAGTTATATTCTATATACCATAGTTAATGAAGTAACAATGTCCACTAGTACATTTTAAAAGGAAATTTTTAACAGTTCTTGAAAGATGGTTAGGAAACACCATTTTTCATGATTCCACTTTATCTTCTCTTACTATTCTTTCTCTGGCATTTTTTGTGAGCTTTTGTTCCTTTGCCTACTTTGTTGACCATCAGTCCTATCCAGAGGTTCTGTCATCAGATGTATACACTCTAAAATATCTCATTCAGTCTTCTGCACTTTTATTGAATAAATGAATAAACAATGACTTTTAAATATTTATCTTAAGTTCTGACATCCCAAGTTTCAAATATTATCCAGATGCCTGCTAAGATGTCCTACAGGTACCTCAAGTTTATGAATGAACTCAAATTTTCTTCTTTCTCTTTCTGCCCTCCATACATGTCCTCCCCTGACCCCCATTTCTTGTATAGGCAGATGATGCCATCTCTCTTCCAGTGCCACACTGGAAAAATAGGAGTTTCCCTTTCCCTCACTTTTGTCATCTAATCTGTTACCCAATTCTGGCCTATTTTGCTTCCTAAATATTTATAGATTGTGTTACCACTCCACCCCTATTAATACTGCTTTAGTTCGGGCTCTGCATGCTAAGGTTAAGAGCATGAACTTTGCAGCCAGACAGACTTGGGTTTAAATCCTGCCTCTCACACTCATTGTCTTTCAGTGCTAGGCAGCTACTCAACCATTTTCTAAACCACCGGTCTTCAAACTTGGCTGCACATGGGAACCACCTGGGGACCTTGAAAAAAGTATTGATGTTTGGTCCAACTCCCAGGATTCTGATTTCACTGGAATGGAGTGAGGCTTGGGTACTGGGAGCTTTAGAAGCCTCTGCCACCAAAATGAATGAATGAATAGCTATAAATACATAATAAATTAAAAAAAGGTTCCAAGGTGGAGCCAAGATTTAAAAGCACTCTTTAAACCACAGCTCTCTCATCTGTAATACCGGGGTAACGACCCCATGGGAGTACTTGTAAGGGAATAGTCAGTAAAATGTGGTAAGCATATTAGTTATTGTTAGGCAACTCCTTATCATCCTTCCTCAGAACTTCTGCAATAGCCTCTAAATGAATTCTCTGCCTGCCTTACCAATCTGTACTCTGATCCCAGAAGAAATAGAAAGTGAATCTGATCATGTCATTTCCTGCTTAAAACTCTTCAGTGGGTCCCCTGCTCTACTGGATAAAGTCCAAGCCTCTTACTGTACCTTCATGATTTTGCTCTTGCCTAGTCTATTAGCTTTGTTTCCCACCACTCCCTGCCTATCAACAGTAGCACTACTTAGAGTTTATGCACAAAACCTCACTGTTTGTCACCCCAAAGCCTTGGCTCGGCTGATCCTTTTGCCTGGAATCTTCTGTTTGCTACTCCCTCCCAGCTGGCTTGGGCCCCCATCTTTCTCTTTTTCTGCTTAATGGATAAATTCTTATTTATCCTTTATCCTTCAAGACTGAACTCAGATATCATCTTCATTGGAATGTCTTCCCTGACCTCGGTGCAGACCTTGTTTTTACTATAACACATTGAAACGTTATTTGTGTCTCTCCCTTCCAGACTCTGAAGACAGGGCTTATTCTCTTGGTACAAAGTCCTCAAATTTTATTGAAACAAAATAGGTTCAGTGCTAAACTTGCTACACATATGAAGCTGTGCTTTTATCTGCTTTAGTCCAAATTTATTTCCTTCTTCTCAGTATTCCTAAAGCACTTGGGAATTGTTTCATTCCTAACCAGTGTGTTGTGAGCATCTTAAGGACAGAAACCTTGTCTTTTTATTCTTTATAAGTTCCCACAAAGCATCCAGCACAGCAGTTTACTCATAGTGTTGCTTAAAAATACTCATTGGTTGATGGAAGCACATAGGGTTTGGAAGAATTGATTGAAAAATTACATGTAAAAAAAATGGAAGAATCTACTTTAAAAAACTGTAAAGATCTAGACCTGCGCCGTTCCATACAATAGCTGCTAATCACACTTCTTTTTTGAGCACTTGAAATGTGGCCAGTGCAATTAAAGAGCTGAATTTTAAGTTTCATTAAATTTTAATTTAGTTTAAAAACTGATATTTGATTTACTTGTTGGAAAACTCAATTATGTTTGGAAAAACTTGGATATATGAATCTACTTTTTAAAATGTAACCTCTGTGTAATCTAAATACAGTTCAAGATTTTCCAATGAAAAGTTAGCATCTGAATTGAGATGTGCCATGAAGTATAAATTAATACTGGATTTTGAAGACTTAGGTATAATAAAAAGAATGCAAAACATATCATTTATAATTTTATATCGATTATATGTTATAATGATAATACATTGGATATATTGGCATAAATAAAATATATTACTAAAATGAATTTTACTTGATTTTACTACTAGAAAATTTAAAATTAATACATAGCTTGAATTATATTTCTATTGGACAGAACTGATTCATTTTAATTCAAGGCTTTGTTTTTCAATGATCATTATGATGATGGGATTTAATCCTTCTCATTGTCTAAGACAGTTTTTAGTAACTAGTGGTGACTAATTTCACAGATGGTTAATGGAGTATTTCTTTTGAACTCTTTTCTGTTAATGCAGATCACAATCCACCTCCTCAGCCCAAGGAGGATAGCATTGGCCAGAACTATCCCCAGGAGGAAATAATACACAAGTTGGCCATGCAGCTGAAAAACATTGGGGACAGCATTGATCATAGGATGGTTCAAGAGGTGAGACCTTTGTTTCTCCAGCAAGGGCCAGTCAGGTAGCAGAAGAGAACAGCTAGAACAATGGCTGCTAAGTGGCTGGGATGCCGAGGATTTAGCAGAACACATGGATTAATGTCTGGGTTATCAAACATTAGATCTGAAAATTGTGAACCTGACTTAAAGCCAGTATTTGATCTTGCACTTGCTGCTCAAACTGTGGTCCATGGACTAGGAGCCTCCACATCACTTGGCGGCTGGTCAGATGTGCAAAATCCTAGTCCACAATGCTGGAATCACAGTCTACCTTTTTACACATACCCCAGGGGATTTGTGTGCACACTAAAGTGTGAGAGACTTTGCTCCATATCCTTAAACTAGGATGCATATTAGAATGACCTGTGGAATTTTGAGAACTACAGAGGCCTGGGCCCTACCTTGAGGGATTCTGATTTAATTGGCATGAGGTGTGGCCTAAGCCAGACATTGTAAAAGCGCCCCAGGTGAATTGAATGTTTAGTCAAGGAGAACCTCTGCCCTAGTGTAGTTATCCTCCTGAAGCAACCCAGAGGTATGATCTAAGCCCCACGCCCACCTTTTTCTTAGTTTCTCCTGATTATTATAAGAGATAATAAAGGAAAACAGGAAGGAATTATGATTACAGTTTGAAATCTTAGGGATGATGAGATCCACAGCCAACTTAGTTTTCCTCAGGAACAACCTATAGTCAGCAACAGAGAGAGAATGATCAACATGTAATAGGAGGGGTGGCTGCCCCTGAGGACCCAGCTTCTTGCCCTTAAATTCACCTGTTATGTGATGACTTCTTGTCCATCACTGCTGCCGCCACCACACTGACTTCAGGATTTGATCCAAATGTGGACAATACGCAGGCTGTCCCTCAAATAAATCATTTCCCAAGACAAAACACAAATGGAAGGCCCCAACAACAACACTACTAAAAACAAGAAGGAAACAAAGGCAAAATAAATACCAACTATCAAGTAAAACATTTGGTAGACCAATTTCCTTCAAATAAATATTTATTGAGTGTCTATGGTATGCCAGGCTTAGTTCCAGGCAGTGGTAGCTAAAGCAGAGAGCAGGACAGAACATAAGCTTACTGTCCCGGAACTCATAATCCAGGAGGGAGACAGACAGTAAAGCAGACGAACCGATTAAGTAGTCTAGTCAGACAGGATGCTGACTCAGAGCCGAATTAGAAGATACTGAGTGATGGGAAGTGACTTTGGATGGGCAGTCAGGGAAGGCCTCTCTGGGGAGGTGATATTTGAGCAGAGACTGTAAATGAGAGAGAGAGGCTTGGGAATACCTGGGGGAAAAGTTTTCTAGATAGAATAGCGAATACAAAGCCCTTGGGACAGGAACAGGCTTAAGGAACAGCAAGGAGGCCAGAATGGCTGGAGTGGAGTGGTGTTGGCCTCAGTCTCAGAGGCGGGGGTAGATGTTTGGGTTTTACGCTAAGTATAAGGGAAGCTTCTGGAGAGGAAGAGCAGGAGAGTGTCATGAGCTGTTTTACATTCAGAATGGAGACTGGCTGTGGTGCAGAGAGTAGGCTGTATACAGGAGCCAGAGGGGCAGAGGAGACCCCCAAAGGCTGGGACCAGTGTCCCAGCAGTGGAGGTGATAAGAAATGATCAGACTGAGGATGAATTTTGAAAGTAGAGCTTTCAGGACTGGCTGATGGATTGGATGTGAGGAGTGAGAGAAAAAGAATGTATTACTTCAGTGTTTTGACCTGAGCATCCGAATGGATGATAGTGCCATTTACTGAGATGGAGAAAGCTGGGAAGAACACATTTGGGGGAAAATACAGAGTTCTGTTTGGGACATGTAAGTCTGAAGTTCTTGTTAGGCATACAGATTGAGAAGTTGTGAAGCTGGGTAGTAGTTGTAAAAACCAGTCTAGAGTTCAGAGGAGACATTGAAACTCAAGATAAGAATTTGGATTATAAAGTTTTGCTTTCTTTCTGGGCTTGCAGGATTGATAACAACCTTGCTCCCAGCCCAACTCCATTTAGAAGATATAGTTTATGTATATCTTCTAAATGGAGTTGGGCTGGGAGCAAGGTTTTTATGGGAGCAAGCTATGTAATAATAACTAGCACTTATTGAGGGCTTGCTATTTGCCAGGAGCCATGCTAAGTGTTTCACTTGTATTGTTTTATTTAATTCTTACAACCACCACTGAAGTTGGGACTATTACTATTCTCACTTGTCAAATGGGGAAATTGATGACTTAGAGAAGTCAAGTAACTTGTCCCACTTTTCACAGCTGGTCAGTTGCAGATTTGGGACTTGAACCCATGTCCACTGGTTCCAAAACGCACACATCACTACAGTATTGTTTACTAATTGACCCCCTTTTTTCTCAGTAGCCACCTTTAGCCATCTGTTCTCTTTGACATCTGGACCGAAGAGCCAGAGGCCCAGAGAAAAGTGGGAGTGCCTGCCTTCCTGCCTCTATAAATTTTTCTGTATAGGACCACTTTTAGAGAAGACCTCACCTGAAAGCTTTATCCTCTGGCCTCAATGGACCATATCTAACTACTACACTGGAAGCTTAACATACATAGAAGAGACACATATGGACTCACTGAATACTCAGCTGTGGTGTATGGGGTTAAATGCATTGGTTTTAGAGTCCCAATACTGGATCCAAAATCTGACTCAGCACTATTTACTATGTGACGTTGGGCAAGTTACTTAACCTCCCTGGGTCTCATTTGTAATGTGGAGATTAATAAATAGTACCTACCTTATATGGTTGTTGTGAAAATTAAATGAGACAATCTATGTCAGTCACTTAGAACAGAGCCTGACCCACAGAAAATGATCAATAAATGTTATCTATTTATCTAAAAGTTAATATATTTTTTTATCTTTGTCTTTTTAATTTTTGGAGTTGAACACCTCTTTACTATGTATTGTTTTCTACAGCATACTCATGATATTTATCATTTTCCCTTTTATACTACAGTTTCTTCTGTAGGAAAGTTTTCACCTATGACTGTATTTTATGAATTCCAAGAAAGTCCTTAGTTTAACTTTTCTGCTTCTCAATCAGCTAACTCTGAATACTCATGGGTCCTTCTAATATCTTTCTCTGAAAAGGAGGACCAGAATAGGACAAATCACAACCACCTATTTTTTGTTTGCCTCTACCCAATCAAGAGGTCACTGCGCTGTGTAACCTTCTTTTTCATTTTGCCTCTTTTTCTTTCTTTTCTTTACCTTTCAAATTATAATTTACTTACAAGTCTTAAATTTACCTCTGCAGCTAAAAATATTGACACTTTCCATCTCTATGGATTTGCTTATTCTGGACATTTCATGTGAATGGAATAACATAATATGTGGCCTTTTTTGTCTGGCTTCTTTCACTTAGCATAATGTTTTTTTCAAGGTTCATCCATGTTGTCTCACATGTCAGTTCTTCTTCTTTTTTTTTTTTTCTGAGTATTTTTTTTCCATTGTATGTGTATGTTACATTTGTTTGTTTATTCATTTTGCAAAATGAAATGATGGGCATTTGGGTTGTTTTCACTTTTTGGCTATTATGAATAACGATACTATGAACATGTGTGTACATGTTTTTTTGTAGAAATGTGCTTTCAGTTCTTTTGGGTATATTCCTGGGTGTGGAATTGCTGTGTCATATGAGAACTCTACGTTTAACTTTTTGAGGAACATACAGACTGTTTTCCAAAGTGGCTACACCACTTTACTTGTGACCCACCAGCGTTGTACAAGTTTCTCCAGTTGTACTGGAACTGTAGAGAAAAGTTCCAGTTTCTCCACATCCTTGTCAACATTCGTTATTTACTGTCTTTTTGACTGTAGCCAGCCTACTGGGTTTGAAGTGGCATCTCATTGTGGTGTTAATTTGCATTTCCCTGATGGCTAATGTTGTACATCTTTTCATGTGCTTATAGGTCATTAATATATCTCTTTGGAGAAATGTTTATTCAGATCCTTTCCCCATTTAAAAAATTGGGTTATTTGTCTTTTATTATTGAGTTGTAGGAGTTCTTTATATATTTTAGATAAAAGTTCCTTATCAGTATATTATTTGCAAATATTTTCTCTCATTCTATAGGTTGTCTTTTCACTTTCTAGATGATATTCTTTGAAGCACAAAAGTTTTTAATTTTGATATTCAGTTTATCTATTTTTTTGTTGTTGTTGCTAGCACTTTTGGTATCATATCTGAGAAACCATTGCCTAATCCAAAATCATGAAGATTTACAGCTATGTTCCTTCTAGGAGATTTGTAGTTTTAGCTCTTAAATTTAGGTCCTTGATTCATTTGGAGTTAAATTTTTTATGTGGCGTGAGTTAAAAGTCCATCTTCAATCTTTTGCATGTGAGTGTATCCAGTTGTCTGAGCACCATTTGTTGAAAAGACTATTCTTTCCCTTTTGAACGGCCTTAGTATCCTTGTCGAAAATCAATTGACTGTAAATGTCAGGATTTATTTCTGGACTCTCAATTCTATTCCATTGATCTATATGTCTATTCTTTTGCATGCCCTAGCTTTTCTGGCAGCATTTTATAAAACGGGCTTTGACCTGGACTTTTAAAGTTATCTTGTGCTGTACCACAAAATAGCATTTTAGAACACTTTTAAATAGACCACAGCACATTTTGAAAATAATTTTAAAAATTTTTTCTAAGTTTGGCTCTAAAATGCTGAAGGCTTTACTCTGCTGTTTCAAGGCTTAAATCAAACAACTTTAACAGAATTTCAAATCTGGCCTGGTCCATTTCTTTTATATATAGTCATCATTTATTCACCTTTTGTACTCTGTTTAATCAAGTGGTCACACTGATTCTCCAGATCACTTCTTGCTTTTGATATATTTGAAGAAACTTTTATTCTTTCTCTTAGAACGACCTAGCCAGGAGCTCACCAAGTTTTATTTTCATCTGCTGAATTGATTGTCTTGAGCTGTCACATATCTTGCTTTCTTGTTCTTTTCATTTAAGCAATCGTTCTGTGTTTTCAAATAGGCCTTGATGCTCAAAATAACATCTCCTATTTTGCTATTAAGTTATATAGGGTTTTGATTCAAGGACCTGGCCTTTTATTTTTTAATCCAGAGCATGTAATTTTTCTAGATATAAAGTGTGTTTTAAAATAATCTTTCCATCGCTTTTAGGATCTTAAATGTGTCTTTGAAATTTTGCTCTACAGGAAGGACTCTTTCCTTCTGGGTTCTAGAAATTGCCCCCCATCCCTATAGGACTAGGAGTGGCAATAACTCTGCTGTTACCAGCCCTGGGTATTGCACCACCCCTGCGGTCCCCTCCTCCCCTTTGTAGATCGTCTCTTAAATTAACGCTCCCTGAATTATCCTAATTTGAGTGTACCATCTGTTTTCTCTGAGACCCTGATTGATACAGTATCGGATAGGAAATTTCTTAGTTCGTTAGAAAGAGGGGAGGGAAACTAATATTTATTAAACAATTTCCTCCAGGTACTCTTTGAAAATACTCTTACATTTTTCACTTAATTCTCCTACTAACACTATCAATTAGCGATATAGGTATTTCAGGAAAAGCAGTCAAGGTTCAGAGAGATTTGGCAACCTATCTAAGGTCATTCAGCAACTAAGTGACAAAACTGGAATTTAAATATATGAGCATCTGACTCAGTGCTCTATACATTTTCTTGTCTGCCTTGCTGGAATAAAATTCATTCAATTTTCCTGATATCAATTACAAAAGGGAAAAAATCCTTTAGTGATTCCCAGTTACAAAGTCTAAATTCCGTAACCTGCTGCTAATGATTTATCTTTCATTCATTCATTCAACTAATATTTATTGAGTACTTACTGTGTGTCAGGCTCTGTTTCAGGCAGTGATCAAAAGTGACAAAACTCTCTGGTCTCATTTTTTAAAAGGGAAACAAATAACAAATGAAAGAAAAAGAAAGAAAGAAAAAGAAAGAAAGAAGGATAGAAGGAAGGAAGGAAGGAAGGAAAGAGAGAAAAAGAAAGAAAGGAAGGAATAGGAAGGAAGGAAGGAAGGAAGGAAGGAAGGAAGGAAGGAAGGAAGGAAGAAAGAGAAAGAAAGAAAGAAAAGAAAGTAGTTTATCAGACAGTAATAAATATTTTGAAGAAAAATAAAGCAAGGAAAGGAATAAGGAGTGTTGAGGATGTGCAATTTTAAGTAGAAGAGTTAAGGGAAGGCTTCACTGAGACTGTGACTTCTGAGCAAACCTTGATATGGTGTGGGAGGAACTTGTGGATATCTGGGAGAGAGCAAGTGGAGGCAGGCATGTTTGAAGAATAGTGAGGAGGCCAGTATGGAAGAAGCCGAGTAACAGAGAAGTAGTAGAAGATAGGGTCAGAGAGGTGGGTGGGAAGTAGATTTGTTAGGGCCTTGAGGTCACTGTTAAAGACTTTAGAGTGAGTGAGGCTGAGCCACTGGAGACCACTGAGCAGAGGAGCCACATTTCAGCAGTCAACTGAGGCTGCTGTGCTGAGATTAGACCGCTGAAGGAGGGGCCATTTGTATCTGACCCACAGCCTCCTTCTGATGTTCCCACATGAACAGTGGTGTTTACTTACAGCTCCTCAAACCTGCCGTGCTCTTTGTCACTTCCAACTTTGCTCATATTCACCGCCCTCTTCATCCATCCAAGACTTACCAATTCTTCCAACCCCAAAGCAAACTTCCTTGCCTCTGAGAGGACTAAGAAAGTGCTCTGGAAAGCCAGAGGAAGAGATTATCAGCCCTGAAAAGAGAGCCCCCATTTGCTGATGGTTAAGACGGAAAACATGTCCAGAAGAAAACTTTTCACGGTAGCGTGGAGGATGTGTACATTACAGAACAGATCAAAATGCTCTCCTTCAGCTCATAGTTTATAATGCAGCCCAAGAAGCTTGTGATATTGATTGAATTACTATTAATATTGAATTTCTAACTTTGGAATATTCTATTGCCTTAAAAAATCTCTCTCTCTCTCTCAACAGGATCTTCAACAGGAAGGCAGAGATGCACTGGCTCATTTTGTCTTAGTTTTCTTTGGAGGAGTTCATGTGCTGCTGCGCTTTCTCTGGAATAACCATTTGATGTAAAAAGAATGTAAATGTCAAGTTCTGTTTTCCTTCTGCCCTCTGAAAAACACGAATCCCACCTGGACAGATAGGAAGAAGACACTTTTCATCTCCCTCTCTTTTTACCCGTCACTGTTCGTTTTTACCTGGTTAGTTGCAGAACTGCGGACTCACTGACCATTATTCTCTTCAGAGGAACCGGCTATGAACGTCTGCGATTGCCTCCTGGTAGAGCCCAAGGTGTACTTAGGAACCCAGGAGGCACTGTGTGTGGTCCCAGTGCTCCCTGTAGGGAAACCTTGAGCATTTCTTTCCATGAGTTAAACTGAACCTTGTCCTCAAACCGGAGGTCACCGAAATGGCCACTTTCTCCTGGGCCCTTCCCTGGGTACCTCCAGCGACCTATTGGCCCCACTATTATTGCCCATGTCCAGATCCGCAGTGCCCCATTATTTTCCTTCCTTTCTGTTGACCTCATATTTTCTCTTTCCCCGCCTTTAGAAGTATTACAGGTATTAAGAAAGTTTGTTGTTATAAATTATAAGTTCTGCATCTGCATTTTGAATTCTTTGTAGAAAAAGTGTTATTTTAAAAAATTAATAATTAAAAATGAAATACTGTTATTTTATTGAGCATAAAAACACCTGTGCATATTTCTTTTGTGAAGTAGGGATTGTACTTATTCCTGCTCATATGGGTTTGTCATTGTATAGACTTAGATCATATGTAGCATTGCCTTTGTCCTTCCAAGGGGAAATGTCCTCAGTTTTTTTAGTCTGTCTCAGGCAACACCTATTTAGTTCTGTCATCACCTAAGATTTAGTTTGCTGGCACGGAATATATTCTTAAACTTCTTTCTTTCATTTCTTTTTTTTTATTCTTTTGAATAGATATTTATTCATATGGTTCAAAAATCAAAATGATATAAAAAGGTTTGCAATATAAACCCTTGCTCTTATTTTCTATATTGAATTCCAGTTGTTTGTTTGTTACTCATCTTTGCGGAGTGTCTTTGTACAAATACATACATACATACATACATACATATATATATACACATATATATATATATATATATATATTTACTTACATACAAAAGATAGCATGTGATACACACTGTTCCTTACCTTTATTTTATTTTGCTTAACATGGTGGTCAGGCACTGTTCTAGTTGTTTTACAGATGTGAACTCACTCTTTATAACAACTTTATAAAACAGGTATTGTTATTCTTTCTATTTTTTTGTTAAGGAAACTGAGGCAGTAGTTCGAAGAGCAGGGCAGTAAAGAGATTTACGAACTTGCTCAAGGGCACGCAGTAAGTGACATAGCTGGTATTCCAAGCCAGACAGGCTGTCCCAGGTTCTCAACTGCCCTGCTAGATTGCTTCTTGGAGAGCTTGCCATGGTCCACAGAGAGCTCTGTCAGATGAAGCACAGAATTCTGTTAAATGGATAATTTATTTAATCAACCCCTTTGAACGGATGGATGCCTGGGTATTATAAGCCGTGCTGAAATGAATAACCATGTAGTACATTTGGTATATGCGCAGGTATTTTTGTTGAATAAATTTCCTTTGGTGAGATTGCTGAGTGAAGGGTAAATGAATTTCTGACTTTTCTAGATGATGCCATACTGCCCTCCATGGGGTTGTACCACTTTACACATCCAGTGAAGTGCCTGTTCCTCTCAACCTTTCCAGCAGATTACGTTATTAAACTTTTGATTTTTTTTTTTTGTTAAATTAATGGGTGGAAAACGATATCAGAATAACTTTAATTTGCATATCTTTTATAATGATATAAGAGTCTGAGCATCTTTTTCTATGTTCAGGGCCCACTGAGCATTTTGTTTTATACAGACTCTCTATTCATACCCTTTGCTTATTTTTCTGTCTGATTTCTGGTCTTGTTCTTACTGGTTTCTAAGAGGTAGCTCATGATATATCAGTGCTATGCCTTCTTTATAACAACGTCTGCACCCTCAGATTTCAGCAGAGGGTTATTAAGTCTTCTTCCCTCCTTTTCTTTGGTGTGTATGTTGGTTGCTTTTCTGCTTGCAACCTTCCTCGTTTTCTCCTCCAGATACGAGGAGCTGAGGCAGGCGCACATGGGTGATGTGCGGGTGGGCACCTGGCCAGGGGCAGCCAGAGGCCTGGGAAAAAGTGCCGGTGGGGATCCGCTGAGTGCTTGGGTCAGGAGGAGCACCACGCCAGCTCTGACAGTGGCCCTCGGGCCCCAGGCGGTGGAGCCTAGGAAGGTCACCCACCCCTAAGGGGAGAGGGACCAGATCCAGGCAGGCAGCATGGGCAGCCCTCTCCCATCCTTCTGAGGAGAAGCACAAAGGCGACACGAAGTTGGTTTGTCGTTGTCCCGAGCCCAGGTACAGGAATTTCCTCGGCTCCCCACATCCCACAGAATCCCACTTCATTCCCTATGGAGCCCGCGGACAGGCTGCCCGAGAGCTGTCCACCGGTGGGAGGATGCAAGCAGGACTGACGCCTCTAGGCCAAGCCACAGCGTCCCGGGGCTCGCCTCCCTCAGGGGCCGTCCCCTGCCCTCCCCCGAGCCCGCCGGGGAGGGAGTGGAAGCCGGATCCCGCTCTTTCGTTTTCGTTTCCCGGAAGGATAGCGATTACTGAAGCTCCCTGCGCGCCTGCTCGCCCAGGAACCCGAGCGCACACTACCCGGAGCTTCTCAAAGAGATTTCCTCCCAAGAGATGTTCCAGTTCTCCGGGCCACGCTAGGGGTTTGGGAAAGGAGGGTCTCAGAACGCAGGCCTAGGGCCCAGCGAGCAGGCTTTGGAGCGCTCACGACCGACAGCCCGGTGGCTCCCTCATTTCCACCTGTAATGCAGGTAAGAGCCTGGAGCCGAACCACGCAGCGCGGATGCGGAGCTACCTGCCCTCCACCCCTATCCACCACCTCATTTCCCATACTCATTTTTAAACCTGGCTGGAATCTCACTTGCCAACACATTCCCAGTCCTCACCATCCATCCCCTCACGGCCGCTCACTCTCCTTCATCTCACTCACCCCCAGCCCCTCACTCTCTTTCTGAAACTCCTCTGTTATGTACTACTCCTCCTTCCCTCCTCTTCACTCTACATCAGCCAGATGTGGTCTCTGGGAGTTCCTGCACACTTCACAGCTGGCACACACGGCTAGGCAGGCCTTCCCCCCACCCCTCCTCTTAGCGGTCCCTCTCCATTTGCCATATTTCCGTGGGAACTTCAGAACTGTCCCCAGAGCTGGGCCCCCCCTCCCACTGCCGAGGCCTTTCCCCACTCCCATCTCTCCAAGATCCATATCCATATTTGTATTTTATCAGACCTCTCCCTGGCCTTCATGTTGAAACTCAGCTCTAACTCTCAGCAGCCCTGGAATTCCCCTTTGCTCTTGCATGGAAGAGGGTGGAAGAGTAGAGAAGGAGCTTCCTGGAAGTCCTAGGCAAGTCCTTGGCTTTGAGCCCCTACTCCAGCTTGGCAAGCCCCACTGCCAAGTGGCAGCCTCTGAGGCTGGGTTACCTGGGAAACAGCCCTAACTGGGGCAGGGAGCTGGGGGCCAGTTGGCCAGAAACGAAGTGGGAGCTACCCCAAAAGGTGTTGAATCTTCTGCAGTGGCCAAGGTTTCTGTAGTTCTCTGGCTTCAGAGTCACAGTCTTTTACTGAAGACAGCCTTCCTCAGACACCAAGAGATGAATGTAGTGCTCTTAGAGATCCTAGAGTGAAAAAATAACTCTTGCTGGAACTGGTTTCACTTTTACTTTTCACTGTGTGGCAGCCCGTGGCTGGGTGTGAGCCCCGAGAATCCCTTGTTTCTACAAAATCCTGTCATTTTTTTCATCCCCTCATTCTGATGGATGAGTCAAGTCACCTCTGGGCTAGGCTGATTATAAAATTGTAAAGATACGGACATCCCTTTGTGGGTTTTTGGGGTTCATAAATTTATCCGCTCCTTTTCTCTTTGGAAAAGAGCATTTACTTGTTAATTTATTATTTCTGATTTAAGGTCTTTTTATCCTGACTCTTCAGGTTCCCTGTGTCCTCTCACTAAGGTTCCAGTGAGTGTTCCTAGGTCCTTAGATTTCCAGCTTACAAGTCAAGTCTTGGTAGGGGAGCCTGAGGATCCTTCTGGTGGGGTTAGGCATATACATGAAAAGCTTGAATTGGAAAGATGAAATTTATCAAGTGTCCACTGTGTACATGATGTTAATCAAGCTGAAGACATATAAGGTTCCCATCTCTAAGGCAAATGTGGAGACGGATGCTCTTTCTTTTTGACTGAAATTCTTGATACATTTGAGGATGAACGAGCCTTGATCAAGATGCTGATTTTTGACTGTCTTGGCTTTTTCTTTCTCTAGGAGGTAGCATTGGCTGGTTCTCCTGTGAGCCTCACAGCAGCCACGCCACCCCCAGGGACCCAAGCCCAAGCCAGATGGGAAGCTCGAGTGGACCTGCTGGGTGAGGGGGGAATCTGCAAGCTGCCAGGAAGACTCCGTGAGTAGAAGAGAGGAGAAAGGCTGATTTTTTTAAAGGATATAAATGTGATGCATAAACTCTTCTTCTCTAAGGAATCAACATCTCTCCATTATCTATTTCTTTGCTGACTTTTCTTTAACTGTTCCTTGGTGGGAAGTCAGAGGAGGTAGGCCGAGTGTGAGGGCGGCAGTCTCCTCATTGGTAGGACGAGGGTTGGAGTCAGATGAACGATTGGATCCCTTCCAGCCTAAAGACAAAGAGTTGGGGATGTTTCCAGTGAGGAAGCCAGATGAGGCTAAACAGTGAACAGATGTATGCATGCAGAACCCTCTTTTAAATAATTATGTTTAAATTTTATTGTTACAAGCGTAGCATGTGCTTATTGTCAAAAATTGGGAAATGACAGAGAAGCATAAGATGAATATATGTAGAACAATCAAATTCACCCAAAGGTAACCACAGGAAATATATTGGCCATGTCTTTTCATTTCCTTTTTCCAAGTAATACTCTAGCCTGAGGAAACTCATAACCATGGAGCAGGCTGTAGATTAATATCTTTATGCCTATGTTTCAAATGACAAATCTGAGAGGTAGAAGAGCTAAGTGATATGATGAAGATCACACAGGCTCTCCATGCTAAGGCTAAACCCTGCTAACAATCTAAGAGATTTTAAAATGCACTTCCTCAGCTGTGGAAATCATGGGATAGGCAGCTAGCCGATGGCCTATAGGATCTTCGATCTTGAGTGGAGTCTTGGGGCAGCTGTGGGAAGGCACAATTGACCTGGATTGTAAAGTATTCAGGCCACTTCCTGCTTGGCTGGCCCAGTGGCTGGAACACTGCTTTGCTGATTTCACACCCTCCAGATTTCCTGGCCACAATCTGCTTATTGACAAGACTGAGCACAATGTGGGGGTATGACTTGCAGGCCTTGGGAAGACCCCGCTGCCCCCAACTGCTCTTGCTGTCCACTGCCCGGCATTCTCTTAATTGGGAACAGAGCTTATCTTTTCGTGGTTAAAGGGAAGGTGGGGACTGAAACATGGACAAAAGGACAAGAGAGAACTCCAGAGTGTGGAGGTGGCCCTGTGCCTCAGAGCAGTGCTAGAAGGAAGTGGCAGTATGTTTTGAGGAGAAGGGCGGGGAGCTCTGTAAGGAACCTCTGTTGTTCCATTCTGGCCAAATGCCAACACTGACTGGTAGCTTGGGACTCAGGGGTGCTCCAAGGAGATATTTGGCAACCGTTACATAGAGGGTAGGATTTGGGTTCCATTCCCGGCCCAAACTGTGGTGATGAGGAAAACAGGACCTTGGGGACAGACCTGAAGACCCAGAGTGTTGCTGCTGAGAATGACCTTAGAGGTCATTTAATCCAGTCCCCTCATGGCAACTGAGAACAGCGAGCCTCAGAGAGGGAGGGGCTTTTCTGCAGGTCCCACAGGGCCCTCTGGATTGTCCCCCATTACCTCCCTCATATACAGAGACCACTCCCACAACCGGCTCACCAAGTCCTAGAATGTCAAAGCTGGTGGAGACCGTAGATGCCGCCTCAGGTAACTCCCTCATGTTCCGAATAAGGAAACAGGTCCAAGAGATTTGTTCTGACCTACTGTCAAGTAACCTGCAGTCCCTTCCCTTCTTCCCTTCTTCCGGATGTCTAGCTCAAGTTTACTGGGTGAGAGAGTACAGGAGGAGAACAGGGGATTTAGAAAGTTTAGTCGCCGTCTTGGCAAATATAGTTATGCGAGCCTTTTTATTTTTTGAAGCCCCTGCCAGTGGGACCCTTCAAGGTAGTCATCATCTAACTCACTAAATTCCTGCACATTTCTAGTAACAGGAATTCCCCCCAATCCCACCCCCGCTCCTCATTGAGTCAGTCTGTTCTCTGGTTACACAAGAATACAGGATCATTATGATATATTTAGAGCTCCAGAGGTACTAGTCCTACTGCCGTGGGTTAGATTTCTCCAGAAGCAGACCCTAAAATACTTCTCCACAGAGAAGAGAAGGAATTCAAAAGAGTGTTCTCTTGGGCCAGTCAGCCCTGTGGGCAAGTGGAGCTCAATCTCAATGGTGGACCTCCGGGGGACAGTGAGAGCATGTTCTGAGTTATCCCAACCCAGGGGTAAGGAAGCTGGGTTTTTATTCACTCGAGTCCCATCCTGAAGGGGCAAGGGCTGCTTCCAGGAGCATGCACTCCCCAGCTGTCCAAGTAGCCCTGTTCACTGGCTGATTCAGGCTCAGAGTCAGGGGCAGCATTTGGCATTTGGCTGCCGTCAGACTGTGGAGGTGGAGAGCCAAGGGCCATGGGCAGGGCACCAACAGCTTCTCTTCTTAGATTCCATGACTCACATTTACTTCTGAAAATATTCAGACAACATAGTTCTGGCCCTTAGTGAATATCTAACAGTCTTAAAAGATAGGGTATACTAAATGACTCATTTTCCTGTCAACAACATCCCAAATAAGCAAACTGCTGACACCTAAGGAAGGTTTAACCTTTCAGATGGCTGGGGTGATGTCAGCCCCAACTCTTACATTTCTAGAAGTTGGGTTTCTATTGCTGGACATCTCTCTGACATTTGTTCCCAGTCACTCACCCCATTCCCTCCTCTACCTCCAGCTTCCTTTCCAGTCATCAGGGCTGATTTGCCTCAGCAGGAAGGTGAACAAACAAAACAAATCTGGTTTAGCTTTGTGAGTCAGTGCCAAGTGGAGCACACAAGCTAGTTCCCTGTAGAGCTCACTTTGTGTTTATTTGCCTGACAAAGATATGCAGTAGAGCAGTGGAAAGTCCACTCCGAGGACGAGGACGATTGTGATGTCTAGTGACAGGAGGAGGTCTAGGGTGGAGGGGCCTGATCCACAAGAGCTTCACAGAGTGTCCCCCACTCACAAAAGGAGACTCACGACCACGTGTCCCTCTGGAAGTGGAGAGTGAAAGAGAATTCACACCCTCTTCCCCTGGCCTGTGGCCCGGAGGGTCTGCCTGAGGCCAGGGTGAGTTGGAAGCTATGGAGGCAGTGCAGGCCCTATGACCACTTGCAGGACCCAGGCTGAGGCCACAGGGGGATGAGTCTAGGAGGAGATGATGTCACCTCAAGGGACAACTTGGGGGAATTTTGAGAGGAGGCAATTTAGAGATGATGACCAGCACAGCCTCATTCACTGACAGGGAAACTGAGACTGCTTGAGAGCAAGAGTCATCTGTGATGCTGGAACCTCAACCCAGGCTTTTAGTTCCTGGTCCCGAGTCTCTTCGTTTTCTAGGAGCTTATTCCTGGAGGAAAAGCTCTGTGAACTTCCCATTGTTGGATGTAGAGGGATGGAGATATTTTTGTGTTTCGACATTGACTTTCAAAGCTCCTAGTTGTGACTAAGCCTCAGGAAGAGATATCTAGTATCACCTTAGATTTTCAGATGTCACAGGCAGAGGGGTGGTACCTTGCTGCAACTCTCTGGCAGTATAAATAAGGACAAAGGGTCCTAAGAGAGCTACAACAGAGTTTTCGTGCTCCTGCTAAAGTTCACATCCTTCACTTAGAAGGGAGTCCTGGGTACTTATTCTAATAGATACCAACTGTGCCTTCCTGGTATTCTAAACCAGGGATTTTCCAATTTTAATGTGCTCATGAATCTCCTGGGAGCTTGTGGAAATGCAGATTCTGCTTCCGTAGGCCTGGGGTGGGGCCTGAGATTCCACAGCTCTAATAAGCTCCCAGGTGCTGCTGCTGCTGGAAATGCATTTGAGGACCTCATTTCATGCAGCCAAATCCTAACATTGATTCTCAAAGTGCTGGTCAAAACTCACTAAGGAGGTGAGTCAATTTTGTGGGTCAAGATAGGTATTTTTACAAAATGAAATAGCGTTTATCAGAGTACATCATAAATAGTAAAGGTGATTTCATGAATTTTGTTTTGGTGATATATATGTGTGTGTGTCGGGAGGAGGGTCATGACATAAAACATATTTTTTACTGTGGGTTGAGGTCAGAATGGTTTGAGAAATGCTGCCCTAGATCATGGCATATTAGGAGCAATAAGTTAGAGAGAGGCAGGTGTAAAAGAGAGAGGCAGGGTGGAGTGGGGAGAAATGAAGTTTCTGGAAGCTGTGAGTATTGACAGTGGTGTCATCACCTGACAATGAAAGGGAATATGGCAAATAGCAAACAGGTGGGAGATCCTAGAACTAACAATTTGAGGACAAAGAGCCTCCCCCTCTAAACTCAGGGCCTGGGCTAGGCCATATGCATCTTTGTGCAAATGGAAAAGACCCCTCCTTTGAGGATATTAGCCCACCCCCCATTGATGACCATAAAGCTAAGTGTGATTATCAAGAAAAGCAGTACCAGCCAAGACAACCAGGGCAAGCAATGGGTGACAGATTTGAGGGGCCTCTGGACAGACAGTGTCACACAATAAACTAAGGACAATGTTAACGCTAAGTCACAGTCATCATGGCAGAGAAACAAGCTAGTCCCTTTGTTTTTAGGCAGGCTCAACAATGACAATGCTAATAATCATGACAAAGGCCATTTGCTGAGTTTTTACTCGTGACCAGGTATTGTACTGGGCATGTCAGATACACCATTTGATTTAATGTACTCAGTAGACTTGGGAAGTAGATTCTGTTATTATCCCCACCTTACAGATGTGAAAACCTGCCTTAGAGTGAGGTGAATTATCTTGTCCATAATCATCCATCAGTAAAATGGTTAAATTGGGATTTGAACCCACATCCTTCAGACCCCACAGCTGTCACTCAATCTGAACAATAGCTTCCAGCATCGGATGATGACAGCTCCCATTTTTAGGAGACCAACCAAGCACTGTACATTGTCTCCTGTATTCGTTCTGAGGCTCTGCCAGGTGAGTAGAAGCCAGCTGTTAGTTTTGGTTGAGTTGCTGAAGGTTGGTCCAGCTCTGTGCTCCCGGAGGTCACTAGACCTAGTAATCTGCAGGGTATGGTGAGGAATAGCAGGAAATAGCCTTGATCAGGTGGGGAGGGGCTTCTTGAGGGGATCTCAAAACCAGGGCAATGGGATTTTGACTTGATGGGGTTGATAATTGGGAGCCACTTTAGTTTTTTGAGCAAAAGAGTGAAAGAGATGCTGTGGGAAGAAGGATCTGGTAGGGGTGGGGCTCAGGGCTGGCTAAGGGCTTGGTCAGGATGCCGAGGACTTTTTGGCCCATGCTGATTTGCTCAGCAATCTCATTTAGGCAATTTATATTTATTGAGCATCTACTCTGTGCCAGGCATAGCTCTAGATGCTGGAGAGACAGTAATGACAGACTGGTAAATTCTGTGCCTCGTGGGGCTGACATTCTAGTGGAGGATGCAGTGCCTGCATGAGGAAACACTAAGCCCAGTGATAAGGGCAGCGGAGGGCAATACAGCTGATAGGGGGAGGGGAGCCCCCACTTCCAGCCCTGATCCAAGGTGAGGGATGGAGTGTTGACTCTTCAGGGAGACGCCTGAGCCCTCCCACTCTGTCCTGGAGAGTCAGCTCCTCTGGCTACCCCAGCTAGTGGGGGTTCTGTCTAGATCTGTCCAGAAAGTAGGGTCTGGCCAAGGTGGAAATTCCCAATGAGCAAGTCTTGGGAAAGCAGAGTAAGGCGATATTTGGCTGGAGTCTACAAAGACAAAGGTGGTTAGTGTGAAGGAACTGAAGATACAGTGGATCATTGCTGACAGAGGGAGAAGCCCTGGGCTGGTCTGCAGGTAAAGCCCCAGAAATTTGGTTAGCTTGGTAAGCGGGGACCCAGTTAGGCCCATCCCAGTCATTAGGTTAGGCTTCGGGATAGTGGGGTGGACACCTGAGGTAATGCTCACCAGCATCTGTTGAGCTGTTAGGTGTGCTGGGCCCCGTGCCAAGCATTTTACACGTGTTACCTCATCTAACATTACGAGCTCTATTTGTCTCGGAAAGCGTCTGCCACGTGCCAGATACCAGACTTTAAATGGAATCTGTTGTAGAGTTCTCATGACAGCCCTGTGTGGCTGGTATTATTTGTTCCTCAAATGAGGAAATAAAGACACAGTCATTTAGATCCCATCTTTTATGGCTGGCCTGGCGCCATCATTGGTACTTTTTGTTATTGTATGTTTTTACTTTTACTTTTTTTTTGAGATATAACTTGCACACAGTCAAGTGTACAAACTTTAAGTGTACGACTCCATGAATTTTTAGTTATGTATACACCCGTGTAGCCACCATGTAGATCATTTCCAGTAGATCTAGACCATTTCCAGTGCTCCAGAAAGTTCCCTTGTGTCTCTTCCCAGTCGATTTCCCTCAAAAGGGCGACCGCTCTTCGGATTTCTCTCCCTAGATTATCACTATCTATTCTTGATCTTAGTTTTATGTCTGGATTCTTTCCCCAACATAGTATCTTTGAGCTTTATCCATGTCATGAGCACTCATTTGTATTTTCTGTTTACTGCTGAGCAGCATTCCTTTGCATGAAATCATCACAGTTCGATTGTCCGTTCTCTGGCTGGTGGATATTTGGGATGTTTCCAGTTCTTGTCTGTCGTGAACAGAGCCACAGTGGACATTTACATACATGCCTTTTGGTGGATGCTTTTACCAAGTCTCAGGTCTTTACTTAGGAGTGGGAATGCTCGATATAATTTGTACAGTATGTAGTCTGGGCTCCCTAACTTCAGCACCATGCTGCCCCTCAAACAGCCCAGCAGCCCAGAGAGGCAGTGTTATCATCCCATTTCACAGAGGGGGATGTTGAGGCCAAGAGAAGTTGAGTGGCTTATCTGAGGTGACTTGGCTGGTAAGGGGCTGAGCGGGAACCCAAACCCTGAACTTGGGAAATTGATCCCAACCTAGATAGTTGATTCACTGTTTGGAACCTGGTTCTTTCCTAGGGCACAAGTCCTATTTGAAAAGACTTTTGACCTTAATATTCTTTGACGACACGGGGAACAAAAAAGTCCCTTTTATTTATCACTGAACTGGAGGTACTGGCAGCAGTGGGATGAAAGGTGAGGGTAGCAGTGTGCACGGCATAATGAAAGAAAAACCAAATTACACTCCAGGCAAATGACAGGTTTCAAGGTTTCAAGTGCTACTGTGGGCTGTGTGTGACCTCAGGGTCCCTGAGAAACAGCTTGGGAAGTCCCCTGACCATCTCTGCGGACCTGGGAGAAGGACCACATCTATGGCTGATAATGTCTGCAAAGTTCAGGGTTTTCCCCTCTTAGTGTAGTTGTAGTGTTTTCATGGAGGCAGAATAGCCAGAGAGGGGTGGAATTCATCCCCACTCTCTGACCAAACACAGGAATCATAGTTTTGAGTTTTCAAACTGACAGCCTCAAATACCATGACATAGACAATGCTGCAAGAAATTCAATTACCAGTTGGCGCCAGAGCCTGGAAGCCCTGGCTGGCTGTGTAGGCCACCTCCTGAATGTCACCACCATGTTGTCTCCAAGTGTACACCATAAAGCTTTTCTGTCTCACTTTCTTATCACCGGACCGATCTCCTACAGAGGCTTTAAATTCCTAGTTCCACCAACAAGGCATCCTTTTCCGTGCATTCTGCCAGGTGTAGGTGTTATTAAAATGATGTCTCATTCTTCTGTGAATGCGCCTGTCCCTGACTACTGAGGTGACATGTCTTTTCACATGTTTATTAGTGAATCTGCTCGCCTGCAGAGATTCTCAACTGGCAGTGATTTTGCTTCCCTCTCCTTGGGGACATTTGACAATGTCTGAAGATATTTTTGGTTGTCACAAACGTGTGTGTGTGTGTGTGTGTGTGTGTAAGTGCGTGCGCTGCTGACATCAAGCAAGTAGAGGCCGGCCGAGGCCAGGGATGCTGCTAAACCTTCTACAAAGCTCCAGACAGCCCCATACCAAAGAATTACCAGGCCTAAAGTGTTAATCCTGCTCTACTATGAATTAAAATTTCAGAGGTGCTCTTGACCTATGATAGGCATTAGCCTTTTATCTTTCATTTGCACTGCAAATAGTTTTCTGAAATCTGTTTTATTTTAGTTTTGTTATGGTATCTTTGCCACACACACAAATTTAATGTAGCCAAATGTGTCTTTCATTTTTATTATAGCCTCTGAGTTTCCTGTCATAGTTGAGGTCGCCCCTACCTTTGTTTAGTTCATATGGTTTCTTATTTCTACTTCTATTGAGGTTTCCATTGTTCTATTCGTTAGGCCTTAATTCATCTGTAATTGATTTTTGTGAATGGTGGGAGGTGAGTGTCCAAATACCATTTTTCCCCATGGAGAGCCAGTTATGGTTTTACTATAACTTAAATTAACTATCCTTTCCTGCTAAATTAAAATCCCACCTCTGTCATATATTAACTTTACACACACACGCGTGCGCGCGCGCACACACACACACACACACGCATCTCTGGGTTCCTTCTTCTTTTCCAATGATACTTGTCAATACTAGCGTAATACCATCAGATCTCGATTACATGGCTTTGTGGCACAAAGATCAGTTGTTTTTCCCTTTAAATAAATTTTTTTGGTCAGTTTCAGATTTTCTTCCTTTTTATTCACTCTTAGACCCCAAAGTCAGGTAAGGGAAGCCTTTCCTTCCTTCCCAGCCGGGCTACGGTGCCCTGCTTTGTGCGTTTGTTGCACAGTGCACTTCTCTTTTGTGCTGTTAATCAAGATTGTCATTAGATAGCTGGTGGTTGCTGGGGTCCCTCCCTCCTGCCAGCCTCACTCTGTGCTGTGGCCCCAGCAGTGGCACATGAATTGGCATATGGCCGGTGCTCCTTAGATATTGGCTGCATGAATAAACGAGTACATGATGCAGTCATGAAATATAATTTAAAATGTTTTTCTTTAGTGGAGAAAGTGGCCCATGAAGGCAAGAGTTCCAAGGGCTCACGAGAGTCATAATGTGGCTCTGCTAAACACAATCCAGTTTAGTGAGTTCAACAATTGGCATTAGGAGCATAATAGCCAAGGCAGAGTAGAGGCATAGGGGGAATAAGAGAAGGCAGATAAGAACATATGAACCGAAGGTGGATGCGGGAAACTCCTTTGCCCCCTGAGCAAAGCCAGGTCTGAGCTGGCAAAGCAGAATAGAAGCATACGGCCGCTAGACAGACCTGGCTATATGTCGTGCTACCTGTGTGACCTTGGGCTAGTCACTTGACCCCTGGGAACCTCAGTTTCCTGATTTGGAAAACAGCAACAATAACAACTTCTTTGTAGGATTGTTTGGTCATTCAGCATGTGTTTATTGAGCGCCTACTATGTTCCAGGCACTGTCCTGGAATACATACAGGAGTGTGCCCAGCTCAGTGCCTGGCACATTAAACATGTGTTGAATGAATAATTGGAAAACAGGCCAGGGGTTGGGAGGGAGCACCAAAACTAAATAAGCGAATATATACATAACGCATAGATAATGATAAACATATAGTTATATCAAATGTAAAGTGTAATTACAAAGAAAGTAATATGCCAGGATGGGAAAGAATAGGACATGGTGACAGAGAAAATGATGGGGCGTGAGGGGCAGGACAGGAGAGTGAGCATCTGCTCAGATGGAGTGTTCAGGGTGGGCTTCTCTGAGGAGGTGACATTCAAGCAAAGGCCTGAAGTAGGATGCAAGATTGATGGAGGAGAGTCCTGCCCCATCCCCATGCCCTTCCTTCAGCCCCTGCCCTTGCTGTTACAGGCATCCAGCCTGCGCTCTGGAGCAGGGAGGATGTGCTGCACTGGCTGCGCTGGGCCGAGCAGGAGTACTCTCTGCAGCGCACCCGGGAGCATGGCTTCGAGATGAATGGCCGTGCCCTCTGCATCCTCACCAAGGACGACTTCCGGCTCCGCGCGCCAGGTTCAGGTCTGGGAAACTCACTGGCTTTGCTCTAGAACGATGGAAACCCAGGTAGGCCCAGGGAGGGAGATGGAGGATTGGTTGGAGGATCATGCTCACCTCCCAGCACTGCAGACACCTCTCTTTTTAATAAATGTTTGCCTAGTGTTTTCCTAGCTAGAGCTGCAGCAGAAGAGTCAATCTGGCTGCTGTTTTGCAGAGCCCCAGGGGTCTGTCCCGCTCTCACTTTTCCCTCTCGTTCCCTGTGGCCCTCGTCTCCCCTACCCCTTTCTGCCCTATGGCCTCTCATCTCCATCAGCATGAAGCTTGTGACAAGACATGCCACCTGGGAGGCAGGTGACTGCAGTGGAATGTGGCCAGCTTTCCCCACCCAGTCTGGCCAGCAGTCCCCCTCCCATCTCCTTCCCCAGGTGATGTCCTATATGAGCTGCTCCAGTACATCAAGACCCAGCGGCAAGCCCTGGTATGTGGGCCCATTTTTGGAAGTGCCTTCAGGCAGAAGATGCCCACTCAGCACTTCCCCTACCCCATGCAAGGTGAGGAGGCCCTTGGTAGAGCTCTGAGATCCTTCCCCAAATTGGCAGGGCTTCTTCCAGGCAAGATAATGAAAGAGGCAGAGATGTGGTGAGCTCTCTATCTCCTCCCTGCCCTGTCCACTCAGCTCTCACCTCTTGCCCTCTGGGACACCCCTAGCCACCTGGGGTGCTGCAGCCCTCTGGCCAAGAAGCCTTACCTCTCGCCTCCTCATTTCTCTGCTCTCCTCTGTAGAAAAGGGTTGTTTGTTTGGTGTCTCTTTCTTTTCCTCCTGATCTCTCCATAGAAACCACTCTTGTCAGGGGATCCAGGGACCTGAACTTAGGGATGAATCCTTACTTGCTGTGACCTCTCACAGTCTTTGATCCAGCAAATTTCCCTTGGCTTCTAGGATACTGTACTCATCACTTCTGCTCAGTCTCCTGGTTTCTCCTCTTCTCTCCTACTTCTAAATGTTGGGGTACTCCAGGGCTCAGGGGACCTCTTTTCTATCTACACTCAGACCTAGGTAATTTCCTCTAGTCTTCAGAGTTAAATACCATCTAGTGCCAATGATTCCCATGTATACGTGGACCTCTCTGAATTCCAGCCTTGAGCACCCCACACTGCCTGCCCCGCACCTCCTCTGGGATGTCTGATGGGCATCTCAACCCTAACAGCAACTCAACTTCTAAAGCAAAGACTTGGTTCCTACCCTCTCCCCACCCTCCCACCCCCAAATCCTGCTCTTCTTTTTCCTAATTGCTTAGGGCAAAATGTTGGATGTTATCTTTGATCATTTTCTTTTTTTCTCAGACTTGAATCTCCTCACTGGTTTCTTTGCTTCTACTCTTGATCTCCTATGACCTATTCTTAACAGAGCAGCCGGAGAGATCCATAAGTCAGGTCATGTCACTTCTCTGCTCAAAATCTTCCAATGACTCCCATCTTACTCAAAGTCAAAGCCACAGTCCTTAAAATGAGCTCCTCACCCTCTGCCATCCTCTGCCACTTCTCTCCTCTTTGCTTATGCTTCTCTAGCCACCCTGGCCTCCTTGTTCATTGAATAAGCCAGGGACACTCCTGCCTCAGGGCCTTTGCACTTCCTGTCCCCTCCGCCTGGCATTCCTTCCTCTAGATACCCACATAACTTATTCCTCTACCTCAGGGGTCCTCAACCCCCAGGCCGTGGACCAGCGCTGGTCCGTGGCCTGTTAGGAACTGGGCTGCATAGCAGGAGGTGAGCAACAAGTGAGCAAACGAAGCTTCATCTGTATTTGCAGCTGCTCCCTAGCACTAGCATCACCACCTCAGCTCCAGCTCAGATCATCAGATACTAGATTCTCACAGAAGCACCGGTCCCTGGTGCCAAAAAGGTTGGGGACCACTGATCTACTTCCTTTAGGTGTCTGTTCAAATGTCAGTGAGGCCTTTGCAAACATTTTCTATCTGCTTTATGATTATTTTTGTCCCCCATATTTTATACTGTTTCTATTTACTTTTTTATTTTAACCATTTATCTCCCCCCTCCCCCCACATCTCCAGCTAGAATATAAGCTCCATGAGAGGACAAGGGGCTATTTTGGGGTTTAGTGATGTGTGACCAAGCTCCTTAGAACAATGCGTGGCTCATTGGGGGTTCCCAATAACTATTTATTGGGCGTATGGAGAAAATGTTGGACTGAGATACAGGGCACCTGATCTCTGGACCTGGCTCTGCCACCCCTTGGCTTTGCCAACAATTTTACAGATGAGGGAACAGGTTTGAGAGGTGAAGTTACCTATCTGGGAGCTGGGGTTAGCACCTGGGCTGTCTGGTCCTCACCCATGCCCTCCACTGCATCCCTGACCTTCTAACCAGGGGCTGGGTAGAGGAAGAGTGTTAGGAGTGCTGTCCCACGAGGCTCTCAGGCATGTTATTTAGGGGGAATGGTATGGGGGAGGCTGTGGGCCCACAGAATCACTGGTGCTCATTTGCCGGCAACAGGGACCAGGCTCTCTCAGATCACCCTCCAAAGGGGCCTCCTGCAGCAGCCACCAGACCTGGGGCTTGCCAGTTCCTTGAGCCACCTGGATGCCCCTGGCCTGGACAGGTGGCCCCTCGGCAGAGAGGAGTCCCTCAGCTTATCTCACTGTGTGAAGCTCGGCTGCAGGGCTGAGGGAGTCTGCTCCTTCCCCACGGTGCCACAGGCCCCCATTGACGGCAGGATCGCAGGTGAGTAGGAGGCTGTGTTCCCCTGACCTGGAGGGAGGTGTGCTGAGACCGAGTCCCAGAGAGGTCACAGGTGACAAAGAGGAGGGTGGTTTTGGTCTTGGTGATGAGAAAGTCTGTGCTGAGCAGTAGGGATTCTGAGTGACTGTCCTGTATGCTGGCCGTAATCTGGCCACAGTGGGCAGTGCTGCCTGGGATTGGCAAGTCATAGTCAGTCAGTCAGAGTAGCATGGAGTACCAACACCCCCCCACCCCCTTGCTGGCCACCTCTGCCTTTAAAGCCTTATTTATTTTTAAATAGTCGAGCACTTACTATGTGCCAGGTATGATTCTAAGGCCTTTATTTAATCCCACTTTGAGGTTGGTATTATTATCAACTCCATTTACAGATAAGAAAAATGAGGCACAGGAAGTGTGAGTGACTTCCTCATGTTCACACAGCGGTAAGTGGAAGAGTAGGGATGCGGATCCAGGTAGTCTGACTCTAGAGCTGAACTCTAAGCGGATGATATACTTCCACCTCAGATTTGTTATTAAAGGATTGACTAACAGACAGGCAAGCAGACAGACTGACAGATGAGCCATGGTGGGGCCACTATACTTATTCTAAGACACCCCCGAGGGAGAAGCCAGGCTTCTGGGTTGGAAATGACGGGGAAGCACTAAAACACAATCATTCGATCTTTTTGATAATAACCCTTAACGTTCTTTGAGCACTTACTCTGTACCAGGCACTGTGCTAGGGCTTTTTTTTTTTCCTTTTGTCTATTATGTTACTTCATCCTCACATCATCCCATAAGAAAACTGGCTGGAGGCCCAGCTTGTGGGACTTCCGGTCCCTCAGTGCTCTCGGGCTCCCGCTGCCACTTGCCCCCCACGATGGCACGTTGATTTTTTTTTTTTTGAACCTCCCATTAGGGAGAGCGAAGAGGATGGATGTTACAAACTTGAGTTAACAGAGACCCAAGGGGCTGAGCGACTGGGCCGGGGGCAGAGAGGGCTCTGGCCACAGCCCCCTGCCCCTACTGCCTGGCCCTGAGGGAGGCTTTTGTGTCTGCACAGCTGGGTTAGGCTCCCTGCACTGCCTGCCACCTGGGAGCTTGGTGACTTAAGACATATCTGTACCTCTCTCAGCCCATTGCCTCATCTCTCCCTGAGGATACAGGCAGCTACCTTCTGGAGTTAGGGTAATTGAATGAGACAACAAGTAATAGGCCCCCGTTTCTGTTAATACCATCGTCTTCACCATCCTGCTGCATGCGTGGGTTCTAGCCTCGAGGACCCCAGAGCGCCTTTCTAATGCCCGTCCTCCCAGCCCCAGGAAAGCACCCTGTCTGCACCCCTGTGTTCGATTGCAGACTGCCGGCTGCTGTGGGATTACGTGTACCAGCTGCTCTCTGACACTAGGTACGAGTCCTACATCAGGTGGGAAGACAAGAACGCCAAGATCTTTCGAGTTGTGGATCCTAATGGGCTCGCCAAACTCTGGGGAAACCACAAGGTGAACCTTAGCCAGCAGGCGGGATGGTCTCAACAAATCCAGAAGAGGAGATGGCAGGGGGTCAGAGTGGACCCCTCAGCACTGGGGACAGTCCTCAACTGATGGGGGCTTCACCAGCAGCCCTAGAAGTATTGGGATCAGTTTATTTTGGGAGATCCTGAGGTACAGTTATTTCTTGAAGATGGGGACTATCTCCAGAACTTGGGAGTCTTGCCTTCTAATCTCTTAATTCCACCTTCATTTAACATTTGAACTTTTCAAAGCACATGTACAGGGATTTGTCAGCATACCCTGTGGGGTGGTTAGGCCAGATGGTTCCTTAGGGTAATCTGGGACAAAAATCCAGGTCTCAGGCCATGCAGGAGCATCTGGTGTCAAGGCTGGGAAGGCCTGGGAACGACTGAGCCCAGCATCCATGATGCAAAAAATGCCCATACCTAAATGGATGTCCACCAGGGGATTCTAATATATATATATTTTTAGTAAGAATTAGGATTAAAAAATTTAACTATTGTATTGATCTCATCATTTACAATGGTGATATAAAGCAAGTGTCCTTATCCATAAATTAATTCATTCATTTAAGTGAAAAGAATGAGCCTTTTAAAGAAAACTATTAACAATAATAATAATCTGCAATATGTAACATGTCTTAAAATGGTATAGCATATGATTGGCAGGCACTACTCTGAAGGCTTTACCTGTATTAACTCATTTAATTCTCACAACAACCTCGTGAGGGTAGGTATTTTCAGATGAGAAACTGAGGCACAGAATGGTTTATCAACTTGTCCTAGAATCTGCAGCCAGAAGGTGGCAAAGCAGGGACTTGAACCCAGACCACATAGTTCTCTCCTCCACTCTATTTTATTTCCTCTCAGTAGTGCTGGTGGCTGGAAGAATGCAAATGTCTCCAGTTTGGACATGCTTATCTGGTCTAATCCCTGTATAGTACAGGGAGGGAAAATGAGGCTCAGAGAGTAGTAATTTCATTTAATGACCACATACTACATGTCAGGCACTATGCTAAGGGCTCGCATGGATTAGCAGTTTAATTCTTACGACAAACTCATGAGATGGATGTTTTTATCCTCACTTTATATCTGGGGAAACAGATTCAGAGAGGTAAAGAAACTTGTCCGAAGTCACACAGCTGCCAAATGGTCAGCTGGGGCTTAAATTGACACCAAAGCCCAGCCTCTTTGCTCCTACTCTGCATCACCCACTCCCCAGAGAGAGAGAGGAAAAAGCAAGGCCCTCCTGTCCCCTTCATCATGCTGTCTCTCTGATTACATTTCCAACTATATATATATATATACATATACATATATATATACATATATATGTATATGTATATATATATACATATATATATGTATATATATATGTGTATATATATACATACATGCACACACACACACATATATATACACACACACACACACACACACACATACATATGTGTGTGTGTGTGTCTGTGTGTGTGTGTGTGTATATATATATATATCTTTTTTTTTTTATTTGTTAGTACTTGTGATGTTCTCTACTTAAAAACGACACATGATTCATTCCTGCCCTATGTTTCTCAGTTAGACAGGTGAGAGAAACATCCCATTATTTCTCCCTCAAACTTTCCCTGCCTTTGTCCATCCAAATTCAAGAGAACTCTCATACACCCTCACGGAATCCTGGGCTGAGGAACTTAAGAAACCACCCAGTCCAAACTGTTCTCTTCCAGGTGTGGAAATTGAGGAGTAGGGAGGTGATTTGTGACTGCTTTGCTTTCCAGAATCGGGTGAACATGACCTATGAGAAGATGTCACGGGCCCTGCGCCACTACTATAAGCTGAATATCATTAAGAAGGAACCCGGGCAGAAACTCCTGTTCAGGTGAGTAGTCTTGGGCTGAGGTGCAAAGGGGAATCAGCGCTGGGGCTGGGTGGGCTGGAAGACTGCGCAGCTGGACCAGGGCTGATTTGTAGCTGGGACCTGAATTCCAGATTTCTGAAGATACCTGGGAAGACCATCCAGGACAAGGGCAGCTGCCTGGAGCAGCTGGAGAGCCAGGAACAGGACAGGATGGATTTCAAGGAAGAGATGCTGGAAGTCTCTCCATGAGAGACACGCGAACTCAAGGCACCGGGCACCGATGGGACAGACTGAGTCTCCCATGAAGGCAGCTAACTTCATGACCTCCTCCCTCCTCTCAGGGCATAATGGGTCCCTAGCTGGATTTTGCACTCACAAGATCACAGCTGTTGTGTCAGACCTCAAAGCTGCCTGGAGCCCTGAGCAGGCTGAGAACTGGGAGGCCCACATCCGGGACATTGTGGGGCATCATCCTTTGGGTAGGGCAGCCCTGGGGCTCAGCAGGGGCTAAGCAGGGGCACAAGGCGTGAACTCTCTCCCCGTCCTACCCCTGGGTACCTGCCCAGCTTGGGAGAGATAGCTGGGTCCTGAGAGCATCCAGCCCAACTCCTTCAATTTACAGAAGAAGGAAACAGGTTTTTTACTGAGCCTCAGCCTTTTCATCTGTCAAAGGGACCATTTCATGGAAACCTGCCCTCAGGGGGCTGATGCATAAAATGGACAAAAGGATTATTGCTTTGTCAACCTTAGTAATAGTGAAAACAATGATACCTGACGTTTAAGGGCTGACTGTGTGCAGGCCTGGTGCTAAGGATCCTACCTATATTTTATCTCATTCAATTCACACACTAGCCCCATGAGGTTTAAAGACAGGGAAACAGAGACTGACTTGCAGAGATGGGCTGCCTTTCCAGAACCCAGTGCTCTTACCTGTTTGCTTTTAGTGCCTCTGAGTGTCTTGGGCACTTCTCAAGCAGAGGCCATGTCCCTACCCCTCTGCCCTTGGATTCTTGTGAAATGGTTCATTTCACTTGGCCCAAACCCTTGTCCTCAGTGAAAAAGTCCTTCGGCGACTCTGCGACTATGATCCAGTGAAGATTGCCACCCCTCTCCACCTGTGGCTTCCTGTGCTCCTGTGCCTGTAACTGCCATCTGACTTTGTTTCACCTCTCTGGAGCTTCCGGTTCCTCGTCTGTAAAATGGGAAGGCCACTCTCTACTGATCTCGCAGTATAGCCAGAAACCTTCAAGAAGACGATATTTGTGAAGAGCTTAGTGTATGCCTGCTCTGTAGGAGCACCTCGCCTGTTTTAGCTTAGAAAACTCTGCAAACCGAAAACTGCTCTAAAGCATGAAAATGCTTCTGTCTCCTCTCTGCTCCCCAACCCCCAAGACTGGCTGGGGCCTCCTGGGGAGGTTGAGGAGCAAGGGAAAGGAGTGTTTTCACTTAGTCGGAATAAAACTTCTTAGATTTGTATCTTCTTTCTTAAAAAGAGGAAACTACCTCTGCCTCTTGCCCCCAGCAGGTCAGAACTGACCCCTCACCCCCACCTGACACACACACCCTGTCTGGCTGAGCCTGAGTTGGCCTTGAATCCCCGAACAGGAGAAGCTGATCAGGGTTCTTGGACTTTGGGACTCAAAGCCGTGACCGCTCGTGAGCAGGAAAACTCCTGGCTTAGTCCTGGGGCCTTGGCAAAAAGGGTCAGGAGGAAAATCCTTGTCTCTTCCATCTTCCTTGAGACTGTTCTATCTCCTTGACTTCACTCCAGGATAAACTCACACCCCATAGCCTTTCTCATCATCTCCAAACCAGAACTACATAGCTAGACTGGGAGGGACTGTCAAAATCAACTTGTCCAGCCTCTCCTTTTATAGATGAACAGCTGAGGCTAGAGATAGAGAGTGACTTGCTCAAGGTTACACAGCCCACCTCAGCCTGCTGGCCCCTAATGTTGCCTCATTTATTCTTGTCTCACATCTTGCTCATGGGTTCAAGATATAGAGGTTTAAACAAGAGAATGGAGTCATAAATCACCTCCAGTTACGATGTTGGTATTTGCCCACTGGCTTGTTAATGGTTGAAAACAGCTGTATATCTGAGGGACTATTCCTTGACTCAGGATGATGTATCTCATCCAACATAGGGACCATGGGGGCCGGGAGTGGGCTGTGGGATGTGGGCTTGGGCAGAGTCCACTGCCCCAGATCCATGATCACTGGACTCTCCACCCAGCCCTGAGCTCAGCTTCACCCTCTGCCTGTCTCCCCAGGCACATTAAGCTCTGGGATGGACACCCAAGTGTGAGGAATAAAGAGATTCTTTAGCTCTTCCTTCCATGAGCATTAATTGAGCACCTGCTATGTACCTGGCATCAGGCAAGGCTCTGGGTTTACATCCATTTTTCACACAATTCAATTCCTAAAAAGTCATGGATCACAGAAAACAATATATGTCAAAATGGACTTTCTCACAGATAATTTTAACAAGCAGAAAATATATTCTCATGGTTCGAAAAAGTAGCCAGCCATATCGTTTTTTTTTTGCCAGATTATATTACTATCAACAATAAATAGTTTACGAAAAAAGTGAGTATATTAAGTTCATAATGAAACAAATGATGCAAGTCACTGTCTCCATCCAGTCAAGCCGTTTAGAACATTAACCCGGGAACACAGGCTCCATGATTGTCCATCTTTTCCATGACATGGATTCTTGCTGAGAAAGGCTTTTTCCCTCACAAGGAAGCTCCAGATCCAGCACTCTCCCCGCTCCAGCTTTTTTGAGATGTGATTGATATATAACACTGTGTAACTTTAAGGAATACAACGTGTGGCACTTTCTTCAATCCCGATGGCTCTGCCACGTCTCAGGCCCTCACTGCAGGAAGCCTGGTTGATGCTGGTGACCCATTGTCTTTCTTGTGCAGGATCTTGACTTCATCCTCTGGTCCCTCCCCATGATATCAATCCATATTTTCTACTCAAGTGTTTTCTCAACAGTTTTATAGAGACGTGCAGAAAACACATACATTTACAGAGCAAGGGCTTGGTGTCTCCAAACTAGCCAGCATCTAGTGGCAAATGCAAAGATGGCTCAGAAAGAGCCTTGTCCAAGGCTGATGTCAGGTCCCCCTCCTCCTTGCTGGCTTGGCCACTCCATGGGACCTTTGAATTCAGCTCCCACTGGAACAGCCCCAAGATTAGTGTGGATTGTCCTGAAAATTGAATGTGCGTATTTTAAACATATTTTGATCATGATCTTGCTTTTTTAAATTTCCAAATCCTTGTAAGTTAATTGCTCGTATGGGGAGGAGTGAAGGTGGGGGTGTTGTACAAAGGAGAGTAGGGCCCCACCCTTGGGAAGTTCACACATCAGTGGGGGAAGCGGAAGTAGCTGACCAGCAGAGAGGCACGCCCATCGGGCCAGTGGGCGACAAAGTGGCACCGGTGAATTCTGCTTGGCAGGCGCCAGAGAAGGTGCTCCTAGGAGGATCATACAGGCTTCTGCTCTGTTTTTCCCCCTTTCCTTTTGGAGGGGTAAGGTCTGGAGGTGCAGTGGGGAGGTAGGACTTCTGATCATGATGGGTCAGGGAGAATGCAGGGTGCAGGGGAAATAGGAAGGGGGCTGACTGCAGAGGCAAGGAAGGGGTCCCTGAGGTCCAAGCACATACCCCACTCTGTGGAACACTGATGCTGTGGGGAGGAAAAAAAAACGCATTATCTGAAGCCATTCCACTAGGAGCCTCAGTTGTTCACCCAACAGACTTTACTGAGAAGCGTGGCCCCAGGCCCTGGGCTCGGGGCTTCCCTGCACCACTTCACTGGAGCCTCTGGCCTCTGACTCATAGTTCTAGGCTTGGGGTGATTAAAATTATGCCTTTTTCTCAGAAATGAAGTGAAACCGGAAGGAGAAATAGTGAGAGAAGCAGCTGGCCTGGGACAGGGGCTCAGCACAGGGCAGGGAGCACGTTCCCCTCAGGGAATCACCCAGAGCAGAAAGTCAGGGCCAGGAACCAGAGCCCATTTCAGTATTGCAAGAAGGCTGAGCAGAATCCAACACTTACCTCAGATGGAGCGGCACTGGCCCACTGAGCTCTCAAACGTCTTTGATTTTGCTCAAATTAAGTGAACTCAGTGAGGTGTTGCTAATGCACGAAGCTTGTCATGGTTACTACTGGCAGTTGCAAAGGCCTTTGATAATAACAAATGACGCAATAAGATAATAAACATAAATACTAATATAACAAATATGAAAAGATGCAGTTTGGTAGATAAAATCTTTCAGAATCTGATGTCTGTGGGGAAAAAACTTAAAGAAGTTTTTACTAGGTAGTAGGGGATTTTCATTTGTTTGGTGGTTTCATGGAGGCTCGTGAAGAACTGAACTCAGTTGGGAACTTTTTCCTCTGGGCAAAGACAATTCAGGGTCACTCCCAAATACATAGGTGAGCAGAATGAACAAGTGAGTCTCCTGCTGCCCTCCTCCAGGCAGCTTCCCAGTTTGTTACCCCAGGAATCTGGAATAAAGTTTGGGAAGGATATGTCCCCTCCAATCCCAGGACACCTCTGAGCAACCTCTGAGTCTCGTTAATAAGTCCTCCCTGTAATATTGACCTCTCTGACACCTGCTGGTGCCTGGCCCAGTGCAAGAGTCTGGCTGAGCTCTCACAAACTGGGCGAGTCCTCATGAAACATTACTCTGTTCTGGCTTTACTGCCCAGGATTCTGGGAACACCCAGGCTCCCAAGCTTCTCTCCATAGAGGAGCCTGCAGTTCAAAACTATGTCCACCAGGTAGCGCAAAAGCCTCATATAGGTTTTGGAGACCGCTGTCTGTCTGCCTGTTCTATGACGCAGCATGCCTGCCTTCTACTAGGGTATGAATACTACACTCCAACTTAGGCATACTCCATAAGTAGACATCCAGCCCCTGCTCGAACACCTCTAGTGCCATCTCTCGGGGCAGAGTAAGTAACAGAGGTGAGGGTGGAACTAAAGGCCCCGAAAGGCCACCTGTTCAATGATGCCACTCTTCGTCTCCCAACCCGGAGGTCAATAGTTTTTGAAATTGCTATCTTCCTAGTCTCCTCATAGGAATAGCTTATTATCTCCTTTTCTTTTTACATTATCCCTGAGTGGTTTACCAACTTTCTGAGCAGAGGCCCCAATGAGACCTGTTACAGGTCTGGGGCACGGGTCTGGGGTGTGCCAAAAGCCTCTCTGCCCTCGTCCCACACACGCAGCCCCTGATTACGAATCAAAAGGACTGAGGCTCTCTCAGTTCCCCAGCAGCCCTAGTGAAGTCACCTTCTGGGCTCAGTTTCTACATCTGCAAAATGAGTAACAGCACCCTCTGCCTTGCTTGCCACGTTAAGTTGTCGAGAAACTTCAAATGAAATAAGTATTTATTTAGTTAACATGTATTTATTGAGCACCTAGTATATGCTAGGCACTGTTCTAGAAAATGGGGGATACAGTGGTGACCAAGACTGGTAAATAAATAATAAATGACAGCATATGATGTCAAATGGTGATAAGCATCATTTAGAAAAAGAAAATAGAGTCACATGAAGGGGGCTAACATCAAATTAGGCAGCCAGAGATGTGAAAACCTCGTGAAAGTTAGAGCAAGTCATCTTCACCTATATCCGTTTTCCCCCTGTAGTCTGTCTGCCCCCGTCTATTTGGTCTGTGGTTCATGCCTGAGATAGACACTGTTGTTAGGTCTGTTATGTGCAATCAAATATAATCCTAATGGGTATGAATAATGCAGGCAGGAAGGCTGGAGGGCGACCAACTCTCTATACCCCTCCTTTGCCCATGGGGGAGCCACAAACTAAGACCAAAGAGATCATAAAGTCTCCTGAACAGACTTCAATGCTAAAGGTCGGGCCTGTCTAAACATCCCAACTCAAAGAAGCGCCGTGTATTGTGTTCTGGCTGGAAAGCCCCAGAGTTCTACACGTGGTTCTTGAAATCCAGCAATTCTGATCAGCGAGGGATTCCTCTCTATCATATGATCACACTTTCCAGCCAGAGACCTGCTCAGATTCTCAACCTGTGGGGTGGGGCGGGGAGTGCATATCAGCTTCTCAAGGAGCAGATGCCTGGGGGTGAGGAGTGGTCATGGCGTGTGACTCTCCAGAGAGACTCTGAAGCACCTGACAAGGCACTTTTTTCCCCACAGGCCCTCGCAAACATCATGATCTGACCCAGTTTTAGGCATGGAGAAACTGAAAGTTGGAGATGCCAAGAGAGCCTGAGGGTCCAGGATCTAGGCTTTTATCCAGACTCCCTTCCAAGCTTTGGAACAGACCCTGCCAACAAAACTCTAAAGTGATTTGCAATAAAAAACATGTTTTCCTCGCTGAACAGTGGATAATTCACCAACTTAAGTCTTGTTCGACCACAAAAAGAAAAATAGGGCCTTTGACAAAGCAGGAGATCTGAACTAGAGCTAACAGCAGAAGGTCCCCGAAGAAATACGTAATAAAAACAAAAGCTTGTGGCTCAACAATATCTTTATTTTGAGCAAGGTAAAATGCCTTTCTGATAATACAAATTCATTCACCTGACTTCATACTGGGGGAGATGCACCCAGATCAAAATCTGGCTCCTTTTCTAAGGAAGCCAGTCCTGATGATTCTGCTTCTACTATAGCACATAGACTACAATCTCAGTGGCTTAACATGACAGCCATTTGTTTCTCAGTCATGCCAAGTTTCGTTGGTGGGGTTGGAGGGGATCCTCTCCATGAAAGGCATTTGGGGATCCAGGCTCTGCTCTTTCTCATGTGGTTTCCATGTTGGGGGTTGGGCTCCAGCCAGCAGGTTGGGGGAAGAGGCAGCATAGAGGGTTGGGAAGGCGTTTAAATGGGCGAGATTGAAAGGGGAGGCACTCATTTCTGCTCACACTCCATTGCCAGAACTCAGGCAGGTGGCACGCCAAATACGTTCCTTGCTTCTTCTGAAAGACTTTCTGTCCTTATTCAAACCACTCTCCACTCTTCTTCTTCCTGCTCTGTGATCAAGAGGCTGACCTGTATGGATTGCACCAATAGGCTCCCTTGTCTTCTGCTTCTAAATGGGTTTGTCAAGGAAGCCACTGGCGGGAGTTTGGAGGAGAGCGTGGCCGAGTATTTCCCCCAGTTCCTCCTTGTCGGCTATGTCTCTTATTGGCTGTGTTCCTGTACTAAAGGGCCACGGTTTCTGTCACCGCCCTTTCCATACAGTCTCTCCCATGGTTTCTGTCACTGCCCTTTCCATACAGTCCCTCCCTGTGTGTCTCTGGTGGCAACAACTCCTACTGTTGTTAGCCTCAGAAAACTGCACCATCATTTGTTGCTTTCTCTATACCCTGCACGTGTCCCCATAAACAGTCTCATTATTGACTCTACGTGATTGTTCAGAATGAGTGTGCCATCTATTTCTTGCTGTGACTCTGACTGCTACACATGGTTACACATAGAAGCTGAGGGGCAGGCACTGGAGTCTTGGCCTGGGCAGCCCCTCCCCACAGTATGGAAAGAACTTTTCAGTGGACATGTCTCTTCCCCATTCGCTCTGATCTCTATGTCTACTGGCCATTTTGTATGTTATTTGTGTGTCCTTGGGAAATGTCTCGTCTCTGCACCCAGTTTTCTCATCTGTAAAATGAGTGGCTGGACCAGGAAATTTATTCAACTGACATTTAGTAGCCCTTCCAGCTGCAAAGTATCTCAGTTGGCTCCTTACCTGTGAACACAAATGCAATTTTCTCTTTCTGGCTCCAGAAAATAAGTAATCCTATAATCCATTGCCTACCATATATCTTAACTGCATTTTATGAACTAAATTATATCTCTCCCCTTGCCACTCCACCTCAAATTCATATGTTGAAGGCCTAACCCCCAGCGCCTCAGGATGTGACTGTATTTGGAGGTAAGGCCTTTAAAAAGTTAATTAAACCAAAATGAGGCCATTTAGCATTGGCACTAATCCAAATGGACTAGTGTTATAAAAAAAGATTAGGACACAGAGAGACATCCAGGATGGGTACGCGCACAGAGGAAAGACCACATGAGGACGTGACGAGCAGGCGGCTGTCTACAAGCCAGAGAACCTCAGAAGAAACTAAATCCTGCTAGCACCTTGATCTCGGACTTCCAGGCTTCAGAACTGTGAGAAAGTACATTTTTGTTGCTTACACTACCCAGTCTGTGGTACTTTGTTATGGCAGCCCAAGCACACTAACTCATGTCCTGTCCCGGATTCTAGCCCTTTGGGGCTTCTCCTTTTATGGCTCAGTACTTTGATAAATTAACCTATAATGATGTTTTGATGGAGGTGATGGAGTCGTTCAAATTTCTCCCAATAACGTATCTACACTTGAAACATCAATGCTTAACCCCTAAAAGAGATTGGCAGTGAGGTAATACTGTATCAACCCAGCACCCCTCTTGCCATCCTCTTGGCAATAATTGATTTTGCCTCTGGGAGCAGCTCTTCTCCTTCTTCATCACAGTCTCCTGTCTCTGGCGATGGTGGAGGGCCCTGTAACCTAAGTAGGGCCACTGAGGGCAGGTCCCTTGACCACAGCAATTGGTCTGGAGAAGGTACATGACCTAGGACAGACCAATAGGAGTCTTCCCCTGGAATTTTTCTAACTGGAGCTGGCAAGGAAGTTATCTCCAAACTGCTGGTGGCCATGTCCTCTGCCATGCAGGGATACCAGAGAAGCAGAAGGTGAAGTAAGGTCCCAACAGGGTCTGGTCTTCCAGTTTCAATCCTTGGGATTTCTGAGCTGTCCTGATCCTTGTGTATCTCCTTTCAAATAAATCTCCTCTCACTTAAGTTGGTTTGAGCTGGGGTTTTGTCTTGTGCAAGTAAGAAAGCTCTGACTATATTTTGAGGAGTAGGTACAATTTTTAGTCAAAGGATTGTTTTGAACCCTTCAAGGTCACTTCCAGGCCAACCATATCTCTCTGTCCTAGAAGGTGACTTGCCCATCATCAGAGGTTTTGAAGCAGAGAGGAGATGTCCTTTGGGATGAATCAGAGGGAATTACTGCATTGGAGCTCAAGAGATTTAACTGAGCAGCATCAGATATTCTCAGTAATAATCATTAATCCCATTGTGCATAGTCTCCTCCTGCCAGGGGTTTTAGAGGCCTAGTATTTGAATATGGTTCTAGTTTTCTCACAAATGCATGGATCAAGAGTTTATGAACATCACTGTAATACACCATATTAATAAAATGAAAAACAAAACCCACGTGATAATCTCAATGGACATAGAAGAAGCATTTGACAAACTCCAAATGCTTTTATAATAAAAATACTCAGCGAACTAAGACTAGAAGAAAATGTTCTCAACCTGATAAATCTTGCTAAAAAGAAATAAAAGGCATCCGGATTGGAAAGGAAGAGGTAATACTATGTCTATTGATAGGTGACATGATATTATTGTATAGGAAAAAATCTATTAGAACTAATGAATGAATTCAGCAAGTTTTCAGGATACAAAATTAATCTACAAAAGTCAATTGTATTTCTATACGATAATAATGAACAATCTGAAAAATGAAATTAAAAACAATTAAATTTACAATAGTATCAAGAAGAATAAAATAGGAATAAACTTAAACAAAATGCAAAAAATATGCTCAGGAAACCACAAATTGTTGAAAGAAAAGAAGACCTAAATAAATGTGCAGACATCCATGTTCATGTATCAGAAGACTTAATATTGTTAACATTGTTAATATGGCAATACTTTTCAAATTCATCTATAGATCAAATGCAATCCCTGTCAAAATTCCAACTTCTTTTTTTTTTTTACAGAAAAAGAAAGGCTGATTCTAATATTCATATGGAATTGCAAAATTCCTAAATAGCCAAAACAATCTTGAAATGAAAAATGATGTTGGAGAACCCACATTTCCCAATTTCAAAACTTACTGCAAAACTGCAGTAACCAAAACAATGTGGTACTGGCATAAGGATAGACATATAGGTCGATGAAAGAAAATTGAGAATCTTGAAATAAACCTATACATCTATGACAATTGATTTTCGATAAGGGTGCCGAGACCATTCAATGGGGGAAAGAATAGTCTTTCCAACAAATGGTGTTGAGACAACTGGGTATCCACATGCAAAACAATGAAATTGTACCCTTATCTCACACCATATACAAAAATTGACTTGAAATATATCAAGGACATAAATATAAGAAACAAAACTATAAAACTCTTGGAAGAAAACATAGGAGTAAATCTTCATGACCTTGGTTGGATTAAGCAATGGTTTCTTAAATATGATACCAAAAGCACAAGCAACAGAAGAAAAAGAAGTTGACTTAATTAAATTTAAAAACTTTTGTGTTTCAAGGGACATAATCAAGAAACTGAAAAGACAACACAGAAATTGTATAAAAGATCTCCAAAATGTATATCTGAAACATGACTTGTATCCAGGATCTACAGAGTTAGGTAGTGACGATTGACATACAACTGAGTTAATATACTGAAACCATTGAACCGTACACTTGAAAAGGGTGAACTTTATGACATGAATTAAATTCTCAATAAAGATATTATTAAAGAGGAAAAGAGTTTATGAACAAATAGGGCCATAGTAGAGTTTCAACTTCCCCCAAGAGAGCAGTTGGTTAGGAATACTTTCCTAGGACTGTAAGAGTGAGATGCAGCATAAGGGTTAAAACCCAGGCTTTAAACCCCAACGATTGTGAATTTGAATCCTGATTCTACCTTTTATGAATTATGGAACGTTAGGACTCTGAGCTTCTCATCTAAAATAAAACTAATTCTTAGTTCGTAGGGCTTTTATGAGGATTAACTGCTTGATAGCTTGAAGTATTGAATAAATAGCTATTTTAATTATTTTCTCTTGGACACAGAGGAAAGAGGTCTCTAGAAGGAAACTTTGGCCTTGAATGAAAGGTAGAAAGAAGAGGCCCAGCTTAAATAAGTAGACAAAGAGATTTTGGGTTCTTGCTTGGGCTGGAAGGATATGGAGGACCCTCTCCATGCTTGGCGGATGGCCGGAGGAGGCCAGGGAGGATGATGGGAGAGAGAAAGAGTACAGGTACTCCATCTCCTGCTTGTGTTGCCAGGTCTGTGTGTTGGAACTAAGAGGCAAACCGGGTAAGGCATTATTACCACATTCCATTGCCGCAGCCTCTCTCCCTTCCTCTCGAGAAAGGGCTGGGAGCTGCTCTGCAGTCTCGCGTTAGATGTTAAGAGTGTGCACCCAAATCTGCCCATGCTCTACCTGGCTAGGCTGGTAATTCTGCTTTCAGATGAACAGCAGCAGCTGGCTGATTAGGACCAATATCTCAGTGGGGCCGAATGTTTTCTTCTCATCAATATTTAATTCTTGTGTAATAACAGATGATGTTTATTTCATCTTTTCTGCCTTTTTAGTACTTTTCAAGTTTTCTACAGGAACGAGGTATCTGATTAAAGTGTTGTTAAGAAGGATGATCCATGATAGCATTGCCCTTTGTCTAGGTTTTCTTCATTGTGTCTTAAATGGTTCTGTCAAGGTTAAGTATTTGTAAGCTGTATCAGTCAGGGTTCAGTTGGAGGAAACAAACTTCATCAGCTAATTTTAGCAGAAAAAGAATAGGGGGCTGACAAAATCATTAGAAGGGTTAGAGGAGTGGTTTCCAAATGGCCTCCAAGAATGTTCCAGAATGCCACCATCTGACAGCAGGTGCTGTTGCTCTTTGGAGTGCCCACATGCTGGGATGCTGCTGAAAAACACCCAACTTCTCTTGACCTTGCTTGTCCCAGAGCAGCTGGGTCCATGGGAAGATGCCTCTATCTCACTTGCTCTTCCCAAACCTTGGGCCAGGACTTCTAATTGTCAGATCCGAATTCATATCTGAAACTCCAGCTGCAAACGAGTTTGGGGAAGTGTGCTTTCCAGCCCCTGTGATAGAGGAAGGGACCAGACCCTTAGAGGAGGGTGAGAGGGATGAGAATGGGGTTAATCCATCAGGACTGGCCTCTTTTATCAAGATTCTAACATTTAATTTGGCTTAATACTTACGCGAGCTAAACAAGTGATGGTCCTTTTTTTTAATCTGTATAAAATTCATATTTGCAATATTAAATAATTTTTTCACCAATTTGTGGCATCTATAAATTGACCTCTGAAGCCCTGTCTGTGACATAATACTTGGAAACCTGGAAAAAAGGTTTCGTTTGAGGAGTCCTCGTAATTGACTCCAAGTGCTTTACATTTGCTGATGCTGAAATGAATAATCGCTTTCTCTATAGGAAGTGAGAAACTCCTGTGCAGTACAGGAAGCAAGAGCTTCCATGTATTCTCTTGAGCAGAATGAGCACTTCCTGGAGGAAACAATATAACTCGATAAGTTGAATCTTTTTTCAATAAAGAACCAGCTGGCCAAATTCAGAGGCCAAGAAGCCTTTGAGAAGATGCTTAACTTCACTAATAAAGAAAGGCAGATTAAAACAAGAGTGGCTCATCTGATTAACAACAATGAACAGGCTCAGTAGTGTCCACTGTGGGACACATAAACTACAGCTGGAGGTGAGAGGAGGTGACAAGATTTGGAAGAGAATTCAGCAGGACCTACCAAAAATTTAAATCTGTCTCCCCTGTGACCTAGCCATTCTGCTTCTGAGAATACGCCTTCCAGAAATGTTCTCACATACACGCAAAAATATAGAGAAATTCTCTGAAGCACGGGTTGCAGTTAACAAAATCTTGGGAAAAATCTAAATGACTAGCAATGCAGTTTGGATAAACAAATACAATGGAATACTATGCAGCCAATGTAAAGAAAAGTAGACCTGCAAGTCCTGAGAAGGAGGAGACATGTAGACACTCCCGAAGGTGCGGGGCTGGGTGTCTTGGCCCTTTGCCAAATGGTGATGCCACCCTTGTCCGTGGACATTTGGAACTGGTAAAATCATGATTCAGAGAACATGGCGCAGTAAGGCTTAGGTTAATTTTGTTCTGTAAAATAATTTATGTAAATTATATCAAGGACTTAGATTAAAAGCATGGGATATTCTCTAGTCTTCATGTCTTCCATTAAGTCGTGGGAATTTTACTTACCTCTCGGCACCTGCAGTAAGAAAAGAAAAGTTGAACCTGGATGTTCTAATTGTCAACCACTTGAGATTTAAGAGAGGTGACCTAGCCTTGGACAAGCTGATTTTGGTCCCAGCTCCTCATCCTCCCCTCTCATCCATTTCAGAGACAAAGGTCATCAGCAAAAGGCTGAGAAGCCAGTGTGGGTAAAATGCAATTTTCTTAATGTCACTTTATGAGGGAAATATAGGGACACGGCTGAACACCCCTCTTGAGTATTGACTGTCTCTCGAGTTTGAAGCCTTTCACTTGCTAAGTTAAGAAAATAAACTATTTAGGACTTGGAAGGGAGAAGGAAGTCTCCCCTGCTCTTTGGCCAAAAACTCCCTTAAGAACAATGTTTATGGTGGAACCACCATAAGAACAGAAACAAAAAAAAAGAAAAAAAAAAAGGAGTGAATTGTGGAACAGTGTATATTGAATGCTGTGAAAATGATGATGGTGATGATGATGATGGTGATGATGATGATAATAAGTAGTAGTGATGCTATGCTCTTTTCTATAAAAAGGATCCCAGAAGAGCTTCTTCAAAACAGTGCCTATCTCCAAAGTGTGGGGGTGTTATTTTAAGTCACACATAAACCTGTATTGTTGTAGTGCGGCAGCTCTCCTCCAGCAAAACTGGCCCAACGGGATTGCCTGCCTGTCAAGGTGCTTGTTTTGATAAGATAAGATCTTCAAAGGTTCAATTTCTGGTTCCCTAATGGGAGTGAAGTGACTTTAACTTATCAGCTGAGAGACAGTCACCTGCTAAGGCAAAGGTCCATCGCTTCCCTGAAACACGGCTCATTCCTGCTTGGGCCTGGTTCCTGAGAGCCTGATCACATTGCCCGGGGAATTTCAGGATGGTCAGAAGATCCTGACTCTCACATCTCACCTTGTGGGCAACCTCTGCAGGTGGAAACCTGGTCCTACTTGGAAACTGGAGCTAAGAATAAAAGTCATTAAGGGCAGAAAAAGCTGTGAGTAATGCTTTAGGAATCAACCTTGGCTTTCGTTTCCTTGATACTGGCTTTACGTTTTTAATTTCACAATAAATTAATTTCTCTTTTATGTCACTTTATTTGCGAGCAGAAAATAAATCGACATGTTTTTTTTTAGGGCCACGAAGGGAATACTTTGAAGATAACAGGATAGCACTGTCGTCTGCCTGGCGCGCATCCCTTCTGCTGGACAATCAGAAATCAGAGCGGCATGCTGCTGAGTGCTTCCTCCAGCAGGAAACAGAGTATTCCAGTGGATTTCTGACTCAGAGGAGACAGGCAGCAGAACCATGAGCTTGGATTAGCATTAGCCGAGTTGGGGCACCAGAACCTGCAGACCCACACTGCTGAACGGTTATGTACATAAGAGTGTGTATTAGTTTCCTGTACTGTAACAAATTACCACAAACTTGGGGGCTTAAAACAACATAAATCTATTCTTTCACAGGAGGCTAGAGGTCCAAAAGCAAGGTATTGGCAAGGTTGGTTCCCTCTGGAGGCTCTGAGGGAGAATTCATTCCATGCCTTTCTCCTAGATTCTTGTGGTTGCGGACGACCTTGGCAATCTGTGGTTTGTGGATGCTTCACTCCAACCTCTGCCTCCATCCTTATATGGCTGTCTCCCCTCTGTGTGTCTCGTGAGTCTCAAAACTCCTTCTGCCTTTCTCTTATAAGGACATCTGTCATTGGATTTAGGGCCTGCTCTAAGTCCAGGATGAACTCATCATGATGTCCTAAACTTAATTACATCTGCAAAGTCCTTTCCCAAATAAACTCATATTTATAGATTCTGGGGGTTAGGACTTGGACATATTCTTTTGGGAGTCATTGTTCAACCCACTACAGAGATAGACCCAGTGGGACTCAGGATAGTAGCTGCTTTAATTAGTAATAGCATGTTGCAAATCTCTTTGCCTAATAATTTGCAAAACCCAGATCTGTAAAAGAGGTCCTAGCTGACAAATGGCATCCTTCCAGACAGTTGAGACCTGGTTGGAAGATGGGCATAATGAAGCCCAGAGGAAACAGGATGCTTAATAGAAGGAGGACTAGATGGATACTTCGGGACAGGTGGTCAGCTCCTCAGGAACAAGGGCCTTCTTGAGACCCCTCTCCTACCCTCTGCCTGTTGTCACTTCCAGGCCCTGAGCTGGTGAGGACACTCCCCCACACAAGATGGGAGGGCTTGATTTGGGTTTGTACAGTGCCCAGGGAGGTGGAGCCACTTGGCTTTTTCTTTGGGAAGGAGGTAGTGACAGAGGAGGTATGGCCTGCAGCTTAAATTTCTCTGAAACTGAGGGACCCAGTGCGACATGTTTGAGGCCCTGTGTGGACAGGCAGGAAGCTTTCCATGGGCACGGCAGCCTGGAAGCTGTAGCTGGGTGAGGTACTCCAGGAGCCCTCCCCTCAAACCCCATTTGCCAAAAAGAGGTTAGCCATTCATATAATTTGCCTGATCAGGGACCAAGCCAGGGAAATATTGTTAACTAATTTTCAAAAGTGGAGTATATAAATAATTCATATTTACTATAGAAAAATGGGAATGTTTGACAAAGAATAAAAAAAATAATAAAAATCACCTATAATTCCATTCTAAATGAAAGTCACTTAAAATATCTAGATGATTATACTTCCATTTTTAAAAAACACATGTATGATTTAACTTAATATCATTCGGATAGTTCTGTATATGCAATTTTATATCATGATTTTTCTACTTAATGTCGTGTCACAGTATATATGCATGGAGGTAAACTGTGCATATGAGGTAGAGTCATATATTAACAAAGTTAAACTTTTATCATATATTTATTGATTACTTTTAAATTTATTTTTATTTTTACATTAAAAAAATTTACATCCTTTAAAAAATAAGGAGAGTATATTTTGCCTGTATTATTTGTTGCAAATAATTTTCCCTAGTTTGGTAGTTTGCTCTTTAACCTTTTATAGTGTTTTTGGTATGCAGACGTTTATAATTCTGACTTAGCCAAGACTATATTCTTTTCTTATGTGACTCCTCTCATTATTGTTCTTATCCTTAAAATGCCTTTCACTCAAATTTAGTTATCTACTTATTTTTTAAGTTTTTTAAATCGGCGTTATTTTTACATGTAATGTTTTAATGCATCTGGAAATTATTTTATATTACAGAATAAAGTGTAGCTCTAATTTAATCCACCCCAACTTTCAGCCAGTTTCTCCAATCTCATTTGCTCTCTAATTCACCTCTTTTTGTTGGTTTATTAGCTTTCTTTCTCATCCATGAAATTTATATGTTACTTGAAAGTGTTTCAGAACTATCTATATTTTCCCATTGATTTGCCCATTAATTCTTGTTGATACAATCTTGTTTTACTTCTTTAGCTATATAATACATTTAATATTTGGCAGAGAAAATGTCCCTTCCTCATCCCAATTATTTTTCTTTTCCAAAAAATTTATAGTAATCTTACCTGTTAATTTTCCAGGAAATATAGCCAAGAAAATTTTGTCAATTTCTAAATTCTAATTGTGTCAAATTCTTTAGAATTCTCCTTGGAAGTGTGGTGAACTATAATTTTTTTTTTTTTTTTAACAGCCAAAAGAAAAGCTTTTTCAGAAGGGAAAGTACTCTTCTAGACGTGGAAGTGGGCCTGAGCAAGAGAAGCGTGGCTCAACGGCCTTTCATTTTTTATTTTATTTTATTTTTTTATGGTGAACTATAATTTAACAAGCAGAGACTTGAACTTTTTTTCGTAAGTTTTTCACTCAAGAATATGGATGTATTTATATTTTCTCACATCTTTTATAGTGCTTGTAGATCTCATACATTTCTTAGGGTAGTTAGGGTATTTTTAATTGCTATTATGGCTGAAATATTTTCTGCCATCACACATTCTAACTGTTAATATAGAAATAAAGTAAGTAATAAATAGAAAATATAGTAAATAACAGTAAATAGAAAAACTTGATTTTTGTGGGTGTGTAGTTATTTTGCACACAGGCTCCTTTGTGTTATTAATTCTTTTGTGTGTGTCTCATAGAGTTTTAATTAATCAATCAATTAATTAATTAATTAAAGAAATGATTTAAATTTCTTTTTCCCTGTCTACCTTCCCCTTCCCCCTCCCCCTTCTTCTCTGGTAATCACTAGTCCATTGTCTATGTCCACGAGTTTCTGTTTGTCCTGTTCATTTTAGGTTTATATTCCACATGTAAGTGATATGTGATTTTCATCTTCTGTCTGGCTTATTTCGCTTAGCATGATTATCTCAACGTCCATCCATGTTGTTGCAATGGCAGTATTTCATCTCTTTTTGTGGCTGAGTAATATTCCATTGTGTATATGTACCACAGCTTCTTTATCCAATCATCTGTTGTAGGACACTTCGGTTGTTTCCATGTCCTGGCCACTGCGAATAATGCTGCTATGTGAGTTATTAATTCTAAAAGTTTTTAGTTGATCCCAATTTTCTGGCTGTGTAATTATAGTTTTACAAGTGATGATATTGCCTTCCTATCTATAACTATATCATCTGTATCTATATCTATATCATTTATATTTATATCTATCTATATCTATAACTCTAAAGGATTTCAATCTAAAATAGAACCCGAGGATATGAAATGGAGAATCTCATACATGCACCCTCAGAAGAATAGAACTTAAGAACTGAGACTAATTTCCAGAAAACCAAGACTTATCTTCTGACCAATTAACATCCACCAAGAACCTCTCTTCATCCTCAAGCCAATAAACTTAGTGCTTGGACTCTGGCTGGACTTCTCCCTTTTTGTACTCCTTGCCCATAAATACAGTCTATCCTAAACCCTCAATGGACTTGCCTGTAGCTAGCTACAATATGTGTTTCTAGAACTGCAATTCTGCTATTCCCAAATAAACTCAAATTTCTGATAACTTCCTTTTGCCTCAGTTTAGCTCCTTATTGAGGTTGACATTCAATCCTGTCAGAGGTAGGATCAGAAGGAGATGACCCTTGGAATCAAGTGAGGCACCCTCACTGACCCTCTTGATCTCAAACTTCTGTAAGTTGCCTTCTGTTTCTGGTGTGGTGAGTCTCCTCTTGGGTTTAGAGCACCCTCCTTTTGGTCAAGCTCTCCAACTTTAGTTAGGATTCGGATAAGGATAGATTGTCTTCCTGGTGAGTACTCCTTGGTTTCTGAATTAGAATGCACTTGGTTTGGATTTAAATTTATGGATTTAACTGAAAGCAGAACTAAGATAAAATTAATGGGCACAGGTTGAACACCTAAATGCTGCTAGAGTGCTTGCCACATTTACGTGAGAGACAGCCACCTCTGAAACAAAAGACTCCGGTGTAAGGATAACGTGGTCACGGATAAGCAAGTATTACAATGGGTTGTTCACCACCCGCAAGAAAATTCTGGGCAACGATGGACACCTGGTTATGGGTCAGACAAATAGAGCAAAGGCTGTCTGCCGGGAAAGAGAAGTATCTCATGAAAAGCACACTATCAAACAAAACTGAAGTCCCAATCCTACATATATCCCTTAGGCTGTCTAGGGTTATTTTTTCTTTGCTCTCAGGAAAACACCAAATATGGGATCTTAGTCATCTAAATGCTTTAAGTGTGGCTCTCTATTTAGGAACTCTGCCTGATTTTGTGTTACAAAAGTTATGGTCTCTCCTCATGTGCATGGACCAATTTTACTGAAGACAACTTAGAACTATAATGGACGTTATGAGGAATGTTCTCATTAGACAAGATCATTCATTTAAGAAGTGCGCTTGAAAGCAAGGGTTCCCAAGTTAAACAAACAGAATGGGATACCTATTCTAATTGGCATTCAGAAGGCTCCAAAAGGCTTCAAGATTCCAAAACAGCTTTATCGAAGGATTAACTGCAAAGACTAATGAAAAATAAAAGATATAAGAGGCACCTAAAACAAAGACTGTGAGACTGATGTAACCCTGACTGCTCCTCTCTGTTATCCTTTACTTGAATTTTCATTCTACCAATCATCTGTCTGAATTGGCTTTCCATTCTGAAGAGACTATGTGATTATAAACAAAAGTCTGCCAAGAAAGTGGCCTTACGGACACCCTCCATATCTACCCTTGAAGGAGGGCCTCCAGATGGGCCCCTCCCAGGGCTGATAGGAGTCTGAGAAATTAAAATTAGTGGAAAATCTTGCCAAATTCTGGTAGATAGCAGAGCTGCACTCTCTACTTTAAATCCTACTTGATTTGGAGCCTGCAGATTAAATCCTGGGAAAACTGGCAGAAGCCGGTGAAGGGTGAGCATTCTTACAGAGCCAGCTCTCCCAAATCTCTATCGGTAGTACCCATTTGAGAGAGGAAGGTAACCTTTCCCATTGTCGGTTCTTTTCCAAATCCAGATCCATTCATATTGATCTTTTCTCTCCCAAGAGTAGCTGTTACCTTCTTGTCGGTCTCATTTTTGTCCCGAGAGCTTGGCTTGCCAATCATCAGGTTGGAGACCTCAAAGCATAGCTGACAGAAATATGGGTTGTATGCTATTTGTGGTTAGATATGGCAAGACAGAAATATGGGTTCCATCCCATTTGCAGCTAGAGTTTACTGCCAGCCCTCAGGGGAATTGTCCAAGTCTTTATTTTTTTGGTTATCTTTGGGAGTGACTCTGGATATTGGGAGTGTAGTATCTTTTGCACCCTCTTTGGGGATGCCTCTTGGGTCCATGGGGTTTGTTCAATACTTTCAGGAATATTTACTGTTTTTCCTGGCTGAAACCTGACACGATATTTGAAAGAATTTTTTTTAAAGTAGCTCTATGGTCAGAAGGTGGCTAAATTGGAAAATGATTATATCTGTATCTCTATCTATCTATTTTTCTATTCATCTACCTACCTATTTTACTTTTTATTTCTAGCTCATGTCTTATTGCATCGGTCAGAAATTTTGAGAACAATGTTAACCAATTATGAGATAATTGACTTTATCTTTTATTCCTGTTTTCAATTGAAATACCTCTGGCATTTCACAATTGTGTCTGACATTTGCAAATTTAAGAGATTTATTCTTTTCTTGTTTGCCTTTGTTTTGTTTGTTTCTTTGTTTTGGGGTTTTACAGGACCTCAGGTGCAGTTCGTGGTATGACATTATTGGCCTGTGCAAGGCCCCCTCTAGTACGTGTTATGTATGAATTTATCCATCGTATGTCTTCCTTTCCCAAAGTAACCTGGCTTATGTGTTGAATGTGTATCTTTTTGTTTGTGTTCTTACAAACCTGGCACTGTTGTTTTGCCTACTTGTATTTTTAATGTATATTATGTTATTTGGTACATCTCATTCTGTTTTTTTACTTTTTTTCGCTGAACACTGCATTTTTAGGATATTTCCATGTTGCTACGTGGTCATCTAATCGAATGCCTCTAACATGTAAATAATTCTCCAGGGTGTACATCCATTATATTTTATCTGTCCTTCTCCCAGGATCTTTCGACTCCCTGATACCACAGATAGTGCTGCAGCGAACACCCTTGTTCACGTGTCTTTAAGGAGACGTGTGAGAATGTGGAGGAGTGGAATTGCTAGGTCCTGGGACTACAACACCAGTTGTCCCTGATTGTTGTTCAGAATGGCTGTGCCAGTCCATGTGCCTCCCATTCCCAACAGAGCATGGACGTTTCTGTATCCTCACAGACTCACTAACATCCACACATCATTGTAACATGTGAAACCTGGTTAAAAAAAAACAACAACAACTTAGCATTGCAGGAAACTCACTCGCATTTCCACTCCCTGGAGGTAACCAGTCTCAGTTAATTTTGGTCTTCAGTTTTTCCAATGGTTCCTTTCATTATCTAAACAACATTTTGGGTATTATTTAAGATAAATAATCCTTATCATGAAAAAGAAATACCTTTCTATGCCTAGTTTTAAAAATTTCCATCAGGATTGCATATAGAAATTGTCAAACAGTTTTGTTTAAACCCATTGACATGGTTCCCTGATGGAAACAATTCCTTAACCTTAAATTATCTTGATTTCTAAAATACTGCCTACTGGATGATGACTAAGTCATAGTGTACTTTCAAGTTTAATTTACTGCTTGATATTAAGAAATACCTTTGTATTACTGCTCTGTGTGATCCTGCTGTACCCCGAGAGTGACCTGGAAAACCCAAAGCATGTGACTGTGTTAATCGGAGTGAGCATACTAAGGCTTGTCACCTATTTTTGTATGTCTCAAAGCCAAAAGCCTTTGAGAACGGTTTTTACATTTTTAGATGCTTGAAAAATTTTTTTAAAGAATAATATTTCATGACATGTAAAATTTACATGAAATTCAAATTCAGCTCCCATAAACACAGCCACACTCATTTGTTTACATGTTATCTATGGCTGTGTGCTCACACCAACCACAGAGGTGAAGAGTTGTGAAAGAGGTCATATGGCCTACAGAGCTGAAAATACTTACCATCTGTCCCTTTGCATAAAAGTTTTGCTTTTTACCTCTGGTATACATGATTCAATCAACAAAAGTTTATGGAGAACCTACTAGTGAAGGACATGCTGTTCTGATCCCCTTTGGGTATTTATTGTCCTGCTAGGAAGACAGTCACAACCCTGGGTGACAAATGCTAGGATGGAGCAGGATTGGGGGTTTAAGGCAGATATAGCAGAGGCCTCTGAGCTGCACTGGGGAGATCAGAGAAAGCTTGTCAGAGGCAATAATGTCTCAGCAGAAACCTAGAGAGTGAGAAGGAGCTGGCCATGTGAAGACGGGTGATTAGAGGCTGGAAGAGGCAGGAAAAATGTTCTGGGCAAAGAGAACAGCATGTCCAGTGGCCAGAGGTGTCATGGGTTGTTGGAGAAACTGGAAGATGTTTGCATTATCATTTGCATTATAGGCTTAATTGTAGTTAACCCAAGTTTAGTTTGCATATAAATAAATAATTGCCTATAGAGGGGCTCTTGGTGGTATAAGCAAGGCAGCGAGGAGGTCGAATATCGATGGATTGATTCACTCATTTGTTCATTCAGTGAGAATTTATTGAGCACCTTCTTAGAGCTGAGCAGTGGGCTAAGTTCTGAGGACAGCAGTAAATAGGAGGTAGTCCCTGTCCTGAAGGTTCTCATGGTCTTGTGAGAAAAGCAGATAGAAAAATAATTTCCACAGGTGTGAGGAGTGCTCACACTGCCATGCCATGGAGGGCCCGCTCTATTTCTAATTCCCTTATCCCTGGTCACCTAGTCATTTTCCCAGCCTCCCTTGCAGCTAGGGGTGAACATATAACTAGTTTTGACCAGTAAGACATAGGAGAGATCTGCTGGGAAATTTTGAAGAAAACTCTTCAGATGAAAGGTGAAGCCGCAGATGACACCATCATTTCCTCTCTCTTGCCTGCCTTTGAATGGGATTGTGACAGTGACACAATGGGATCTGTGGCAGTCACCTCGTGGTCATCAGCATAAAACTGGTTCTTGTTGGCATCATCAAGCTGCTGCACCAAACCTGGAACTACCTACCTTGGAGACTTGTAGTTAGATGAAATCATTACACAGCATTATTGCATAAACTAGCTGTTCTCAGCTGGGGGTGATTTGCCCTCCAGAGGATGTTTGGCAATGTCTGGGGACAGTTTTGGTTTTCACTGCTGGCATCTGGTGGATAGAGACCAGGGTGATACTAAACATCTCACGATACAAAAGACAGGCCACACAGCAAATAATTATCTGGTCTGCAATGTCAACAGAGCCAAGATGAGAAACCCTGGCTTCAGCCATTGCTGACCAAGTGCTTTCTTTATTCACACAGAGTGTGAGAGTCTGGCCTGAGCCATAGAGGGTTAGCAGACCAATGTCCTCCTTGGGGCACAGGAAGAGGAGTGCAGGGAATTATTCCAGCCACCTTCACTCATGCAACACTGTTAGACTTGGACCGAGTGCTATGAGAGAGTTATGGGCCCTAGTTGTGCTTTGGAGACTGACAGGTTTTAATCTGCCAATTGACAGTGTCTCTTAAGCATTTTATTTTATCTTTTTCAGCATCATTTTCCAAAAACATTATTATGGGGGTAAAAATAAATAATGCATGTTAAGGCTCTTAGTACAGGGTCTGCCATAGAGTAAACATTTCACAAATGGCTGTTATTGTTAGCACTATTACTAATCAGTGTTACTATTGTTAGTGCTATTACTGGTATGCCCCCTGGGGGCGAGGAGCTGGAGTTGCAGTGCGGCTGTGTTCATGTCAAAGCTGCTATCCTGATGGTCAACTGAGTTGCCCACTTGCAAGGGGAACCCAGGAATAACTAAAGGAGGGGCGATTCTGGGAGCCACTGGAGGGACAGAAAAAGTTACTGAGGCAGGAGAGCGTAGATGAGAATTGAAATTCACTGAGTATTTTAGGCACAAGACCTAAATTCAGTCACGTGTGCAGGAACCAAAAGGATATTCTGAGACCACCTTCTGGCCAGGGCACTTAAAGGGTCAGGTCACAGTCCTTCAGGTACCCCTCAATGAAGAGAGACGAGATACCTCTCCAGGAGCTTGGTTGGTGGGAGGCCCAAACAGAGCAAGTCAGCGCTGGACCTTGGGTTGGTGGATTCCAGAGGGCGTGGCCCTGGGAAGGAGGGTGAGTTCCCCAGGCTTGCTCTTTGCTCTTTGGAGTTGCCAAAGGCTGTGGTAATTTCCATAATGCAAATAGTCTTGCCAATATAGAGGCAGATTTCTGGGAATTGAGGTTCCAAAGTCAGAGAGGTTTGAGTGTTTCGTGAAATTCTTCCTCTCTTAAATATGTGGCTAAGAACTGCCCTGCCCATGACTCCTGAGACCAAGGTGTTCTCCTCTACCCACCTTCGTTTTCATTCAAGACCATGTTTATTTTCTATGTTGCACACCCAGGTCACACAAGAGGGTCAAGAGTCTTTCTAAACAAACATACAGACTCTCAGGGAAAAAAAAGTCAACATTTCGTGACTATACCACTGTTTAGTCATTTTATTGTTACTGGGCATTTGAGTAGTTTCAAGTTTTTGAGTTTTGAGCTGTTACAAACAGTGCTGATGTATCTATCATTCTTATAAACATTGTTTCAGAGGCAGGCGTGCGTGCATTTCTGTTGTGTACATATTGAGGAGTGGGTCAACTGGCAGGTGACTGTTCAGCTTTAGTAGATATTGTCACTCCATTTTCCAAAGTGTCTGTACCATCTTCCACTCCCACTAGCACCATATGAAGGCTCTTTCTGGTTGTCCCACATCCTCTCTGACACTTGGTATTGTCAGTCTGGGAATTTACAGCTACAGCTACACACAGCAGTGTGGCTGACTGTCATAAAGTTGAAATAGAGTGGGGGCAAAAAGCCAGACAGAAAAGAAAACACGTAGTCTGATTCTCATTTATATAAAACCCCCAAACAGGCAAAAAAATATCTAAGCTTTTAGAAGTCAGGATAATGGTACCCATGAGAAGCACAAGGGGTGACGTCTAGGGTGCAGGTAATGTTTCGTTTCTTAGTCTGGGTGCTAGTTAGACAGGTTTATTCCCTTTGTGAAAATTTATTAGGCTGTATAGTTATGATTTGTGCACTTTTACCTATGTCATACTTAAGTTTAATTTTCAAAAAATATTTTCTCTTAATCTTCCCCTTTCTCATCTTCTGTCATCTTTCTTCACATACTTGGTTGGGAACTGTTCCCATCAGAGTCCCCTTCATGGCTGTGTGACTGGTATAAGTTACACAGGGCCCGCACTCAAGAGGGCCTGAGATTGGTTTCATGCTCTGCTGTCTCTGTCTTAAAAAATTCTTAGCACTTTTGGAACAAGGAGCCCTTTGTTTTTCTTTGGCTCTGGGCCTCATACATCATGTAGCTGGCCCTGGCCACAGGCAGCTGCCAGTGACTCTCCACAGATCCCTCTCCAAGGTTTGGTCTTTGACAGGCACCGAAGACAGGGCTAGGTTGCCCCTCTGCCTGATGGGAGAGGTGCCAAATGCCCACGATGGCCTCAGGACTGTTCTCCCCCCATGAGAACCTGGGATTGTACATACCTGTGGATGGAATTACTGGGTCATAGGGTAGGTTCATGCACAATGCCCCCAAGTGGCTCTCTGCCCCTGACCTTCCATCTGATTTCTTTTTTAAATTGTGATAAAAAATACATAACACAAAATTGATCATGTTAACCATCTTTAAATCTACAACCCATTAGCATTAAGTATATTCACATTGTTCTACAACCATCTCCACAATCCATCTCTAGAGTGTTCTCATTTCTCAAACTGATTCTTTGAACCCACAAAACAATAACTCCTCATTCTCCTCCACCTGCTTTTGTGATTTTCTCTTTGTGTCTCTCTTCCCAACTATACTGTGAATCCCATGAGGTCAAGGAATGGCTTATTCACCTCTGAGCAAGAAGGAGCATGTATGATGCATACAGGCCTTGGAGGAGGTGGTTAAGAAAACACAGTTTTGTCAAATAAATGACAAATTAGAGATATGATTTAACCATTGTTTGAAACTGGGTTGGCTCTTGGGCTAATAAATTCTCTAAATTCGGTATTGAGACAGTGCCCAGCACATAGCTAGACTGAAAATCCAAATGAATGAATAAATGAAGCATTAATAACTCTGCTACAAAAATACAATATTGGCACTTTATCGAGCATGAGTTAGGTGCTAGGCACTCAATACACAGAAAAATGCCTGGCACTCAATACATTATCATATAACATATAGATATATATTTCATATAATATAAACAAAGGGACTAGTTTTTTGAGTGAGAAACAAGCTCAGAGACATTGTGTCTTCTGCCAGAGGTCACACAGCTGGCAGATGGCTCCAGGTGTGGGCAACTCTAAAGTTCAGTATTTACTTTTGAAATATTATATAAGTAAATAAATAAATACAATTTATACTCTGGAAATTGCAATTTGTAATAACTCCCCATGTCAATTAATTAAAATAAAATTTCTGACATTTTTTACTTTTGTTTAAATAAAACTAGTTTTTCTTTTCTGATTATAAATATGTATGTACTCTATCTAAAAAAAAATTCTGGCGCTTCAGAAAGTGAAAATGTGATGTTTTTAAAGACTCGTTAGAATGTTCTGTCAAGATTCAAGGCAACCCTATCCAGGGGTAACAGGATTTGGAAACCACGACTCTTATCAACTCTTCCCCTCGAGTTTTGTCTCCAGGTAAAGGAATATATGTGTTCCATTCCATGACCTTTCCTTCCAGATCTTTTCTTTTTTGGTGTGCTTCAGAGGGAACTGAGGGAGGGTGTCGAGACGATAAAATGACCTTCTTTCCCCTCACCCGCGTTTCACATAAGCGCTTGTTTTCTGTTCCATGGACTGGCCTTCCTCCTGCTAGATCCAGGGTTGTTTTTCTGAGCATTGATTTCTTATTGGGGTTTAGGTGTAATAAGGAAGTTGTCAAGTGAAACTCTTTTTTCCACAGTGGCTGAGGTCAGCCTCCTATCACTGAAGGAGTGGGAAGCAGTGCCAGGATAGGGAGGGATAGGGCAGGACAGGGTGTAATGGGCGGCCCCTGGATTGGCTGCCTGTGAGCTCAGCTCCTGGGAGATACAATATATATATGACTGTGACGAAAGCACTCTGGAAATTGGTAGCTGCCATAGCAGCATCTTCTCCCTGGAAGAGCTGGACCTACTATCCCTCACTGAATACAACTTTTAGCTGACAGAGAGCGGTGCTCAGCCATTGCAGAGGTCCCTGATACAGAGCCAGATCTGGAAGTCCTGGCCAAAGGTGTCCTGGGACAGGAGTAACTTTCGTGATCCGAGGTTGGTTGAATGATTTTCTCTCCTTAGGGGCTGGAGCAGTAGGTAGGTATTTCGGGGTTTCGAAAAAGAGCATAGACCCTTTGTTCAGTTCCAATTTGCTTTTTAACTTCCTGGGCCCTCCCTGAGCTTTAGTTTCTTCATCTCTAGAAGGACAGAACAGGGTTCAATGATGTGATCTCAACTGGGTCTATAAACTCTGAACTCAAGTCCCAGTCCTGCTGCGTACTAGCCCAGCAACCCTGAGGAAGGAACTTCATTTCCTTGGGCCTCAGTTTCCTGATCTGCAGAATGGGGGTGGTGTTCCATACTTCTTCTGCTCATTTTCCTGTAGAATGTTTTATAGGTCATACTATAGACATTATGCACAGGTATGCAGTAAAGGGAAACTCTGCATAAATAGGAGGTGGTATGATTACCTATGGCTGGATTAAGGTTTAGATTTCAAGGTTCTTGGAAGTTAGTCTAAAGGCAGGGAAATCTTATGAAGAGAATTCTGGCAGTCTGCTGCTCTGACAGGGATTGGAGGGGCATTACCACATTGCACTGCCTGTGGTCTTGGATAGAGGACAAAAGGGGGTGAGGATGTGATGTGGGCATCTCCGGAGCACAAACTCCAGCGTTGGATGCAAGTGAGCAGTGGTCATTGTTGACGTTCTCCAACTTTGTGAACCATGTCCCACTGCCCCCGTTCCAGGTCTGACTCACTGCTGTGTCATAGTGACCTAAGTTCCACTATTAGCAAGCTCATTCTTCTAGGTTTTGAAAAATTCTCAGAAGATGAAAATCCTGCCCTTCTGGAAAATAGGCACCAGGTAATAAGTTTCGTGATGAAAACAAGGACAGGCAGATGGTCAAAGTCCATACTTTGCACTGAGCTGTAGGTTGGCCCCAGCAGAGCTGACACCCCTAGTGGTGCCAAGTGGCTGCTCAGATGACTCTGTGACCTGAGGCTTGGTGCGGAGAGCCCACTGGGATCTGGAACCCTCCGTCTGGGCCAGGGCCTTATGTTTTGAAGTGGATAAGGACCATCTGAGGAATATCCAAGAAAGGGTGCCCAGGCATGGATGGGTCTAGAAGCAATGTGACTTGAGGAATCACCAAGAGACCTGGGCAATCGGGGCTATGGACTTGAACAGGGAGGACTCAGGGGTGACATGACTTCTTCTTGAGGTGTGAAGGACTTCACTCAATCTGAGGAGGGCTTTTCTTAAAATCCATATTGGCCAACAGTGGAATGATCTCACCTTCAAAAGTGGTGGGTTCCCATTGCAAGAAGTGTTCCAATGGAGATTGCAAGTCTACCTGCCAGGAATGTGGCATACAGCAGTCTTATACTGCAAGAGGTGGGGCTAGATACTTCTCAGGTCCCTAACAGGGATCCCACAAAAAAGAAGGAATATCTTGAACTGTTACTACCTAACACTTGTGAGGTGCGCTTGGAAACAGGATAGGTCCAGTGTTGAGGGAAGAGATTATCACCTTGTCCCCAACTTAAGTCTGGCCAGTGGAGGTTGAGGGTCTTTTCCCAGCAGGCCCCTTGCTACCCTGCATGTGCCAAGATGTGATCTGTGAGGGGACCCGCACCATCAAGGGAGCTCAGGTTGAAGACTTTGAGCTTGGACAAGAACGGCTTTTCCCCAGGGGTTCGGAGTGTCCATGGGGCTGCCTGTGCTGAAGAGAAGTAAACATGAGCTCAGGGTGTACCCCTTTACCCTCTAGCCCACTGACTGGCTTCCTGCCCAGGAGTCTGTGAGCCCTACAGACTTTCACAGAGCCCTGAAGGAGATTGTGTTGACAATCTTTGTCTCTGGGGCACAGGTATATCTATACCTGGGCATGTGTGAATGTGTGAGTCTGTGTGTACAGGTCATGGTGGGCATGTATGTAGATGTAGCTATCTCTGTTGGTGTCAAATAAATTTGCTCACCTCTATGTGTGTGTGTGTGTGTGTGTGTGTGTGTGTGTGTGTGTGTGTGTTTACTGGAAGCCACTTGGTGTGGGAGAGAGAATAAAGAATTTGGAATCCAGAGAAGTGGGTTCAAGCCTCAACTTTTTCTGCTTTCTCACTGTGGGACCTTGGGCAAGTCACTTAATGCTTCAGAGCCTCTATTTATAAACTGCCAGCTCACTTGATTCACAGGGCATGGCCAAGATGAAATGAGATAGATAATAAGATGAAAGGGCATTCTGAACACCATGTGGCAGCACGCAGGTGAGCTGGTCACATCTGTGTATAGCTGTGTATTGTTTGTTTGTTTCACAAACACTGAGAATCTTCCAGGCAGTGACATGGCAGAGGATCATGCAGGCTCAGGTCCTTCCTTTGGAACTCGGTAGGTAGATGAGGAGGTAGATGAGGAGGACAGATGGTAAATAGATGCTCAGATAATTCTTCCCTTGCACTTGGGGTGGGAAAAACACAAGGTATTATGAGTCCATGTAGGTTTACGGTATGCGTGAGTATATTACTGTGACACATGAGTGTCTTAGTCATTTGGGCTGCTATAACAAACTACCATAAACTGGTAAACTGGGTGGCTTATAAACAACAGAAATTTATTTCTCATGGTTCTGGAGGCTGGAAGATTGAGTGAGGTACAGGTGCCAGCAGATTCAGTGTCTGGTGAAGGTTGCCTGGTTCATGGACAGTCAATTTCTCTCTGTGGCCCCACATGGTGGAAGGAACAAGAGAGCTCCCTGGGGTCTCTTTTATAATATAAGGCCACTAATCTCTTTAATGAGGGCTCTGCTCTCATGACCTAATCACCTCCCAAAGGCCCTACCTTCTAACACCGTCGCATTGGTTGTTAGGACTTAACATGAATTTGGGGGGACACAAACATTCAGTCTATAGCAATGAGTATCTGTGGGTATTGATTCTAAGTCCACATGCATGTGCCACACACACTCCCTTGGAGTGGAGAGGGGAGCAGCAAAATCTGTCTATGAAACAGTGCCCACCGCCTGAGCAGTTATAGAGTAACCTAGCCGGCTGAATAAATTAGAGAATAGTGTATAGATGAGGTCAGTGTATAACTTAGAAGATAAACCAAAATGGCAGCATGCTTGGGGAAAAAATTAGCAAGCTTCCTGCTCTGCAGTAAGTCAAGGTCAGTTCTGTACGCTGTTTGTGGTGGTTTGTTGGTGTGTCATGTCTTATCAGAAGTCCCGTGATCTGCAGATCAGTTGAGTATTTCTGAGTAGACTTGGACTTTGCTCTAAAATTGGCTTTCTGCCAAGTCGATAAACAAGTTTACAGGAGTAGCTGGGTTTTTACGCAGGGAGGATCTGCTGCTGTTTTGGGGTTATTAGTTTGGAAGCGTGTTCTGGTCTGAGTGGAATTCCTCAACAGGCCAAATGTGGGTGGACCCCCAGGGAAAGAGGAAGAGAAAAAGAAAGTCTCGCTTTGATGAATTCTGAATGGGTAGCATCTTACATTTAGAAAGTCTGAAAATATTTTATTTCAGCACACATAGAATTTCATGTGTGCATGTGTGTATGAGAGAGAAGCGAGGTGGAGAGAAAGAGAGAGAACGCAATCTTCTCAGAGCTTAGGGACTTTAAAAATCTGAGGACACATTGGCCAAAGAGAGTCTCCCTGAGGTGGGTGGGTTTGCCCTCCTTTGCTAGCCACTCACTCAATCCCTGGACCTAATATTGGAAGACAATCTTAGGAACTTTATGGAGAAGGAGTCAATGGGAGGGGAGCCAGGCTAAGCTTGGTCACAGCTGCCCAGAGAGGAAAAAGTTGCAGAAGAAGGGAATAGACTTGGTCTCAAATGCTGCAGCACCTTAAGGAAGGATGGGGTTTTGGAATTAGGAGGCTTTGTGATTTCCTGGAGTCTCTCCTCACTATGGAAATACTCCTGGATGGCTAAGGCTACACATCACCCATCTTGCCTCCCCCTGCCTCTGCTGCCGCTGCTCCACTCCTCAATCCCCTCACCTCCCTCTGGGCTCAGGGCACTGTTGTTCCAGGGAGGGGGTGGTCAAGTCAAGGCAGTCTTCTTGAAAAAATACCATTGCCTGGTGGAATGGTACTGATGCTCTGATTTAAAGTAGGAGCGAGTCCTTTGAATGTCGTAGGAGGACATGGCAATGGTGAAAATGGTTTCCATAGCAATAATAGCTTTGTAAAAGATTACTGTACCTCTTTTTCCATTAGCTGAGGAAGGATTCTCTGGCCCTCTGTGCTATGAGCCCCCTCAAGCCAAGTTAGTGCAGGAAGAAGAGGGGCTGAGCCAAACAGGGGTGTCCTGTATGTGTGGCTGGTTCTGTAGTTTTGCTATTGAACAGCTTCTCTGCCAACCCCATTCAATTTGCCCTGAGCCTAGGAACATACAGAAAAAGCAGAGAGAACCCTGACAACATTCAGTAAATATTTCTGGCTCAGCTTACCTGGATTTTAAAATCTTCAACCTAAATTTTTCTTCTTTTAAGACCATGTGCTACTGAAGAGGGAGCAGATATCAGGGAACTAGAGGGTCGCTGTCATCATCACTCACTCACATCCTCACTTCTGCACACTTGAAAACCAGAGCGTTCTCCTGGAGGGCCCAACCTGCATCTTGTTCATTATCACATCCCTAGCAATGAGCATAATTTCTGGAACATAGTAGGTGCTTATTAATCTTTGTTGAAAGAAATAAATGAGAAAAAAGATTTCTTCTCCTTATCTCACCCTACTTTCTATTTTGGAAACACAACTCTAAAGCAGCCTCTGAGGCTTTCAAGATCATTAATCAGTTTCCATATAAGGCACAGACATATATTGCTAAAAGTGTTTGTGTAACTCAGAAGTTTCTTTTAAGGAATAGTAAACAACAAATAAAGCCTTCCGAATTGCCAGCCTCTGCCCTGACCCGTTTTGTCATTTTCTCCAAGATTGTCCACATGTGGACGCCCAGCAGTGCCGGTGGTAGCCTCTGGCCCCTGGCCTTCCTCTCTAGTCTTTCCTCCCCAGATCCATGCTTAAAGGAGGGACATCTTCCTGAATGTAACTGTCAGTTTCAAATCTCTCTGAGTTTCCCCGTGCCTTTTCTTCTCTCTCTTTGTGTGTCTTCCTCACGTTCACATGGATCATTCCACATCTGAAATCGCAATTATAGGTTCATATTTTTGCCTCTAAGCTGGACATAGTAATAGAGTACATTTTAAAGAAAACAGTAAGTGCAGGAAATGTGATATAAATACATAACATATAAATACAGTAAATTATACTTAGTAAATGCATGATAAGACTATAATTACAAATTAAAGCAGGCAATCCATGAATCTAAACTACATAGGAATCTCTGAGAGCTCAGGTTTTGAGATGCAAAACCACATTTTATTTTTCTTTTATCTTCACCGAAAGGTAAAGGGTTTCTCAATAACTTTGAAAAAATTGTAAAGCCAGGGGTTTTCAGATTAATGACACACAAATTAGCTGCCCACGCCCAGAGCTGCTTAAAGTACTGCCCAGGAGGAGGTGGTTCTTTTGTCTTTTTCTGTGGGTAGCTGCTTCATTCTGGTTGGAGAATGGAAGGGCTCCTGCTGCTCTAAGATGGGGCTGGTCCAGTTACATTTATTGTATGTTAACCACATACACAGAGATACTTTAAGTATTGTACAGTTTACTGTTTGCATCACATATTTATTCATTCATTTAATAAGTACATATTGAGTGCCACTGATGTGCTGGGCATTGTTCTGGGCACTCAGGATACAAGGCCTAGCAAAAGAGACAGGGCAGGGGAGAGAGACTTAGACAACAAACAATTAAACATCCAGTGATAAACTAAGGGGGTGGGGTGAGGTACACAGGGAAGACCTTTATGGGAAGGTGACATTTGAGCAGAGCCCTGAAAGAAGTGAGAGAACAAATTATAAGGCTGTCTAGGGAAAGAATGTTCCAGAAAGACTGACTGGTCAATGTGAAGGTCCTGAGGCAGAGCATGTCTGAGGGACAGTGAGCAGGGCTATGTGAGTGGAGTAGAGTGGAGTGAGTGAAAGGTTATCGGAGAGGTAAGCGGGGCCAGGGTGTGTGGGGCCTTGCCACCCATTGTAAGGACTTTGACTTTGACTGTAAGTGTAAGGGCAGCCATTAGAGTTGGGAGAGTGGCCTGCTCTAACTTATGTTAGAAAAGCCCCGTGGCTGCTGGGAGACATTATTGTAAGGAGAACAAGAGTAGAGCAGAGAGACCAGTTCGGAGGTACCACGTCCAGGTGAGCGGAGATGGGACCTAGACCCAGGTGGTGGTGAAGGAGGTGGAGAGACATGGTTGAGGTCAGGATGTGGTTGAAAATGGAGCCAACGGGCTTTGCTGGTGGATCAGATGTGGAGAGTGAGAGAAAGAAAGGAGTCAGGGATGACTTCGAATTTTTGTCTTGAGCAATTGGAAGAAAAGAGTTGCCATTTACTGAGCTGTCTTGTGAAATATTCTTAACAGCCTCTGAGATAGATAGACAGGTCTCAGGCACATTTCAGATGAGAACATTGGGCCAGAAAAGGTGCATGAGCTGCCCCATGTCCTGAGGCTAGTAAGGAGCAGGACTTGGAACAACACAAATTAACTGTCTTACAGTTCTGGAGGTCAGAAGTCCAAAATCAGTCTCAATGGACTAAAATCAAGGTGTTGGCAGGTCTGGGCTCCTTCTGGAGGCTCTGGAGGCACTATGGACCAGCTGTGAGATCTGGGCCCTGACCTCCCATGCCTGTTTCTTCCTCTGGAAAATGGAGACAAGGATACCCCTCCCTCCCAGGGTTGTTGAGAAATTTAAGTGGGACAACAGCTTTGAGAGCTAAAGTTACTCACATTAGTGGGTAGGGTGGATGGGCGTACAGGTCAGCATCGTTGGCCCACCTGGGAAGTCTCTGGTGGGCTTCTTCTAAGGGAGCTGTTTGTTTTTGTTGTAGCTCAATGGAGCATCCACAAGGCCCGAGGAAGCCTCTGTCACACAGGAGAGCCAGGTCTCTGGACAGGGCGCAGAACCCTAAGAAGAACTCAGAGTCATGGGACTGCCGGTGCCTTTCCTTGCCCACCACCCCCTCCAGGCGGGTGCTCCCGCGGAGGGCCAGCGATGGGAGCAGACCTCTTGAGAGCCCAGAACAGTCTTCGGAGGCTCAGGGCATCATGGGCTCAGCCCTCAGCCTGGAGAAGACCAGGGAGTGTCTCCCCAGTGACCAGAGGCCTCCACAGGACACCAAAAAGGACAAGGCCCAGAGGTGGGCCCAGCCAGGGTGGCTGAAGATATTACTAAACTTCCTGAGGATAGGCACCGAGGAGACCAAAGAAAAGGCTGGCAAGAGGGCAAAGGGGAGGGAGGGCCTCCTCCAGCCCACAGAAACCTCTGAGGCACCAAGGGAGCCAGCTCCCAGGAAGAAAGCCCATGACAAGAGGGCCAGCCGCAAGAAACATAGTCACAAGAAACATGCTGATGAGGAAACAAAAGAGGACCAAGATCAGGAAGCTGAAGGCCAGGAGGCGACACTGCCCGACATGGCTGCTGCCTCGCATTCTGAAGAGGCTGATCTAAGCCCAGCGCCCAGGGGTGAGCAGACCATGCCTGTTTCTATAGCAACCCCATTGCCCCACCCCCAAGGGTTAGGGCCCTCTAAGCTGGCTCCTCCAACCTCCCAACAGAGGTATGTTGCAGGTGGGACAACTATCAAGGACAAACAGCACTGTGAAATTTTTTTGAGGCAGAGTGGCACTGTGGCTGTGAGCTTGAGGTCAAACCCAAGTTCCACACCAGCTGTGTGACCTGGGGCTGGCAACTTTCCTCTCTGAGCCTCAATTTTTTCTCGTCAATAAAGTGGAGCTAATAACAGTTGCTGTCTCATGGGGCGGCTATGGCCCAGAGCTGGCACATGGAAAGTGCTTCATACACAATAGCTGTTACTGTTACGTACTCTAGTTCAAGGAACATGAACCAAGGAGAAATGGGAAGGCAGGAAGGAGGGAGGAAGGAAGCCCTACCTCCCACAGTACTGCACATGAGAGGACTGGGGTGGGTACTGGGGAAGTAGACAGAACCGGCTGCTGGGTGCTGGTTCTAGACTTGACTCCATCAGGAATAAAAGATGTGTGACCTTGAGCAAGTTGGTGCCCCTCTCTGGAATTCTTTGATTCCTCATTTGTAAAACGAGGGAGCTGGTTCCCAAGGTGCCTTTCTTTTCTGACTCCTGGAGTCCTAGAGTTGATTGCCCCACAGGCACCTAGAGGGAGATGGAGATTTTCCCTTAGCATTCAAAAGTCACTATGTTTTTAATGGAGAGAAGAGACTCAAGGAAGATCCAGGATATTTTTTGGGGTGGGAAAAGGATGTCTGAGTTGGGGCAGACTCTTTTTAAATGGAAACCCTGGTAAGTTTCTGATATTTTGGTTAAGCCTAGAGCTGGCTATAGCTGTGCCCGATCTGCTGTGAATTCTGTGCTCTTTTCTTGTGTTGATTAACAAAGTCAGACACACCCACAAACACCCACATCCTCACTTGCTTTCCCTTTTATTCCAGGAGGGGAGGATTCTGATCTTCACCAGTCTGAGGATAAAGGCCGGAGGCGGCGTGCTGGTGTCTTCGGGCTTTCTTTCCAAGCCCCAGGTCACTCGCAGGAAGAGGAGCTCAAAAAGCTTGATGGTGAGTCAGAATCTACTTAGTGTCCTCTTTGTAGCTGTTACTAAATGAGACGGGCTGCTCTGGATGACAGCTTATGCCTTGGAGGGTCACTCTCAAAATGCATGTACTGATCTTGCCCTTTCTGGTGCTTCTGGTCACTTTTACTTATTTTAAAGTTTCACTGAAGGGAGAATGGCTGCTGGCAAATGCTCCTGCTTGCGCGTTAATGAGCTTGGGACATTTTTTTTAGTCTTTTAAAATTTACAGGACTGTTGAATAAAGGAATATAGAATTTATATATATATTTAAATATACATATATTTAAATATATAGAAGAGTGGAAAGAAGAGTTCTATGCACACTCATATTCCCACAATTCTTAATTCGGCTGATTTGCTCTGTGTGTGTGTATGTGTGTGTATGTGTGTGTGTGTAATTTTGTTGCTAAACCATTTTAAATAAATGATGTTTCATCCTTAAATACTTAAGCATGGGTCTCCAAGAAATAAGGACAGTCTCATACACAACCACAACACTGTTATTGCTCCTAATAAAACTGATAATTCTCCATTAACCAAATTCTATAAAGAATGGGCATATTTTTAAAGACGTGAAATGAAGGAGTTATGCATCTGACAAAGAATAAGTAAAAGGCGTTCGGTTGGTTATTTTGCAGGATGTTTATTTTACATGCTAATTGTTTTGTCACACGGTCAGCTGGTATGCTGAGTCAAGAAGAAAAGCCAAACAAGATATATAAATGAGAGAAGTGAGGGAGGGAAGTGAGAAGTGAAAAAGTCTGAAGACAGCCTGGGAACACAGAATCTTGTTTGTACCCGCTTTGTGTAAATTGATCAACTGGAAACTAGAGGTACATTGTCTTTGCCCAGAGACAAAGGGTGACTGGGGTATCAAAGAAAACCATTAACATTGCTTGTGGCTTCTCTGTAATGACTCAGTAGTGTGGCTGAAGCATCAACGTGGCAGGCTGTCTGTGTCACGTGGGCTGGAGTCCCTCCAGCCCCTACCTCCAACCCTAGGCCAGGTTCTCACCCTTTTTTCCACTGGCATTTTATGGGTTGGAATGTCAGCGTTAGCCTTGCAGAATATTTCCAAGCACAGTCTTTCATTTGATGGCCTGACAGCCTTCTGAGGGAAGCAGAACAAGGATTATGATCCACATTTCGCAGGGGAAGAGATGAAGGCCCAGGGAGATTAAGAAATGTACCCAAGGTCACACGGTTTGCTGAACCTAAAGGAGATATTTACAGATCTGTAAAGTTCAAAGGAAATAGTGGGCACAAGTTGAATGTTTGAAAGACTGACCTGAAATTTTCTGCATAAAAGTTTATGCTTTGGACCAGTACCCTTCCTCTGTGGATCTCCCAACCCTCTCTCAGAAGGACCAGACCCTGGGATGTGGTGCTTTCCACCACTTCTGTGGCCTAAGAGGACCCTCATTTGATACAGAAGGCCCAAGTTGGTCTCAGAAGTCCAAGACAGTTATTACAAAGAGTTCTCTGTGCATCTAGAAAGATTAACCAGGTACATTCACTTTCTTCCAGAGGATATTATCATCCGGATGATAGTGCAACTTCTCCAAAAAGTGGGAGACCAGTGGGAAGAAGAGGTGAGGAGCTGACTGTGTGTGTAGATCCCCAGGGGCTTGCTGTCTTCTCCTCCACCACCTCCTTCTCCTTGCTCAAGCCCTACCTGTCCTCCATGCCTCCTAGCTCTCCTGCTCTGGGCTCTGTTGCCTCCCTTGCCTGAGGCCACCCTGAAGCACTTGGTTGCTTCTCAGGGAGCTTTCCCATCTCCTCCAGGTCAGGGACCCAACTCAGTTTCTTTCCCCTACAGCAACTCCAAGCCTCTCAGCCAGAGGTGTCTCCACAAAACCCAGCACCAGCTGTCAGGAAGAAATCCCAGGAGAAAAAGTCTAACCTCAAGAGAGTCTTTTCACTTAAGAAACATGGCTCTGAGGAGTCCAAGAGAATGGAGGCTGCAGATGTTTCCAGCCCGGAGTCCCGGCCGTCAAGGAAGATCAGCTTTCTGCCCCTGTGTGTTGGGGGCCATCGGCCCTCCATCTCCAGCAGTCCTGGTGAGCAGGCTCACAGTTACCATAGCAACACTGCAGCTCTGGAAGCTTCCCCAGGGCTGGAATTGGCCACTTTAAGAGCTGCCATCCCAGTCCTGACTTTTGCTCTTCCCTGAGCAATGGGGGGAAGACTGTGGGGAGGAGAAAAGGGATGCCAGCAGATCGCCTCCACACACGAAACCTCACCATCTAGGCAATCCAGCTAAGCCCTCGATGGAAATTGTATTCAGGGATCCCCACCATCCTCAGCTCTCCAAAGCCTCAGTTTCCACACCCTGGGCGTGGGATGCATGTGCAGGAAGGAACTGGAGCCTGAGAGTCAGGAGACCTGGGTTCTGAGCTGTTCATTCTATGTCATTCCCCATCTCTGTGCCTCAGTCTCCTCACCTTTAAAATAAGACACATACCTAGTGCAAATCTATACTCAATCGGTCCTCACAGCTATTTTATGAAGTACATATTATTATCTCCATTTTACAGATGAGGGCACTGATACTTAGGGAGGTCAAATAACATGTTCAATGTCACATGGCCCATCAATGACGGAGTCAGAGCCAGAGGGAGGAAGGATTGTCTTGGGTGTCAGAGGGGAACAGCAGAGTGGGTCATCCTGACCAAGGGACTTTACATTTTAAAAAGGAGAGGGCAATGCTTAACACCAAAGAGTGGATCCCCAGTGGTGAAGTCTCAGGCCATAAGGGGAGAGATTTTCGCGCAGGGTATTCTGGCCTGATGTGTTCATTAATTCTATGGAATCAGGCATTTACTCTAACTCCTAAATCAGGCCAAGATGATGGTGAAGGGGTGAGGTTGCTAGGGGAGGGAGGTGAGTGGGGCAAAGCCAAGGAAGCCAGGTGTGTGAAAGTGCAAAGGGATAAGGGATCTGGGGCAATAAACCGGAACCATGGCCCTGCCCAGCAGCTCACCTCCGCCCCTGCTCACCTCCGCCCTGGCTCACTCCACCGTCCACACGATCTGGCCATGAACGAGCACAAGGTAGAGGCTCCGCTAATTTTTTTGCAGTAGTCAACACCCTCCGACTGACGAAACACTCCCATTATTTCACCTCTCTTCTCAGGCTTGGAAGAACCTGAAGTCCAAGAGTCCTTGTCTACAGATAGTGGGGGTCCAAGTTCCTCAGAGCTTTCCACCCAAGCAGGAAGCCAGAGACTAGAAGAGGACTTGCATCTGGACAGAGCCTCGGAATCCAGTCAGTACCCCCTCTCCTTTTCTCAGAGGTCCCGTGGGAATCGTCTAGCCTGACCCCTCCACTTGTGGAAGAGAAACTGAACCAGAGAGGCAGTGACTTGTCCTGACCTCCCTCTGAGTGCAGCAGGCTGGAGAGACAGCGTGGGGTTCAGAGCGCAGGCCCTGAGCCAGACTGTTGTAACTTACCCTGTCTGAGCCTCAGCTGTAAACCACAATAGTGATGACACCCTCTTTGGTGACTCGGACATAAAGCGCTGCGTGGAAAGCACTGGCCCCACAGCAAGAGCTTGGTAGATGGTGTGATTTAGGGCTGGGTTTGAATTGGATTCTGATGTCTTTAAGCTGTGTGAACTTGGACAAGTTGCTTCATCTTGGTCTCAGTTTCCTCATCTGTAGAATGGGGATAATAATAGTACCGACTTCCTAGAGTCATTGGAAGCGCTAAACAAATTCATGACGATAAGGCATTTGGAGCAGTACCCATTAGTAGCTAATAAATGTTAGCCGTCGTTTATTGTTATTATTATTGTTGTGGTTATGCAAAGTCTCAGGAAAAGTAAAGAGGATAGGAAGGGGCCATAGGAGAGAAGCTCTACAGATGGTAGCTATTGTCACTATTATTATTTTATCACTGGCAGAGCCAAGCTTAGAATTATATAATCACTGTCAGTTCTGTGTGTCTGAAGATACTTTTAAAGATCTGCCTCTCTCACTTCCCCCTTTCTGCCTTGTTAACTTTTCACACACACAAAAAAATGTGCCCCAAAGAGGAATCGAGACGGGTCCCTGTTCTACCTAGAAGAGGGATAAGGGGATTTGTGGGACCAGACCTTTCTAGATGGCCTTGCGGCACCTTCTCCCGGAGGCAGGGGCCTCAGCTGTTTTTCTCGCACCTAATGTGGCACATCTAGGCCCCCACTGGTAAATAGATAAGTGAATATGTTCCCTTGAAACCAGCTCTGCCCTCAGGTCACATCTGAGAACTCTGTGGGTCCCTCTGGGTCTGGACTGGGGGACAATCACAAATGCAAGCTCGTTAGCACTTTGGAGACCTGTGAGAATCACCCAGGGAGCCACCTGGGCCTTAGGAAATAAAGATGGACCACAGAAAAGCTTTTCTCAGCAGTAGAGTATAAGCAACCACTTTGTTCTTTTTTAGAAGAATTTATCCAGAAGATCATTGCCCTACTCCAAGATGTGGAGGAGCAGGAAGGAGAGAAGGTGAGGAGGACGTTCCCCAGGGAAACCATGACCCTCACTGTGGACACGCCTGCCCCTGCCTGGAGTAATGCCTTCCCTGCCCCTCCCTCAATCCCACATCTTGCCAGAGCCCTGCTCCTGTCCCTCCTCCTCTCTGAGCCTCCCCTGATTGCTGCAGGCCAAACTTGTTTTTCCATCTCTGAGCATCAGTGGCTCTTCTCTCTAGGCCACCCGCTCTGGTCCACAGTGGGTCTCTGTTTCAGAGCGTGCTGGTCTCTTTCTCACCTCACTTGCAGTTTCTTCAAAGTCGAGGGCCCTGACTCAGATTCTCTCATTTTATCCGCAGCAACTTCAAGTCCAGGAGCCAGTGATGGCTGTGGAAAACCAAGCCCCACCCTGCAGGAAGAAATCCCAAGAGAAAAAATCCAGCTTCAGAAAACCCTTTTCTCATAAAAAACATGGTTCCAAGGAGCCCAAGAGAGCGGGGGCTGCAGATGCCTCCAGCCCGGAGTCCCGGCCACACAAGAGGCCCAGCTATCTGCCCCTGTGTGTTGGGGGCCATCGGTCCTCCATCTCCAGCAGCCTTGGTGAGTAGGCCTGGTGTTGCCACGGTAACAGAGGCTGCCTCTGACCTGAGGCTTCCTCCAGGGCAGCGGCTGGCCTCTTGTTTAGTCTTGACTTCTGCTCTCTGTTCTGAGCGGAGTGGGGAGGTGCAGTTGGGCTGTAGAGGAGAGAGGTTGCTTACTGGTAGGTCCCACCACTCACAACACACTCTTCCCTCCCGCCACCCCCACACATAGACACTTAAAGACATATGTGGTATGAAAGCAGTGCATCAGAATCACCTGGAAAGCTAATAGAAAAAAGAGAGGCCCCAGTTTTGACGAAGGAGGTATGACCTGGGCTTTCTTTTCACTGCACCTAAGTGCGAGGGCCCCCGGTATATAATGACTCCTCCCTTTACATTTACGGAGTGTTTACCACAGGTGCTTTCACACATGTTATCTCGTTTAGCCAGCTCACAACCCTGTGAGGCCAGTCTCATTACTGCCATTGGACAGATAGAGAAAGTGAAGTTCTGACAGGCTGTGTGACTAGGCGAAGCCTCGGGGAGTTAAAGGGGAAATGTGTTCACTTGGTGGGACCTGTTGGCAGGCCTGCTTGTTTTCCTCCTAGACTGAGAGGAGGCAGAGGGGGATGGTGGAAGAAAGAATGAGATTTCTGGAGGGGACAAATAGAGCCCTGTGAACTCCTCTGAGGTGGGTCCAGGGTGGCCAGGGGTTCACCAAGGAGCCTAGGAAACCGACCCCTCTCGTGCCAATGCCTTTGGACAGCTTCTTGTCAGAACCTGGACATGGCGATTTGAGTCACTGGATTTGAGACAGGTACAAGCACACTCATACCATCTTCTTTTTTGCCCTCAGATCTGGAGGGTCTCGAGTTCCCGGAGTCCTTGTCTGCAGAAGGGGGACCGGTTGGATCCTCAGAAGCACCCTCCCAGGCCCGAAGCCACAATAAGGCAGAAGGGAGACCTCTGCAGGATGGAGCATGTGAATCTAGTTAGTACCTCTCTGCTCTCACCTGGGATGGTTCCCCTTAGATTTCGCAGGCTGAATCCAAGTAGGGAACTGGAAGGGCAGCTGACAAATATCCAGGAAACTCTAGCAGGGCAGGGAGAAGACAGGGCTGGCCTTTCATCTGGGGTCGTTGGGACAGAGTTGGAGGTGGAGAGCTTTCTTCAAGTAGAGAACATGTATCTATTCGGTGGGATGTGACTTAACCTCACCCCATTGTTTTGTTTAAATATTTGATTAAATTCTTAGCTTGCTCTGGGTCTCATAACCAGTGCTTTACTGGCAAAAGGCTACTGGTGTCGGGGTGGGGTGTCAAGGAGGGGGAAGCCGTGATCTATAGCATTTGCAGATTTCTGTGGTATAAATATTCCCACCGTGGCCAGTTTCAGTGTGCCAACGGTTTATAACAATGGGTCCACCGATTCCTAAATATGTACAATTCACTCTTGGTATGAGCAGCCACTGGCCACACGGCCGTTTGTAGCCCTGGCTGATGGGAGCATATTCCTGCTGCGGCAGTAGCCCTGGGGTTTCCCCACCCTGCGTTCTGATTAGCTGCTCCTGGCCCCAACGCCCATTCCCGACCACACTACTCTGTAGCCTTGGTAAGAGACACTGGGAGGTCTCAGATTTCCCATCTGTCAGATGGAGCTGAATGTGGTTATAGGCGAGCGTGGCAGGCCAAAGTCCCTTCTGTTTCTATAAGGCAAACCCAAACAAAGCTCTCATGCTCTAGCTCTAGTTTGGGGAAGATTTTTTTCTTTCCCCTTCATAACTAATCTGTGTGCTGGGTTTTAGAGACAGAATATTGTCTGTAGTCGATGAATGAGTTACTGCAGAATTTTTCAACAGTCCCGCAATCCTTCTTTTTTATCTTCAGAGGAGCTGATCATCCAGAAGCTGGTGGCCCTTCTCCAAGAAATGGATAGCCATTTGGGGGAGCAGGTGAGAACTGAGACCTGAGGTCAATCTCCATCTCTGTATCTGGGTGACCTTGGGTGTGTCCCTGAACCTCTCTGAGACTCGCTTTCCTTTTTTGCAAAATTGGGGATAAAAATCTACCTGACAAAGTTTAGTGCATATATAGAAAATGCCACACATGTAGCAGATGAGATAAATGTTACTTTAAGATAATATAAAGCTCAGGTGGCTCCCCCTGCCAGCCAGAACCTCCCCTGATCCAAATCCTCCTTGAAGTTCAGCTCACGTCCCACCTCCCTGGAAGCCTCCTCCCAGGAGTCTGGAAGGATTTGGATTGGGGGAGGTCCTGGCACACACTTCAAGCTTTTAGATTTTCCTCCCCTGCTAGATTGCCTATAACAGAAGGTTCCCTGCCCTTGTAAACCTCACAGTCTACTTGGAGAGACAAACACAGGTCACATATGAAGAGGTCATCAGGTGTGAGTACAGGTCACTGATGAGCGATCAGTGTAGCAGACACTGTTGGCACCTGACCTTGGTGTACACTGGCCACTCCCAACGCCAGCACCTGCATCTTTTTGCCTGAAGACTGGCCCCCAGAGCCACTTTGCCACCCCGTGGCAGGCCAGAATTAACACCCTCCACCTCCCCAGGAGCAGCCCTCAACTAATGGCTCATGGGAGCTGGTGGGTACATACTCAGCTTCTTCTCCCTGGGGGATAGCGGGGGAAGAACTTTGAGTAGCTGGTTCCTGGAATGCCCCGAGGGAATTCAGCTCCAGATGCCAGCGTGTGTGGCTGCCTTCCTATCCTTGTCTCAATCTTCATTTCCCCATCAGTTTCTCGGGATTACTTACAGCATAAAGAAATGCACCTGAGACCTTGTCTCTGAGTCTGCCTCCGGGGGAACCCAATCTAAGACCTTTGGGTAGGAAGAGGAGGAGTCTTAGGGTGAGAACTAAAATCCATCCAACATCTACTCTGCACAAAACATTTTACATAAACTATCTCCCTTAATCCCCTCTCCCAATAATGATCAAGGAGGGCGGGGATATTATTATATCTCCGTTTTGTACATGAGTAAGCAGAGGCTCAGAGAGGTCACACAACTAGTAAGTGAGATTTAAGCATCACTATCTGGATCCAAAGACCTGTATTTTTTTTTTCTTTTCTTTCTTTTTACTTTGTCTTGCTATTTGCAGCCAGACCTTGCAGAGCAGATTCTGAGTGCCTGTGGGTGGTGGAGGAATTTATCTGGGAGCTCACCTCAGGGGCAATGAGGTGTGCCTAGCCTGGCTGTGTGGAGTTGAGGGAGGGGACAGTTGGTGGGCAGGGATACCTACTGGCAACACTGATGACCTGCCCTCATTTCTGCTTCCAGATCAGGCGACGCCCCAGCTTCAAGAGGTTTTTTTACCAGCTCCCGGACTCCTCTCTCATAAAGCTGGCAGCCACCCTGAGCAGACAGGGGGCCAGCTCCACTGAGCCTGACCGGAACCTCGCTGAGAGACGCTACCAGTTTGCCTTTGGCTTGGCTAACAAATTTGCTGGGAACAACCACCATGCTGTCCTCAGGTTCATGGGTCTGCGCTACAGACAACACAGTTACCCCCAATTCTCGTACAGGGAAGCCCAGCAGGTGAGAAAGGGCAATGAGGCACAAGTGATGACAGGCTCATGGTCATGCAGGATCTATTTACTATCCTCTCCCCACTCCTGCTTAATTCAGAACTTTTAGGGTCCAGCTCAAATGCCAACTCCTTGCTGAGACAATTCTACACCACAGTGACCTTTTCCTTTCCCCAAACTCTCACTGGCTTTGCTCGATAATTAGCATCTTCTTTATTTGGCTCTGGTCTCTAACTATGTGCATTCTTCCATACCTTTTGCTATCAGTATGGAATGCTGGACTGGCTGCTATCTTAGCTTGCCCTCTTATTATTTCATGGGTTCTGCTGCTTGGCTTCTCAGTTCAAGACTGTCATAAAATTTAAGTAACAAAACACAGTAAGATTACATTTAAAATAAGGGGTGATAGGTGGAGGTAGATGAGAAGAATCCATGCGCTGTCTGGTTCTGGAAGGCTTCCAGAAGGTGTTCCTTCACTGACCTTCAGCATGGCCTCTCCCCTGCCATTACTCTCACTCTTCCCATCGATTTCACATTTTCCCCGCCCCTAAGGCTCTGAGAAGTTCCCTTTAGAAATAATACTGACCACTGATTTTTTAAAAAAATATGAGTTTTCACGTGTTTTCTGAGGACTCCGATAGGTTTCCCCACCCTTTTCAAAATCACTTATGATAACCTGCTTACAAACATTAGACCCAGATCTATAGAGTAGAAGCTACTGAATGAAAGCATGACTTTAAAGGAATAAATGTTCTGTTTATTGGTGTTGGACAAATGGGACCAGAATTTCTACATCCAAATGGTCCCCTGGGGAATCAGAGTGTTATTGCAATGATGTCACCATCATTCAAACACTCTGTCTTCCTCTCCTGGAACTACCTTTAGAAGCCATGTGCTAAGTCTTGCAAGAAAGCCAGTCTTATTTTATGTTACATGTACCTTGTTATTCCAATGCCCTGCACAACTTTGGCTTGTTTTCCTGATGAAAATTCCTGTGACCTTAGACCTCTCTTTTCTCAGCCTCATTTCTTCTCCCAGAGAATTGGGATATTACAGATAATTTGCCTTCTAAGACGGGTTAGGTAATAGTTTATGAAGGGATCTGAGTTTTTTGTGAAGATCGGTTTTGACATCCTCAGTAGCCCTAACTCTGTCCTCTGGTTTTACTAATCATTCATTCATTCACTTATTCATTCAACCAATATATAGTGTGCAAAGTGCTGTGAGGGCCTGTGGAAGGTTTTATTAGTGGAAAAGACAGAATGTTTACTGTTGACAAAATTAAATATCAGTTAAATGCTAAATTAGGGGTAACACAGGTCGATAAAGTAGGTCAGTTCTGGGAGACTTCTAGGAGGCGGCAGGCATTGATTTTTACTTTTGACGATGGAGAGTTGTAGATGGGGAGACAGGACCAGGAGAACACTGTAGGCAGAAGGTACCGTGTGAGCAAAGACTCAGAGGTGGGAGCTAATGTGGTACGTTGATGGATTAATGAGAAGTCTATTGTTATCAGAGTGGGATCCACAAATAATTGAGCTCTGGCTAAAACCTATGTTCCTCTTCTCCCCGCAGAACATCACAAGTCCTGAGAGCCAAAGTCCAGATTGAAAGCTGAGCTTTGAACTCAAATGCCCTTGAACGAGCCAAACAGCTGATGGCTTTAGCCAGGAGAGCTTGAAGATGCTTCACGATGTCCCAATCCAGTGCTTTGCAAACATGACTGCAGATAAGAGTGCATAGCCATTCTGTGTACATGCATCGCCATGGAGTTACTGAGACTGAGAATGCACAAAACATTCTTCCACAAAGCTAAAGGCAGATACTGTGTTGGGAGAGATAAGCACTGGACTGGGAGTTAGGAGACTCAGGGCTCCAACTGCTGATCTGCTTCAAACTTGTTACAAGACCCTATACATGTCCCCTCTCCTGTCCAGACCTTGGGTTCTGGGCTGGACTAGGTGACCCATTGGATCTCTTCTGATCTACATTGCTGAAATCTTCCTAAAGAGAAGTAGTGAGTGCTTTTACTTTGTGGCTAAATACACCCTCCCTACTGAGCTGAAGGCAATCTTTAAGTCCTTGCTGAATGAATGAATGAATGAATGAATGAACGAATAAGGCAGAGAACTAAGATCCAGGCAGTTCCGCCAGGTATTCTCTGGGAGGCATTGCTTCTCAGCTGGAATTGTGCAACCATTGCTTCTGTCTCTAAATCGTGGGTTAGGGTGGACATGGGGGCACTTTCTCGATGAACATTGGTCTGGAGCATTGGACTGGGAGTCAAAGCCCTTGCATTCTGGGGACGGCTCTAGTGCTGGCCTACGTGCCTCTGGGTGAGTCTCCTGGTTTTTACTTTAAGAGTTACCAAATCCTTAATCTTATTTTTTTATCATCATTCATTTTCTTGATCCACAGGGGCTAACACTATGCCTACTATCATATAGAAGGCCTGCTGACATTTTTTCAGGTGTTAGTTTTAAATGAGTCTTAAAAGTAAATTTTTGTTTCACCAGAATGTCCACATGCATTTAAATAGATGTGCAATTATGCACAACACATAATTTATTCAGTTGACTGACAGTGCTTAATGCCCAGATGGATTTGTAGATGCCTCCCAGGAACTCTGCAGCCCCAGATAAGGGAAGACCTGTGGCTTGGGGATCAGTGGTCTCTCAGTGTCCTATAATTCTGTCGCCAAAGAAATAAAGCTGATCGTTTCACCTCTCCCATTTCATGGGAGTTTGCCAAGAGTCAGTGAAAATGAATGTGAAGGGTTCTGAAAGTTACATAGTGCCATGTCCATGTATGTTGTTATTTTTATTATGGCCATAGTCTGGGTAGTTTTCAGGAAATGGGGAAGGGCTTCAAGCTGGATCACCATGGATGGTTGCACAGGTGTGCACTGTTCAAGAGCATCATGCCCTTATTTACTTCCTAGACATTGTGGATTTGCAGATTTATGACAATTTCCCAGCTGAAGGCAGTAAAGTGTCTTGAGAAAGATACTTTACAGGAAAGAAACTTCTTATTTTTGCACGAAGGTGGGGTATAAGTTGTTAGAGGCTCTGCCTTCCACACAACTGAACAGTTTCAACAGCTTGGCTCAGGTGGACAATTTACCGTGTGTCCATTATCTACATGGGCATCTGATATTATAGCCGTGAACACAGCCTGGAACACGTGGCCATAGGGGAGAGGGTATTAAAACCTGCATGGCAAACTCAATTTTATTACCCACAGTGAACATTGTTTTGCTGTTGAACCTATGGTGAGAACGGTGGGTGGACCTGGGGAGGATGAGAAGCCCTGGGCAGAGAGGGCTTGGGCATTCAGATGGGACTGGCCTCAAATCTGAGGCAAAGTTTTAGGAATCTCAACTAAGCATATTCTGAAAGTCATTTAATTTTATTGCTTCTAAGAAGTGGGGAGAGATGAGCTGTTTGTGGATTTATTTTCGGCACTGTTCAGGAACACAGGCAGTGTTCAGGAACACAGTGAAGGATCAGAATCAATTCTGAACTGAGGGTCAGGAACCTTCTGTATGTAGTTTCTTATTTGGAATGATGTTCTTTAAGCTGTATGAGTATTTGGTATGAGTTCCCGATGCTGGCATCTAAGTCTCATTTTTGTACTTCATTATTTGAACAAATAAAGAAACTGACTCACACAAAGGTCTTATTATTCACAATGGAGGCTTGGGGATACACCAGCCACATCTAGGCCAGTCTGGTTACTGCAAGGCTATTGGAGTCAGCCTCTTTGTCTCTACCTGGGGGTTCTCTCTGGATGTTTTCCGGGTGTCCCATCCTTGGAGTGCCAACTTGCTGAGGCAGTAAAAAAAAGTGCTCTGGGCTGGGCATCAGGAGTCCTGGATTTTAGTCTAGTCGACCATAAGCTGATGACCTCCAGACCTGAGATTCTATAACTCTGTGACTCTTAAGGTGACAGTTAATTACGTGTTTAGGAAAATATGGGCCAGTCGTGATTCTATATCATCTGTCTTATTAGTGCCTAAATTCTGGTGCCCAAACTCAGAACCAGATAGACTTGAGAGAATACAGTGCCTGGTTTTCAGTCTAGAAAATGTGGTCGCCACTGAAAGACATTTAAGGCTTCCTTTCCCTTCCCTCAGATAACATGTGAGTTCTTCCAGTGGCTTCCTGGGGAGGTAACCCTTTTGTGTGCATAGCTTGTCTTCTTTTCAAACCACGTTTCCATTTCCCAACACTTGAAGGCTCACAGTGATGGCTTTGAGGAGGGCAGGAGAGGGCAGTATTATCCTTGTTTCACAGATGAGAAAGCTAAGGCTCAGAGTGGGGCAGTGACTTGTTCAAAGTCACACAGTCAGCTACAGACAGAACTAGGCTGGGACCCAGCTCTAAGAACTCCTGTTTTTGTGCCTTCCCCATTATTGTCTAATCCATTAGGTCATTTATTCAACCAATATTTATTGAGCACTAACTATGTTCCAGGTCTCACGTAAAAGACATAGCTCCCACCCTTGGGATGCTAATGGTTTATGGGAATTTTGTGCCATTAGGAATATAGAATGTTTGAGGGTGGGCCTCTCTCATTTTATACCATGGAGGCTTTCAAGAGCATTGGGGTACATGGGAGACCATACTGCTTTGAAAGCCTTTTAAAAGGTGGGCAAGTAACATCTGGACATAATTAACCTAATTTCTCACCCTAAGAAATCAGGAAGCTAAGTGGGTGAGTCAGAGATAATGGGGTCAGCTGAGAACTGGTTGAGTTCAGGGTGTTAGCCAGGTTACAGGGAGGGCTGGATTGTAGGTGTCATTCAGATATGCTTGTTTGGAAAGCCAGAGAGTGTTATGGCTTTGATCTTTGTACCAGTGAGACCTCTCAATTTGACTGTTGCATCAAAAAACAATCCATTAGTGTTGGTTTGAAAAAAAAAAGCGTATAAAAAGGAGAAAGAAACTAATTAGGGTTGCCAAATTTAGCAAATAAAAATATGGGTGGCCCAGTTAAATTTGAATTTCAGATATACAACAAATAATTGCATTACTGGTGACATACTTACACTAAATAATAATTCATCATTTATCCGAAATTCAAATTTAACAAAGTTTCATGTATTTTATCTGGCAAACCTGGAACTAATGCAAGAACTAGTCTCTCAATTACCTCAAAATGAGGAAATGGGAAATTAAGCAAAATGAAGAAAAATATGCAAGGGCATTTATTGATACTTATAACTGTAACATAAGAGCATCTCAGTTCTAAGTACGGGCTTTGAGTTAAAACAACAGTTAATATGAGAGTAAGCAGAGAGGGCACTCACATCTGCGATTTGATTCTGCTCAGGTCTCTCAAAAGTACGTTCAGGCTCTTCCAAGCAGAACCTTCTGAAGGGGGCTCGCGTAGACTCATGTTCCCTGACGTGGTTCTGTTAAATGTAGCTCTACCTGGGACTCCTTGCCATAATAGCTTCCCATTCTTTATGGCTAAATTTGTATGCATCATCCTCATGTGCCCCAGTCCAATTCAAGGTTGTTTTCCATCTAGGCCTCTGGATTTTGCATTCCAGGATTTGTTAAGCAAATGCCTCTGAGGCCTGTGGGCAGTCAGGCCTTCCTTACTGAGCCTGGCTGGCGCTGCAGGTTATGCACACTCTGGGGAGCAGAGTGGCTAATTTTTTCCTGGACAGGCTGGAAAAGTTGAGGCTGAAGGTGTCTCTTTTGTGAAACAGCAAAGTCTGCCCTCATTTGGGTTGGGAGATGTGAGGGGCAGGTGTAGTAGGCCTTTCACTTCCTCTACAACTTCACCGGGACTCAGGGAAGTCCAGGGCGGCCAGCTCAACATGGCTGCACCACATAGTCCCTGGGGAGCTCTTAAAGCCCGCGTGCCAGATTAACTCCATCAGGGGAGTCTAGTGAGCAGCTGAGGTGGAGTCTAGTGGTTCCAAGTGGAGCCTTTCGTTATGCTGTGTGAATTAAAAACAAAACAAAAGAAGAACTTGGTCTCTTGACACCACAAAAAACAGGGAAGTGTGTCCATGGCTCAGCCTTGTCTGACACCTTCCTCATCCCCTGAGTTTTGCCCTATAGACTACATCCCGCGGGCTAGGATTGATCTGGCTCATTTCAAAAAAGCAAACTTGGGCTGGGGTTTGGAGGAAGGCTCTTCAGTTCCAGTCTATGTTGACGTCTGTCCCTGTCCATCCTTCTGTCCAGAGCAGGGTAGTGGAAGGATTGGAAGTACCACAGGGAAGCCGAGAAGATGCTTAGTCAAGTTCTCGCCTGGAGGAAGCAGGACTCTCTACACCAACAGTCTTGGTAGTGGGTGCCACCTTAGTCCCCAAAAGGCCAAGGGTGAGGGGTGGGCATCTGAGAACAGTGGGGAGAAGGCTTGAACTTGGAGTTGTCAGGTTCTCTCCTGTTCCAGCTCAAGTTTGCTTTCTCGGCTCACAGCTTCCTAGAGAAAGGACACAGATTCATCATTTCTAAGTTCTTCACCTACGACTTCCCTCCCTTTATGTCCACTGAGAACATTTCCCACAGCTTAATACCCCTAAGACTGACCTGAGCAAGTAGCCAGGCCCCATTATAGCCAACCAACCTGATACATCAAAATTGAAAATCTCAATTTACACTGAAAGCCACTTAAGAGATTTGCTTTATGATTAATGAAATCAAGAGCTGGTTCTTTGAAAGGATAAACAAAATTGACAGACCTTTAACCAGATTCATCAAAGAAAAAAGAGAGAGGACTCAAATAAATAAAATCAGAAATGAAAAAGGAGAAATAACCACGGACTCCACAGAAATACAATGGATCATGAGAAAATACTATGAGCAATTATATGCCAACAAATTGGACAATCTGGAAAAAACAGACACATTCCTAGAAACATACAATCTCCCAATAGTGAGTCAAGAACAAACAGGAAATCTGAACCGTCTGATTATCACCAATGAAATAGAATCAGTAATTAAAAACCTCCCCCAAAACAAAAGTCCTGGACCAGATGGCTTCATAGGTGAATTTTACCAAACATTCAAAAAGAATTATCACCTATTCTTCTCAAACTATTCCAAAAAATTCAAGAAGAGGGAAGGGTCCCTAACTCCTTTTATGAGGCCACCATTACCTAGATTCCAAAACCAGGCAAAGACATTACAAAAAAAGGAAATGGTAGGCTGATATCTCTTATGAACATTGATACAAAAATCCTCAACAGAATATTAGCAAACCAAATTCAGCAATACATTTAAAATATCATACACCATGATGAAGTTGGGTTTATTCCTGGGATGCAAGGTTGGTTCAATATCTGCAAATCAATTAATGTGATACACCACATTAACAAATCGAAAGATAAAAAACCATATGATCATATCGATACATGCAGAAAAAGCGTTTGACAAAATCCAGCATCCATTTATGATAAAAACTCTCAGTGAAGTGGGAATAGAGGGAACATACCTCAACATAATAAAGGCCATATATGATAAACCTACAGCTAACATCATACTCATGTATGATGTTACATGAAAGGGGAAAGGCTTAAAGCATTTTCCTTGAGATCAGGAACAAGACAAGGATGCCCACTTTCATCACTCCTCTTCAACATTGCATTGGAAGTCTTAGCCACAGCAATAAGACAAGAAAGAGAAATAAAAGGCATCTGAATTAGAAAGGAAGAAGTAAAACTCTTGTTATTTGCCGATGACATTATACTATATAGAGAGAACCCTAAAGATTCCACCAAAAAACTGTTAGAACTGATCAATGAATTCAGTAAAGTAGCAGGTTACAAAATAAATATTCAGAAGACAGTGGCATTTTTATACACCAATGATGAACTTTCAGAAAGAGAAATTAAGAAAACAATTCCACTTACAATTGCATCGAAAACTATAAAATACTTGGGAATCAAAGAAGGTAGAAGACCTGTTTTCAGAAAATTATAAGTCAATGAAAAAAGGAATTGAAGAAGATACAAATAAATGGAAGCATATATACCCTGTTCGTGGCTAGGAAGAATCAACATTGTTAAAATGGCCAATACTACACAAAGCAATCTATAGAGTCAATGAAATCCCTATCAGAATACCAATGGCATTTTTCAGAGAGCTAGAACAAATAATCCTAGAATTTATATGGAGCCATAAAAAACCCCGAATAGCCATGGCAATTTTGAGAAAGAAGAACAAAATTGGAGGTATCACACTACCTGATATCAAACTATACTACAAGCTTACAGTAATCAAAACAGCATGGTACTGGCATAAAAACAGATACATTGATCAATGGAATAGAATAGAGAGCCAAGAAATAAATCCATGCATATATGCTCATTTAATATACGACAAAGGAAGTAAGAATATATGGTGGGTTAAAGACAGTCTCTTCAATAAGTGGTGTTGAGAAAATTGCAAGACTTAAATATAAGACCTGAAACCATAAAACTTTTAGAGGAAAACATAGGCAGTAAACTCTCTGATATTACTAACAGGAATTTCTTTTCAGATATATCTCCTCAGGCAAGGGAAACAAAAGAAAAAATAAACAAAGCAGACTACATCAAACTAAAAAGTTTTTGTACAGCAAAGGAAACCATCAACAAAACAAAAAGACAACCAGCTCTCTGGGAGAAGATATTCACTAATGATACATCTGATAAGGGGTTAATGTCCAAAATTTATAAAGAACTTATACAACTCAAAAACAAAAAAACCAAACAATCCAATTAAAAAATGGGCAGAAGACCTGAACAGATACTTCCCCAAAGAGGAAATACAGATGGCTAACAGACATATGAAAAGATGCTCAAGGTCACTAATCATCAGAGAAATGCAAATTAAAATCACAATGAGATATCACCTCACACCTGTCAGAATGGCTATCATCAATAAATCAAAAAACAGCAAGTGTTGGCGAGGATGCAGAGAAAAGGGAACCCTCATACATTGTTGGTGGGATTGCAAATTGGTACAGCCACTATGGAAAGCAGTATGGAAGTTTCTCAAAAAATTGAAAATGGATATTTTGACCCAGCAATTGCACTTTTGGGTATTTATCCAAAGAAAACCAAAACAATAATTCATAAAGATCTATGTACTCCAATACTCATGGCAGCACAATTTACAATAGCCAAGATGTGGAAGCAACCTAAATGCCCATCAACGGACAATTGGATAAAGAAATTATGGTTCATATATACAATGGAATATTACTCAGCCATTAAAAAAACTGAAATCCTACCATTTGCAACAACATGGATAGACCTAGAGGTTCTTATGTTGAGTGAAATCAGTCAGACAGAGAAAGAGAAATACCATATGATTTCACTTATATGTGGAATCTAAGGAACAAAAAAACCAAACTAATCAAAAACAGACTCACGAATATAGTGGACAATTTGATGACAGACAGAGGGGAGGGAGATTGGGGGACTGGGAGAATGGAGTGAAGGGTTAAAGAAGTATAAATTAGTAGTTGATAGTTGGGCACGGGGATGGGATGCATGGCAGAGGAAATGCAGTTAGCATTAATATGATGGCTAAGTGGAGGGCCAGGGGAGGGAGGGAGCAATTGGGGGGATCATTTTATGAACAAAATAGATGTCTAACCAATGTACTGTATAATTGAAACTAATTCAAATAAATAAATTTATATTAAACCAAAGAGGTTTCCTTTATTATCCAAGTGTCTTTTGTAAATAAAGAATTCCATTTGCAGAGCGGGAGTTGACAAAAGAATATTTGAAATGTTATTTGGTTTACAAAAGTCCAGTGAATATTTGGGTTTTCAGGAAGGGGGAAGAGGTGTAGTGGCCTCCAGAGTGCTGGGTATATAGACTGAAGATATTCTGCCAATACAAAGGGGTAGGTACTTCATGGACATACTTATGTCATATGTTATCTATACAACTTTCTATGTTATTTATATAGTTTTGTAGCTTTGTATATCATTCATACAGATTTCTAGCAGTTAGCAGTCAATTGTTCTAACAAAATCATGTATTGTGACAATCCTCTAGCAGCTGGCAGTCAATTTCTCAAGGAAGGTGTGCTGTTTTCTTAGTGTACAAGGCATTACGTGGGCTAGTGGTGGCCTTGACTGTGACCACAGGAAGAGGCAGCTGCGGGCAGAAAGGAAGCTGGATTGATGATGCTCAGGGGACACCGTAGCATCTCAGGACAGGGCAGGCAGTGTCTAGTCTCCAGGGACACCGTGGGGAGTATCACACCTCAGGGCAGCTGTATTCCTGGATCCGGCTGGGATGAGGCCTGTAGGTGACCCAAACAGTCTCGGGAGTGGAGAGCAGAGAGAAGTCGATCGGGTAGGGAACAGATCTGGATGTGAGAAGCCAAGAAAACACAGGTGAAGAGAAAGGAGACAAAACTGAGAATGGGAAGACCTGAGTTCAGAACCTTCCTCCGCCTGCTGTGTGACCTTGGGCAAGTCAGTTGCCCTCTCTGGGAAATTGCAGGGAGATACCTGCTGAGCCCACCTTGGAGAAACGCTAGGATGTGAATTTGCATATTTCTGGGTAATTTTCAAATCTGACTGTGTCATTCCCCAGCACCACAGGTGAAGTCCAACCTCGTTAGCATAGCACCCTGACATACACCCTACTATGTCTCCCTAGGTACCTCCAAGTGCTCCTCTAGGCCTCTCCCTGCCCAAGTGGAGAAACCATGATTAGACCCTGTGACTTCCAGCTCTGGGTGGCTTCCCTAGGTGGCTTTATCACTTTGTGGCTTTATCGCTGGGTTGGGATCCTACCTCTGCCACCTACCAACTGTGTGACTTTGGGCATTACTTAACCTCTTTGTATCACAGTGCTTAAAACATAACCACTATCTAAGTTTTAGCTATTGTTACTACATTCATATTGAATAGGTGGGAAATCCATAGTAACTCAAAGAAGGGGCTTTTGAGTAGTGGTGGTTTGGGGAGTCTGACAGACTTGGTAGCAATTAGGAGGATTTGAGCAGCGATTAGCAAGATGGACCTCCTCCTTTTCCATCTGGAGCCTGTACAGGCAGTCTCTCAATTTCTCCATCTGTCTTTTCACATAGGTCAGTTACACAACCTGAGTCAGATGACCACTGAATTCTTATTGAGGGATAGCAAAGCTAGCAGAGGAAAATTATGCTGATACATCTAGCTATACTCCAGAGAAAGACAGATCTGGCACAACTGCTGTTTTGGAATGAAAGAGCCAGGGAGCAGACGTGACCCCATCCTGTAGCCTAAGCTATCCCATCCAACTCATAGATCTACGAAAGAGAAAAACAAATGTTTGTTTTGTAATGCACTGAGATTTGAGGGCGATTGTTTGTTATGCAGCATTATCATAGTAGTAATAAATGACCAATGCAACTCACATCAGAGGATAAATTGAACCTCTGATTTAAAGGACACTTCTGCACACATGCGCACGAGTGCACATGCGCATACACATTAATGTATGGAACATCTGCCTTGTGGCTTTTATTCTAGCCTCTCTTCTCTTTGTTGGCAGGGGGGATATCAGCTGAGGACCAGGAGTTATTACAGGACTAGCCCATGGATGTGACAGTGTCTCTCGTGATTGTAGTTTGAAAGGAAATGAGCAGATTTCTTTTCTTCCTGGATCACTCCTCCTGCTCTATGCTTAACATTTTTGAGCTTCTCTTTTCCAGCTCCTCCCCTGTTTTTTGAAGCTCAGAGCAGTAAATCTGTATCTGCATAGAATTGCTTCAGATCATTGATTGGTAAGTTGCCTCCAGGCAGTTGCACAATCTGTTCTATAAAAGAGCACCACAGACAGGATATGTGACCCACTGACAACAGTGTCTCTCACAGCTTATGACTGTTGTTTTGTTTGTTTTAATCACAGCCTGCTTTTTAATAAAGCATCTAGATTCCTAGAAGTTTATCAACCAATGTAGCTCTGGCTGAATTGCATAGCTTCCACAGCTCTGATGTATGGGAAGAGGCCTGACCCTAGGTCAAGAGACTCAAGTCTGGACCTGGCTCCCAGATGGTACCAAGTCAGGGAGGCTTCCCCACACCCACTGCAGACCTGCCTACGTTCTCATGACCAAACTTGAGCTCCTAGGGACAGAGCTATGGCTACTCAAAGTTCAAGGAGATCTTGGGGCTGGATACCGAGGAATAGAGTGAGACTAATCCCAGGCTACACTGACCCAGTGACCTCCAGGGACTGCTGACTGCCTGTTGGGTCCTGCACCCTCCCTGCCCATCCCTTAACCCAGAAAGTGACTTTTATGTCTGCCCCACGTCCTGCACAACCTCTGGGAATCTCCTCCCCACTACACTGCTTTCCACCACCCACCAAGTACCTACTGGCCCAGACTTTGAAGTGGGCCTGTGGCTGCAGGGGTGAGCTTCTGGCCCTCATCTACTTCATACATTCCATCCAGGACAGGAGCAACCTGGAAGGATGTCCCTTAGAATGATTAAGGAGTTTTTTTGACCAACAAATGCTTGAAGCAAATTAAACAGCAGTGCGGATCTGTTCCATTTGGAGAATACTTTGCTAATGCAACAAATAATTATAGGTGACACCCAGCTTGCTTTGTGTTTCAGGCTGGCATTTTGAATTTGTGACTGTACACATGTATGCATGTGCCTTTAACAACATTATGGTTTAGAAAAAAAAATTAAGGCTTGGTTTATATCAGGTTCACAGTTCATCAGATTAGTATGTTTTATTCTTGTCTTTAGTTTGAAGTTCAATTTGGGATAAATTCTTGAAAGTCGGAGCATTGAGTTTAATTCATCTTTGATTTCCCCAGAGCCCAGAAAAATGCTTGGCACTTAGTAGATGCTCAATAAAGATTGATTGATTAAATCAATGACAATATAATATAGTGAAGAAACTGTAAGAAGCAGGCCTATGTTGTTTAGGGCTATTAGTTGTAGGATGGGAACAGTTAGGAGCTCACACATTGATGGTCTCATGGTCACCCACCTGTCTAGTTTGGTTTTTTAGTACAGTTCTATTCAGAAACTAAGAGTTAGCTAGTCAGCTTCCGGGGGTTATGTAACCATAGTATCTACTAATTATTGAGTGCTACTACACATCTTGCACTGTGCGAAGCAATTTCCATAGCTGACTTCATTAAATGCTCACAACAACCTTATGAGCTGCTGTTATCTCTATTTTACAGATCAGGAAATAGAGACTCAGAGAGACTACATGTCCCAAGCGTGCTCACTGAGCAAGACTATGGAAATGGGGGATTTTATATTGGGTGCGTCCAATTCCAAAGCCCAGCTTCTAACCCCTACTACTGACCCCCCTTCCACCCCTTGTAATCTTCCTACAGACCATTCCCAAAGCCACTCCTCTCTGTGGAATTAAAAAAACATTAGTCATGCTTACTGCGCTTTGCTGCCCGATTTTTTGGATCGTGGATGTCTTAGGAAGCCTTTTCTGGTGCCACTTGTCTTTTGTTTGTTCTTCATGAATACCTTGCTCACCCAATTGGAGTCTTCAGGAGGGCTCACCCTGGGCAAAGAGATGAAGTGGTTTGTTAATGACCTGCTCTGCTCCAGCTCAGAAGGTATCAGACACACCAATGCTGTGATTCTCAGCCCTGGCTAAGCATCAGAGTTCCCCAGCGACCTTTATTTTGTAATCAATGAATATTTATCTGTGTAACATCATGCCAACTAGTCAAATGAAACTCAAACTTTTGTATAGTTATATGTCAATGCAATAAAGTTTAAATCATGTGAACAAAATGTGGAATTTATGCCCAGGCACAAAATTATTAAGTTCATGCAAACTCTTTCAAAAGTTTTATAATTAAAATGATACTTAATGGGTCTACAGCCATGCTACCCCGAACAAGCCCGATTCCGTCTGATCTCGGAAGCTAAGCAGGGTCGGGCCTGGTTAGTACTTGGATGGGAAACCACCTAGGAAGACCAGGTGCTGTAGGCATAAAAAATAAAAAAATAAGGGATTGTAAGCTGACAAGGTCCTTTCAATCTGTGAGGTCAACCAAGGGTTGCCTCGCCTAAAATAAAAAAATTATACTTAATGGAAGAAGCAGGTATATTTTAATATACTTGACATAATATGATGTGATATGACATGATATGATATGGAGTGGGAACATCAAAAGTAAGAGTGCCTCAGGCTCTGCTCTCCCAATATCACAGAGGAACCCAGTCACTGCCGGAGCTGCCCCAAGGCAGGAAGGGATGACGTTGGTGGGCAGAAACACTCTTGACCCACCCTCTGATCTCCTGCTGGTGCCTTCCACTGGCTAATCCAACCAGCATCCAGCCAGTAAGGGAGTCTGGGTAATGTGGTTCCCAGGGAGCTTAAAAATATAGAGATCTCTGGGTCCTCTCTTAATGACTGCAAAGATAATAATGGAGTACACGTTACATAACCTTGACAATTGATGTGTATTATAAGAAAGATTTTCTGGGGACATCCCACAGCATAGAAATATTAGCTTCTTTATCATGCTGATAGAAAATAATTTAGATTAAGGGAAGCTTTTGGTAGAGTTCCTCAATTCATACTGTGCAGTGGCTACCTAAGGCTAGAATGCAGCATGCCTGCTAACTCTCTTGAACTGAGACATCACCAGAGAGTAAGATACTAGGGGGTGGCATGTTCTCACTGCACTCAGAGAAGGTGCATTCCCCAGTGTGCATAGCAGGCAGCTGAAGAGAATGACATTGTCAGCATGAATAGGCTGATTTCCCACACATTGCCTCCACTGAAGGAGAGAGAAGAGGGAGGCGTGGCTTGTGAAATGTAAAGGGGCGAACTGTAACACACAAACTAAAAAAGCATCCCAGTGTTCCTAGGGCAGCTAAAGAGATGGAAATGTCACTTGGCTCCCCCTCTCCGTCCCCCCACCCCATCCCTCCCCATTAAAGGAAAGTATGTGATCTCAATTAAGGAGAAACTTACATGGCATAAGGCTTGCTGGTGGTTTCCTTCACATTAACTAGCGGCACAGTTTTTGGATTTGAAGAGGTAAGAGGAACTATAGCCAAAAGTAAAAATATAGGAGACATGAGTGAGATGAGGTGGGGGAGGGGTACTTAGTCATTTTTGATATATAACAATAGGAAGTAAGCAAGAGTGTTTAGAAGGAGTAAAAAACTGTCTTATTTTCAAATTCTCATATTCGGGACCAGAATTATATTGTTGGATTTAACAATAATGCAGTGGCATCTGTGGAAGGATAGTTGTTGATCTTTGATAGAATATTATCAACAATTCCCTCACAAAAAACAGTCATATTAGAGAAAGTTTCAGAAAAATACCCCACAGGGGCTTGAATCTTCCATTACTTGCTTTATATAATGCCTTTTTCTTTTTTTATTGGAATAGAAAGTATTGATAATTTTATGATCATTCTTTTTAAGTAAGCTCTTTCCATGTTTTCAGAGTGTGGGGATATGTAATATATGTAGATTAATTATGTAATTATGTAATACATGTAAAAAATAATATAGAATATATTTAGATTCCTCTACTCGAAGTTCTTTCATTTGGGGCCTGGTGGCTAATCCCAAATCTAGTTGCAGTTCTTTTGTTTATGAATTTTGCTAGGACTCTTTGCAACACCCCACCCTCAACAATATGGCCCTCATAAATGACTGATAACACTAATCCCTGGGGAGGTTCCTCTCTGCCCACCTCTCACCTCTGGCCTAGGATGTTGCTGTAGAGGCTCAGCTGGAGGCTATAACAGGATTTTCAGTCTCATTAAGGAGCAGATAATTCTTTGTCATAAGGACCCTCCTGTACATTGTAGGATGTTTAGCAATATCTTTGACTTCTACTCATTAGATGTCATCTACTAGGTGACAACCCAAAATGTCTCCTGGGGGTGAAATTGCCCCAGTTTGGAACCACTGGGCTATCTTTACCCTTCACCCACTCCCAGTATGAGTGAGGAATGCCAACTCCATGCCCAGGATTGCTCAGGCATCTGAAGATGGCTACCTTTAGGCAAAGGTGCGATAGCATAAAAATAAATGTACTTTATTTAACAGGAAATAAGAGAGCACATGAAACACTTTGACCAATTTTCTGACTCTTAATGTTCTTATATTTTAGTTTCATTGTGATCAAAAGAATCAAAGTAATCCTATTCCAGAGAAAGGGTCATCCGTGACTTGGGACAGATCTGAAAAGGAGGAAAGCTTGCTAATCTTTCTGTTTGCCACTGTTTACCATAACAACTATGGAAATGTGGCTGATGGGCCATAAGGACCCTACAACCTGGCTTCATTCATCATTTGGAGCCCTCTTCCTTTGCCACCACCTTGACCATCTACAGTGGCCACACCCGCACCCTCTTCATCCTGAATGTACCTTGCACTTTCCCTTCTGCACCTAAGCTCGTAGAGTAAACAAAATCTGAAATGCGCTTTCTACTCCATCCAATCCCATCGCACAGACCATGACTGTCAATATCCTGCCTATTTCAGCTCGCTTGTCACCCCGAGGAAACCTTCCTTATTTCCCCAGAAAGAAGTGATCTTATTCTCCGTGAATACCCCAACATGTTTTTGTTAGTTATATGGTACTTAATAATTCATCTTGTATTTTTGAGGTAGGTATCCATGTTATCCCTTCTTTTGGAGGGTAGATTTCCTGAGAGTGAGGAATTGAGAACAGTTTGTCTTTGCGACCCCTACAACTGTGCTTCTCAAACTGTCTGCAGCAAAGAACCAGTTTTTAAAAATCTTACTTACGATCCATAATGGACTAGTAGTTTTGTGAAATATAGTACAAATGAATTAGTAGGAAAACTCTTGGATACCATGGCAATATGTTTTTGCTATAAACATTTCTAAATGCTTCCTCTCAATTTCTGTGTTCTTTTCAATGTGAACTAGGAACAAATAGGGGACTGGCACTGATCCACAGACCACTTTGAGTAGCACTGCCCCGGCACAACGGCTTTCACAAGAAAAATCTACCAGAACAGCAGTTTTCAAATGTGAGCAGACAAAACAATCACTTGGCAGCCTTGTAAAAACAACAGCTGGGTCCCACCCGCAGATCCTGTGATTTAGCAGGTCTGTGGTGGGGCCTGAGAATTCTCATTTCTAATACCTTCTCAGGTGATGTTATTGTTGCTGGTTGGGGACTACACTTTGAGAATCACTGGACTAAAGAAATGAACAAATGTCAAGCAAACTGTTCTTTTGTGGTATCCTGTCCTCATAACGGGTCGAGCCGCTAGAGCTAACTGCTAACTTCTTCGATGCAGCTCTCTAAACCAATGGTCATCAGCCACCATTTTGACACATTTGCCGGGGGGCTTCGAACATGGAGAAGCCTTAAGAAGCCTTAAGGGGGTCCATACCTTGCGACTGATCTGAGCCTAGTTCCTCCACAGCGGGTTGTGCAGGTGATGCTGAAGAACATCGGGGCAATGTTTGATGTGCCTCCACAGCTGAAGGCTCCAGGGGTGGCCTGGGTGACATAGGTGACTGGGAGGGCGGGGATCTGGGTGGTGATCCAGTTGGTTGTACCTGCTGTTGTGGTGACGCAGGTGTTGAGCTGGGTCGTCGGTGCACAGCTGGCAGTGATACATGTGGCAAGTCAGTTGGAGAATGTGATGGTGATGAGGCCCGTGGCAATGCAGGTGACTGCTCAAATGAAGAAACAGGTGGTGAAACAGGTGACTCCACGGGCCACCCACATGTAGATTCAGGTGTCTGCATAGGTGGGGACGTAGGTGGACCATGGCCACTGCTTCCTTCCCCTGTGGGAGCCCATTGTGTATGAAGTTGTGTGGATTCTTCCAGACTGGCCTGTTCTGTTTGGAGGCTTGGTTGACTGTGTTCGGGGCACTCACTGCCAAGGGCGAGTTCTATTTGGCAGTACACTTCTACCCGGGGGAAAATCACTCTCTTGGAGGGAGAATTAAGGTAAGCAGCGTCTAGGAAAAACAATAGTATGGATGGCATTACTAATGCCTGGCATCAGCATGACATTTGCAAAAAATTGTTTTTCAAATTATTTTCATAAACAGAATTAGTGCTCATCAATGGTATTGCTGTACTTACTTGGATTTATATTGAGTATTAGGTTATGTATCAATTCGCTTATTCAGTGGATATTTATTGAGCATCTATACATGCCAGGCATTATACCAGGCACTGAGGAGGTGTAGGAGACAAAAACAGGCGTGATGGTCCCTGGTCTCTTGCAGCTTACAGTCCAGTGTGAGGGCAGGCACTGACCACCCAAATAATCTCAAGTTTTAACAAAGACAAGTGCTAAGCAAGAGAAGAACACGGTCCTAAGAGAGAGGGAAGCAGGGAGGACTTAACTGAGAGGCTTCCCTGAGGGAGTGACTTTTAAACTGAGATCTGAAGGGCAAGTGGTCCAGCGGATGGTAGGGGTGGGGTAGAGAGGAACATTTCAGACAGAGGGAACAGCATGCACAAAGACCACAGGTTCGAAGGAGCACCAGGACATTTAGGGCCTGAAAGGTAGTGTGGCTGGAGCAGGGGTGGGGCACAGAAGTGGAAGATGGGTTCGAGGAGGCCAAGGGACTAGATCACGCCAGGGCTTATAGGCAGCACTGAGGACCCCGGTTTTCATGGAGACCATGAAGACATATAGGCAAGGACGTGCTGACTTGACTGGTTTTGACAAGATCACTGTGGCTGCTGTGGAAAGCCACTGACAAGGGCATAGGGGACCCAGGGAAATCTGTCGGGGTGCTGCAGAGAGGTATTTGAAGTTTGCACTTGGAAAGAGATAGAAAGAAGTAGAAGATTCTATTTAGGAGGTTAATGAATGAGAATTGGTGAAGGCTCAATTAGGGAGTGAGGGGAGGTAGGTGGCTTGCACAATTGAAGGGATGCTGGTGCCGTTTGCCGAGACTACGACGATAGGAGGGAAAGGTTGGGGTGGGGAGCTCAGGTTATAAGCTTGTTTGGGGACATATTGAGTTTAGGAGGCCTTGGAGATGTCCGAGAAAAGATGACAAGTTGGCAGTTGAATATGTGGATTTGGGTCTCAGAGAAGAGATGAGGGTTACAGACATATGTTTGGGCGCCCCCTATGGGTAGCAACTGAAGCTGCGATGGTAGCTGTGGAGGAGATTGCCTAGGGAGGAAAAGCAGTGAGAAGTGGGAGGCCAGGATAGAGTCAGGAGGCAGAGAGAGAGGATCCAGGGGAAGTTTCTTAAAGTAGGCAAGACTGGTGTAGATTTAAAAGTTGCTGGTAAGAAAAATCATGGACGGGTAGAAAATATTTACAAGTAATATTTCTGACAAAGGGCATCTATCTAGAATATATAAAAGATTTTAAACAAGAAAACAAACAATTCGATTTTTTTAAATGTGCAAAAGAGCCAACTGAAGGAGCTCCCAATGGCCAAAGCTGGAACAATTTGAGTAACAAAATAAAGTCAGACTGAATAATAACCCAAAGTATGAAATAAGCATCCATGTGTCCATTTGTTATATATAAACAAATGATTGAATAAGTAAATAAAAGGGGGAGAAGAGATAAATCTTCCAAGTAGTGGAATTCCAAATAATTTATGTAGACATCTTACTCTGAAGGAAATGAAGAATAATTCCTCACTTTTTCAGTGTAAGCTTTGCAATGACATCCTTCCAAAAAGCACAGCATGAGAAGGAGAGAAAGAGTAACTCTATCATGGAGAAACCTGACAAGCGCCATTGCAGTCAGGTGGTCAAGGTCAACATCATCAGTGATATGTCATGTAGATAGCATGTATTCTGATATAATGTGATGAGAATGGCACTTTTCCTCTGTGGTCTTCCTCCTCCAGATTCATAACCCCTGTCTAATCATGAGGAAAACATCGGACAAATCCCAGATGAGGGACATTAGAAAATATCAGGCCAGTACTAAAACCTGCCAAGGTTATTAAAAACGAAGAGAGTCTGAGAAACTGCCACTGGCAAGAGGAGCCTAAAGAGACATCATAACTTAATGTGATGTGGTATCCTGGATGAAATCTTGGACATTAGGTAAAAACGAAGTAAATCCGATTAAAGTATTGACTTCAGTTAATAATAATTTGTCAATATTTGTTCATTAATTATAAACATTACATCAAACTATGTACCAAACTATAACATCTAACAAATGTGAGACATGATAATAGGTAAACCTGGATGTGAATCTAAAACTACTCTAAAATATAAAGCTTTTAAAAGATTTAGGGGGAAATGGGCAAAAGAGTTGAACAGATACTTTACCAAAGAAGATATCTAGGCAACTAATAAACAAATGAAAAGACGCTCAACATCATTGGTCGTCAGGGAAATGAAAAGACGCTCAACATCATTAGTCATCAGGGAAATGCAAATTAAACCACACACAGAATGGCTAAAATTAAAAAGACCTACCATACCAAGTGTTGGTGATAATATGGGGAAACTGGAATGCCTGTACACTGCTGTTGAGAATGTAAAATGGTTCAAGCACTTTGGAAAACAATTTGGCGCTTTCTTAAAAAATTAAACATACATCTGGGCCTATGTCTTAGTCCACATATATCCAAAAGGATTGAAAATAGAATCTTGAAGAGATATTTGCACACTCATGTTCATTGTAGCATTATTCGCAAGAGGTGGAAGCAACCCAAATGTCCATTGAAATGAATGGAAAGAGAAAATGTGGTACATACACTGCTGCCAAGGGAGGCAGAGAGTGGAGAGGGAGGCTTGGCTGGCAGCAGAAACAATTAGCTGGATGTGAATTCTCAGGAGGGAGGAGAAAGAGGGTGCCAGAATGAGTTGTAATATCATTCAACCTTAAAAAGGAAGGAAATCCTGTCAGGTGCTACAATATACTTGAAATTTGAGCACATTATAAGTGAAACAAACCTGTCATAAAAAGACAAATATGGTATGCTCCACTTATATGAGATATCTAAAGTAGTCTAAAGTAGAATGGTGGTGGCCAGGGCCTAAGGGGAGGGGGAGTTGCCAGCCAATGGGTATAGAGTTTCAGTTTGCAAAATGAAAAAGTTCTGGAGGTTAGCTGCACAACAATGTGAATATGCTTAACACTACTGAACTGTACACTTAAAAATGGTTACGATAGTAAATTTTATATTGTGTTTTTATCATAATTTTACATGTATAAATTATATATTACATATAATGTAATTATATAATTATACATAATCACATATAATTTTATTTATTTGTATATATAACACACACGTACCATATGATCTAACATTCAACTCCTAGTACTTATCTAAGAGAAATGAAAGCATATGTCCATACAAAGATGCATGCATGAGTGTTCATAGAAGCTTTATTCAGAATAGCCCAAAGTGGATACAACCTAAATGTCCATTAACAGGTGAATGGATAAATAAACTGTGGTATATTCATACAGTGGAAAGAATGTAAAAAGGAATGAACTGTATTTATCATGGAATAACTTGGACGAATCTCAGAATAATTATGCTGAGTGAAAATATGCAAACAAAAAAGAGTTCATACTATAAGATTCCATTTATCGAAAACTTCAGAAAAGACAATTAATATATAATGACAGAAATATAATCAGAAGTTGCTTGGGGATTGGGGGCGGGTGAGGGAAGATGGGAGGAGTCACTGGAAACTTTGGTCATGATGGACTGTTCACTATCTTGATTGCGGTGTTGTTTCTCAGGTGTGTGTGTATGAAAACTTATCAAATTGTGAGGAGGAAGGGAGAGAGAGAAGGAAGAATGGCAGGGAAGGAGGGAGGGAAGGAGAAAGGAAGGAAGGTGGGTTCAGGTGGACATGCCTGGATGTCGAATGGATATTTTCAGACATGGTGTCCTCTGAGCTCCAACCTCACTTAACACCCATACTCAACACGTCTATGTTGGGAATGTGGATTTTCAAGCACACCAGCAAGCATACCCTCCCCTTTGGCAGAAGGATGCTGCCAAGGGAAGCCAAGAATGGAGAGGAAGGCTTGGCTGGCAGCAGAAATAATTAGGTGGATGTAAATCCTTAGGAGGGTGGAGAAAGAAGATGCCAGGAGTTGAGTTGTTGCGGGTGACACCTTGTAAGTTAGGCTTCCTGACGGAGCTGACCCATATCCAGAAAGCAGCTGGGTGGGAGGCTGGAGTGGACTCCCATTTTCTGTTCCCAGATGGCAGGTGGGGATTAAGAGTGTCGCTGTGGGCACCAACCACAATTACTTAGGATGTGTCAATAACACCTGCTTGCATCTGGTGCCAGAAGAAAAATCCAGCCCAACCAAACCCAAAAGGATTTAGGTGGTGGAGCTCAAATCTGCACTGAGAAAGCATGTACACACTGGCAAATTGGGAGGAGTACAAATAGCTGGTAGCCAGACAAGACATTGTCTCCCTTGTGAATTGTGTCTGTTTCTACTTGGAGTGATTTCAGGGCCATTGGGAAAACCTGCTATCCTCCATACACTGCCCCAAATCAGGAATGGATGCCTTAAATCCTACTATTAGAGTTTCACCCTTGGGTTTGAGACCACCATTCATACCTGTGAAAATGTCCACGTCGGCTAAGAGTGGAAGGGTAGGGGAGGGTGAGAGGGCATTGGGTTTCTCCAAGAGGTAGAAGGGTAGAAGAAGGGTCTATTGAGAAATAGGGAAGACTAGAGATGCTTAACCACTCACTTTGTAACTCTCCCCAGGGCTTGTCCTGAGAGAAAGAAGAAAGGAAAATTTCTAGGGGAGAGATAGGTATGGAGGTAGCCAGGTAGCCAGGGGGCCAGGCTGTAACATGTGTTACAGCTTGAGGTGTGCAGAGGGGTCTCCTGGGGCAAGGAACTGGTATCTGCTCTAAGATCCAAAGCCCAAATCAGGGGATCCCCCAAGCCCCAAGTCCCCAGCCTGCACTGTCACTGAGGAAAGACCGAATGGGCTCCCCAGCTGGTGGAAGAAAGGACCTTTGGCTCCAGCTAGCCCCTCCTATTCTGATGCCTCATCTCTACCCTCCACTGATACTCCCCAGGTCCTTCACCTTTTGGACACCTGGGGCTCACTTTTCACAGCTGTTACCTGTGTAAATGTGGAAGATGGGGAAGTTGTCAGAAGAGAGTCAGGGTTAGTGTGTCTTGCAGAGAGGTGAGAAGAGGGGCCTGTTTCTGAGGTCAGAGAGGGCAGTGGACTATATTGTCTGGCAAGGACACAGGTAGGGGTCAGGAACCAGGATCTAAATCCTTCTTATAGATTAAGAGATCAAGACTCAGAGATGGGGAATGATTCCCCTGAGCTCATACAGCTGGAGGGATGAGGGCCCTGGCCCAGGCTACTTGCCTCCAGAGCTCACATTCTCTCCATCCTGCTCTCCTATTCCCCACCCCCACCCACATCCCCACCTTGTTGGGTGAAAGGACCCAGGAGAAAGTAAAGAGTTAGAACAAGGGGAGCTTGGGAATGCAAGAAGCAATTTTGAAGGGGGGGAAAAAAAATGAATGTATCCTAAGGGAAAAACTTCATTCAACCCCTAACCTCACCTCCAAAATATTTTTTAAAAAATTATATACACAAGAACACCATAGCATTACTTATAATAGTGAACATTTAGAAACTCAAGCGAATGACCAAGCTAAGTTTTCTGTACAACTGTGATGAAATATAAAACTGCCAAAAAAGACTATTATAAAGCCATACAGCAATATAGAAAAAACATAATATCACACAGATAAAATACCCTTTGATTCAGGAATCTCCTTCTCTGGAAATACATTCCATGGAAAAGAACATAACTCTAAATATGAAAAAGCTTTTTCTCTTTCCTTTTAACAAAGATGTCCTCCATGGCCTTCATCAAGTTAGAGCATATAATACATGTCATTAGAATCTTTCTTCTACCAACTGATGCACAGAGGATACACAGGTGTGGGGACCACAATTTCCAAACCAACACAGGGCAAGGGCTCTTTCTCTCTCATTTGTTGATCAATGTGTCATTTGAAGTCTTATACAAATGTAAATTAGTCACATTTAGTTCTATATTAACGATAGTTTTATTGGAAAGAGTATAAATATGGAAGAGAATGAAACGACATGAAAATGGAAGGTATGAGCTATGTATTTCCTAAATATAGTTATTAAATCCAGAAATATATTTGTATACGAGTCCTAGACACTGTCCCATCAGTTAACCTAAAAGCCCCCTTTGCACGAAAATTCTTATTTCTGGCCAGAGTGGCCTGTCCTGGACAATGCAGGCTGTCAGGTCCTGCACCCATTTCTGGCTCTCCTGAGTGAAGAGCATCTCCAGGTCATAAATTTGGAGGGAACGCTCCTCCATTCAGCCCTTCTACTTCCTGTCTTTGCCCCACCCTCCAATCCTCCCTTTTCCTGGGGCTCCACATGGTACTTACTCAGCCGCCTCAAGTACGAAACGGCATCTTCGTACCCTCGGTAGTAGTAATCGTGCAGGATCTGCAAGGCGGGCACACCAGGAAAATGACTCAGGCTGAAGCAACGGTGAGAGTTGTGGTCCTCACCCAGAGCAGCTACTTTCACCACTCTTGAGTTTTATTTGATGAGCTCTTCAAAATGTACCTATCCAGCGTCCCATCCTTCACTATCTGCTAAGAAGTGGGGAGTAGCTCCTGATCACATGTCCACAGTGATGCCACATTAATGTGTTAAACCATTCACAGCTGATCATCAGCTTCCCCTGGGCAGGAGGAGTGAGATGTTTATAGTAGAACGAGAGGTGTATTTGAACCATAAGAAGAGCAGAATTTGGAGACTGGGTTCAAATCCCAGTACTGCCACTTATTGGCTGTATGGCTATAATCTCTCACAGACTCAGTTTCTTCATCCATAAAATGGGGATTATAATAGTATCTATTACAGAAGATACTGCAGGATCACTCAAGATATTGCCCACAAAACCTTTTCTGTAAAGGGACAGATAGCAAATATTTTGAGGTTTGTAGACCACATATAGTTTCTGTCACTTCTTTTTCTTTTTTTTACAGCCCTTTAAAAATGGAAAGCCCATTCTTTGCTCACAGGTTGTACAGAAATAAGCCATGGGCTGGATACAGCCCGTGAGCCATAGTTTGCTGACCCAACATTGCATGTCAGAGTGGAAGAGTTCAGTTTAAAATTCCTATCAGCGATTTTGATATTATCTCATTGTATAGGGGAGAAAATTGAGGCTGGGAGCCCTTAGGAGACTTGGTCAAGGTCACATAGCTCATTAGCAAAAAGGCTAGGACACAGGTGTGGGAGAAAGTTTAAGGGATGATTTGAGGGGAGGAGACACAGATGCAACTCATTGGGTCCCATTGGCTTCCCCCTTGCACCTCTAGCCCTTGCCACCCTCCCCCGGGCCGCCTAACCCTCCAGATCCCTCTGTCTCTCACCATCAGGTCTGGGGGGAATAGGGCATGAGTCATCCTGGTGATGTTCTCCAGGGAGAATTGGAAGGAGCAGTTGAACATGCGGAAGTCATGGAAGATGGCAGGGCAGTCCCGGGGGCAAATGTCCTGCTGCCCGCTGAAGGCGGAGATGGTGACGCAGTCAGTCCAGAAGGAGCAGGGCTGCATGCCCGTGAAGCCCCCATCGATATACCGCTGTAGGGTGAGGCAGAGTGAAAAATGCTCATCTTGAGTCAGAGGTCTTCTCCCCCAGGCAGGGAGTACACCAAGGAAATGGGTTCCCCTGGACAAGCCTTGAGGTCTAGGTTCTGGTGGGTAAGTGTTATGCCTAAGGTCACTCAATGAGTCCATTGTGGTCTCTGCACTTCCAGCCCAGTGCTCTGTCCCTGCACATCTCACTGGTGCTGAGATGGGGCTCCCAGGGCTCTGTGGGGAGGGGAACATTGGAGAAATCAGGAGCAAATGCTCACAGCTACCCCTCCCAGGCTACCCCTCCTGGAGCCACTCAAATGCTGAGAGCAGAGCTGGAGAATGGAGCCACACATCATGATTTCTTAAGAAGTGTGCTCATGGTGGGTCTGAGCTGGTCATAAATATCCCCTCTCCAGACTGCCATGGGTCCAAACTGCCTCCCTCTGTTGAGGTCTGGAACCCTTTTCATTCTCCAGAGCACCCTTGACCATGGCCTCACCCGCAGCCACCATATGTTCACCCTCAAGTCCCGTCCCCTCTGGAGCTTCTGTTTCCTCAGCTGGGAACAAAGGACCACAAATACCGAGGCTCTAACTTTCTGGGCTACCTGAGAAGTACATGGTTGACATGCAAGAGGGGCTCCATCTACTAGGTGAAACTTAATCTCTGGATCTCATCTTCTCTATACATAAAGTAAAGAGGGAGCGTGGTTTAGACCTTCCTACTCGGAGTGTGGTCGTGGACCAGCAACACCCACACCAACTGAAGCCAGTTAGAGGTGCAGAGTCTCGGGCCCCACCCGAGACCTACTGGAGCAGAATTCGCATTATTTTACAGGACCCCCAAGTGATTCATGGGCACATTGAAGTTTGGGAGGCACCAGCCTAGATGACCTGAAAGGTCCTCATCGTTCAAAGTTCTAGTGTTGCAGGATTTGTATTCTACACTGTCTGTCAAGTCCGGGAAAATCTGGCAAGTCTCTTGTGTCTCAGTAATGAATTGATGTGTCCAGAGAGAAGCCCATCCTAGTTGGGGGAGTTTACCTTAAAACCCCAGAAATCCATCTATGCTGGGAATTCTGGGTAGAAAAACGCAATAACCTTTCTAATTCTTGGTCTTCCCACCGAATTCCAAGATCACCCCTCTGTTCTCCCAGATGTGGGTCACAGGGGCCCCGAGGCACCCTTGGATCCTGGCTCACTCCCATCTCATGCCAAAGCACTCACCACACCACGGTAAGTTGGAGGGATGAGGCCGCAGTACACTGGGACAAAGCAGCTGCAGTACAGGGCCTGTGGGGGAAGAACAGGTCTGAGATGCTAGAGGCCCTGGTGAGTTGGGTAGAAAGGGCTCACCTGCAGGCCTCAGGGACACTGCCAGCCTGGCCTTCCTTAAATTCAAGGTGAAGGCACTGCCCTCCACCCGAGTTCCACTTTGGCCTGGCCCTGACTAGCTGGATTTTCGGTAACCAGCTTGGTCAGGCTGGGATTCAACAATGATTCATGTGTATCTGGCTCGTGCCAGGCCCTGGCATTAAAGGAGAGTGAGATGCCCACCCTTGGGAGTGCTCAGAGGGGAGTAAGCAAACGGGTGATAGTACAGCGGCGACAGGTGCTATGATGGAGGTGAGCATGGGCATTGTAGCACCAACAGATGAGCACCCAACAGAGGGAGGGGTGCAGGGCAGGCAGGTGGGAAGCAAGTTCCCTGGCAGGAGTGACTGGTCTTGTCAAGCAAGTGAAGGGGAGCCAGAAGGAGATAAGAACATTCCAGGCAGAGGCCACAGCAGGTGCAAAGGCACAAAAGCCTACTTTGTATGTGCTTTGCTCTGTTTGGCTTGGGTAGGAGTGGGAGGTGGTGGAAGAAGGCTGAGGAGACAAAAGTCTTGAAGAGCTGGGTGCTAATAAACCTAGGAGAATGTGAAGTGGGCGGAGTAGGTATTCATGCCACTGCCTATTCATCTTCCACCCCCAGGATCATAGTCAGGCCACACTGTGAGGACGCGAGGATGGGCAGCAAGGGCCTTGGATTCCGGGTAGGGGAGAGGAATAAAATTATGGGATGGAGGGTCATACCGCTTAACCCTTGTCAAGAAAGAAAATTGGGTATATCCACAGCACTCTCTAGCAATCATAATTCATGGCTAAAATTTATATTAATGAGCTTAGTTAGAACAGTGCCCTGTTAGAGTGCACTTTCCTAAGTGATAACTCATTTAGGGATAATTCAGTCCTTTTATCAAGGGCCACTGGAAGAGGAGGACAATGGGGAGGGTCGTACCCACAGATTGGGAGTAATTCAAGGGGGACACACTGTAACCTAGGCTGGGAGGCCCTAAAGGAGACATGGCACCTCTGTTGGTAACACTCGGGACTCTGAGAAGCTCCAGAATTAGCACCTGGGCAGGGCAGAGGAAAAAGGAGGGGCTGAGCCTCTGGGGACTCTGGGTGTTGAAGTGTTGAGAACGGTGACCAAGTCTTATTTGTCTTGGACTTCTCTCTGTCCACCTCCTCTAACAGTGTGCCTGACAGAGAGGTGCCAGGAGGGTGAAGGGAGGGGAGGACGAGGGAAGAAAAAAATAGATGGGATGCAGGCAGGTCGACCTTCCCAGGGCTCAGTCAAGAGAAGGAGGACACGCCCCCAACCTCTCCTTTCCCGCCCCCAGCCTCCACCCCCACCCAGTCCCTGCCCCTTGCCTCAATGAGTTCTTCCTTGGATGTGTACTCTGAAACCACGACACTCTCTCCATCCGTCAACCGGGTGAGGCTCACGTGGAGCTTCCCCGTGGCGGCCTTGTAGGAGTCCTCAGGCAGGACCTGGTACAGAAACTGCCTCATAATCCGCACCATCTTGCAGGAGGGGGCCAAGGGCCCGAGGAAGGATTTCTTCACCTCGGCCACACCCACGTTGAGAACTCTGAGGTATTCATCTGTGGAGGAAGCAGAGAGGAGCAGCGGTCAGCGGCCCGTGGCCAAGAGAGATCAACGGCGATTTTCCATCTCATCTTGATCCAACAAATGGGAAAACCTAGAATTCTGAAGCAGGAAAGTACTCAGGAATCCACCTGTCATTCTGCACACGAGGAAAGAAAAACACTGGGGAATTAAGTCACTGGCTCCAGAGAGCCCACAGCTAATCAATGGCAGAACTAGACCCAGGCCTCCTGACTCCGTGCATATTGAGGTCAAAGGACCACTTTCCTACCCCCAAATAGCTTTCCCTAACTTCCTGTCACCATGCCACCATCAGACTATACTCTTTTGGGGTCTTAGAGGCTTTCTGCCCTATATGAGATTGCCGTCAAAACACTGACTGTTGGAAGCCTTCACCAAGTGACACCCTAGGACACTGGCTTAGTGCCAGCTAAATATGAGGGTGGAGTTGGGGGGAGGCTGTTGGCCTTGAAGTAGATGAATTTCAGAGACAGGTGAACTACGTCTTGAAACCATTGCATTATCTTCCCTTTATGGCCCCTGGTACAGGCCTGAGAGGGAGACGGCCCTGGAAGTGGAACACAGCTGTGCCAGGCTGTGCGGCAGGTGCCCCAGGAGGCGGGGATGAACATTCTTCCTCCTTTTGAGAGGAGAGCAGCCAGGGCACATGTCCCAGATAGGGCTCGGGGGCCAGATGTGTTGTGCAGAGGGTGGCAGAGAAAGGACTAACCCACCCTCCACCCCAGTCTCCAGAATTCCACTGGGGAAGTTTGGGATTGTAGGCTTAGTAAGAAGTGCTATCATGCTTGATTCTCACATGAATACTATAAAGAAGATATCTCTGTCCTAACTTTACTAATCAGGAAACTGAGGCTTGGAGAGGTAATATAAGTTTTCCAAGGTCAATCATCTAGTAAGTGGACAAAGCGGGGTTTTAACCTAGAGTGCGTGACCCTGGAACCCACACTTCTTCCTCTAAACTAAGCCACAAGCTTCTGGAGCTGGACCCGGACCTGCTTCTTGCCTATTGCTGCTAATATCTACCTTGTGCGAGCTCTCTGGAAAAATCAGGAGTGAAAATAGCTCTAAAAAGGACTGCTAAAACAAATATTTAATTGTGAAACATTCTATATAGGAGAACTTTCTTACAGTCATTGTCACAGCAATGGCTACTTGGGAAACCGTGCAATCATGAGCTCTCTGCCACTAGAAGTAATCAAGCAGAGGCAGGGCAAGTGCCCCGGTTAGAGTGCTTATCAGAGATTCCTGGATGGACAGTAAGGGCTAGGATTCCTTCTAATTTTGAGATTCTTGGATTCTCATGGGAGCTTGACAATGTATCTGGGAAGTTGTCACAGTGGGCATTGTTTTCCTAAATAGAGCAGCTGAGGCACAGAGAAGTTAAGTGATTTGTCCAAAGTTACAGCAATTTAAGGACAAACCAAAGCTAGTGATGCTCTACTCCTCTTCTGTTTTACAGTTCACAGATTATTCCTCATTAATTCTGGAGGTGGGTAGTATAGGAGCTTCAGCATCATGTTACAGAATGTAGAAACTAAGGCAGAGAAAAGCTAAGTGTCTAGCTTAAGGTGAGATAGCCAGGCAGTGTTTGTTCTGACTCCGACCCCACCTTCTTTCTCAGAGGCTGAGTGAGCCTGGGTTGCCATGGTGATGGCCTTTTTCTCACCAACACTCAGAAACGCAACTGCATATGTGTAGTAAGGATTGATCTGAGCAACAGAGTTTCTTAGCTGTCACCCCCTTAGAGGGGAGGATGCTCCTGGAAGGTGGGAAGGCCCTGTGGTTTTAGTGAGGTTAGCTTTACCATGTGCCAACTTGTACAGCATTTTCCCTCAAGGAAGGGAAGGAAGCTGGCAACCCACCAGCAGGTTATGAAACAACTGAGCATTTGCATACCAAGGCGTTGGGTTCCTGAGTTCTCGTCCACAAGACCAGTTAGGATGGGGAATCGAACCAGGGTGGGGACATGCTATTTTTGGCATTTTTAATGAACAACTTGCAGTGGTCTCGAAAGTGTTGGTGGCCTTGGAGCCAGAAGCACTGGATTCAGCTTGCCCGTACACTCCTGGACACCCAGCAGGAGGCTCTCGCTGGGGACAATGGAAGGAAATTTGTTCTTATTGCACAAGAAAAATATATGTTCACTGTGGGGAAAAATTTTTTTAATGCAGATAAGCAAAAAGAAAAATCTTCCTAGATTATATATTTTATATTTATTCTTACTTATAAGAATACTTTAATGGAGTCAATTTATTTACACTATTTTGTAACTTATTCTTCTTAGCTAACAAGTCATGTCTTTCCACATCAAGAAGTGCCCATTTATAACCTAATTTATAAGCAGTATGGAAAGCTATTGTAAGGATATAAGATCATTTATTGAGCGGGTCCCCCAAAGGGGTTGGCTATTTAGTTTGTTTCTTTGGTTTTATAAACAATGCTGCAATTAATAATCTTATGCCTGTGTCCTTACTTATTTTCCTTAGGATAATTCATAGAGGTGGGAATGCTAGGTCAAAGACATGCATATTTAGTCTTGTAATGCTTATTTTAATCATGGCTTTTGTATATTATCCATTTACAGTCAACTCAAAGGGTGGTAGTGGGTAACAGGAACAAAACAGTGTCCAAGATAATAGAAATAGTATAGACATCTCCAATATACTTATATCTGAAAACGGTGCTACCTGGAAATTAACAATATGCTAGCCAAAATTGTGTTGCTAGAGAGAAAGGAGACAGGAGATTGTCTGATTTCTTCCACTCAAGTGCCCAGTTTAATATTTTTTCCTGTTGCTCTTTGGGGATACGTACCAAAGGATGCCTTTATCTCTGCCTCTCCTTACTTCTCTTCAGGTTGCTGTGTGTCTCTGTCTTCAGAGTCTCTTTCTCTGTCTCTCTCTTTTTTTCTCTCTCTCTCCCTCTCTCTCTCTCTCTACCCCTCCGCCACCCCCACTCCACTCTCCTAGCTGAGGAAAAGCAATGAATCTTCTGGTTAAATAAGTCTCTGTTGGTGGAAAGTCAAGTGTTAAGCATAGCAATTGCTGGGTGCTGCGAGGAGGGATAAATTTAGCTTGCTTCTTTATGCATCTCTGTACTTTCCAGAACCTTCTCCCATTTAAAGGATTCCAAGCTACAGGCTGCTGGGCTCTGAGATGCGGTGTCCCACACCAACCACAGCAAGATGGGATTTAAAAGCAGCAACGCAGGAAATCCAAGCTTCGCTGCTCCCACCCCCAGCCCACATTCACCAGGTCCTTTCACACCTTCGTATTATCTTAGGATGAGTCTGTCTATGGCCTATCATTGTGTTTTCTCCATAGAAAGCCCTTCAGAAAGCTTTGCTATAAGCTTAGAACATCTCATGGCAGGGGATGGGTCATACTCACCTACACCCACTAAGCCTCCCACGACACTTGGTGGATGCTCAATGTCTGTTCAGTGTGTGAACAAAGGCAAATAGAAACCAGACAGGGAGGAAAAGCAAATGATGAAGGGGCTCACAAGGAAAAGTTACTTGACTTAATTCCCAATGAAAGCTTAAAGGCAAGATGATCCCATATAGATGGATAGGTAGTGGAATTAACTATATTGATAAGTGTGGCTAATTCACTGGGTTTTATGAGTCTATAGTGCTAAAAACCTTAGTAGAAAAAGAAATAAATAAGATCCTGGGACTGGGAGGTTTTGAAGGTCATTTGGAAGCTGCTCTAAGTCTCAGCCACTCAGAGAGTCTTACTGTTTTCTATGATCAGATTCATTTCTTGGAAAGAGCTCAGGCTTTGGAGTCAGAGAGATTTTGTTCAAATCTCAGATTTGCCACCTACTATCTGGGCCATAACTGGCAAGTCAAATAACTTCTTCCAGCCTCAATTCGCCACCTATAATATGGGAATAAGAATACTTATCTTACTGGGTTGCTATGAGGCAGATCCTTTTTTTAAGTGTTTGCATATAATAAGCACTCAATGTTGGTTATGTTGGTAATTCCTCATGGGACCATGGATAAGCTTTCTTAATGTTTCTGCCTTTCAGCTTTCTCATCTGAACAGGGGACAATTATCCCTGTGCCACGTCTTTATTGAGGCGCGTTCAGGCTCACATGTGAATACAAAAGATGTAAAAGCACCGTAGAGACAAGAGTGTGTACCCTGTTTCAGAGTGTGGAAAGGGGATGAGTTAGTACAGGTATGGTGGCGGCAGCACTCCCACCTCTGTCAACTTGAGAGACCCCACAGATCTACTAGGGAAAAGGAGGGAGTGGTTAGAAAAGCCACTGAAGGGGAAGGAAAGGGATATTTAGATATGTTTATCTTATTTACTTGCTTAAGTGCCTAATGTTTCTCCCTTCGTGAGGGCAAGGATGGTATCTTTCTCATTCATCTCTTTGTCCCTAGCACCTGATATAATGCTTGGAACATAAGCATTTAATAAACATGAATGCATACATGAATAATGAATAAATGAATGAACCCCAAGAACTGAAGGAGGACACTGAGGTCCAGAGAGAGAAGCAGCTATTCAAGGTGACTCAGAATAAAAACTGCTTCTCTTCCCATCTTCCACAAGGCTTCTTGCTAAGTGAAAAATCCTAGAAAGATAGGTATTTTGCAGCCGACAATTTAAATCGCTGGAGATCCCTTTCACAGGGTGCACTAATTAGGTCGGCTGTGTAGGATGGATCTGCCATGGAGGATGGGACTTCGCAGGACCCAGTCTCCCGCGGACTGGTAGCCTAGCAACAACCTCCGGTTCAGCCAATCACTGCTGAGACTCCTCCCGCCGCCTGCCCTGCTCCCCCTGCTGCGAGCGGGTGGGCACCAGCGAAGCAGGGAGACACAACAGCCCCTGGGGAGGCGCCGGCGCGCAGACCTGCATTCCCAGGAAAACCCCGCAATTCTCGGAGTCCCTGTGTGGAGCCCCTGGGAGTCTGCTGCTTCTACCTGGTCCCCAATTGTAGGCTGAATTATAGGCTACATTTCTCTGCGGGTATAGCTTGACTATCTGACTCCACTATAATAATTATTATTGTCATCTTAACAACAGTCGTTTACCCCAAGCAGGTTTTCACACTTATAATCTCAGTTTATCCTCACGATGACAGCGAGCCCCTGAGGAACAGTGACGCTGGTTTATTCACCATTTTATTTCTATACCCCACACTGCAAGAGCATTTATTGAAAAACAATTTGTCTTGAAGCTACAGTGTCATCACTGAAAGGTCCCCAGAGACCCTCTGGGGCAGTGATTTTTCAGTCAGTGAGCCTGCGTTCAGAAGAAATCTTAAGTGGAGAATATGTAAAACAATTAAAAACAGGGTTGTTCTGAGTTGAAACCAAGCAGGGTCTTAGACTTGTCCGATTGCCCCCACCTCACCCTAAGAAGGAAGCCCCTGAAAGCACCATGCTGAAACTCTAAGATTCTAGGAGTTGAGGTCAAAATACTAATTCTCTCATTTTACAGGTAAAAAATCCAGCTCAGGATAAAGGTTAAGCTCAATAACCATGGCTGAAGGCTGGCTGAATGGATGGATGGAGAAATGAATAAAGAATGGATATACCCTAGGCCTCACAGTCTATGTTAGTTTAAGTTGGAACTGGAATGTACGAAAAAATTCATTTTTCTGCTCTGTTCTGAACGCATTATAGGCTTTAGCCAAAAGCAAAACAACTCTGACCTAGTAAGCTCTTAATGAAACAAAAACAATACTTTTTTTTTATGGATAATAATCTTCCACACATACCTTTTTCTAACCCTGAGTTTACTAAAAAATTGGCTTTAAAAGTTCAGATTGGCTTATATATCAGGTTGCCATGGAAACCATAGTGCCTCCCACTGGTTCATCACTGGATTCTTATTAAGGTGCCGTGGGGCTCTTTCCCAAGGCCTGGGCCCTCATCCTGTTTCTGTGTGCTTCTTCTCCCTCAGAATCCAGGCACACTCTCCCTAACTTTTCACTGAAGTATCTGCTGATCACCTTGGAGTGAAGCAGGCAGAGGAGGAGCGTGTCTAGAAAGTTCTCACAATGTTCTCAGGGCCATTGCTCTGCTTTTTTTTCTCCTTGTTTTCTTTGGTAGATCTAGAATTCCCTTTGGGATTCTGCTTCAATATAAAAACCAATACTGTCCGCTTCCAGGCTGTAACCCATCCTACCACCCTACAGACTCTCTTGCACCACTGAGGGGACACTGGGATAACCCAAGAGTTGTGAACTAGTCAGCCTCCAGTCTTGAGTTGTTTTTGTTTTGTTTTATCTTGTTTTGGTGTGTGTGTGTGGGGGGGTCAGGGGACCTTCAGGTGAGGCTCTGCTATTCAGAAAAAAGGCCAACTCAGAGCATTTGTTCAAATTAGGGCACCACTGCCTTCCTCTTTCAAAACCATGATAATTAAAGTTCATTTCTACTGACTAGAGTTATTCACTGCTCCAGCTATTCAAGACTTCAATTGGTTGGATGCGTTACCTGCGTCTCTCTCCATCTATGTTACATGAGTCTTGAAGTGCTCATGAAACCCACCCCACTGTTTACTGCTCTTACCAGCTATCACTGTTTGTTACTTCCTTGGTGTTAGGTGCTGTGTCAGGCGCTAAGGCTTCATTGTCTCATTTAATCTTCATGACACTTTGTTGAGGTAGGTACTATGGTTATCTCTTCTTTACAGGTGAAGAAACTCATTTAGTAGCTTGCTCAAGGCCACACAGCTGAAAAACGGCAGAGTCAGGCCTTGAAGTCCTGAGGGTCCCAAAGCCAGTGTCCTTTTCACCACAGCTCTTTGGCTCTGCCAGGGAGGGACATGCCCTCCATCTCTCAGAAACTCTGTTCCCCACTGTGAGGCGAAGGGGTAGTCCCACAAAAACTCTCAGGCTCTGCCTTTCTAGGATTTGGTTTAGGCACACCTCCTAAGGACTCAGATGTCCCTAGGAGACAGGAAGACTCTCTTTAGAGCAACAGAACCCCAAGCACGTCTTCAAACGCATGCTCCTCTAGCCCCTGACTCAAAGCCCCTTCTCGGGTCAGGTCTGTCTCTTCCCTCATAGTAAGCACAAAGAGCACAATCCTGCTTTTCGCTCCCCCGACACACACTTTTTTTTTTTTTTTAAACATCTGTGCAGACCTCGCCCTAAGCCCAGCTTATGTTCTGGGCTTCCTCCTTAAAGCCTTCCCTGATCACCTTCACTCTTAGCTCTCTCTCTCCCCTTACTGTCTGCACCAGTTATCTCAGGCTGTCTCAGTGGCCGCTCCTGTCTCTCTGAGTAGCTACGTCAATAATAATATACCAGTGTTGATGTCTTCATGTTGACGGGGAGAACAGGGCCTGTATCCCCCATTATTGCTTAGCTCAGAGTAGAACACTTAGTAGGTATTCAAGAATGAATAAGTTAACTATTTAATGTTCCACAAGCAGGGATTATTTCTGTTTTGTTCCCCCTTATGCCCCTAGCATTTAATTCGGTATCTGGAAAACTCACTGTAGGGACTTAATAAATGTTTGCTGAATAAAGTAATAATGAATGGTTAAAAAAATGAATGAACGAATGAATGAATGAACTGAAGGAGGAATTCAAAGAATGCCTTCTCCACTGCACTGATAGGAGTCTTTCCAACTAGTGGTCAGGAAGGTAGAATTCTTCAGTGACTCAGCTGGACTTGGGGTTGTGATGAGGCAAACCACAGAGCAATTTGCTCTGTCAGCCCTGGTCCTAACTCTTGTCCCCATATCGATGGACATAAGACCCTAACCGGGGGCAGAGGAGGAGATTCTCTTTTATGTGGTGGTCTCAAAGGACAGAGTTGGGTTGCCCTCAGGATCAAGTTGCCCAACTCCTAACTTGAATGGGAGCCAAGCCAGTCCTGAGGTTTGTTTATTGTTTTTTTATTTTTATTTTTACCTGTTTTCCCTGTAGAGTTGGAAATGGAGCTCAACTATCTTTGCTGAATTTGATTCTAAAGTAAAGCAAAGAAAACAATGATATTTTAATACTCTCTGAGTAAGTTGGTTTAAAAATGGGTCTACCAAGTACAGTGCAGGATCCTGGATTGATTCTGGGACAGAAAAGAGACATTAGTAGAAAAACTGGTGAAATCCATAGTTAATAATAATGTACTAATGTTGATGTCTTCGTGTTGACAAAGGTACCGAGGTTACGTAAGATGTTAATGTTAGGGAAACCTGGGTGAAGGATATATGAAACCATCTGTACTATCTCAGCAACTTTTCTCTAAATCTGGCATTATTCCAGAATAACAAGTTTATCATTATAAAAGAAAAAACAGATTAACTAAAGTTGTTAGACACATAGTGCCTGCCACACAGCAGGGCCTCAGATAACATCTGCTATTATTGGGGGAAATGGATCCAGTATGTTACCTGCAAGAGATGCTTTCCAAATAGTCAGATGTTTCTATTGTGTAACCAACACATTTAGAGTTTTACCAGATTTTCCATTCAAGTCTTTTCTACTTAAGAGTCAAAAGGATTGTTTGGGGAAAATAAATCTTTATCCGTTTGGTCAGAGAGGTTAAACATGTAAAACGCAAGTTACTTTGCGTGAATTGAAAGATTGATTCTAATGTGGCAGTGGGAGTTACAGCACATAGTGACATCATTTCTATATCATGTTATAAAAAGCCTTTTTTGCAGACATCATGTCATCTGATCTCATTTTCTTAACCAATGTGCATATGATTGCTTGGCTGATAGAGTTTGGCAGGAAAGCTGTCGTGTTGCTTGCAAAGCAACTTCTGAAATAATGTTTAAAGAGGCTGTAGAATGCCAAAATTAAGGGATCCCAGGCTTGGCTCTGTTGTATAAACCTGGGAAAGTTATCTAATCTTTCTCAATACCTGTTTCCTCCTTGGGTATAAATGGGTATAAATATAGTAGCTACTTGATAGGGTTGTAAGAAGAGTAAAGTAAATGATTAGCGCAACATTGAGCACACTGCCTGGCACATTGTGAGTGCTTGATAAATAGCTATTATTAATGTGACACTAAGATATAAATCAGAACAGGGTCCCTTTTTATAGAAAACGCTGCCATCTCAGGCAGATAAATAACCCTGGCAATGGTTTTTGATGAAGACATTTTGATTCCAAAAGTGTACCCAGAATCCAAGAAGACGATAAGAAGGAACTGAAAGCCATCCATTCATTCACACGAGAGAGAAAGTTGTTGATGGGGTTATTGGACTAGAAACTGAATTCCCATGAGAGAGAAAGCTGTCGATGGGGTTATTGGACTAGAAACTGGCGAGGACAGGGACTGTGGTCCTGTCCTGTGTGAGGGGGATTGAACTGAGACCCTCGCTTAAAGCCAGGACTCTGCAACAGATGCTGGACTAGTGAAAGGTGCCAGTGGCTTGTCTCTGTCCAGGACTGTGGGTGAAAAACACAGCCTCCCATAGAAACTCAAAGCTCCAGGCCTGCATTATGTGTGGGTTTAGAGCTTGAATTGACGCAATCTACAGAGAAATTACCATGAAAATTGGTCCTGAGTTGGAGGTAGCCCTGGGGTGCCTGGCCAAGGTCACTGCGAACCAGCTTAGACGGGCCCTTCTTCCACCCAGGTCACACAGAATTCCCATGGAAAAACCAAATCCTTGTGCAGATGAGTCCACAATTAAAGTATTAAAAACGTTAATCAGACCGGGTTGGAGATCAGTGACTTTTGTTTTAATGTTTAGGAAATTATCTAGGACATTCTTCCTAAGTTTGAAAAATGCTGTTTTACCTATGCTTTTCTATTTCGAGATAATTTTCTTTTCACTTATTCATCCATTCATTCAGCATTCATTCATCAAAGGTTTATTTCGTGACTAAAATTTGTAAGGCACTGTGCCAGGAACATCCATGACTTCTTTTGTCCCTCACTATAATGTCCACGGGATGTGTCCCCACTCAAGTTACAAATGGGAAAACCGAGAGTGAGGCAGGTCCCCGGCAGGTTAAGGACCCACAGCGATTAACAGCAGAGTCATTTCCTGTCCAGGAGGACAGCTGTCTTCCTGTCTGAGAATGCAAACACATTTGTGCTACAGGGATGCTGCACCTGCTGATCTCCAGCCCGAAACACTCTTCTCTCATTGCACATGTGGCCCTTCCTTCCCCCTCACTTAGAGGCCTCTCCTGACCAGCCCACTTAAAATGTCAGTCTTTAATCATTCACCACGCCCTTCTCCTGCTTTATTTTCAACTTTGAGTGTGCATACTGGAACTTTTTTATATGTTTGGTTATTTATGGCTTGATCTCACCAAGAGACTACCAGCTCCATGAGGGCAGACAGGACCTAAATGAATGAATGGGTAAGGGGTCTGTTTAATTATTGTAATTCAGACCTCAGCTTTTTTGTCTGCACATTGAAGGAATTAGGTTCAAACAGTGGCCTTCAAGTTAAAAGCAAAAAATCACTAAAACACTTTAAGGAAAATTTTAGGGAAAAAAACAACCCATGTGTAAGATGGACAATAGCAGGGCTATACTTGTCGGCCCCAGGGCTTCAGTGTGTGTCCTCTCCCTGATCTCCTGCTCCTAACCCTCCTTGCCCTCTCCGTAGAAGCCTGGGGCTCCTTGGAACACAGTTTGGAAACCACTGGACTAAGTGGTTTACAATCATTTGTAAAATAAAGCTGAACTTCCTCCTATGATATACTAGTATTATGTCTTATCTATAAATACAGAAAATCATCTAAGAGCCAGGTAAACACCAAAATAGAAATTGCAAAGACATTCGGTGGCATGCCTGCCAACAGCCAGCAATTGAAGTTGATCGAGCTGCTCTTATTTGAAGAGCAATTTGTGGGAGCCATGGGGTTGATAAGATCTCAGATTGCCAATCTAGTTGATGAAATGAGAAATGACATCTGAAATGATTAAGCAGCATATCATCAAGTACTAGAAAAGGTGGATAGATTCTGTGAGCAAGCTAGAGATTATGGAAAGAGATCCAGTGGGGCAAAATGGGAGAGTTCTTGGGAGGAGGTGAGATATCTGGAGAGAAGAACAGAAGTCATTTCAGGTAGTGGAGGCAATGGGTGCTGATGCACTGCCTGGGATCCCCGGCTGGACTGAGGCACTCTAGCCCCCAGCTGCCAGGAGGGCATCCTACTGATGATTCAGAGCTGAGCCCCTCTTCGACCAACAGACTGGACTTGACTCTGTGGTTATGGAGTCATGGTTTTGGTCCCACGCAGGGACAGAGTCTCTCCGTCATCGTCATATCACCAATCATGGTTATTGTGGTGGACTGCTATTTGTCTTTGATATCTACTCTCCTTTTTTCTTAGTAATCAAACCTCCAATTTTTAGCTAGACACATGACCTCCCAAAATAAAGTCTACATTTCTCAGACTCCTCTGCAGTCAGGTGTGGCCATGTGACTAGCTCTGATCCATTGGATGTAAGGTGACATGATGTGTGTCACCTCTAAGGTCTGCCCTTAAAGGGAAGAGACATGCCCTCCCCTTTCCCCTTTCCCCTTTCCAACTAGCTGGAATGCAGATATGTTGGGGAGCCCTCTTGGATTGTGAGCAGCTCCATGGGAAGATCCCGAGTACTACTTCTGTGAAGCCACCATGCCAGCCTTGGAGAACTGGAGCGCAAAGGCCACATGAGCGAGCAATGCTCTCCTGTCTTGTTGAAGCCTCTGCTGTCCCAACCAATACAACTATACTACCGATCCCTTACTTGGCAAAGCTCATTTATAAAAACCACTGCTGAGTCCCAGAGCCAGTCCCAAGGAGGGGAGGCATTGTTTTCTCACATTATTCAGCAGCTGAGCTGGGCTCAGGGCAGCTTGAGTGCATTCCTGGGACGAGAGGGAAGGGAGAGGGCTGGAGAGAGGAGTTTGGACTTCAGGGTCAGACCAGCTTTGGTCCAAACCCCACCTCCTTCCTTACTAAACCCCACTCTGAAAGACCATGTGAGAAAAAGTGTGTAACAAGCTAGGCTCATAATCTGACACTAGGACACTTAGACAGCCTTTGTTCTTAGAATCTAGAAAGCCTGCTTCCTAGTCAGTGCTCTTTCCCATGGGGATTCTGGTCTCTGAGGCAAGTGCTACCCCAGAGCTGGCTGTGGGAGCACTAGGGATTTAGCGCCTGATGGGAATTGGGAGAGACTCTCAGAGGAGCTGACGTCTGAGGTAGACCTTGGAGAATGGGAAGAGGATGAAACAGAGGGAGAGAAGAAAGGGGACGGCATCCCTGGGAGCTGGAACGGCTCGAGCAAAGGCACAGAGACACGATGCATCCTGAGACTATTGTGGAAGTGAGAGAAGATTTCCCAGTTCCAGCCCTAATCCTTAGCTCCACCCTTTTGATATTTTAGTTAGTGGTTTGGGCATTTGTCGGGGGAAGTTGAGGTTGGCATTGTTGAAAAGGCAGGGTGGGAGGTATTGAAAAACAATTACTGTATGAGGTTGAAACAAGATTGCCTGATGATCTCTGCTGAGTCAGCTTTGTTCCTTCATCCCTCCCCTCGTCTATCAGCTACTGGAGCAGGTGCCTGCCCTGCGCTGTCCTGTGCTGTGAGGAGATCAACCAGCCTCACTCACCTGGGCTTTTCCCTAGACTCACAGTCCTTATATGCAGAGATACATGCTCTGAAATGCTCTCGCGAAAACAAGGCTAGGTGAGCCCACATGCAACTTCTGTGTGACTTTAAAATGATTTCCAAATAAAAAATAAAACAAACAAACAAATAAAACGAACCAGAGCGAGGGGTAAATAGATAAAACCCAGTTGGTAAATGCTGATAATTGTTGAAATTAGATGGTGGGTCCTTGGAGTTCATTATATTATTCTTTCCAATATGTTTTAAATTTTCCCATTAAAAAATTTACTGAAGAGTTTTAAAAAATGTACATAAATGTTCATATTCATAGTAGCCCAAAGTAAAAACAACACAAATGTATATCCAATGTATGGATAAATAAAATGTGGTATATCCAAACAATGGAATATTATTTGACAATAAAAAGGAATGAGTACCGGCACATCCTACAACATGGATGAATCTTGAAAACATGCTAAGTGAAAGAAACCAGACACAAAACACCACATATTGTATGATCCTGTTTATATTAAATGTCCAGAATAGGCAAATATAGAGAGACAGAAACTAGATTAGTGGCTGCCAGGAACTTAGGGGAATGGAGAAATTGAGCGGTGATATCTAAGGAGTATGGGGATTTTGGGGGGGATAATTAAAATGTTCTATAATTGAGTGTGATGTTGGATGGACAATTGTGAGTATATTGAAAGCCACTGAATTATACACTTTAAATGGGCAACTTGTATGATATATAAAGTATAACTTAGTAAAGCTGTTTTAAAAGTTAAAAAATGGGTAGAGGGGAAGAAAAACAGCCAACAGAGGCTCTGGGCCAAAGATGTCAACCACTTCTCTGAAAAATAGATTGGGAGTGGGAATTGGCTAAGGGGAGAAGATAAATGACCCCCCTTAACCAAATTCAGTCTTTCTCATTTGTGGCCCAGCCAGAGGCCCTCATTAAAAACTAATCCAGCCTAATGCCACTGTAGTGAAACTGTTTCTCTCACCCCAGACTAATGAAAATTCTGTATCTGATTATTAATTATTAGTCAGATATGGAATTTTCATTAGTCCAGGACTTTGATGGGTATCTTCCAGGTTTCTATGTGAAATGCCTGATCCATTCCCACCGTCTGGCCATACACTCATAGCATCCTTAGGTAGATAATACATCTTAGTTTTCCGAAGTGCACTGGGTTGCAATCATCACTGTACACTGGAATCACCTGGGTGACTAGCTCTGCCCACCTTCCCCCCACCCCCCCTCAGAGATCCTGATTTTAATTTGTTTGGGAGAAGTCTGAGCAATGAACATTTTCAAAGCTTCCCAGGTGAGTTGGATGTACAGCTGAGATTGAGGACCATTGATTTAATGAAGATTTTTTTAAAGTCTCTCTAGAAGAGACACAAAATTATGGCGTAGAGTATAGTAAGTATTCTACTATGAAACTGTTCCTTTAGTTAATGTTTACACTGAGTCACAATATAAAAAAAAATACTTCTCACTGTGGGTTTCAGTTCAGGAATCTGAAGATCTCAGGTTTACAGGTCCTTTTAGTCACTGTACTAAATTATAAGGGCCCCTGGAGCATCAAACAAGCACTGAGGGCAGGTGCTCTTCTTCTTCAGAACATCCCCAGGACTTTGATGGGTATTTTACAGGTGTCTATATGAAATGCCCGATCCATACACTAATAGCATCCTCAGGAAGGTAATACACCTTAGTTTTCTAAAGTTCACTGCGTCTCGACCATGGCTGTACATCGGAAAGGCTGTACCTTTCCCATCTTGGACAACTCTTGCTGAGCCAAAAGTCGCCTTTCTGACACCCTTGTGTCCACCTGCACTCTCCACCGTCCCCCTGGAAGCATCACATTTCCCACTGCATAACTCTGTTGTCATGCCATGTCCTCCCTAGAAGCCTAGGTTCCTGCCTAACCTGTCTCTACCTGTCAAACTTCTACTCACCTTTCAAGCACTAGCTCAAATGCCACTTCCACGAGGCCTTCCACAATGGGAGGCATTTACTCCCTCCCTCTGCACTCCTATGCCTTTTAATTTTCTAACATTCGGTTGGAACTTTCTTGTATCATTATTACCTGGCGGCTGCCTTTGAGTTTGAGTAGACTGTAAGCTCCTTGAGGACCAGAGTTTCACTTTGTATTATATCTCTGCATCCTGTGCAGGGGCTAGTGTATACGCAACAAACACTCGTCGAATGAATGAGTGAATACAGCATTCACTTGCCAGATAGTTTTTATAGAAGGAAAGTTGCCAAAGTCATAGCTTAAGTGGAGACAGGGTTTTAAATCCACCAAATCCTTACTTTATGATAAGAAAAATATTTTTCAAAATTATGCAAATGCAGCTTTGAGGCAAGTTCTCAGCCCCACTTCTGACCAGACTGGAAATCCTGAGCTCTCTGAAGGGTGTCATGGAGATCATCTCTCCTCAGATTAATGAATGAATGAACGAAGGTTTAGTGCATCTCAAAAACCAGGCACTGTGTAAGTGCTTTTACAAACATTTTTACATGCCCCCAAATTGGTCCTATTACAGAGCTAAGCACTCATCTCCAGAAGATGAACCTACACGAGCTTTCTCAGGAACAAAACACACAATCTCAGGACAGAAAAGCCAAGGCTGGGAACTAGAGAAGCTCTGGGGGCCATGCGTTGAAGAATTTTTTTTAAAGAGACAAACCTCTGGTTATATGCAGACAGTGTAATTACACATAAAACGTGGGATAATCTACCAACATACTTTTAGAAATGTTAAGAAGGTTCAACAAAGTTGCTCAAAACAAAATTAATATGGCAAAAATGTCAACAATCCTTTATATCGGCAATAATCAATTAGATTAGAAAATGTGATAGGAAAAAAACATCCCATTCCTCACAACAACAAAAACTGATATATCTAATAAGAAACATACAAAATCTTTATTGAAGGACAAAATCGGCCAGAAGAAATAAAGAGATAGATTATGTTTATAAATGGAAAGATGTCATTTCAATCAAAATCCCAATGGAGCTTTTCACGTGGGGAACAAACGGGATCAAGAATAACAGAAGCAATATTTGAAGAAGAAATTGGAACACAAGGAGGAGAGGGATTGCTATATATGATGTGCCCTTTATTATAAAGCTCTGGTGATTAAAACAGTGATATGGTGCAGAAGTAGACAAATTAGCCAATGGAAAAGAAGAGAGATTCCAAGGATAGACTCTTGAGAATCCAGGAACCTGAATAAGCCAGAGGCAGCATTTCAAACAAGTGTAGAAAGAGCTGTCTATAAATATTGTGGGGTAATTGGTCAGCACATGGCGAAACCATTAAAAACATAGATTTCTACCTCGAATTAGCCACAAAATAAATTCCAGATGAATTAACCTAAAACTTTTCAAAGAAAATATAGAAGAAATCATTGTCACAAAAAAGGTATTAAAAAACACAAATTGTAATAGGAAAAGATTGATACATTTGACTTATTAAAATTGAAATTTTCTGAATGACAAGAGATATCGTAAATAAAATAAAAGGACAAGCGGTGGAATGGACTAAGATAGCTACAATGTCTACAACTGACAAACGATTCGTGTACAGACTATAAAAAGAACTTCTACATGTTAAAGAGAAAAAGCTAACTCTACAAAAACGGGAAAAGGTCATGAGCAGGCAAGTTATAGAAGAGGAAACACAAGCGGTCAATAGATATATTGACCAGAATATGCAGTAATCAGAATATGCAGATTAAATAAGCGAAATGAAGTGAGATATAACTTCACATTCCTTAGATTGAATTAGAACTTTTTAGTCTGACAGTAAGTACTAACGGTTGCTGACATTGTGGAGAAATTAGTGATTAAATTGGTACAGCTACTTTGGAGAGTAATTTAGCCAGTTCTGTATAGTTAACGTGATGTGTACTCAAGGGAAACATTCCATGCAGACACGGTGGACACAAATAAGGATACTTTTTGTAATGTTGTTTATAACAACAAAAACTGGTCCATATCCATCAACAGAATGGTTCCATGAACAATGATATACTCTCAGTGAAATATATACTGAAAGAGGTAAAAAGCCTTGAAGAAAGTCAGAAGACTGAGTCCTGGGCTCTTGTTCTGCTTCTAACTGATGATGGGACGTTACACAGGTCACTTGTCCCTCTGTGAAGCATGCTCTCCCCGGTATTCTCATGGCTCATTCCCTCACCTCCTTCAGGTCTGTGTGCAAATTCCACCTGAGCCCACTATTTACACAACCAGCATCCGCACCCCCTGATACTCCTTCATCAAGAAGCAGAATGGTTTAAAGGCTGGGTCCGTAGACTCTGGGCAGACTTGGTTCAAACCCCATCTTTACCAAATACTGTTTGTATGACCTTAGGCAAGTTATTTAAGCTTTCTGTGACTCAGTTTCCTCCTCTGTAAAATGAAGATAATAATAGTTTTCACCTCGGAGGGTTGTTGTGAGGACTGAGTGAATTAATACCCCAAATATTTAGAACAGTGCCTGTTATAAAGGAGGTGCTCGTGAATAGAAAATGACGTGGCAGTTCAAATGAATGAAGGAGACTGGAGTGACATGGGTACATCTCACAAACAGGCTGCTGAGTGAAAAGAGGGGGTCCTGCATGGTCCTGAACTTCTCTCCTCTAATCACAGGCCCCACACGGTCCAGCCCTTAGTTGCACCCACAGTTAGGTGTCCCTCTCATGGGTTTTAGTGCCTCTCGCCTGCTGTCCATGCCCATCACAGCTTGGCCAAGGAGGTTTTTGGCAATATGTTTTGAATCGATTGAATCGAATTAATTCCGAAAAGTCCTTGAATGCCAGAGGATGAAGACACCATTGACTTTCTCAGAGAATAAAGACATGAGGAGAGTGGGAGCAACAGAGCAGGTGAGCGACACGGACCCCCAGAAAGGGAGAGAATCCCAGAGGCAGGATGTCTCCAAGGGCAGGAATTCTGTGAGTCCAGGACGAGGGAGTGGGGGCTCTCCCCACAGCCCCTTTCTGAAGGCCTGTCCTGGGTCCATTGGGTGACTGAAGTTTGAACTGCCACGTTCGCAGAGGACTCTGTGCATAAAAAAAGATCTAGAAGGGTCCCAGGGAAGGCCCTAGCACTGACTGCAGGTGGAGAGTGGGGTTGGAGACCAGGGGGTTTGGGGACCAACGGAGGCTTTTTCTTTACTTCCTGTAATTTTACTCTCTGTACTTTTGCATTGATTGAGTTTTATACAGTGAGAAAGAATTCGTTTATCAAAAAGAAAAATTATCTTGCATGTAAGAAGTACTCAGTGAACAGGCATTACTATCATCTTTAAAACAAAGGTAAAGAAGACAGAGACCTCCTTCAGGGCGCAGAAGTCCCCAGGCGGGAAGGCACCCTGCTGGCACCTCTTCCTCGCACAGTGCAGCCGGTCCTTCAGTAAGTCTCGCTGGCACTACCTTCCGAGCACGTCCTGAATCCAGTCGCTTCCCCCTTCCTTCACCACCCAGCCACCTGCCTTGCTCATCCCTAGCTTAGTTGTACAATAGCCTCCTTGTTCCTACCCTAGGAATTAGGTACTACTAGAATCTCCACTTTGCAGGCGCAGCAACTGAGGCACAGAGAGTTAAAAAATTTGCCTCAGGTCCACATGTGAAATGGCAGAGCTGGGATCCAACCCAGGTGGAGTATGTGCTCTTCGCCAGCCCCTCCACGTTGCCTCCCTCTTAGCCTGTCTGTGCACCCCATCTCTCTCATTAGAACTTGCTACTCTGTCTGTAAGGCTCTGTGTGTTCTGGCCCTGGCCTACCTCTCCAGCCTTATCCCCACTCCCCTCCTCCTCACCCACCGATTCCCAGCCCCACTGGCTTCCTTGGCTACTCCTCCACCTCGAACATTCTTTCCTTCCTAGTCTTCAAATGGCTTATTTTCTCCCTTCACTCAGGCCTCTGCTTGATTGTTACCTCTTGCAAAAGGGATCCCCTGACCACCCTTTCTAAAAAAGTCCCCACTTTATTCTGACCCTTTCCTGCCATAATTTTATTCATAGATCTTACACTTCTTGACGTGACATCATGTTTGAATATTTATTACGTGTCTCCTCTCCCTAGAATTTCTGCTCCACGAGGACAAGGACTTTGTCCCCAGTGCCTGGAACAGAGCCTGGCACAGAACAGCAGCTCGTAAATGAATAAATGAGCCCAAGACAGCCCATGTGGACACTGGGCCTCTCTAGCACCAGATCTAGGCCTACTGTCTGTGGCTGCTTGGAAAGTGTCTGTACCCCTGCACGGGATGGCGCTTTTGCCCTCTGGGTCAACAGCGTGGCCCCATCCTTCTCTCTGGGGCCCCTGGACCGGCAGGGTAGAAGGTGAAGTGAGAATTTCCATATCCTTCCCAGTTTGTCCCCCTTCTGCCCCTCCCGCCACCTGAAAGAGGATCTGACAAATCCATCCCCACCAAGGTGATGAAGATGTGAGGTGCTGCCCTTGCCGGGGATCTCTGCATTTTGAATGAGGCCCAGGCAGGAGACACTTCACCCCTATGTCTCACTATGTCGTGTTGTAACTCCTGAGACCAGAATGTTTGGGGGAGACCCTGCCTTTCCTTCTCTGAGGCCCCAGGAGACCAGGAGACAGGGCTTACCTGGTCAGAGTGTTGAGGGAGAAGGAGAGATGCGACTCGAATGTTGCAGCCCCTGCCATCCCCTTTGATCTACCTCATCTTTTCCTGCTGCCCCAAAGGCCTGGCTTGCTTTCAAAAGGATCCCCAAGCAATCCTGAGGCTCTGCTTTGGGGAATGCCCCCAGAGGCTCCCCAGGGAGCCCAGGACAAAAGTCTTACCCATCTCAATCCCGCAGATGACCAGGGCCGCAATCACGGCACCTGCTGAAGTCCCAGAGAAGCGATGAGCTGTTTCCAGCATCCGGGGGGCCAGATCCCGTAGGGCGTCCACAGCCCCAGCCTGGTAGTAGGAGAGGAATCCGCTGCCAGAGAAGGAGATGGAATGAGGGGTGTCTGGGTCTCCCTTGAACACCTGTTCTTCCATCTCCTCGGCCTGGGGCCCTCTGTGGTGGAGAGGAGTCGCCCCTCAGCACTGGTCTACTTGAGCCGGGGCTGCCCTCCGGTTGGAACTCTGTCAAGCTTCTGTGCCAGTCCGGAGCCTGGAATGTGGCCGTCTCTCCCCCGCCGGCTGGGGCACCCCCGGGTGGCTCAGGCAGCTGTGGCCTGGGCCTGTTGATCTCTGCCAGGAGACAGCCCCAAAGCCTAGTAAAGGGCCCCAGACCCAAGGCGAGGCGTATGAGCAGCGTCTGGTCCTGCGAGGGCACCCGAGCTTCATTGTGTAGCTACTTCATTGTGTAGCTAGATTCATCTCCGGTACAGAATCCTCAGCCCTCCGCCCATACCTAGGGGCATTCACGGCTGCCACTCAGGGCCAGGCCCAAAGAGGCGGGTGTTACTCAGCCCTCAGCCCAGAAGGCTTCACACATGGGAGTTGCAAAACTTCCTCCGATGGTTATCAGAGGGTGCCTCTCTCTCTCTCCTTGACTGCTGTGGCAGTAAAGGAATTGAACACTGGCCTCCCTCCAGGAGGTCGAGTCCCTCCCTGAAGGGGCAGGGCTGGCATATTGGCTCTGGTTGTTGAAGGAGAGGCACTCCCGCCACCCACACTCCCCACAGTCTTGCCCCTCCCTGGGCTCCTTCTCCAGGCTCCGTGAGGCATGTGTGGTATGTTGCACCATTGTTTTTTTATTTGTTCTTATTAAGTAAACTCTCCTTTGCGTATTCACTTGTTTGTTCACATGTTACGACTGGCTAGAGGCAAAATTGTAAAGAAAGACAAGTTTTGCCTCTGGGGCCCCACCCACTGCTGCCTCTCCATCCTCCCTGTCTTTTTTTCCCTGGCCCTTCAATGACCCATTGACCCCTAGTCAAGTGCCCTCTCACTAAACCCGAAAACTTCGTGCTGTCTCCTAAGTATCTGGAAAGAAATCCGTCTAAAATCTAGATCCTTCTAAGTGTTTGGGGCTTCATATTGTATGTTCTTCCCACTTTGAAACGAGAAGTATGAGATGGCACTATTTAACTCCAAGAATGAACAACTTGAGAGACCAGATATGGGAACATCAGAATCAGAGCAGAGATGTTTTGGAGCCCAGAAGGCAAGGGAGGTGGCACATGGGGACCAGGGTAGTTCCAGGGGCACCAGTCATGCCCCCTCTGAAGCTGTGCAGTGTGGCCCTGGAAAGGAGAGTCTTCCTCATATATCCAAAACTTCAGGATGTGGTTCCGTAGCGTAGCAGTTAGCACGTCTGCTTTACAAGCAGGAGGTCCTGGGTTCGTGCCCCAGTGGAGCCACAGTCAATGGTCTACAGACATGCCACCCTGAACAAGCCTGATCCCGTCTGATCTCAGAAGCTAAGCAGGGTCGGGCCTGGTTAGTACTTGGATGAGAGACTACCTAGGAAGACCAGGTGTTGTAGGCATAAATAATAATAAATAAATAGATAGAAAACTTTACGGCCAAGTGGCAAGATCACGTCTCTCCCCTTCCTCCATGCCCCGCCCCAGACCATCCAGAGACAGAACCAGAATTAGAATCGAGACACCAAATCCTGCCCGATGGCCAGTCCAGCTCCATACTCTGTTAGGATGTGGTATCAGTGCTTCACCCACCCCAGGGTGCTCCCAGCACTGAGCCGTGTTGGAATTCCACAATGAGGGCAACACCCAGTATTCACGTAGAAGGGAGCTCTCTCTCTTGGGTAGGTAGTTCCAGGTATAGAATTACCTCTGTCTGTAAAGAGACCTTTTGATTAAATGTGTGTGCAGCAGAGAAACTGTGTGTGTGTGTGTGTGTGTGTGTGTGTGTATACATGCATGGAGAGACTTGAGGCTTACCATTGGGGGGGTGGGGTGTGCCAGGGTGGGGTCCGACCGGCTTTTGGAGCACTGGGACCTTACCTCCTTCCTGGGAGATCAGGTCAGTTCCACTGAGTGTTTCGCACCCAGCTCAGTGCCGGGGCCCTTGGGGACCGGAGTGAATGGAAGCACCATCCCTTAACCCAGACACTTCCAGGCTTTTGAGAACAAGACTGGCAAATGTGACGTAACTAGAGAGCCAGACAAGGCAGTCTGTGATTACGTATCGAGTTGTGTGGGGCTGCGATTCCTGCCAGAAAAGCTGAGAGACGTGGGTGAGCAGCGTGGGAATGAGCCACCAGTGAAGGTGTGCGGTGGAGCTGGTGGGGGGTTTGAAGAAGCTGTGGGGAAGAGGGAGGGTACTGTGGCAAGGAACAGCACCAGCTCCATGCGGAGGAGGGCATAGGCGCGATGGGCGAGATGGTGGGCAGTTACACAGGAGGAAGGGCTTCAGATCAGATAGACTTGGGTCGAATCCCAGATTTGCTCTTTACAGGTAGGGTGACCTGTGTGACCTCTCCAGGCCTCAATTTTCCTCATTCGTAAAGGAGACAATGACACCTATGCTTCACAGTGGTTGTAAAAATTAAGGATCTGGCTGTAAAATACCTGGCATGTGGTATGTCTATTATTATCAAAGGGTAGTAAGAGCTGAGACTTCTGGAACAGATGAACCAGGGACCTTAGCTGGAACAGAAAGGTGGAGTTGGAAGAGGAAGGCCTTATCTATTTTCAACATTCAGGAGGAGCTGGAAGAGCTTTCAAGCAGGAGAGTCCTGAGAGGGCAGCGAGACCAGGGCTGGAGGACAAAGGAGGAGGATAGTGCTGCCTCCTCAGGGATGTTGGTGGCCGGGCCAGGGCCGTGGCTGAAGGAGGACAAGTTAATGAAACCATCACTGCAGAGACTCTCAGGACCAGGGGACTGGTGGTTTGGGCGGGATGAGTCATGGCTGATGCCTAGTTTTTAGCCTGGGGGCTGGGAGGGGTGGGGCTGCCTTTTGCTGACTTGGGGAAACTGGATGGAGGATGAGTTAACTTTAAGATGAGTTTGAGATGACAGTAAGATATAGGGGCAGTTGGGAGAAGACTCTAGAGAGGGGGACAGAGATCCCTGCCATTGAGACAGCAAAGTAGGGTAGCAGCTGGAGGTGGGCACAGGGTCATGTTGAAAAAAGACAGCCTTGGAAAAACATTCTCTTTCCAGGTCATCTCACTATTCCCAGTGAAATAGGAAGCAAGCCCGCCTTGCTCTACGTGGGCTTCAGGGACTTGAGACGTCTGCGGGCCCACCATCCTTTCAAGGACAGTGCCTTGTCCCAACGTGGCTCCTAGTGTCCTCACTCCTCAGGCCTGGCTGTCACATTAGTCCAAGATCTTCACTGAGAGAACACATTCTTCAGTTCCTTCAGCTCCACAGGGACAGAGACAAGAGAGACCACGGCAGGTACAGCATATTCTCTATGTAAACAAGCAGACTTGAAGTTCACGATCCCAGACAAGGTCCCATGGTAGCTGTTAACATGTTCGCCAAGCGCTGACCCCCACACAGAGCTCTGCACATCAGACCTCAGGACCACAGAGGTCGCTTGTCCTACGCCTCGCTGTCAAACGGTTGAGGAGGTTCATCTCATTTCCCCTTGTTCCCGACATTATACCTAAAGCCTCAAGTGGAAGTCATCCTGAGGGGATCACATTCCAACATTTCTGCGTTTGATTTTAAAAGTAAGCTCATAATGGTCTCAGGTGTTTTAAACTAAGTTAACACGGCTCACATGATTTGTCATCCCCTGAGGAAATCACATGCAAGAAACTGAGACTGCTTATTACACACAATTCCAGCAAGACAACCCAAAATAAATTTATAAGAGAACACAGAGTTCCCATAAGTGTAAGACAAGTGAAGCCTCCTAGATTTGCGGTTAGCTTTTCATTGATGATGCACCACCACCCTCTGCTTAAATCTTGTAAAATGTTTACTTGGTGAAGGTCCCAGTTGTTTCTTGATGTGAGAGAGTATGAAGGTCATGATTAATCTTGATGACAATGTTTAACCTGAATCTAATTGAGGCCTAATTTCCAGTTTATTGTGAATACAGAGCATGAAGAAACATGTAAAATGATGCCAGGTGAAAACAACCAGATAAATTTCAACTGCAGGAATGGCTGGTAGATAGTGTTGTTGCCACACAGCAGACATTCCCGGCCTATTTGTTCCTTGTCCACTTTCCTACAAAGCAGCTGAAAGGCCCATTACTTGATTCCCCAGCCTCCCTTGCAGCTAGAGGCGATCATGAGACCCAGTTCTGGCCAATGAGAAGTAAGGGGAAATCTGCTGGGTGACTTCTAAGAAAGATTTTCCCCCTTGATAAAAGGAGAAAGGTACATAAGGAGAGCCCCTTTACCCCCCTCCTCCTTTCTTCCTGCCTGAGATGCTGTCCTGTGAAAAGAACATGATATTTGGAGCTATTGCAGCCCTCTTATACCTATTAGGGGAAACATGGTAGACACACTGGGTGTATTAGTTATCTATTGCTGTGTCACGGATTACCTAAAAACTAATCCCGTAAAATAATAAACATTTATTATCTTACACAATTTCTGAGGACTTGGAATCCAGAAATGGCTTAGCTGGGTAGTCCTGGCTCAGGGTTTCTCAACAGTCAAGCTGATAGCAAGGGTGGCATTCATCTCAAGGGGCTATTGGGGTAGAAGAATCCACTTCCAAACCCACTCTCATGGTTGTCAGTAGGCATCAGTTCTTAGCTGGCTGTTGATAAAAAGCTCAGTGCCTCGCCACATGAGCCACTTCATTGGGCTGCTCAGACGATGTCAGCTTGCTTTTCTCAGAGTAAGAGATGTAAGGGAGTAAAAGAGAGTAAGATGGTGGGGGAAGGAGGCGGAGAACAAGAGAGAGTGTGAACCTGAGATGGAAGCCATATTCTTTCTATAACTTAATCTCTGAAGATTAAGTTAATGCCATCCCTTCTGCCATATCCATGCCCCTCCCATATTTCACCAGGGCCAAGGCCACAAGACCAACCCTGGTAAAAAGTGGGAGGGGTGTGAATATCGGAAGGTGGGTATCATTAAAGACCAGTTTGGAGGCTGGCTACTACAAACTTCTGAGGATAGCAGAAGAGAAAGAAAGAGCCTGGGTCCTTGGGGAGATTGTTGAGTGACTACACCACCCGCAAACCATTTGTCCCCTTCCTATGATATCAGATTAGCAAATATCTTTATTGTTTAAGCCACTGTTCATTTGATATTTGCTTCTGAAAACCTCATGACTAATGCAAGGACTATTAAATATTTCTGGTAAAATGTAGAAATATTATCTTGAGGAGAACAAATAAAATATGCCCTTTGCTTTTAGTTTTTTTAAAAAAGAAATACTTTAAGGTATAGAGAGTTTGTTATTACAGGTGAAATAATGCTAATTCATGATGATTCTGCAAAATTTAATTAAAAATTTCAGAAATTTTTATATAGCTTTTAGAAATTGTTTAATGATTATTACTTTTGTTAGAAGAAAAATAATATTTTCTCTTCCTTATTCCTCCTGAAATATAAAGTGGGGTTCTGCTAATTAATTAAACAGCCTTCTAATGCAGCACTTGCCTTTTGAGGTATGTGACGTCATTTTCAAATACTTAATCAATATATAAGCATATCCTCTGTGAGAGTGCAAGTATTTATACCTTTTCTTAAAAGTCAGTGATTTTTGAAAATAAGACAAGGAGAGAGGAGAAAACTTGACATAGTTGAGGTAGGCACAGAGCTTTCTGGCATACTTTTATGTCATCCTTTTACATGACCTTGAGATCGTTCATGCAGCCTAAATCATTCTTCTCTCATTATGAAATAGCTCAAGCATACAGTAAACTATCAAAAATAGAATAGCAAATATCCATGTATATACCAGGCAGATTGAACAAATCTTAACATTTCACTACATCTCAGTCAAATATTGGTTTGGTTTTAAAGAAATAAAACATGACAGATAAGAGGTGAAGCCTCCTTTGAACTCTTTCTTAATTTTACCCGTCTTTCACCTGTGGGAAATCAGATTAGAGAGAATCTTTCCCTTCCATATTTTTATATTTTTAATATGTGAATATGTTTTATAAACAATACACAGTATTGTTTTATAAATGTTTTAAAATTTCATGTAAGCGAACACATTGATTTATTCATAATTTTCAATTTTTGTTAAGTGCTCAGATATATGGCTCTAGTCTTTCTCATTTTACTGCTTTTGCTAACCTATTATGAGACCATGGGGCCATATATTCATCATTCTCTTACTGATGGACATTTGAATTGTTTCCAGCATTTCACTACAACCAATCTTGTATACATCTCCCTTTGCATTGGCTATAGAAATCTCTCAGGTTGTAATGTGGGTGTGTCAATTGTACACATGGAATTTTAATTAACAGAGGTGACTAAGTGACAACACGGAGAGGCTAATGCCTTTCAAAGAAGATTTTTATTACTTACATTTCTGGAGACAAGGGGGCATGCCATGCCACTCCAGGCCACACGAAGAAGCACCAGGTTTGGACAGGAGGTAGAAGAAATGAGAGGAAAGCATGGCTCAAAGCCTTTATTGTGTTTTCTGTGAGAAAGGCAAGGCAGGGCAGATGAAACAGTCTAGTTTTATTGGACATAGCTTAGTATGTCTGGTTTAAATAATGTCAGCAGTCTCTGGACTATAGAGGTGGTCTCTAGTTGTCTGGCACCTGGCCCTGGGTGATTAGGGCAGAGGAATATTGCCTCCAGGAATGTAGGAGCCAGATAGAGGACCTGGTTCAGAGTAGAGCTCTAAGTTTGTTAGTACGCACATAAAAGGATGCTTCCAGCTCTTTGCTGTCAATAAGAATTGGCTAGCTCTGGGAGGGGCAGTCTCTCCCCAGTTAGGGAGGCCACAAATGCCAGAGCACCAAGGATATACAAAATAAGAAAATATAGTTAATGCCGTGGACCCTTCTTCAATGTGACTATGTGTTGCCAAATTGCTCCATAGAGTGAGTGGTTGTGCCAATTTACACTCCCACTGAGAGTTTATAAGAGATCTAATTGCTTTGCTTTTTTTGGTATTACCAGAATAAAAATATTTTGCCAGTCTGAGAAGTATGAACTGCTATCCCACTGAGACCGAGATTTTGTTGTTTAATTGAGATTTTCCTGATTATTTGTGAGGCTGGCATCCTTTCATCTGTCCATTGGTCATTCTAGTTTCCCTTGCTCCGAATTGCTTATTCTTAGCCTTTTGCCATTGGGGTGGGGGTAGTGTTTGTCTTTTGCTAATAATGTGAAGATGTTGGTACTCATATTAGCTAATATTAATAATGCTGATAATATGAACATTAGCAATTGAATGCATTGCAAATATCCTCTTCCAGTTTGTGGCTTGTCTTTTAACTTTTAAATGATGTTTCTATGGTACAGAAGTTTAAAATGTATTATTCTTATCGTTTTTGATTGAAGTCTTCGTCTGAAAGTTGTAGAGATGCTCTCTCATATAAAAAAGAGTCTTGGTTATTTCAAATGATTTAACCATCAAGCAAAAGCTATTCAGTCTCCATTGAAAAACTATAGTCTGGTGGACAATTTGGCACTATCTATTTTAAAGTAGATGCTTATAGGAATTTACCTTGCAGAAATACTTACAGGAGTTCCCCAAAATATATGCACAGGATTGTTAAATACAACGCCAATTGTAGTAGCAAAAATCTAGAAGAAACCTAAATACCTATCAGTGGAAAGCTAATTAAATGAATTACAGTATAGCAAATAATGTAACTCTTTGTAGTCACAGAAAAGAATAAAGGAGATCTGGATGTGCTCATATGGAAAGTTCTCAAGGTATATTGGTAAGTAGGAAAAATAAAAATAAGAAAACAAGAACCCAAATGCTTAGCATGCTACCATGTATGTGGAAATGAAAAACAATTTTCTATGTGTATGTATGTAAATTTTCAGAAATAAAACTATTGAGCGTGGTTATTTCTGAGGAGGGGGACCAGAATTTGAGAATGGGACGGAAAACCTATTTTTCACTGTCAGTCTTTTATGCCGTTTTCATTGTTACCTCCATTAGAGCAAACAAAGCAGAACTGCTATGGAGGGTCCCGTTTGCTGTAAGCTGCTATTTGGTTTGGCATTTGAAATATTCTGAGGTGAAGAGGGCCTTTCATTCCAATAGCTGAGAAGAAATTGAATTATTAGCAATGGGGCAGGAGACTGGGCATCAGCTGGACAGTTTCATTACATGTTCTCTGTAGCCAGATCTGAAGGCATAAAGGGCAGTGCTCACAGCAGCGCGCTGGTTGATAAGATTCAGGCTTGCCTTTGTCTCAGGTCCGGTGGGAGTAGGGGGAGGTGTCTGCGAACCAAGGGGAGGGGTTGGGAGAAGTGGGGGATGGGAGGTTATCTGTGGGATGGCAGTGTGGGGAGGGGACGGAGGATGGACGGTTGGGACAGATCTGAACCAAGAGGATCCCTTCAGTTTTCTGCAGCCCAAGACCAGCTGTCTGAGTCCCACGGTCTGAGCCACTCTAGGCTCTGAGTCTCCTTGTGCTGTGTGGCTGCAGAGTAAGAAGAAGCTCTGCACCCTCTACTTCAGTGAAGGAGGAGAGCCCCTGCCCTTCCCCGCAAAGCTTCTGGCAGGAAATTCTCTGGAGATGAGAGGAAAAAAAAAAAAGCCATGCTCAACCTAGGAAAACGCTTAGCCAATAAATGAGAATTGAAGGCACCCCGCGTTTACCGTTGTTGAGACTTAAGAGGAAGGGAAGAATGGACTGGCGTCCATAGAACAGAGACAAAATGTGCCCCAGGATTATGTCCCACTGCCTTTCCTTGGACAGTACAGAGTAGTTGGTTGCGGGGCTAGGCTGTCTGGGTTTAAACCACAGCTTGGTCGATTCCACCTCTGGCAAGTTACTTAACATCACTATGCCTCAGTTTTCCTATCGTAAAATGGAAAAATAATTATACTTACCCATATGGGGTTGACCTGGCATATGGTAAGAGCTTACAAAGTGCTAACCAGTATTATTCTTTATTTATTTACCATTTTTGTAAATTCACTGCAGCTGGGGAGCAGGGCAGTGACACAGTCAGCACGTGGAGGTTGGATTTGTGTCTGAGACTGATGCACATTAACCAAGTTCTCAAGCCTAATGAATAAGCCATAGCCCAGCTTGTTCATATACACTGGCCCGCGCATGTAGGCGAATCCATCGACACCTTCTCTTCTCTCTTCTCCCCAGGTGGGACCCTAGACTATACTCAGTTTCCTTGGGGGAATGGGAACACTTCTGTGCTCTTATTTATTTCCATGTCTGCTCTCCCTGCTTGACTGTCAGCCCCAGGGGAAGACACTTTTGTACATAGGAGGATCGCAGTTCATGGTTGTCAAATAAATACTTGTTGAATGAGTAAATGGTCATCTGGTGTTCCCTGTCATAGCAACACTGCAAATGACCTACATGCTCAACAGAAGGGAATTATTATTAAATCGTGGCCAGTCACCTCACAAAACTGAATAGTCATCAAAAAAGGATAATTATAGCAATTATATAGAAAGATAGAGAAATGCTTGTGATGTAATTCTTAGAAAAACAAATGAAATCAAAATGATCTGGCCATGATGGGGATCCATGTTGATGACATTTTAAGTAGAAAAACAAAGGTCAGAAAAAGGGAGTATAATATGCCACCATTTGTGTTAAAAAGGGAAAAAGAATATAAGATTTCACTTGTAAGAGTAAAATACCTCAAAAGACTGAAAACACGGGGCCTCTAGAGAGGAGACTGAGAGCTAGACAGTCGGGAGACAAGTCACTGGCAATACTTTGTACCTTCTGAATGTTGAAACATGAGCATGTTTCAGAATCAAATAATTTAAGGCACTTTCTGGTACATAACAAAGTAAAATAGATCAATATATTTTTTCTACTATATTCCTCAATTTTAAAGTACTTATTTCCATTCCCCCCCCACCCCCTACCACCACACACACATTTCGATTTCTAATATTGGGATATATCTCACTATCAATGGGCATTCTTACTAGTTTCTTGTGGGTTTTTTTTTTCCCCCTAAAAAGCTTTTACTAAATCAATGCTTAGTCTTAAAACTGATTGAATTTTAGAATCAAGGAAGCATAGCACGTAAAAATATGGAATGTGAAAAGGGACTGTAACAATGAAAACCATCGTGTGTGGGGGATTGTGGGATCTTTCTTTTTGAAAACGGTCTTTGCTGGTATGTTTACATTATCTCTTCAACAGTTTTTTTAAAGCATATTTTTAACTGTTTTTAGGAGACAATCAATGGTTTTAGAGGAAGATATCCTCCAGCACCAGGGTCTAGGTAACCTGCTAAGCAGTAAACCCATGCAAATAACCAATTTCTCAGCTTAGTTTTGCTTGAATAATTACCAGACAAAAGCCCTGGGCCTTAAGTTTAGCTATGGTTACAAAGAAAGACTCATTTTCCTTGGATTTTTCCTGAGATACCCATCTTCCTGGTATAGTTTGTCAAAAACTGGGATAACACTTACTTGGGCATCATAGGCGTCTATTCCAGCAATTGGTTCAGACCCTCGGGTTTTGGTCTAAACCATTGCCGTGGTTCACAGAATGATTGTTGAGTTGGAAACACTGATAAAATCCAATGCCTGCTGGTCAGGCTGCCACAGTAGTGAAGCATGCTGAGTATTTTGACCAAAATGTGGCCTGAGAACCTTCCTGCTTTCAGTTCAGACCAGTGTTCTGAGTGTACCCCACAAGACCCCATGAATAAAGGATTTCTTAACCAAATAAATAAATTTAAAGAATATTGTGATTGAGATTGGAATATATTGGAGATTCACAATTTCATATTAAAGGCACCTAAAAGTCCCATATGGCAAGTTTCATCAGTTTCCAGCTTAACAGCCATTCTCACCTTTTTCCTGGCTAATCAAACCCTAATTCTGTTTACTTTCTTCAGGGCAACCATGCCCTTCAGGGCAAGCAAGTCCCAGAACAAAGGGGATTGAGAAAGAACATATGAACACACTTTTGGCCAATAAAACAGAGAATAAAGTCTTCTTTGCTTTTTAAAGAGAGACCAAGAAAAATTCTGCATTCAGCAATGGCTGAACAACTCTTATAAAACCACAAACATCCCACATAACAAAATTATGAAAATCAACTATTAAGACACTAGAGAGTGGTCAAAGCACACAGATAATGGAGAGGAGTCAACACTTGAAAGAAGGGAATAACACTGGACAAGTTTTTTTGTTTTTTTGTTTTTTTTGGTAGCTTTTTGCCTGAGGAAAAGCCCTAGTCAGGGTCATGTGTGGTGGTTAAAACTTGGATAGAAACCCAGAGCTGTACTGGCATTAAAAGCCAAGGAACAGAGTTCTGATGACCACATGGCTGGAAAGCGGGGAAAGAAACCCTGAAAAGGATAGGGAACCATAAAGTGGGGGCCCCCAAATCTGTGTAGACTCTGTTCAAATCTCTGAACCACACATGGATAAGAAAACTCTAAGCAACACAGCTGAGGCTAAAAGATCTAAACTGAGATTTCAGCTTCCATCTACCAAAGAGGAGACAATATATGCAGTTCAAGATTTCAGCCAAGTTACCTGCCTACTAAAACAAATAAACACTAAAAGGAATACTCTTCAGAAGAGCAAAAGAAATCCAGAGTCTCTACAACATATCGTTTACAATGTTTAGGATACAATCCAAAGGTACTTGACATTAGAAGAAACACGAAAAGGTGCCCAGTACAAAAGAGAAAGACAAAAGAGACCAATCTCAAGATGGTCTAAATGTTAGATTTAGCAGACAAAGATTTTAAAGCAGCTATTATAACTGTGTTCAAGAAAAGAAAGGAAAATATCCTCACAATGAATGAGATAGGAGATCTCAGCAGAGAAAAAGAAACTATAAAAAGACCAAAATAGAAATTCTAGAACTGAAAAATCAACACCTGAAAGAAAAAGACTAAAAGAATAAAGAGCCAATATTTTGTCTTTGGCCATGATAAGGATGTTATGCTTATTTTGCCTCAGTCAAAACTTCTGCCAGGCTTCTTGCATTGGGAGAAAAAAAATGTCCTTCTTTAAGCAATTTTTTAAAATAATTTTTTTTATTTTTTAATTACAGTTAGCATACAATATTATATTAGTTTCAGGTGTACAACATAGTGATTATATATTTATATAACTTACAAAGTGATCACCCTAATAAATCTAGTATTCATCTGACACCATACAGTTATTACATTATTGACTATATTCCTTATGCTGTACTTTACATCCCCATGACTATTTTGTAATTACTAATTTGTACTTCTTTATTATTTGCTTTTTAAAATTTTAATTAGTTTCAAGTATACAGTACACTGGTTACACATCTATATAGTTAGTAAAATCGTCCCCCCAATTGCTCCCTCCTTCCCCTGACCCTCCACCTAGCCAATGTATTAATAATGCTAATTGCATTCCCTATGCCATGCTCCCCATTCCCATGACCATCCATCAGCTACTAATTTGTACTTCTTTAACCCTTCACCTCATTGTCTCAGCTCCCCAAACCCTCCTCCCCTCTGTCTGTCACTAAATTGTCCACTTATTTGTGAGTCTGTTTTTGACTAGTTTGTTCTTTATATTCCTTAGATTCTGCATATAAGTGAAATCATATAGTGTTTGTCTTTCTCTGTCTGACTTAAATACCTTCTAGGCGCATCAAAGTGATATCTTTTTCTATCATCTTCCTTTTCATATGTAGGGGTCTTGTTTTCTTATCCTTTCAGCCACTCTATCTTTTGGTTGGAGCATTTAATTCTTTTCCATTTAAGGTACTTATTGATAGGAATGTAGTTGTTACTCTTCTTTATTCCTGTTTTTGAAACACGTTTTTTCTTTTTAAAGAAGTCCTTCCAACATTTCACGTAATACTGGCTTAATGGTGATAAATTCCTTTAGTTTATTTTTGTCTGGGAAGCTCTTTATCTGTCCTTCAACTCTAAATGATAGCTTTGCTGGATAAATTATTCTTGGTTGTAGATCCTGGGTCTTCATCCTTTGGAATATTTTTTGCCAAGCCCTTCTGTCTTGCATAGTTTCTTTTGAGAAATCAGCTGCCAGTCTTATGAGTGTTCCCTTATAAGTAATTATTTCTTTTTCTCTTGCCGCTTTTAATATTCTTTCTTTGTATTTAACCTTTGACATTTTAATTATGATGTGTCTTGGTGTGGGCCTCTTTGGATCCCTGATGTTTGGAATTCTCTGAGCTTCCTGGGGTTTTATGTCCATTTCCTTCACCAAGTTAGGAAAGTTTTCCATCATTATTTCTTCAAATAGCTGCTCAACATCTTGATTTTCTTCTATTACACCATTCGGATGAATATTTGGAGCCTTAATAGTGTCCCATGTCTTCCTTATATTATTTTTATAGTCTTGGCATCTTTTTGCTTGCCATTCTGATTGAGTGTCCTGATTAGCTTTCTTGTCTTCTAGATAGAGCATTTGATCCTTTTCTTTATTTACTTTGTTTATTCCATTTAGTATACTTTTCATCTCAAATAATGTGTTCTCCATTTCAAACTGGTTCCCTTTTATAATTTCCATTTCCATTTTTATCTCTTTGTTGGAGTTCTCTACACTTCCCAAAAGTTCATTGAGCATCTTTATAACCAGTGTTTTGAACTCTGCACCTGTTAGATTACTTGACTCCGTTATATCTGGATCTGTTTTATTCCCTCATATGGTTTCTGCTTTTTTGTTTTCCCATTTTGGCTGCCTTTCTGTGTCTGTTTCTATGTACTAAGCAAAGCTCCTAAGTCTCCCAGTCTTATTAGTGTGGATTTGTGAAGTAAGTGTCCAGTGGCACAGTCCTGAGAGGGGTTCAGCTGCAGGCCAAATTTAGCCCAAGCCTCTGCCCCTCTGGGGCCACCTATTAAGATTCAGCAAGCAATCCACAGATGCTGTGCTTATAGTTGCCTCAAAAGGCCACACCAGAAACCAAAGCCAGCTGCCTCTACCAGTGTGTCTCAGCAAGGAGCACCTGACTTGCTGATGAAACACCTGGAGGTGGCTTGGGTTGGGGGGCGCCCAAGTTGGGGCAGGTGTGGTTTCAGAGAATCCTCTGGGTAGAGCAACCTCTGTTTCCCAGTTTGATGATGTCACAGCTTTGGCAGCGCTGTGTGGGGCACACTGGTAGTGGGGAGGACTCAACAGGGAACAATGGATACTGCCGGCACTTCTGTATGGAGCGAATCTCACCTTGGCCCTCACTCCGACAATGTCTCCCTGTAAGTCCCTGGTGCGCCCTGCATGCAGCTGAACAGTCAGTGGTGCTCAGGGCAAGCAGGTCCGTTACCGTGAAAATTCACTCGTGGATGCGGCCCCTTTAAGACGTGTCTGCAGCTACCACTGCCGCAGTCTCCCTCTCACTCAGCCGCTTCGGACCAGGCAGCCCCGCGTCCTCGCCCCGTTCTACCTTCTGCCATTACAGGATGCTTTCTTGGATTTCTCCCTAGCTGTATGGCTTGTTCATTACGATCCCAGGTGATTTTTCCTTGCTGCTGCTCCTTGTTTCTGTCACAACTTTGATTTGGTCACCAGAGGAATGAACAGAGCCTCTATCATCTACACCATTTTTTTTCTCCTCCTTAAACAATTTTTATTCGGGTTTTATGTTATATGAGGAAGAAAGTATCATAAGCTATAACGCTCTGCAGTAAAGAACTTGGCTTAATTTCGTTTAACCAAAGGTTCACCAAATTTATGTGAACATATCTTTTTAAACTAGTGTTCATTGAAATGTCAAGCACACTTAGAAAAGTCCTGTGTAGACCCTTGTTTCTACCTTCTAAATCTGGCCATTCAATTATATCACATGTAGAATATTAAAGGCCACAGGCTGTTTTGATCATATACTACATGGGATTGAAGTCTGCCAGGAATCTACTATTAGAAAATTTCATGTTTGCAATTTGCAGTGTGTGAACCAGCAGCAGCGCATCTTATACTCCAAATCTACTAAGGCTAAGATCTGTACTCTAACGAGACTTCCAGGTGATTCATATGCATATTATAATTTGAGAAGAACTACTGGAAAGTATAAACTGCAATATAGATGTTATTAATTTAAATAAGCTGCCTTATTATTAATTTAAAAAAACTAATAGGTTTTTAAATCTATTTCGAAGACCTTCCTATAGTCATCTCATTTGGTTTCCACAGCAATACTGAGGATTAGAGTTTTTAAACCCCTGTTTATAGGAGAGAAAATGAGATTCAGAGAAGTAAAGTGACACTTATTATATTGAGTTTTGCTAGTCCTATAATTGGAGAAAATGTTGCCAATTCATCGTTCAGATAGTGATAGTTTTTGATGATGCAGAAATTTGATGTCTAGCCAAAGTGGGAGGTAAGCCACCCCCTTTTTTTTCTGAACATCCTTTTCCAGTCTCTGCTAGGATTGTGCTCCTCTCTCAATGCCCAGGGCTACCCTGTCCCTCAAGAGGAGAGAGATGACAGGGCCCAGAGAGGTCTTGGCCCCTGCGGGGAGCCTGAGCCCAAGGGTTAAGTAAACACAATAGCCAGGATAACGGATTCCTGGTGTGGGAAGCCAGACAGGTCCTTACATCAGCCCTGTAAGGACTTTTTAATTCCACTCCAGTTAGAATGGCCCATGCTAATCAGAGGACCGAGCCCAGGATGAGAATAGGCTGTGACTGAAAATAATTGGGGATTAGTAAGAAAAGAACAGAAGCGTTTATTTCTAAGAAACTAAAGTACTACTTAAATCTAAGAGTTTATTTTTTAAAGCATTTCAAGATGTTGAATTATTTACTCGTTTTACTATTTAATGGCTACTTTGTTTAGCTGTTTGATAAAGGGTTCTGACTTTGTTTTTTAGAAAAGATGAGGAAACATATTGCTTTCTAGCTCAGCAACAGTATCTACCAAACAAGCCCCATGTTCAGACTGTATGAGCTCAGAACGGGAGCAGCATACCCTAACTGTAAACAACCTAAGGTGAAAAGGACAGTCCTGACGGTTAAGCTTGCAAGGTGAAAATAGCCATAATATATACTAAATTCTTTCTGATTCAGGTGATTCAGTCATGCATTTTTAATGTTAAGCAAAATTCTCATATGCCCTGGTAGAAGCATTTTGGAAAGCAATTTAGCTATTTATCAAGGATCGTAGCAATTGTCTCTTGGGTGATGATGACCACTTTCCATTTTTCTTTGAATTAGTGATTGTACTTCTGGAAATGTATCCTAAGGATGTCTAAAGCATAAAAACTCTAGCCAAAAGAGCTCACCACAGCACTATTTTAAATATTTAAGCATTGAAAACCCAGAACATCCAAGAATAAAGGAATGGTTAAATGGCCTACGATATAATCTCCTAATAAAATATTAAATAGCCATATTTTAAACGATGCTTATATTTATATTTGATATTGAACTGGATTGTCCTATCGCGTTTCCATCTAACACATGAAAATGGTTAAGAAAAATTAAAAATACAAGTTGTAAGGCAAACATTATTTGTAAAATACTAGCTATGAAATCTGGTCTCAGATATATTAGGAAGGGCCTGACTAGACTATCATCACCTCTATCAATCCAGGCCCAAAGCCCAGCCATACTTCAAGTCCTGCCTTCTTCATGAAGCCAGCCTGACTCTTCAGCCTGCCCTCCATCCTCTCAGACCTTGCAGCACACAGGGGCCCTTGGCACAGGCAAAACACCTGTACAGCGGTGTTTTCATTCAGTATGTGTCTCTCCCACTGGGATCCTTGACATCAGCGACTGAGTTTGTAGAGCGCTTTTATTCTGCACAGCACACAGCTCAACTCCTCTACACAATCTATCACCAAATCTTATCAATTTTACTTCCTAGCTTTCTTCAACTTTATCCTTTCCTCTCTATCCCTTCCACTGAGGCCTGTGTTCAGGGCCTTCTCTCTCACATGGATTCCTGCAACATTGTAGCTATCAACGTTGTATCAGTTAGGGTACTTTTGGTTGCAAGTAACAGAAAACTCAATGCCAGTAGCCTGAACAATAAGGAAATTTTTTTTTGGTGTGGAAGGGAGAAAAACCCTTCCCAGAAAACCCTCCAGAAGACTCTCCTTCCGGGTCCACTGGCCAACATTGGGTCACACATCCATGCCTTAGCTGCAGGGGAGGCTGGGAAAACCATGGTATGACATTTTCAATCTCCATAATGGGATGCAGGCTTTGCCAGCAGTAAGGAAAGAATGGTGAACAGCAGTTTCTATTAGGGTGAAGAACCAATAGCGTCTGCCTCAAGCTCCCTGCTCGAATCTCCTCACTTTAATTCATTCCCAACACTGCCATTTATTTATTTATTTATTCAATATTATTTACTCATTCATTCAATTATTAATTCATTCATTGGATTAGTCAGGTTTGGCTAGTTTATGTTCCAGTAACAAACAACCTTCAACTACCAACAGGGTTAATTTTCACTGGCCATGGGGGCCAGGGTGGAGATGGGGGCAGAAAGAGCATAAAGATCTATACTAGCTCTCACCTGCTTCTGCCTGAAATTGACATGTATCAATTCTGCTCACATTTTATTGGCTAAAGTGAGTCACATAGACACACCTAACTTCAAAAGGGCATAAAAGTGAGACCATCCTTTGTGCAAGGTGAGCAGCACTAACAGTCACCATGTCCAACAAAAATTTACTGAGCATTGACTATATATTAGGTGAGGTGCTAGAGATATATCGGTAAGAAAAACAATGTTCTGAAAGCACTTACAGTCTAGAAGAAACAATCTACCCTTTCCTTTATGCCCTCATGCTGCCATATAAAGACTTCAATTGTACCACCTCCTACATTTTTATTTCATTAAAAAAAAAACGTGGCTGTCTGCCTGAACAGGCTATAAAAACTTAAATATGTCTTACCTAATACCTAGAATAGTGCCTAGCACTAGTAAAAAATTAATAAATGTTTGTTGAATGATGTATGAGATAGGACGGGCTCTACTACAAGGAATAGGAAACCTGGCTGACAGTGGCTTAAACAGTTTGTACTTTCACATAGTGAGAAGTCCAACAGGCAGGAGCTGCTGTGGTTGGTTTCTCTGTTCAACAATGTCATCCAGGACCCAGGCTCTATTCAGACTTATGCTATGATATGCTTGGCTTGTTGGGTTTTTTTCCTTGTGGTTGTGCCTCATGGTCACAAGACTGCTGCCACTGCTCCGAATAACGTATTCATATTTAAGGTGGGAAGAAACAGAAAGGCAGTGGCAAGGAGCTCTCCTCTGGTGACTGTCCTTTGGAGCAGAAAACAATATCTTTCCTAGAAGCCACGCAGTAGCTTATGTCTTACTACCAAAACATGGATCACATGGCCACCCAAAGCTTGGAGCAAGTCTGGGAAAGGGGTTTTCTGGATCTCTCGTCTCTGTGGTTAGAGGCAGCAAAGAAAGGCCTGGGAATGGTTTGGGTAGCCAGGTGGAAGAATTCACAGCAAATGAAGAATCTGTGCTCAATAAATATTTATTGGTGGAAGTTCAGATTTTTTACGATCAGATTCTTTACTGAATTTCAATAATGTATAAAGAACCCTCATCACCTGTGACTAACCAATATTGAATGCGTCTTCTATTTGTGCTGGGCACTATACCAAGCAAGTTATATGAATTTTCTCATTTGCTTTTCGCAATACCTATGACAGAGGTATTATCAGTCTCCATTTTATATATGAAGAAATTGAATCTCAGAGTAATTAAACAGCTTGTTCCACTTGTTCGCTTACTAGCTTGTAAATGACGAAACAAGGCTTTGAACTCCAGTGTCTGACCCCAGAGCCCATGTTCCTATCATAGAACTTTAGGTCTAGAGGAAAACAGAGAGCTCATCAGATCCAAGCCCTTTATTTTCATGGTGCTGAAGCCCAGAGATGGGAGGTAACCAGCTTAAGGTCACAGAGCAAGCCCAGATCACAGCCAGGCCCCGGACCCAGGAGTTCTGACTGCCAGGCCGTGGTTCCTTCTATCACACCGGGCTGTCTCTATTACCTCACATTAGCTCACCGACCTCTAAAAAGACAGAAGGCCGAACCGGGATCCTGTGGACAATTCAGTTAAGAAAATGTATTTGACTTAAGGTTTGGCAAATTAGAACAAGTTGTCTCCTTTTCTGGAATCAAAACTTGATGATTAGTTGGTTTAAACTCTTTCACCCATCTCAGTGGAAACTCCAGTCTACATTTTTTCAGTTCTTCAGGAATAAGAGGGAAAGAATAGAATGGTCAGAGGGCCTCAGCTGAGACTTACCGAGATTACTTCAGACCCAGAAATGCCTTATTTGTGGTGTTTAAGCACGTCCTGTATAAAGAGCCTTGGGAAGCCTCTTGATAGAGTAGAATGTGTATGGTTCAAATCCCGCTCTGCCATCCACTACTGTGGGATCCTGTGACCTGGGCCCATTGTGAGAATGAAGTGGAGCTAACATACAGAAAACATCTGGCACAAAAAGTGTCGCTGTAAGCGTCAGTTCCCTTTCCCCTGTCCTCTGCTGCTTCCCCTTTGTACTTAGGGCTGAAATGCAGCCAGCGCCCGCCCAGTTTAACAAGCAGAGCCTAACTTGCCCACACCACGTATCTTGTTTCAGATTTGAATTCCTTTGTTAACAGAACTTGAAACTTTCAAAGGAAAAGTTTGCTTAAACTGAAAAATCATTTCGGTGTGGCATTTAAGACCTAAGAGAATAAAGGTTATAAGCATAGACTCTTGAATCACACAGAGATTAGAATTTAGGCTCTGTCACTTCCTAACTATGTGTGTAGTTGTGTAACTTCCTTGTGTCTCAGTTTCCCTCGGAATGCAATGGGGTTAATAATAGCCACTTCAGGGGGTTGTTGTGGAGATTAGGTGCGGGAGTATGTGCAGAGAGCTGAGAACTGTGTGTCATATGCTAAGCACGTCATACAGGTTCACTGGAGCCTTGTCAGATCCTGCAGTATCCTCTATGGCGTTTTTTTTTTTTTTATCTGAGTGTTAGTGTGGGTTAGACAAATCATTTTCTTGTCTTCTTTTAAGGGTAAGGACAATTGGGCAAAAGACTTCATGTGACAGCACAGTGAGGTGGCATAGCAGGGAGTAGCAGAGAACCTAGGACCACAGGGCGGGAAACCTGGGTCCATGTCCAGGCTCTGCCTCCAGCACCCACGTGTTCTTCTTTATCTAGGCTTCAATTCCCTGCTTGTAAAATTTAGGGGTTAAAAAAGGTGACTGGTCAGGTCATCCTGGCCTTACACATCCTTGCTAATCATGGCCAGCCAAACATCTTTTTGGAAGCCTTAAATAACCAAGACTGACAATAGTTGAGTAAAGATTCAGAATCTCGTAATTTGGGTTTGAAAATGAAGAACTCTTTTAAGATCTCCTCCCAGACCAAAAGCCAGTTAGGAAAGAATAGCAAGCTTCTCCTTGGGCAAACCTGAGGACTCCCGGGCCTATCTACCCCATCCCAGCCTTCCCACCCTCCTCCAGCACCCCTGGACACAATGCGATTTCCATCCTCTATTTTTTTCCCCTAGATGTTACCATAAATGAGCTCTCTACACTCTGAAATTCATTCAACAAACATGCACATTCATTAAATGTGCACCCACTATGCACTAGGCACTTTTCTGGGATCGGGGGGTTGGTGGACAGAACACACAGCCACTGCCTCCTGGGGCTGACATTCTAGCAGGGGCAGACTGGAGCAAAATAAACAAGTAGGAGATATGGCAGAGCAGGCTGAGTCGCCGAGAGTTGGGTTTAACTAGGCTGGGATTTTGCTGAGTGAGTACAATCTAGCAAGCTTGAGATACGGGAGAGTAATGACAGTAGGGAGCACTGGAGTTTGCGAAGACCTATTTAATAGTGCAGTTTAATGTTACATTTGGGGAAAACCTCTTTTGTTTTTATGATAAGAACCGCAGAAAGGGAGAGAGTTGTTTATGTCAGGTGAAGCAGGCCTGAGATTTAAGGCTGAGAAATACCTGGGAATATCTTGTTTCATCAGGGATCAAAGCTGCCAGCCGATGGTATATAGCTCTACTTGTGTAATCACAAGCACAAGATGTATACCCAGATAGCCAGAGCCTACGGGACAAAGTGCTGGGACAAGAGGTGGGTGTCAGAATACAGAAGGCAGAAGTGCTTTTACAGTTAAGTCTATGAGAAGATTTGGGGAAAATATAATGAATGGTGCCAAGTGCTGTTAGCAGCTGTCCAACAGATGTTCCTACTCATACAAAATGACCAGAGGTCAAAGCTGTCCGCCGTAGAATGGTTTATGACTGTGTAAGTTTGGAAACCCCTACACACCCACCAAAGAGAGGAGGAAGTGAATATATAGGTTATAAAGCAGAAAAAAGAAAAGCTCTTTGTGAACTGACATGGAAAGACTGCCTGGGAATACCAAGTGAGGAAAGTAAAGAACAGGAGCAAAACAGTACTACAGGATGCCATCATTTGTCATCCAAAAGAGCAGGGGAGAATATCCATAGAATACATGTATTTCTATATGCACAGAATATTCTAAAACTAGTTATAAGAAACTAGTTTGTCTCTAGGAAGGGAAACTGGGACACAGGAGTAAGAAGAGGAATATCATTGAATATCTGTTTGAAATTTTTGATTTGAGACTGTGTAAATGCAATGTCTTTGGAGTGGGAGAGAGAGAGAGAGAACACTGTGTGGGTTCTAGAATCAAATGGATGGGCATGAATCCCAGTTCCACCAGGTCCCGGCTATATGATCTTGCACAAGTTACTCAGCCTTCCTGAAGCTCAGTTTCTGCATGAAAGGGGTATGATACGATGATACCTGCAACCCGCCTGGACTGTTGGAAGATTGAGACCAATGAGTTTGAAATGCTTAGATGGAAAATGGCTGCTGCAGCTATTTAACCAGCCAGGGTTCCCACTCTCCGGATCAGCTTCCAAGCTTCCAGAGGGCACATGCAGTTGCATATTCCTTGTACATGCAATGTACAGCCCGTGGGAGTCTCTGCATTCAGGATACCAGGTCAAAGGAGAGATGGGAGAGAGAAAGGGAGGGGGGCGGTGAAGCCTGCCCTGGGTCAAATGCAATAAAACGCACCCCCCAAGGTTCCTTCCAGAGAAAAAACTCTGCATAACAGCTGCTGGTCTCTCTGGTAACCAGGTCTAGCTCCACTGAACCCCACATCCCTTCACCCTGAGCTGCATCTTCTTACTCTGTTGAAAAGGTGTGCACCTGAATTACGGGTGCGAATCAGATCCCTGAGCCTACCCTAGAATCTCACTTTGCCCACTTAAGCCGCCAAGATGCAGCTCCAGCCACATCTCTGATGCTCAGTTCCATGCTCTTTACACTTCATGTCCCTCCCCAAACTACTCCCCAGTCCTCAAGCACATCCAAAGCTTTCTATCTTCCCCCTCCACACTTCTGATTCTGAGGATCTCTCCCTCAAGAGAAAGATTTCCCCTCTTGCCTGAATGATGCCCATATTGACAGATGCATGTCAAATATCTACTCCCCCAGGAAGCTCCTCCAATTTGGGCTCCCTTCCTCTTCCTCTGGGGGCTCTCAGACCATCTATCATGTCACTATTATGGCTTCTTTGAATCAGAAGTATCCTTGATAACAAAGAAAGCTATTATTTCCAAGTGCACAATTATGAGATGCTTTGTAAACATTGGTCCCCTTCACCCCAAGCCCCAGAGAAGTGTAAATGTCCTTGTTTCATAAAGAAGTGAGCCTCAGGGACATTTGCCCAGGGAGGTACAGCTAATAGGTACTGGGCTGGGATTTTGTCCTAGTCTGTCTGGTTGCTTTTGTATCTGTCACCCTGCTCCCTTTCAGACTATATCCTCTCTGAGAATGGCCATCAGTTACTTTTCCTCTCCTTCAGGATCAGGCAAAGTCCAGCCCCTCAGGGAACACTAACTGTTGAGATGAGGATGGCCATAAGAAGGAGATGCCAGGGTGCAATCCCGAAGAGACTGTGTGGAGGTAGGGGTGGCAGTATTGGGGATCACGGTTTTCTGGGTTGGTTTAGAGGGAAGAGGGGCAGGGAAGTTGAACGTCATCATGTGGGAGAAAAGATGGTATAGTGAAACAAACCAGGGCAGATCCAGTTCCCATTTGGGGGAACTTGGGGAATTAAGGAAATTTGCTGGAAATAGACAGGTACAGGCCTGGAGGGGAGCAAAAACTGTCTTCCATTTTCATCTAAACATCTCAGGAGGTTCCTGTGTAAGAAACTAGCATAAAGACTCCCCATGTACAGATGTGCTTTACCATCTATATACAAAGCTATTCACTGTAGAATTGACTGTAAGAGACTGGAGCCAACTCAGTGTCTATCAATAAGGAACTGGTTAAATCGGTCCGATTTCCATATGATGGAACACTCTCCAGACCAAGAAAGGAGACACATGTAAAAGAATGAAACTGGACCTATGGGCAAGGGAGCAAAATAGACCTTTCTTTAAAGAAGATATATGAAATGCCAACAAATACATGAAAAGATGCTCAACATCACTAGCCATTAGGGAAATGCAAATTAAGCCAAAATGAGATAACACCTCACACTTGTTAGAATGGGCATCATCAAAAAGACAAGAGGTAACGAATGTTGGCAAGGATGTGGAGAAAAGGAAACCCTTGTGCGCTTAGTGGGATTATAAATAGGTGCAGCCACTATGGAAAACAGTATTGAGGATCCTCAAAAATTATAAATAGAACTACCATATGATCCAGCAATCCCATTTCTAGGAATATATCCAAAAGAAATGGAAACACTCAAAAAGTTATCTGCACTCACATGTTCATAGCAGTATTATTTACAATAGCCAATGCGTGGAAACAACCTAAGTGTGCATCAATGGATGAATGGATTAAAAAGTTGTGGTGTGTGTATATGTATACATGTACATATACACACACAACGGCATATTATTCAGACATTAAAAAACAACGTGGAAATCCTACCATCTGCGATAACATGGATGGAACTTGAAGGCACTATGCTAAGTGAAATGAGTCAGACAGAGAAAGACAAATATTGTATGATCTCACTATATGTGAAATCATAAAAACAGAAACAAAAACTCATGGAAAAAGACATCAGACTTGTTTTTACTGGAGGTGCAGGTGGGGGAGGGGGAATTGGAGGAAGGAGGTCGAAAGGTACAAACTTTCAGGTAGAAGATAAATAAGTACCGTGGATGTGATGTACAACACAATGACTACAGCTAACGGTGCTGTAGGATATATAGGAAAGTTGTTATCAGAGTAAATCCTAAGAGTTCTCATTGCAAGGAGAAAATGTTTTTCTTTTCTCCTTCTTTTCTTTTTATTGTATCTATGAGAAGATGAATGTTAACTGAACCTATCGTGATAATCATTTCACAATATATGTTAATCAAACCGTCATGCTGTACACCTTAAACTTACACAGTAATGTATGTCAATTACTTCTCAATAAAGCTGGTGGCGGGGCGGGGGGAAGGAGAAGGAATTCCTCATCGCTGTGATACAGAACAATCACCAAGATATATTTTAAGTAAAAAATAGCAATGTGCATAATTAGGGAAATGACAATATACGTTACTATGAATTATGATTTCAGTTTGGAAAATTTAAATACCTGATAATTCCAAGTGTTGGTGAAGAAGTGGAGCCAAGGCAACTCTCAAATATACTGACAGGTGTGTGAATTGACACAACCATTTTGGAAAACAGTTTGGCATCTCTACTGCAGCTGGCAACGTGCATTCCCTAGGACTCTGCAAGCCCTAGGGAAATCCTTATCCGCCTCTCCCCCAAAAGAACATAGACACCAGGGGAAACAATTAAGAGCATTTATATGAGTGCTGTTTCTAGGAAAAATTAGAAGAAACCCAAATATCCTGAAACATCACAATGAAAAATTAATGGCATTATCTTCATATAATGGAATTCCATGCCAGAGTGAAGATGAACTAACCAGCCATGCATACCAGTGTGACTTGCTCTCAGGACCATAATTGTAGGGACGATCAAAGCAAGTTGCAGAAGACTGCATGCAATACAGTTTCTTCTCTTCAAAATCTAAAAGAGTGAAACACTACACAATATTTATTATACAGTGATATAAACATGTGGAAGGACTATAAAGAAAAGAAGGTCATGATAAGCATAACATTCGGGATAGTATTTAGGAGAAGAGGTGTGGTGGGGAAGGGCCACACAGGATTTTAAAAGCTCTGCTTTTTTGTCTAGGACAGGTGGTGGGCACTGTGGCTTACTGTATCATTGGGTGTTTAAATATATATAGAAGCTAATATATATATATATATATATTACAGCTTCTATTTTTGTGCCTACTCAGTATTTAATAAAAATAATTTTTTAAAATGAGGCCTAGAGCCATATGAACAGTATGCTACCAGTTACACAACAAAGGGGACACACACACACATATGCTAGTATTAAAGTATCTCGGGAAAGTTTCATACACAACTGGTAAAACCGGTTGCCTCTGGGACGGGAACTGGGAGGCTAGGGACAAGGAAGAAGACATCCCTGAATTTCAAAAATTTGAATCGCATAAACCAATTGAAATAAAAAATAATAAAATATGAAGAAAGACTGAGAGAGGGAGACAGAAGAGGAGAAAGGGAAGAGAGGGAATGAGGGAGGGAGGAGGGGAGGGATGGGGACAGGAGGACGACTGGCTGAGCCCTAGCCGCCAAAACCTAGATGTGCCCAGAAAGTACATTAGAGCCAGAAGCCCTGTGGGCCAGCCCAGGAAAGCCTGTGTCCTCTTGAACCTAAGGACAGGGCTGGCTTCAAACAGCTGCCTACATGAACTCTGGCTCTGCAACCTTTTGTTTTCAGAGCTTTGTTTCCAGAAAAAGCTCCCTCGGGTCTCTTTCCCTGACCCTGCCTTCTTATCTCAGACCTTCACCCCACTGGTGATCTGAGCAATTCCTCTGAAGCCGCTTCAGTCTTCTGAGCCTTCATCCTCTATGACTCCGTCTGTGTCACCAAGGTCAACCAACAGCAAATAGGTCCATTTCATCCCCTTTTTAATCCTCCCCACGAGGACCCAGTGTCATTTGCTATACTGCCTCATCAAAACCTGTCCTCATATTCTTTATTTACACTGGAATACTGATAACTCAAAGGAAACAGGGTCACAGGTATGCCCTCAAGAATCATGGCCTTGAGAGGTAAAGGCATGAAATGTTAATGGAATTTCAGGCATTAGCCTGTGGGCAAGGAAGGATTTGGACCCAAAGTGTAGGGCGTGCCTTCTGTCCTGCTTGTACTTAGGTTGCCTGAGGACTGAAGTGTTGGCAGCTTGAGTCCATGTGAGAGTGGGCCACTGAGGCTGAGTTCAGAGCCCCTGAGTCCAATGGCCAGAGATGAGGAGGAAGTCTAGACAATGGTTACCACTGGAGGGGGAGGCAGGGGGTGGGGGGGTGGGGGCGATTGACTAGGAAGGAGCATGAGGATCTCCCTAGGGCACTGGAAATGGTCTGCATTTTAATCTGGGAGGTGGTTTCATGGATAGATATGTATGTGAAAATTCATGGGGATGAAACTTAAGGTTTGTATACCTTAATTACTATATATAAAGTTGTATCTAAAACAATAATATTTAAGCCTAAAGCTCCACTGCTCCTTATCCTGGACCTGACAACTTGGCTACTGATCCTGCCCTCAGAAGATTTTTGTGTACACCTGGAATGACCTGTCATGGAAGATGCTGGTGGTTGTATCTGAGGGCAAAGAGTGGGAGCTTCTCAAGCTAGAGAAGAAATTATATGGCCGTGTGGGGGTCTCCTTGCTCACAGATGTTTGAACAAGGGGCAGAATTTGGTCTCAGACTTATTTCCACTGAAATGTACCCCCAGTACCAAAGATGGAGATATATAGCTCTCATTCAGTTTCAATTGCTGGAGACTACCAATATTTTAGCAAAACAAAAGAGCATAAAAAACAAAACAGTAACAGGCAAAGGTTGGCTTAGGCCACTTCAGGATACACAGCAAGTGAGGTACGGCCAGACTTGGGCGGAGGCAGTGTCAGGTCTTGTGTTCCAGTCCTGCCAAGAATTTCTGCAAGAACCATCAACATATTGGAGGTCCTTTGTTAATGTTATACCAAATTGAGAATGTTCAAAATTTAGTGACTTCAATGTTGAGAATTCATAGGTCCTGTGGAAGTAATCAAGAGACCCTTGTGTCCTTTAGCCATACCACTGGGACAAGCACAAGAGCCATGCAAGACCAGAAAGAATGGGAGTGGAGGGGATGGGGAAAAGCTACCCTAGGCCCAGCAACCTAGTAGCGTGTCCCTGGGGACTCTCCCTCTGATTCTGCTCAAGATGTGCCTTTCCAAAAATGATGGAGACACAGCCACTGAGAGAGGGAAGAAAAGTATGAAAAAGGCTAGCACGCCTTGAAATGTGTGGAGCCCATGAGAAAAACCTTGGCCATATTCTTGTTCCAGGATTCTGCCACCATTTCTTGGCTGGCTGACTTTGAACAGATCTTCAAATCTTGGTTGGTTTCTTCATCTGCAAAATAAAGACCTAAGAGGCTCAAGGATCCCTAATGGGAACAGAGACAAGGTCAAAGGAGGAGTGAGCATCCTAGAGTCGAATTCCACAAGCTGGATAAACAGGTGCCGGAGATGTCCAAAGGGCCACTTCTGCCACTAAAGGAACACAGCCACAGGGAAGCTGAAGCATGGGAGATAGGCTGGACCCTCCACAGCTCCCAGAAGGCGGTGCTGTTTGGGAGGGAAACAATGTCAGAGCTCATCTTCACACTCTTTCCAGGAGTCTGAGACCGACAGGCAGGCAGACAGACACCTCTTCAGCTGGGAGCCTACGACAGCAAGATGACCCCCTTCTTAATGGCCCCTGGCCTTTTGAGGAGGGGGTGGGCTATAGGAATTAGGAATTATTCCCACTGATAACACCAAACACAGCTCAGCAACTGCTGCCCATTAGAACATTTATTTCTCAGAGAGAAAATAAGTTTCAGACAGTCATATTATAGTAGGTAAAATTAACTTTTGTATTCTTTACAAGCATAGATTTTTCTCTGTTTATTACCTCTCTTATACCATCTGTTATAAACAATTCTAGAAAGCAAATAAAGTCACTTTCTACAATAAATAGAGCATCGTGTGCTTCACAGCAGACGCGACTGAGACACGTAGGCCCCATGCCACAGCAGGATCTGAGCCGTTTCCCATTCTAAAAGAGCAGTTTTAAAAATGAGACTCAGAAACTGAAAGATTCAAAGAGATTGAGGGGGGAAAAAAAGAGAGAAACTAAGAAAGAGAAAGTGTTAGGGGGAAGGAAGAGAAAGACACAGAAAGAGAAATAGAGAAAGCCCCGAGATTTTACAACACAGGTTGAGACAAAGGTCACAGAGTCCACAGCTGACCGACTACCTGGGGAGAGGGGGATGCGTTGGCTCCTTTAAATAAACCACACTGTGCGCATTTATAATACTCAGCCACACAATGGAGGAGGACTCCAGTAATGGAAACTATAGGCCTGAATAATTTAGAACAATATTTTACAATTATATACACCATGTCCTTCCCTAGCCATATGCTGTTGTTGTATTTTTAGTATTGTACAAAATCCAAAACCCCATCTTTTATATTATAGAGAGTTTTGTTGGTTCCCTTTAAAACTCTGGCTCTTGTCCCAAATGTATAAGAAGTTGTGGTGGTTGGTTATTTATTTTAAAAATTTGTGTGTGTAAAAATGGCAGTGATCTCCCCAGTGACTTGTTTTGTCCAAAACTCCCCTATGAAAATTTTAAAACAATTAGAAAGAACGTCAGGTTAAAAATCAACATGGCAATCAGTGGCCTGCAACCTGGCCCTGCGACTTTGGTGCTTAAGAAGTAAAAAGAAACACCCAGAGAACAGACATCGAAGCCTCTTAAAGTTGTGGTGGTTTGTCAGTCAGCATTCCCTGTTTCACAGTTTTTTCCTTCTGTTTTTAGAAGGTGATGGTGGGGAGGGGATTGAAAGAAAAGGAAGAGGACAGAGGGTCTGAAATAAAAGTGTTGAGTTCCCTGGAGTTCAGAAGTGGGAGCAGCAGAGGCTGGGCAGGCAGAGCACAGGATAGGAAGATGCTGGACTGCAGGAACCATGCCACTCATGATGGTGGAGAGGGAGGCTACAGGCTGCAGTTGCAGGAAAGGAAAAACCCATGAGAAGAGGAGAGGAAGGATAAAGGGGCAGACCCAGCTCCACCCAACAACCCTTGACATCCAATTGGACAGATGGACACATCCATTCAGCCTGCTCTGCTGACAGGAACCCACCTAGCCTCAGCCCACCCCTTGGCAAGATAGGGAGAGGGCAGGAGGGGCCCCACCTCAATCCAAGGGGCAAGCTCTCACAGCCTGGCTTTAGATGTGAAGGTCAGTGGGTGAGGGAAGGGCAGGAGGACAGGAGGTGTGTGCTGGTGGAGGGGTCACCCGAGTGGTAGGCTGGCCTCTGTTCTGGGCCCTGACGAGCCATGCGAAGGCGCCTACCTAGCATAGCAGCTGGCCTCAAAGGGAATGAGACATAAGAACAAAAAAAACCAATTTGGTGATGGTTTCTGTCAGTTTGGCACAAGAGAAAGTAAGGAAAGGAACATGGGAAAAAGACTGGGAAGAGGTGCAGGAAATGGGACAGGGAAGAGGTGTGAGAAAGGGTGATGGAGGCGGAGAGAGGGTGAGCTCACTGAGATTCCCCGCAGGACCCTAGTGTATCCACAAGCACCCTGGGGTCAATGTCAGAGCCTCACTCGCCCTGAGGTGTAGTTAGTTGGGAGTGGGGTAGAAAGGGTCAGGCACACCCTTGAGAAAGAGCCCAGGACTCCTCGCCTTCTGGGGCCAGGTCCATCTCCTCAGCTGGGCCTCACAGCTGTTTCTACTTCTAACTAGTTATTCAGTGGACTAGGCCCTGAGGGAGCTCAGGTGGGAGTTTTTGGCACAAAGCAGGCCCACCAGTGGAACCATGAAGTTCATCAAAATTGGGGCCCTGCCCTTGGAAAGGACACAGCCCAGTCCTTGGCCTGCTATAAAAGGGGGAAGCTGCAGGCCATGTGTGGCTGGGGTAGGGAGATGCTTCTCTGTGTCCCTTGGGATGGAGGCAGGGCAGACAGACACAGGCCAGGCCCCACCCTTACAAGTAGCTGGAGGTGACAAAGGAGTGGGGCCCCCGGACACGGCTCAGGTGGATCATTGCGCGGTCGTAGGCCACCTGCACTGACTTGCGGATGCTGGTCTTGCGACCTTCCAGCATCTTGAGCTTGTCCACGGTGTCTTCTACACCCAGGGGCAGGACTTTGTCCCTCGGAAGCCACTGCCTAAAATACAAACACAGTAAGGGGCCTAGGCCGTGGTGGGTCAGTCCCATGAGGATGGTCCTCAGGGCCCACTTGCACAGGATCAGCAAAGCCAAGGGGAAGGGACAGGAGGAGGGAGGCAAGCTGGGACACCCTAGAGAGAAGGCCACCAATGGACCTATTTTGTAGTCAGGCCCTTCCCTGGGGCCCCAAGGTGGTCACTCTGCTTAGGGCGTTGTCAGGGCCCAGGAGCCAAGAGAGAGCCGTGTGTTGTTGCCCTCTGGGATTGGCTGAGCCATCGCAGGGCTCTGAGCCTTGCCCTGCCTTGGAGAACCAGGGAGCTATGGCTAGGAAGTGGGGCTGATGCCAGGCATCAATGAACTGATCCCTGGTGGGGACTGCAGGTGAATCTAACATGTGGCTAAGAGACGAGCCTTTGGAGCCAAATCTTGGTTTGTACCCCAGTTCTGAGGCTCAGCTTCCTCATCTGCAAAATGGATTGGGAGGGAATCAATGAATAATTAAATGAGATCATATATGTAAAGTAATTTACAGAAGAATACAGAGTAAACAATAACTGGTAGCTATTACTACCCATTATTATTATCATTTTTACTAGCTAGTCCTACCTCCTTGTTCTATAGAAGCAGAGGTGAAAGAACTCCCCTGCTGGTGCTGAGAGAAACCTTAAGGTCCTCATAAACAACAAACAAGCAAGCCCCTTGCAGTGGACCCTGCACTGCCCAGAACCCTGGCCCCAGGACCAAGACATGCATTCCTGTAGCCACTGGATATACCGGCAGCTGTCAGGCTCTCAGCTGAGTTCTCTCCAGAATCACCCTCCAAGGGAGCTGCCTGGCCCTAGGTCATCCCCCTCCTTGGGGGCAGCCAGCATTCAATGACTAGTTGATGTGGAGGTGCAAAAGCACAGCCCCAATTTCTGACACTGCTAACAATCCACTCAGCTGCAGAGCTCCCCACAGGTCAGCTGAGGCCTCTGTAGCAAGTGCATTGCAGTTCATTTTTCCTTCTGCCCAGTGCTGCATCCCTCAATCTCACACCTCTCCTCTGTAGGCCTCCTGAATCAATTTCCATCTTAGTATTTCCCAGGGAATGTGATCTCAGTTACTATTAACACTATTAATCAGCGTTGTTAGTAACATTAACTTACTATTAATATGGCAAGTGCAGGCTAGCTGCTGACAGGTAATACCCCACCTTCAGCTGGGTGGAGGCAGGGCAAGTCCAAAGTTCCTCTGTGTATCTCTCCAGCATGTCAGCATTTAAACAGCTTCCTGACTGTGCCCCTCAGCCTGCACCCTGGTGCACCATCCTCAGCTGCAGCGCCCACTTACCAGGTGCGCTTGTTGTCAAAAAAGAGGACAAGGAAGAGCTTCTCTCCAGCCTCGGCCTGTTTCTGCTCTCCCAACTTCAGCACATCCAGCGGGGGGACAGGGATGGGGACGCCATTGTGAAGGAGGCCCTCCCGGGGCATCTTGGGATCGATGATCTGGAGGTAAAAAGGAGATGGCACTCAGCTGCGAGTGGACAAGGTGAGCGGGGCACCCTGCCCCAGGACTAACCACTAAATACCCGCACCAAAGCTATGCAGGGGCTTGGCTAGATTCACAACCAAGTGGTGAAGAGGCTGACCTCTTCCATGACCCTCAATACCCCAAAATGGAAATCTGTACTGTTTCCCTAGCTCACTGTCCTAATCCTCTGGCCCAGTTCTTTAGATGAGGGAGCATGCTCCTCGAAATGTCAGGGCCCAGAGCTGAAACAGAAGTCATGGGAAACCAGCATGGGGGAGTTAAAATTGAGTGGGGTGTCTCTGATGTCCAGGTCAGACAGGCAAACTCTTTTCTCTCAATGTCCCTTAGAGGAGAGGAGTGGAGACCATTGTTTTCCTGTCGATTTCCCCTTAGAACTTTTGCAATCCACTTTAAATGCTCCAGGTCCTTCCCAGATACCATGAAGAAGGTTCTGCATCAGCAGGAGGGCCCATCCTTCTTCCAGTTCTAATCTAACAGAGCCTCTGGTTACCCACTGCCTTCATGTCTTACTATAATCCTTCCTGGTGCTTGGATCAGATACATTTATCACACTTTCACGGTAAGATCAGAGAGAAGGTAGAAGACTGAGCTAGCAGGGTTGCTGGAGAGGGGAGAAAGATGTGGCTGGAAATAAGGGCCACTAGAAGAATGAATCCTTGAGGTTGTATGTTCCACAAGGGCAAGGGCTCAGCAAAATGCCTGATCACACATTAACACATCAACAAAACAACAATTCTCCACCTCTATGGAGCACGTACAAAGTTACCAAAGCTCCTAATTATTCACACATCACCATCTTATTTCATCCTCTTGCTCATGCTGAGAAGTCTTCTGATACGTATTAGCTGACAAAGAAAAACACCAAGCACAGAAAGAGGATGTAGCTGGCTGAAGCCATGGCTGGGACTAAAACCAGGCACTTGAACATGGTTTGGGCCTCTGCTGCCCACTGTCTCCTACACAGCTTCTCTTCCAGAGCAGCTGGCTGACAATCTCTATGTGCTAAGGCCAGAGAGACTTGAAAACTTACTGAGGAACCAGCTTTCTCCAGAGATGGAGCAATCTTCATTTCTGTAACCTGTCCCAAGGGGCTTCTCTTAATAAACTACTCTATTATTTACCTTTGGGTGTCTGCCAGCCTCCCAACATCCTTCTCAAGACAAACAGCTGAAAGCAGATGCTCTGGTTAAGAGTTTACTCTAAGGAAGAACCACGCCTGCCCTGCTGTGAGATGTGGTTAAAACTCTATCTCCTGGCCTGTCTGTCTCTCCTAGGACTGACGCCAAAGGTACTAGTGAAACCACCATATAAGCCCTCCTGAGCTTCCTCGATTACCGAACAAGACATCTTTCCTCTTGACTAAGTCACACTGGTTCATGCCTTGGAAAATGGGGAAGACAGTGAAAAATTTCCCCCAAGGTGGGTAAGTCTGCCACTTAAAGAGAGCTCTTCTTCCTTCTTAAAGAAGATATAGGCAAATGTGTCCCAAATAATAAATAATGGTACATTCACGCAAATGTTATACAGATGTAAAACAACATAAAAATAAATCACATGATAAACTTTCAACATATAATAAATGTGTACATACACTGTTACAGCTATAACATTATAAAGAGTAAAGAGAAGGAATGATACAAAATGCTTACAGTCGACATATTAGAATGGTAGACATTTGTGCTGCTTTTCTCTATTTTTCCAAAACTATTATAATGTAGATATGTTACTTTTATAGAAAAAACAAAAGCGATTTTCTTAAAAAAACAAGAAACTCCCCCCACAAATTTAAAAACCATATATTCACTACGGATGCAAGCATAGTTGACTCTTACACATGGTGATTAGGAGGACCGACTCTATGCGCAGTTGAAAATCTGTGTATAACTAACTTTTGAACCCCCCAAAACTTAACTACAGTCATCCCTTAGTATCCCCAAGTGATTAGTTCCAAGACCCCTGTGGTTTACCAAAATCTGTGGATGCTCAAGGTGCTTATAAAAAATGACGCAGAAGAATGCATACAGTTGGCCCTCCGTATCCGCAGATGTGAAACCCGAGGATATGGAGAGCCAAGTATGTATTTATTGAAAAAAATCTGCAAACAAGTGGGCCCGCGCAGTGCAAACCTGTGTTATTCAAGGTTCAACTGTACATATTCAAGTAAGCACAGGAAAACAAATGGGAGAGCATAAACCAAAATAAAAACACAGGTTGTGTTCAGGTGATTAGGTTTTCAGGTGGGAGTTGAATTTCTTTAATCACGAAAGAAAATAATTAAAAAAAAAAAAGAGGAGACTAGTTTTAGATGAGTTTTGCATTTGTGTAAGATTTAAAAAAACCAAAACCAAAACCTGCCCAGCCTTAATCACTTTTTCAACTACTAAGCTGGGAGTCTCAGGGACAGCAGGGCTCAGGGCTCAGAACCTTGTATGGACAGCCCCAGGCCGAAACATCCTCTGCAGCTGTCAGTGTGGATTCCTGCACTTGCCACTGCTAAGGAAGAAGTGAGGCAGGCAACATTGGCTCCGATATGGCTCCAGCAAGTTGTATAACCTTTTGGAGCTACAGTTTCCTCACCTGTCCAAAAAGGATCAGAGTTCTTGCCCTCTTTACCATAAGAAGCTGTTAGACAGGAAAGAGCCCCAGACATGAATAAGCTGGGAGAAGCCCAGAACTCTGTGTGCACAAACGAAGTTGGTGGGGTAGTTCTCAAACATGGCTAAAGATCATCTGGGAAGCTTTTTAAAAAATATTCATGGGTTGGTCTGGCCTCAGACAGTCTATTTTGGTAGTTCTGAGCCTCAGTATCTGCACTGTTTAAAAAAATTCCCCCAAATGATTCTGACATGCCCCAAAGATTAGAATCGGTATCTTTCAGAGCCAGATGGACATTACCTTCCCAATACAGAAAGAGTTCTAAGAAATAACATTCAAGGTGGTAAGAATGGAATTTTTAGCTTACTTCTACTATGGAAAAAATGTAAATTTTAACTACTGCTGGTGGGAGTATAAACCAGAACTAACTTTCAAAAGGGCAACTTGACAATATGTATCAGAATTTTGCAAAGACTTTGCCCTAAGAAGGCACTCCTAAGAATTCCCTGTAAAGACATAATCATGGATGCGCACAAAGGCAAAGCTACAGTGATGTTTATTGCTAGCTGTTTATCATATGAAAATTTCTAAACAATTTAAATGACCAGCTAGGGAATAGTTAAAATAAGGTAAATACATGCATATAACTAAAGATAATGCAGTCAATAAAGTGATGTTGATGAAGAATGTTTAATGACATAAGCATGCATGTTTATATGTTGTTAAGTGAAAGGAAGGCTAAATGGAGTATAGTCTCTTATATATGCATATTTATGCATTAATCAAACAAAAAAAAAAGGTTGTGTATATATACACCAAGAGGTCATTTCCGTCTGAATAGACAGGACTGTGGATGATTTTGAACTCCGTGGCTCAGAACACAGGCATCACACATTTTAAGCCCTGGGCTCAAACTGCAACCTTGCCACTTAATAGCTAGATGACCATGGGTAATAAATAGATCCTCAGGTTTTTTTCCCTATGAAATGAAAATAACCATACTCTTCTCAGTATTAAAAAACCTTAGCATGACAGATGTTTAATAAAACATCTAAGTATGATTAGCAGCTTTTAAAATTCTCTACAATGAGCACATATTACTCTTATGTATTAGCAAATAAATAAATCCCTAAGAGCCCTAGACTCTGTCTCCCCAAAGCTGGGATCCTTGCTGGACTGACCCACCCGAGGCTGGGGCACAACCTCCCTCCCTTCTGCAGCCTAAAGGCACTCTGACTCCCACCACACTCTGCTGGCTTGATCCAATCAGATAAGCCCCCAAGGCAAGGCAGGGGCCAGAACCGCTCAGGGGAGGGAGGAGGGTGGCATCTGGGGCAGACTCACCAAGGCAGGGTAGGAGGGATAGCCTCGGCACTTGGCCCACACCAGCTCCAGGGGCTCCAGGTCTCCACGGTCTTCAAAGGGCATCAGGAGGCTTCTGCCTGGGGGTAGGGGAGGGGAGGAGACAGTGCCCGAAGGGGACTTGGAATGGTGCCCAGGAGGCCTGCCTGTAGCCTCCATTTGACTGGGGCAACCCCAAAATGAGTAGGCCACATCCCCTCCACCCTTCCTCCTCTCTGCCCCTTCCTTAGCAGTCCTTAAACTAGATTAGAGGTTGGCAAACTTTTCCTGTAAAGGGCCAAAGAGTAAACATTTTAAGTTTCAGTTAAGTCTCTGTTGCAATTATTCAACTCTGCTTTGCAGCAGAAAAGTAGCCACAGATAATCTGTAAATTAATGAGTATAGCTGTGTCCCAATAAAACTTTGCTTCTGGACACTAAAATTTGAATTTCTTATAATTTCCATATGTTACAAAACATTCTTTTGATTTTTTTTCAATCATCTGAAAATGTAAAAACCATTCTTAGCTCGTGAGCCCTACAAAAACAGGCAATAGGCTATAGTTTGCTGACTTCTGGACTAGAATCCTAGGATAGTGTTCCTTGGAAAAATCTAACTGCTTCATCACCAGGGCCCCAGGGAAAAGGACCATAACCCAGCTTGAGCAGAGCCACGGACTGCTCTCCGGGCCTCCCCAAGTGGGGAGTCCTCATGACAGACGCTTCATAGAAAAAGATGCCTGGGACAGACATCCTAGTAAAACCTATTGTTAAGTGAGTTCTTTTCTGACAGGGTCACACCTGGCCATCCAGGTCACGTGGATGCACAGCACTCAGCAAAACCAAGCAGGTCTGCAGGTCCTTCACATACCTGCTTTTGTCAAAACCTTATACTGGTGTCCAGCCTAGAGCGGGCACTAGGTCTCTTTAGCATCCTTTGTTCTGTACCCAGTGTACTAGCACATCTGCATAGGTGTTCCACAAATGCTTCTGAAAAGAAGAACCACCTATCCTCTCCCACATCTGTAAACTGGGAACAGGGAGATGACCACTCAATCAACCAAGGAAAAAGCCCCAAATCTCAGAGTGAAAACTATGTTCTAAGGAAATAGTACCACCATCATTTACAATTTTTAAAAAACCTACTGCTAATCATGAGGCATTATTTTCTACCTATTGAGTCAATAGCAATAACAACAAATAGATAAAATCCAATACTGAAGAGGCAGGCTGCAGGGAAACTGGTGCAATCGCATACTGCTCAGGCAACTTTCAGAATGTAATTTGGTGGTATGTCTCAAGAGCCATAAAACAAAAAAAAAATGTATGAACCATCTGCTCCAGTAAATTCCTTTCCTGGGAACTTAGTCTAAGAAATAACTTTAAAAACAAATAAAAGGACATATTTTTTTAACGTTATGTATAATGTATACGTATTATGTATTATGTTAAAGTTGAAAATAACCAAATGTCTAACAATAGAATGGTTAAGTAAATTTTAAGTCACTGAGTGAAAGGTACATTGTTCTAATAATATAAGATATATAAAGACTATGTCAATATGAAAAAAGTATGATAACACTGAAGAAATAATACAGAAGAGCACGTGTTTTAGATTATCATTTTGTTAAAAAAAAAGTACCTAAAATAAACAAAGCAACAGAGAAATGAGGACAATTATGTTAAGGGGATGGAACAGTGGGAGGTCAATTTCCTTATGCATCATTTCAATAAGTATGTGGTGTTTAAAATAAGAATAAAATGTCACCACTAGAAGCACAAGGTATGTGCCAGTACCCTCCCAGTTTTATGTCAGATGTTATACAAATGCATCTAGACACGAGCCTTGCCTCCTAGGCGCTGACAGTCAGACCGCAGTGAAACACACAGGCATGCATTTTTCAATACACATACAAGAAAAAAACTGATACTAAGGGAAGATAAAGCAGTTGGGAAAGGAAAGAGCGGAAGAGAAACCCTGAAGCCTGTGTGTTAGATGAAAGCTTCAAAGACAGGGCATCCAGAGAGTGCACACCTGCCAAGGGAAGGCTGGACGGTATATTCAGAAAACAGCCTGTTCTATGCCTGCTCCACCTGACCACCACCCGGCCCCCTCCTTTGGCCCTGCTCTGCCCTTTATTCCCTTGATCTAAGGAAACAAGACCCATATATTCCATGTTTGGACCAGCTGGAGAAGAATGTCTCATGAGGGGAAGGCTGAAGGCACTGGATCACATGAAATTACAGGGTTATGTGTGAGATTCAGTGATATAGGCTATCAATGACGACTCCAATGAGGGTAGACTGGCAATATCTACAGGGATTACAAATGCACACTTCCTTCCTTCAATAAGGTGACTCCAATTCTATAGATATACTCCCCACGGATACAAAATGATCTATGTACAAGGTTGCTCACTCCAACACTGACTGTAACAAATACGTAAAAACAATCTAAATGTCCATCTGTAGAGGGCTGGCAAAGTAAATGGCACCTCGGTATAAGGGGACACCAATTAGGCAGACGACAAAAAGCACAGAAGGCTCTCTAACATATATTATTAACAGAACAAAAAGGCATGGTTTAGAGAAATATGTGTATACTAGGTTTCTCTAGTTACTCTCTTATATATACACACAAGTTTTAGCTTGTATATGTATGGATTACAACTGGAAAGCCACCAAAACTGCTAACAGTGGTAGTTCTAGGGAAGAGAGTGCTGACTTTTCATTATGCATGCTTTTGTAGCTTTCTGATTTTTGTTATCATGGGCATGTATTACCAATTCAAATTTAAGATGAATTTAAAAAAAAAAAAAGTGTGAATGACCTGGGAAGGAGGACTATCTCCTTGCCCAGTGCCCGAGGATTTGGAAGAGGTTAGGGTCTGGCTGCAGCCCACAGAGCTGGTTCTTTGGAAGGCCTACCTCCCCACCCCCATCCACCTATACACTGCTCCTCACCTGAGCCACTATAGTCAGAGTCTCCATTCACACCTTCCAGGAAGGGCACTCGAGACAGGGCTGGCTTCCCACGGCTGCGTTTGGGGGGCATGAGACCACTGCATACAAAATAGGGAGGGAGAGAGGGAGAAATGAGCAATTGCAATGACTAACACCCCTACTATTGTTCTTCCATGGCTACAAAAACCCTTCAAAGAGAATGGTTTCTCACTTTCCCCTAAAAACTCACACTAAACCATAACATACTTCAGACCAGAAAGTTCTCACAGGCTTTGAGGAAACATTTCATCCAGGTGGAAAGACTCAACCTGGAAAGAGATGTCTGTTCCCCTGCTTGGGGACCTTGAACTTCATCCAGAGGAAAGGTCACCCCAGGCATGTCAATCAATCCTTTCAGAGTTAAACAGCAGGGCCATGAAGAGGGGCCAGAATTCTTTGCTCTATGGTTCACATTGCTTGTTCTTTTGAAAGCAATTTATTTTTTTAGAGGTACAAAAATTTGCCTCTTTCTCAAATTTTCTATAAAGAACATGTCTTAATTCTTTAATTAGAAAAGACATTTTTAAATTAAAAAAAATCCACTTCTCATTTCTACTTTGTGTGAAGTTTTTCTTAGAAACGGATCTTTTTACAGGGCTACTGCAAGGAGGTAAAAGAATATGTTAGATAAAGACTAGAAGGTAATAAGCAAAAATGAGAATAGTAATACGAGAGTAGTGATATAACTGGAACCCACTCAGGCGTCAGCATCTTTTCAATAGCTCCCAATACAATTCTAACACAACCACAGTTGGGAGCCTCTAGGCAAGAACGGTGTGGCCAGGGCTTTCTTTACATCTAAACTTCAAAAAACATTAGCGCTGTATCATTTTTTCGACTACAAAAGAAATGCTTAAAAGACAGGTCAACAATCTGCAGAGGAGTAGAAATGTTTAAGAAACCTCTGGTGGGATAAGAGGAAGCCAGGGTTAGGACTGGTTGGAGAGTAGGGCTCTCCTGTTTTGTTGAATCATAACTGACTTTATCATGGTCTTACACAGAGCACCTGCACAACCAAAACTCAATGAATTAGTAACTAGTACATTGAGAGCTTTCTTCCTGCTAGTCAAAATTAGGACCCATTTGGGTAAACACAACACCCAGTTCACATTTAGGACTCAGTTCTCACTTATCCTTCAAAAATCTGTCACTGGGCATAGAGACCCTAAGGCCTTATAAAAATGTAAGATATTACATTTGGTAGTTAACATGGTAGTTTTATTAGGAAAGCCTCTCTAAGATCATATCACAGATCTGGGAAGACACCTTCAAATACAACAGAAGAGGGTTAAGAGATTAAACTGTGGAGCCAGACTACCGGGGTTCAGAACTTGGCTCTTCTATTCAGTAGTTCCGCGACCTTGAGCAAGTTATTTAACCTCTGAGGCTTGTGTCTCCCATGTGTTGCTGTGAGGATTTAATGGATTAATACACATACCAAGCACTCAATAAGTGGCAGTTCTATAGTAAATAATATATGAAGAGCAATTAGTTTCAACGTCTCACTTTAAATATTACAAACTACTAATGTTAAACTACCAAATGATGAGGTCTGCGAAAGATGAGCTCAATAAAAATAGGATGCAACACCAAAACTAGGTCTGTGTGTTCCTGTTTCATAGAAAAAAAGCACAAGTTACTTGATCATGGCCTGCATTTCAGCCGTCTCTCCAAGTTACCGAGGCCTAAGCAGGTAACCCAATCTATAATTATTTGATTTACTGATTTAATATTCCTCTCTCCCCTACAGAAGGTAAGCTCCATGAGAACAGACACCCTATCAGTGCTTAGAACAGTGCCTGGCTCATGGTAGGTGCTCAATTAATAACTAAATGAGTGACCCGCAGAAAAACAGTAAAACCCTAACCTGCTCAGAAAATCAGCAGAACAGATAAACCAAGGTGGGGGAGAGGGGTGGGATTAGTGATCAGAAGTTTTTTCAAAGTTCTAATTCTGAGATTATATGATTTTAGTTGAATTAGTAAGATCTTCTTTTATGTACTTATCACCGGTATAGGAAAAAAAAACAGAAAAAGAAAAAAATCCCTACGATTAGAGCCCCTGAATCTCCTGTTTTAAACCTTGAAATGCCACTGAGAGCCACTGAGCTAAAGAAGAAATGCCTTCCAAAGGCATTTTTTTTCCAAGGGCAATCAGTGGCTCTGGACTGGAGTCTTGCACAAAGGCAAACAAACAGCCTGAAACAGCAGGCTAACTAAAGCCTGGCCTGGCTTGCTTCTTGTAGCTCCCAGCGGGGAAGAGCACCCTTCACAGAAGAAAGAGCCCAACACACCTTCGACCTTTAGTCAAGGTCTCGGAGGGGTCAGCCTGGTAACCCCAATCCTATCCACTCCTAATGAACTGGGTTTCCAGGCACCATTTCACTGAAGGGAGTCAGGAACTCCAACCGAGGACCAGACAAGAAGCATTTTAACAAGATTCTGAAATCTCTGCTTCCTCTCTATGCCTGGTAACTGTGTTCTTTCCCATCTACTCTCCCTATATCTCTTGAGTCTGCAACATGGAGGGAGTAAGCTAGGGCAATTTTGAGACTGGGTGGGGAGAAAAAACTCAAAGTAACCATCAAAAGCTGGGCCTTGCTGCAATGTGGGACCAGTGTAGGCCCAACGGATAGCTGGGCACCTCCCATGGCCCACCAGGAGCCCAGCAGCCAGGACGGAGTGAGCACCTAACAGAACACACACCCAATATGGCTTGGAGGTGCTTCAAACACAGACACATCATCTTTTGGTACTACCCTGGGACCTTCTCTCCCCTACTCAGAATCCAGGATCCATTTGGCAGATATGTGGAGGGACCATGAGGTCAGCCTTGAAGACAAGTTGTTTTTCCTTTGTGGCACTGATAGTCTCATTTCCAAGAGTCCCACACTCCTTAGTGCCTTACAGAGCACACAATACAGAGCAGGGATTCAATAAATTCTTAGACTTGGAAGAAACTTTAAGATTCTGTCTCAGAAATCCTTCCTTCAGGTAAAAGAATGGGAAAAGAAACCTGTCCCTTCTCAGCTCAAAGATGGTGGAAAAACTGGGGCCTTTGTCTAACAAAAGGCAATTCTCGATTTCCTATCAGCTCATTTCTTATTCCCATACCACACCTCTAAAGAGGCTATTACTATGATGCCCCAAAAGACAAAGGATGAAAACATGTCTGTAAAAAGCTGAGTTTTCTGAGTGGGTCGGGGGTGAGTAGGGGACTAGCTCAATTGTTAATATCACTGGGCAACAGAGATTTGGCTGTCCCCACCCTCTAAGGCCAAACTCAGCTCCACAAACCCTGTAAAGCATCAGTGCCACTCCTCCCCTTCGAGTCATATCAGGCCTGGAGTCAAGGGTCATGCTGTTTCCTAGGAGCTACCAGAGTTACAGACCAGAGGCCTCAGGAAATAGCAGTGGTGAAGGAAAAAAAATCTGAGATAAGAAAGAGGTTCAATCAGAGAATACAAGGAGGTGGTGAAGCTGCCAACAAAGCTTTGGGGTCAAGTGTTCTTACCTGCAAGCTTCAAATGCCAGTCCACCACTGAGACCCAAACTACATTCCGAGTCAGACCCGCTTTCAGTGTGTTTTCCAAAGCCGTTGGTCACGCCTGCCAAGGACACACAGAGTGAGTGAGCCTGAGTGCAGAAAACCCTTTCCTTTGACACGTGCTGCAGTGTGTGAGCCACCCAGGGAGGGCTCAGTGAGGAGAGGTGGAAAGAATGGCTGTGCCTTCCCCTGTGGAAAATGGGTCTTGGGCAGCAGAATCTGAGAAAAGTTTGAGGAAAATGTCAGCTAGGGCAATGAGCAGACACTGCATTTCTCTTCCCATATTCAAGTTATACTTTAAGGAAAATATAACACGTAGCTTACTTGGGCTATTGTCATTTAGCTACAAAGGGAAATATCAAGACTTCCCAACTCCAGCTGGCTCATAAGTCCCTATATCTGCTTCTCATTTCAAGCCTCGATTATCAGGGAGTCTCCTCTGCCTCTTGGGGAGCCCACCCGCCTGGCCTCTTCAGATAAACACTCACACACCCTATCCATCACACAGCTGGCAACGCTAGCTTCATTCTTTTGAGATGGTGTCAGGGGAGGTTGGGGCAGGATAAAGGCTGTGTCGACCACACCCGGAGATATTAGCTGGGTTTGTCAGAGTTGAGGATGCAGGTTCTTTTCAGCAGAACTAAAGCAGACCAAATCCTCCCGGGAAGGGAAGTCAGAATTCTCTGGGTTCTAGAGTGCTGAAATACAAGTCCTTTTTCTTCCTTAAGCCTTGACCCATCCTTTTGTGAAGATAATACCTTTTTACTTATAGAGGATGCTATTAAGTATGAATGAGAGGTTTATTTATAGCAGGAAGCCCTTCAGAGACAAATAAGGACTACCTGCTCATCCCAGGGACAAGTCTCATCTCCCATGAAGCCTTCAGCTCTCCTCTCTAACTACCTAATTCTTAACCACAATCCAGAGTCCTACAAGTCTGACAGCTGAGTCAAGACCTCTAAGTTATAGACACCTTGGCCAGAAAACTGTGAGGAAAGTCACACCCATAAGAGTAGGTGTCTAAGCCAAGATATCTGGACTCTGAGCTAGCTCTGCCTCTAACATAGTGACCTCAATTTAAATCTCCAAAGCCAGCTGTGCCTTAGGTGCCTCATCTGTAAAAGATCAACACCTGTTTTTGTGAGAGTCAATGAAGATTTTTCAGAAGTATTCCTGAGCGTCAGGGAGCTGGACTGTGCAGGAGGAATAGATTCTAACAGTATGCCCAAGCAGTGGGCCTGCTCAGGCTGAATGAGGCTGATGTCCAGACCTATCACTCAATGGCAGGACTATTTAGTGCAGTGTTCTCAGTGCTGTCTGGCTGTCCCTGATATAGCTGAGAGGATGGCAACAACCATAACTGCTACCTTCTACTGCTATATGCCAAGTGCTTATACAGACTATTTCCAATCCTCAGAGCCCTGCAAAGTAAGTATCATTAACTCTATATTAGAAATAAGAAAACAGGCTCAGCGAGCCTTTCTAACTTGCTCTAGTTAATTAATTTGATACATGGCTGATAAAAAGATGCAATTTGAATTCAGGGTTGCCTAACTCCAGGCCTCAAGATCTTGCCTCAATATACCAACCTATTGCCCTAATGCAGGGAAGTCTGGGCCAGACGGGAAAGGAAGATATTGCTGGAAATAAAGTGTCAGGAAGGAAGAGAGAAAGCATGTGCTGGCCACACAGCCCCAAGCCACTACATAAAAGGACATGAGAGGGATATGAGGAGCAACAATCAAGAGCAGGTCTCTCCCCATCAAGCAAGCTGGCCTTCATATGCCACCAAAACTCAACTCCTCTGGCAATGGAGGGCCTGCACATCCAGGCCCACCTCGCTCATCCAGCCTTGGCTCCTGATGCTCCGGGAAGCCCCTCTCCAATCTATCCTTCATAGGGACTCTGTCCGTGTTTCCATGCACCTGGGTCTAAACCCTTTATCCCATCTTTGTATCCCACCCTTATCCCTCAGGACCAGCTTAGGTAGTGCCTCTTCATGAAGACTTCCCAACATCTCCACTGGTGCTGTCACCTGACACATAATCACATACTGTCCAGCACTGTGACATCTCTGCTCTTCAGGAGACCATCGAGTCTCCTCCACTACAGTTAACTCTTCCAGAGCTGAAACTGAGTCTGAGCTATTACCCGCCAGTGACCAGCTGGTGCTGGAAACGCAGTAAGGATTCTTTAGTGACCAAGCCCCCATTTTCTACTTCTGGGACTTCATCTCCTACTACCCTCTGGCTCGCTCTGCTGCAGCCACATTGGTTCCCTCACTGTTCCTCAGACATGCAGGCATGTTCCCACTTCCAGGGCCTGTGCATTTACTAGTCTTTTTGGAATATTCTTCCCCTAGTTATCCAAACAGCTCACACCTTCACCTCCTTCAGATCTTTACTCAAATGTTACCTCCTCAGAAGGCCTCCCCTAGCCACCCTCTGTAACACCACCCCAAGGTCCCCTATACCCCTTCCCTGCTGGATTTTTCTCAATTTTTAATACAAAATATAATTCACTCATTTGCTTTTAATGTATCTCCCCTAGAAAGGAGATTCCTCCCCACCCCCAGTACCTAGAATAATGCCTGACAAAACTATCTGATGAATGAGCTAAAATGAAAATAGGACCCATTTTACCATATGCAGCTTTGTATCTCCCTCAAGGCCCAAGAGACCCCCAGACACAAATTAGCCGTCTCAAAATACTTGCTCGAAGCCTATTTCCCCGGCTACTACTCAGGCCCAACTGTGAGCTATGGAGCCTTCAATGCTACTATTGGCATCTGCAGAGGCCATTAGGGAGGCAACTGATGGGCGGCAGCGGGGAGGGGTGCTGCTGGCAAGGCAAAGCAGGAAAGCAGATGAGAAGTAGCGAGAGAAGTCACAGGCGGGGTCACCTGTTTCTTCCTCCTGCTGGGGGGATCTCTCCCCATCACTCTCACTACCGCTCCTGCTCCTCGGCCGCTTCCGGGAGTGCCGCTCATCCTCGATGCTGGCAGGAGAGGCGGGAGAGCCCACTGCACCATGGTCCTCGCCATTCTCCAGCGCCCGATCTGGGCTCCTCTGCAGCTTAACCCCATTCTTGGCCTTCTTGAAGAGGACTGAGGTGCGGCGGCCCACACCACTGAGGGAGGCACTGGCAGGGGTATCGGGGGCCATGAGGGATAGTCTATTGATGCCATTGTCACTGAGCAGGTGTTGCAAGGGCTCGTTCCCTAGCTGCAGAGGTGATTTTTCCAAGAGCTCATCTTCTTCTACCTTTCTGGGCTTTAGGAATCGGCTTGGAGGTTTGCTATCATTGATGGGTTTCAGAGTGGGGGGGTCCGGAGGGGATTCTTGCTCAGACAAGGAAGGTGCAGGCCCAGTGGGCTCCAGGGTTGGTGGGGGAGGCAGTTTGGAGTCATCTGTTAGAGAAAAATAGAACCTGCTTGAACATTTTAGAAAAAGTCTGCCCCTACAAGCCAGATAATGACACAGATTACCAAGAACCAAAAGCATGAGCATTATAAGGCTTGAGAAGCATCCCAGGTCTCAGGTCTGAAATGAAGAGAATGTAGGACTAAGTTTGATCGACTAGTAGTTCTCAACCTTGGCTATGAATTAGGATCGCCTAGCAAGTTTCTTAACCCATTTCCCATTTGCCCCGAGAACATTCACCGGCAGTGCTCACGGCTACAGCATTTACCCTGAGATAACTCATGGATTACAGTCCTAACCTTACTCCCACAGTTTGCCACAAAATATCTTGCTTTTATTTTCATATCGCTCTAGTATATCCACAGTCTTTGGAAACAAATGACATCACTCTATTTATAGCATTGTTTTAGTAGTAGTATTTCCTTTTACAAGATATAGTAATTCTCAGTCGCTGAAAATGTCAAATCCTAGAAAATGTAGCATTCCTACACATGTTAACATCGTGCTTGAACAGTTGTTAGCCGAAGATTCATATGATGAATCGATTTATGTATACATTTCTGTTACATTAGGATTAGAGACAAGTTGTTTAGAAATAACTCCAAGAACAGTTTTTATATTTTATTTTCACATTGAAAACCAGTCAGATTTGTTTGCTTCAGCCTCGAAGAATGTGTTTATGTAAAATTAAATGAACGTTGGCAGCAAGTTGTACTTTTTTTTCTAAATGAGAAATGGGTTAAAAATTTCACTGCCGAGGTCCCATCCCAGACCAAACCTATAAAGATGGGATATTGTTTCTTTACGCTTACCAGGTGGGTCTGATGAAGTGAGGGTTACAAACCATTGCTCTACACTCGAGAAAGTTGAAAGCCCCGTTCAATCAATTAAGTAAGTCTCAGCTTCGCAGATTAGGGGTCTCTTTATACTCTCTTTAGACTCAAGTGTTTTCCCACCTTTCAATGTATTTTGTTTCATTATCACCCAAGTGAAGCAAGTAGGACAAGCAGAAAGAAAAGGTTTATAAATATGGAAAACTGAGACAAAGTAAGTTAAATCTGTGATTTCCAAACATCTCTATTCACTTACCATTTTGATATTTTTCAAAATTGAGACTTCTAAGATATATCCCAGACTTCTCTAATCTGAATCTCTGGGAGGTGAGCCCTGGGAATTTTGTTTGGAAACCCTCTAGGAGAAACTGTTGCAGCTGGACCACTGTACATGACTCTGTGCTGCCAAAGCCCAAGAGTGGGGATACCGGTGGCATGCTATCTGCCACATGAGGACTTGAGAAGAATCGCAATGGACATGAAGCCCTCTAATGCCAAATGTGACCTCTCAGCAATGCCCCTATTCTCTTCCAACCTAAAATGGGCCATTCCTTGCAATCATCTCTAACCTCTAGAGATAACTCCCAACCTTTTGAACTATGTGGATGGCAGGCCCTTCAAAGCCATAGGCTCAGATCCAAAGACAGGTAGCAAAGAGACAATTCTGTCCCCAGTGAAGCAGGGTGAATGGGAAGCAGCTCTGAGAATCACTTCTCCAGCCGTCTTTTGCAGTCTGGCCTTTTTGCTTAGGATGGACCTATAGACTCAACCAGCTGGGGTCAAAGCCATGAGGTAGCTTGAGAGCCCAGACCATGTTTAGGATCCTTCTTTTCTGTGCCTCCACACCACAATTTAAGCTGCTCTAAGAGCTTCTCTACATGATGGTATGAAATGAGCTGATGTTTAACTGCTATGTGTAATAAGACTATGTCAGGTGCAAAACACTGAAATGCTTCTTTACTGGTTAGTGAACAGCTGCTGGGCCCCAGCATGTGAAACTCCGTGAATATGCCCACAATTTGGCAACTAAATATCTACATCAGTGAACCTCAGGAGCCAACTCCAATACAATGGTCAATATCTACTCTGAGTAATCAATTTTGGTCTCTACCGATTGCTAAATGTTTTGAATGTCATTCCTGGGTACACATACAACTGTGAACCCCTCTGAAGGCTTCTGCTTGCCCATAAAGATCAGACCTACACTCAGGAAAGGATGATTCGACTATGGGATTTCGGTTTAACCCTTACTCCCTATCCTGCCTGCTCGTGACTATCTCTCACCTCTGTCCTCATCGTCTTCTGGCTCCTCCTGCGGAGCCTGCTCCAGCACAGCAGCATCCTCCTGGGGCCCAGCTGGCAGCTCCCCGTTGGACACAGTCTTGTTCAGTGAAGGGGGCTGTGGTGGTGGCGGCTGCGCCAGCTTCTGCCGAAGAGCATTGATCTCCCGGCGCAGCAAGCGGACGCGGCGGGTCCGGGCCCCACTGGACCGCATGGCACTCACTAGGTCCAGTTTCTCCAGCAGCTCCTTCAGCTGCACCTCTGGGGACAAATGGGCCCGGTTCTCTGGGATGAGGATGTTGTCCACTGCCAGGAAGAAGGGAGGACAGAAGGGGCTGAAGGACCCGCCCAGCTCAGGGCAAGGGGAAGGGCTGAATCCTTTGGATGCAAAATATTCTCCTGGAATGCCTGGGCCAGTGGCTTCTAGCAGCATCACTGTGGGGCCTTGGCCCTGGCACCACTGCTGCCCAGAGGGCAGACACAGGGACAAGGTCAGAATCTGGGAAACATCTGCAGGAAGTAGTTCACAGTCATGATTACGGGCTCCATGGAACAGGCATGAGGCAATCCCCCGGCCCGAGTGACTGTTTGGTTGTTGGCATCGAGAAGCAGAGAGCAGGGGTAGGCAGAGCATGGGGCTCAGAGGCAATTCCATTTTTGGTCCTCTATCTGCACTCTTCTGAATGAGCCAGACGTACACCAGGATTGCACTCCGCCTGCCCCATGCTCCAATGCCACACAGAGGGGGTCCAGGGGAGAAAGACCCGGTGAAGCTTTAGCTTTTCAAATAGACAGCTACTACCTGATTTCCCTTTCCTACCATTCAAGAAGTACTCAGTGAATTAAATTTTAATCCTTGAAACTATTCTGGCCACAAGCAGGTATATTCCAGCCTGTGCCTACCCTCAGCTTTGCTTCTATAGCCCCAAGGCCCATCCCGATCCCTGGCTCTCTGAGCTCTGTCCCTGTGCCTCAGCCTGGCCCCTCTCCTCCCCACCCATCCAGGCTTCTCACCGTCTTCCCAGGAAAAGCGGTAAAAGTCCTCCAATTTGGGTGACTCAGGCAGGTGGGTGCCCCTCTCGGGGTCATAGCCGATGTTCTCTGCCTGCCGCCGGGCATGCCGCAGGATGGCCCCTCCCAGGTCCCGCAGGCGGACAGCTGCTCGGTGGAAAATTGTGTCTTTAGCATTATACTTCATGCAGTTGGTAACTATAAGGTTAAAGTCCTCCTCAAACTCCTCCAAGGTGCGGTACAGATGGGACTCCAGCTTCCGCCTCATAGTAGAAAAATCCATTGGCTTGGATATGAATTCCAGGTAATCTGGAACCTAAACATATAAAACCTGTACAATTACAACAACCATTTACTAGCCAAACAGGCATACCCGTCACCGATACTGTTGCCTCCCTGTTTTCTGGTTTGGCCATGCCAGGCTCACTCAGAGCCCCAGGGCCCTGGCCCACCCTAACCTGCTGACCCCTCACCATGGGTAAGTCTACTAGCCTTGTCAGACACCCCCAGGTTTTGTACATCCTGAGGCCCAATCCCCTCTGGGCCTACTCAGACCCTGTTTGCAGTTCAAGAGGGGCTCACTATTTAGGAGGTGGCTGGGGGGGAGACTTGCCTCACTCAGGTTGACGGGTTCAGCGAAGATGTGTGCAGGATCCTTCTCCTGCAGCAAGTCCAGTGTTGTCCTCAGCAGAACGTTGAATGGCATCAGCTCCAGCTCCATGGCAGCCTGCTGGACCTTGATCTGTGGGTTAGGTGGGGAGAGATCAGGACACCCCCCAATTTCTGCCAAGAGGCACTGAATTTTTTCTTGATAAACTTGACTTTTATCAATCATGCAAAACATATTTTCATAGGATGTTAAGCTGACCAGTTTATGAGGAACTATCACCCAACCCACAGCCTAGAAATAATAGCAACTGCCATTATGTGGATGTCTCCTATGTATCAAGCATCATATCAAAACTTAAAGTAATAATAATTATTACTTTTGAATTAAGCAGACCCGCTCAATTCAAACCCACATTGTTCAAGGGTCAATTATACAGCTGACCCTTGAACAACATGGGTTTGAATTGAGCGGGTCTGCTTATATGCAAATTTTCCCAAGAAATACTATAAATGTATTTTCTCTTCCTTATGATTTTCTTAATAACATTTTTTCTCTAGCTTACTTTATTGTAAGAATACAGTATATAATACATATAACAGAAAATGTATATTAATCAACTATTTATGTTGTCAGTAAGGCTTCTGGTCAAACAGTAAGCTATCAGTAGTTAAGTTTTGGGGGAGTCAAAAGTTACATGCAGATTTTAAACTGCACAGGGGGTAGGCACCCCAAATTCACGCATTGTTCAAGGGTCAACTGTAATAACAGTTAACACGTTTACAGTCCTTACTAAATGCCAAGTAATATTCTAAGCATTTTATGTAATATAAGTAAGTACATGGGATAGGTACAGGAGAGATATTTTACAAAAAGGAAACTGAGACAAAGAGAGACTAAGTAACTGACTGGCCCAAGGTCACACAGCTAATAAGGGGCAGAGCTGGGACTCAGTCCCGGATGGTCTGGTTCCAGTGTGTGCTCTTCACAGATATGCCACACTGCCTCTCTATAGTACCTCAGTTAATCACAATAACCCTGAAGGAGAAACTTACTATCCTCATTTTACAAATATGGAATCTGAGGTTTGGGAAGAGTATAATGATTTGTCATTTGCCCAAGGTTACCCCGCTGGAAAAGAACAGAGACAAGATTTGAACACAGGTCTGACAGTCCAAGGAGCACACTCATGATATAAAATGTTCCTTGGGCTAGAATTCCCACCTAATGTGCTGAGATATTGATCCTGTTGGCCCTTGGTGTGTCTGGATTGGCCAGAGCAACCAGGGCTTCCAGGCTCACCCCCTCAGGCAGCAAGCAGCTGCATGTATTTACAGTAAGTAGTATGCTGTACAAATGTTATTTTCTCTGTGCGCCCTAATGTAAAAAAATTGGGAAGCCATAGATTAGACTATGAAAAGTTCCTGCCTCTCAGCTACATCAAAAGAGGCCTGCCTGCTTCCTTTTCTCTTTCATTTCTCTGAACCAGAGGCAGGAAGAAAGGCCCAGCTGTGGAACCAGGCCTGGCATGGCACAGACAGTTTGAATCCACAGAGAAAGTCCTTAGATGTTTTCCACGGCCATCTATGCTAAATATGGCAAGAGCTGTCCACTCTCATAAGTGGAAACTCAGGCTATAGGCCTACAAGAGAAGGGATCATGCTGGAGCTGAACAGTGAAGCGGGAGTTTGGAGAAAGACGGAAAGGAACATCTTTAACCCAGGCCTTTGAAGCATGCGTGTAACAGCTGCTGTTCCTGAACCAGAGAGAACAGTTTTGGCTCATCATCCATTCAATTAATAGTATTTGCTCTCTGCCACGTGTACAGCACTTACAGTAGACACTTCAGGGAAACAAAGAATATCAATAGCAATAATGATGATAGCAACTGACTCTATAACCCCTATGTGCCGAGCACTGTTCGATGCTCTTTATATATACAAATCATCTAATCCTCACAAACTACCTTATGAGGTAGGTTCTATTATTACCCCCATTTTATAATTGAGGAAACTGAGGTATAAGGAGATTAAGCAACTTACTCAATGTCACACAAGTAGTAAGTGGCAGAGCCAGGATTCAAACCCAGGCAGTCTGGTGTCACAGTTCATATTCCTAACCTCTATGCTACACTACCTATCTCAATAGTCTCCATGCTCAGAGGCCTAGAATTTCCTCTAGAGGTTGAAAAATTTAAATGATTCAGGACCATAAGTGTTTAAGGGCCAACTGAGAACTCTTAGAAGTCCCCAGGCCAGAGGTGATGCCTGTCAGAATGCTCTGAGAAGCTTTTGAAAATACTCAAGGCCTGGCTTCCCCTAAGAGTCCCTGGGTCAGAAACTCCAGAGATGGGCTCAGGCATATGATAACAAGCTTATGCTTGAGGCCACCAGAAGCCAAACCCCAGTTACAACACAGTAGCAATACACCCAATGCAGAGTATGCAGGCTCATAGTGCTGGGCAGGAAAGGAAAAAAGTTGGCACTAGGCAGAGGCTCCAGGTCTCCCTATAACATACTGACAGAAGAAAAAGTTCTTGAACAAGAGCCCTAAGGCTCAGAGTTCTTCCTCACCTGCTCCCTCTTGAGCTTCTCTCTTTTCCGAATCAGTTCAATAAGCAATCGCGCCCGTTCCAAGTCGTGCCGGAGCTTCTGCCAGTATTTCAGCTCCTCCTTCACTGCACTTGTTTTTTCGTCCTGCTCTCGCTGCAGGAGGGAAGGGAAAGGAAGGAGCTAGGTGCAAAATCCTCTCCCTGTTCAAGCTTCATCGGGCCTCGGCAAGTAAGAGCCCCAATCCCTTCCTTGAGCCACAGTCCCTGAGAGCCCTTCCACTCCCTCTCCACCCCATCCTTCCTCCTGTGCTTCCCTGACCTTATAACAATGTTTCTTCATTGCTGCACAATAACCACTGCTGCTTCACCTTAACCTTGGGGAAACTAGAACAGCTGTGCCCCTCAGGGCTGGAAAGAATTTCCAAAGGAAACTAACAGACACCTCGAGGTGAAAGGACTTTCACCCTAGAGCTTCGACTTGGCTAGAAAACAAAATATTCTTACTATGAGCTTATACTGACTGACCTGAACATATTTTAAAACACAACCACTACCACCTAAAACATGACTCCCGTCCTAGAAGAGGTTATAGTGTGGTTGGGGGAAGCAAGAGGCTCAGACTTGGATACACAAGGGGGTAGTAGCATAAAGACGACAAAAACTGATCAGATAGACTGAATATAAAATGCTGAGAGAGGATAGAAAATAGAGAAGATCTGAGTGAGCTGGGTAAGGTAAGGAAAGGCTTCCTGGGAGAGGCAATCTTACTAGGTTTTTCACATGTAGTGATGGACATGGATGACTAAAGCAATAAAGCCGGCCTCTTTTGGAACCAAAGGGACCAGAGAACAGAAGTGTGGAGACAGAATTAGTGATTCTTTGCTTGGTGAGAAAAATGGGCTGGCCAGAGCAGAGAGGCTGAAGAACCACAAAAGCCAAGGAAGACCCAGGATCCAGCTGACAAGAAGCCTCAAATGCCAGGCAAAAGAGCCTAGACATGGCCTGCCTAGAGAGAGGGAATACATTCTGGAAAAGAAGTGACAGGATGGAAAATGGTATGTAAGTCATTATCAGTTATAGCGCAAAATAAGAATTAAGGGTTAGTGACAACCTAGAAAGCTATTGTTGAAATTAAGATGACATGGGTGAACAGGGTAACTGGAGAATGGAGACAAAAGGCCATATTCTGATAAATTTCTCCAAAGAGCTCAGGGGATAATTAACTGTAGCTTGTTATGGAGGGAAGAGGCAAAAATAACTCTAAGGTGGGGAATATCTGAGGCCAGGAGGGAGAAGGTTTCATGACAACAATGGGGAAGTGCGTTTACTGAGAAGAAGGAAGATAAACTTAAGAGCTACTGCCACATTATTTAAAACAATGAGAGTGAACAACTACTCCAGGCAAACAGGCAAGCAACAGAGCTCCTGGAAATGTTATCATTAAGGAATACGAAGTGGGACGGGCACAGGGTGCAGTCTGTGGGGGTGTAGGAGGTAGAAAATGGTGTCACAGAGAAGCTCTAGGACAATGTGATCATGGTGTCAAATGTAGCTCAATGGTCAATAAAGTAAGAATCTGAGGAAAGACTTGTTGGACTGGGAGGCAGTTGCTGATGTTGGAGGGGAGCCTTCAGGAGAGCATGTGGACCATTTTGAGGAAGGACCAGATACAGACATGCACTTCAAGACTTTAGTTACAAAAGACAAAAGTGAAATCAGACAGAACACAGAGGGCACCATTGTCATGTGAAGGCTTGCTTCATCTCTGGAGTAGCAGTGTGGGAATACTTAAAGGCAGAAATAAAGGAGCAAGTAAAGAGGGAGAGGGAACTAAAGATGATTTAAAAAGTCTCTCGGGAGGCCTCTACCTTCTCAGAAAACACTAAACATGTAGCAACTCCAGTTGCTAGTGGCTAAAAGGACACTACAACTGTGCAGGCAGTGCTCTCCAACTTAGATGGTAAATTGTATATTTTCTATGAAACATGTTTTGGCAGATAGCAGTATAGTGTCTTGAAGAAAGTGTGCCTCTTCCTAATTCATACAATGTGGCTGCCTGGCTCTCATTCAACCCACTTTTTCCTTTCTGCCACATCTAAACGATTTTCCCGACATATACAGAAAGTTGGGGTTGCTTTCCACTCTCCCCTAGAATTTGCTCCAAAATCGAGCCTTTCCCATCCAGGAGAAGCTATCTGATCTAAAGAGCTCTGTAGTGCTGCAGGTTGTTCCTGGAAAAGAAGTGAGAGGATGGAGGCAAAGGCTCGACAAGGGCTCGGGAGGAATGCCCCAACCATCACTCCTTCTCCTCCACTCTCCACCTCCTTTACTCCACCACTTTCGAATCACCATTTCACCTACCTGCTCGGCATTTCTTTGGGACTGCAGGTGGGAGTGCAGGCGCCTGATGAGGGGGACACCATTCCGTGCCTGCCGTTTCAACAGCCAGTAGTTGTGAAGCCGCTGCATGAACTGGTTTTTCCTCTGAAAGGAGAGACCACTACAGATCTTGTTCAACCTTGAGTAGAGGCACAGGGAAGTGAAAGACAGGGTCAGTAGGCAGCCCAGATTATAGCCTCCTATTCAGACCCAGGTTCACTTCCAAACCTTATAAAGGAAGACAGAATAAAGTAGCCAAATGCCTCACCTCAGAGGAATGCTTGAAAAGGACAGCAAAGTTAAGCAGCTTCAGCATATTTCACCTGACTTTCTACCTCCTGCACTGCAGTCCCAATTTTTCAAAAGAACCCTCTCCCAGAAACCCTGTTTCCTGTGGTCCTGGACTCCTGAGAAACAGGCCTGTGACCCAACACTCCCAGCCTTCTCCTGATAAAGGCAGCAAAAGAGAACAGGAACTTGAGTAAACTATGGGCAATGTGGTCACTATTTTCTGTGGCTGAGGCTCCCACCAAACCAGGGAGTAGTCCATAGCCAAGACAGAAGGAAAACTAGTAGGAGCAGTGCAGGCTTCTGAGCCCAAATGCAACTCCTTAGGTTTGTCTGATTTCAGATTTTTCATTAAAAACCTCAGCAGCCTAAAAATGTCCAATTCTGAACCAAATTAAAAAAAAAAAAAAGAATATAAATGTATAAGAGGATGGAGAATCTGAAAACTTAGCTGGCTAAACTACCCCAGAAGAGAAGTTTTAAGGTCAGGTTTTAAGCCAGTGATATGTGAGAGAAAGAGGTAGAAAAAGAGTTAATAAAAGCCTACAATCTCTGTCCTCATGTCCATACCATAAGGTGGGTATCATTATTCCCATGTTACAGAAGATGGAAAGGCAGTTTAGGAACAGAGGCTGAATAAATGGTCAAAGTCACTACTGCAGCTAATAAGATGATAGAGCTGGGTGGGATTTGAATCCACGATCTCTCTGCTATACCATGCTGTGTTTCATAATTGGTTATCCACCAGGTAATCAAGGCCTCAGTGCTCCTGTGGTGTTTCCAGTGCTTTCGTTTTCATCTCACTCTACTGAAAGGACAATAAGCATGGCTAAACAAGAAGGTAGAACCTAAGAAGGACAGGCATCTTGGACTGGATATTGCTCACCTTGGCCTTATGTCTTTCTATGGTCAGACTTTCCTGCCCCAAAGCCAAGCTTACAAAATCAAGGCCTAAGCCTTTCCCCAAAGGACAGATTCCCCCACCAACGCCCATGCCAAGCACACCTGCCCAGATGCAGGCAGCCCCCTCCCTCTACAACCTCTTGGCATGGAAGGTCCCAATAGCATTTGTGCAGGTAAGAAAAAGAATAATAACAAAATAGCAGCAGCAGCAGCCACTATTTATTGAGCACTTACTATTTGCCAGGCACTATGCTAAGTGCTTTATTTTTATTATTTATTTCTCACAACCACCATATGACAGTAGATTCATTTGCAAATAAATATACTAAGGATTAAAGAAGATAAGTAACTTGTCAAAAGTCACACAGGTAGTTAATGAAAGAAGCAGGATGAAATGCAGATCTGTCTGGTTCTAAGCCAGCATGCCATGCTGGCCTTTTCAAGAGACACAAGAGCAGACAGGACCGAAGTCAAGCCCAGCACAAAACCACCCTACAGGTAGGGGCTAAGCATTCAACCACTCACCTCAGAGAAGAGGGTTACGTAGAACAGCTGTGACTAAAAGATACACTTCCAGTTGACTGAATTCTAACTCAAGCCATGGTTTGCAACAAGAGCCTTGCCCTCCTGACCTTCTCCGCTCTTATTTTCTTCCCAGACTGACAAGTCTGGTTGCCTGTTCCCCTCATAGAACTCATTCTCCACTACCCTCTAGTACTTCTTTCTCCCAATCCCTCTCATCAAGAGAGACAAACAGCAGGTACAGAACCTAGAGGCATCATGAACTCCAGCTTGGGGTCCAGAATCTGCCACTTTTCCACCTAGTTCCAGCCCTTAGAACAGGACTTGGCATATAGTAAGTGCTCAATAAATATCTCATTGAATGAATAAAGGAATGAACAACTTTACCTCCCGTGGCCGCGGTTTCTTCATCTGGGGGTGTGGGAGAAGGTGTAAGGACTACATTAGATGAATATTAGATGAATAATCTCCAAGATTCCTTCCTACTCTAACCCTATATACTTATTAATGTGCATTACTTCTGAGATGAGCCCCCACTGGAAAATCTTCCGTCTCTTGCTTTTCTGCCAACCTCCCATACCTCCAACAGCTCCAGCTACCTCTCTGATGGTTTACAAGGTACACTGGTCTCTCTACACACTCAGTAGGGGTTAAGGTGGCTTAGTTACACAGCTAAACTGAGTGATCCTCTTTCTCCTAAATCTAAAAGCTTCTCAACAGGAGGACTAGCATGTGCCCCTAATGCCACCGCCCCCTCACACACTGTCCCCATCATTCCCAAGACCAAGCTTTCGGGACAGCAGAAACTTTTAATTGAGAAACAGTTGTTAGAAGTAGCTATATCACTGTAGGGGTTTTTGGAAACATGTGGGGAATGTTTGAGGTCATGACAAAAACCAGGCAATAAGGGAGCGGATGCAACTGGCACAAAGACCAGCGATGCTAAACATATAGAAATGCATGGGACAGTCCTAATAATGAAGAATTATCTTGTCCAAAATGCCATCTGTGCCCCTGTTGAAAAATACTGCCTTAGACATCATTTCCTGAGTTTATAAACAATTTGAAATGTTTGTCTCACCTCGAACCAAAGGAGATACATTGTTCTAAGGACACAATCAAAATCACAAATCAGGCTAGGCAAGCCCAGGGTCCAAAGGAGAAATTTGAGGGCACAGAAGAGAACAGATGTTCACCAACAGTGCTTGGGGAAGGAGGCCTGGCTCAGGGCCAACACCAGCCCAAGAAGAAACCATGAGTCCCTAGGGAGCCCTCAGGGCAGGCTCACCTGTAAGAGGGTATCTGAGTGACAGTGACCAAGGGGACAGTGGAGGGTGTGTCTCGACCCACTTCCTCTGGCTCCTTCTTGATCTTCTGCTTCAAAGTCATCTTGTTCTTCTTGGGCACTCCCTTGAGGGGGCTGCCTACTCCGCCCTGGCCTTCACCTTCCTCCTCCTCTTCCACCTCTTCCTTCTCTTCCTCCTCCCCACATCCCTCTTTCAGCCCTTCCTCATCTCCAGCCTCACTGAGGCTTCCGGGGGAGTCACCCTTCCTCCTAGCAGCGGCAGCCCCTGGTGGTGAGTGGGCCTCACAGTAGGCAGTCTTGCGCACTGTGAAGATGGTTCCATTGAGGCTGGTCTCACGCATGGGTTCAATCTTCATAAAGAGCCCAGCCCGCTGTGCACACGTCACATGGAAGGCTGTGTAGCAGTTTACCTTATGGCACTGGATGGCTGCACCCAGCCCCTTCTGCTTGCATATATAGCAGGTTAGTTTCCAGCGGGCAGGCGGGATGTTGTCAATGCCCTCAATGGGCTCCAGGAACACGGTGTTAGCAAAGCAGACTTCGGGGATCCAGATAGCACACACCACGTGGGCCCAGTGCCCATCACTGGTCTGTTTGAAGGCGCCACCTTTATTGGGGCAGAGGATGCAATCCACAGGCCGGGAGGGAGACTGAAGGCAGCAGCGGCAGAGCCACTGACCCTCAGGGATGTAGGGGACACCATAGCATTCCTGGTGTACAGCCAAGTTGCAAATGTCACAGAAGAGAATGACATTGCTATTGTGGCATTCATCATCCAGGCACACACAGCAGAAGGCGTCTTCATCAATGAGTGACTGTTGGGCCCCACTACTGCGACTCTCCAAGTATGACTCCTTCTCAAGCCGGTCCACCAGCAGCTCAAAGGTGTCTGCTGACACCAAACTGTGCCCATCTACTCGCCGCTTCTCATTCACCATGTCCAGCCAGGCAAGGTCCTCCTCATCCATGTCATACTCTACCTCTGCATCCAGGTCTTCAGGCGGCTTCTCAATGTAGCGGTAGTAGGCAGCAGGCAGCGGAGGTGCTTCTGGTTGACTGCCTGAGTCTACCATGCGGAAGCTGGGCTGCGGGAGGTGGAAGGAGGTGCCGGATGCATGCTTGGAGCAGGACTCCTTCTTTTTGCCCTTGGATGAGGGTTTTTTGGACTTGCCAGGGAACTGAGGCTGTTCACTGTTTTCCTTGTTACTATTGCATTCGGTGATATCCTGGGCGGTCAGCTCATCCTCTGTGATGATCTTGAGTGGGTCATAGATGCTGATTCGATGCAGACGTCCATCAATGTCCACCTCAACAATCCGCTGGGCCTGGGCATATGTCAGGGTTTCTCGAGTGGGTGAGCACTTGAGACTGTAGGGGGATGGGGAACGCCGGCCCTCGGCATTCTGCCGTGACTTCCGGCGAGGCTTCCTCATGGCACCTGGGAAACAAGGGGACAAGCCTAAGGAGAGAAAGCCAGGAGACCATGAGCATTCATTCACCCTTCCATCTGATCAAGCAGCCACCAACAAGACTGGCTGTTCCCTCTGTCTGAGCATCCTGCCCCTCACATGTCCACATAGCTTGCTCCTTTAAGTCTTCCCACAAACATCAATTCTCGGTGAGACCTCTCCTGACCACTCTATCTAAAATTGCAAATCCCTTTCTCCCACCAGCAATCTTTCATCTTGCTTTATCTTTCACTATAACACTCACCATCTTTTACTATGCTAATTTACGTATTTATCATGTACATTTGCTTCCTTCCACTAGAATGTAAGCTCCATGAGGGGAAGGATTTTTACCTGTCCTGTTCACTGCTATATCCCCAGCACCTGGAATGGTGCCTGGTCCCTAAGTAAGTACTCAGTAAATATTACTTAAATGAAAGGAGAAATCAAACATGATCCCTGTCTCCTAGGAGTTCTGTTTGAATGAAGAAGGAACAGAAAAGTAAACAAAGCATTATAATGCAACATGGGGAGAGATATAATGTTTTAATGATGTACATAAGGCTGTGGGACAGCTAACTATGTTGAAAAGGAGAGGGTGAGCAAAGCTTCAGAAAAGGACAGCGTCCACTTTCAAGCTTTGGACATGAACAGTGACCCCAACAAAGGATCAAAAATTCACAAGTCTACAGCCCTCCTACCATGACCAGAAACCCTATCCCCTGATTATGCATAGGGAGAAGGTGTGATGGCACAGGAAATGTCTATCTCATGCAGTCTAAGGACTTCGAACTACAGTATTCAGGGTTTTCTTTGCAAAAGGCAGCATTCAGGATGCACTGGCTAGTATATCTCTAAGCAGAAGCTCTGGAAGCAGCCCCAAGTGGCACTGAAGTTTTAAGTGACCTATCTGGGAACTTCATTAGACCTAAGGCCAAGGTGACTGGGGCAATACCTGAGGTAAGCTCTCAATACATTGTTACCTCAAAAGTCCCTCTCCTCCCAAATACTTACATCTAGTCCACCCTCGTGCAGCATAGAGAAAGCCCTAAAGTTTCCCACATCATTCTCTACATGGAGGGAACTATGACAAGCTCAAAGGACCTGTGGTAGGCAGTTACTGAGGCCATGACAACAAGGAAAGAACTTTGGGGATATGGTGCCCTGAGGTGTGGGCAGAGACTTGAAAGGGTATGAACAAGGAAAGGAATTCAAGAAGAAAAATAGTTTTGTCATCTTGGTTACAGGATCTTTATCCATAAAGTGGTTATGGTAATGATTAGCATATTTTTACAAACTACAAAGCCCTTTTATTTTTAATATTTCTCAAAACTAGTTTGGGAGGCAGAATAGATATTATCATATCCATTTTACAGATGAAGAAACAAAAGCTCAGAAAGTTGTCACTCAACTCCAAACTAGTAAAAGCTACAATTCAAACCCAGATCTCCTAACCTGCTCAACTCATCTCACTAGGAGGTAAGAATACCACAGAGATACCATTGTCTCATACAAAAAGAGGCTCTGAAGCAATCTAGGTTCTACTTTTGGCCCTGTATGATCTGAAGAAAGTCATTTAATCTCTGTGCCTCCATATTCCATCAGTAAAATTAAATCAATGAAATCTACCTCTTAAGGGTTGCTATTTGTTTATAAGGTATAATTAACATCCTTATTTAAAAGGCCATCCAATCCCAAAGTGTGACTGAAACAAACAAAAAACAATGTGGCTGAGGAGCAGTGCCAGGGAGAGAGCCACCCATTTGAAGCCAAGGAAACAGAATCATTCCAGCAATTCTGTCCAGGTTCCAGAGGCCCTTGAACCACTACTTGCCCTACAGATGCCAACTCCCTGGGGGTAGCCGGGGCCAAAAGACTTGCTTTGTGGCCCCCAATCCCTCAAGGGCACAGAGACCCTTGCAGAGGTGTGAAAATCTACCTCAGTAATAACTTGACATAGTCTAGAGAGGCTATGGCCCCCACCTTTGTTAAAGCCACTCTAAATCATTCCTGTTACTCCCCAGCAGCTCATGTATCTCTCCATCAAGCAGCAAGTATCTAGGGAGACCACTTCTGTCCTACTCAAGCCTCCAGACTCTGGGGGGCAAACTCTAAAAGGAAAGGGCTGCTGCTGAGTAAAATGAAATGAGTTTCGCCCACAAGGAGCTTAGTTTTTTGGCGGGAGTTTCTCATCCCCCACAGCCCTTCCCACATACACACCTCCAAATATCTCTAATACCCGCAGAGGTCTTTTCGTTATTCGCTGAGACCCCGGTCATCCACCCCACTCAGGTTCCAGAAGAATGAGTTTCTGCAATTAGATGGTACCCCCTGTACCCCACGAGATACTCATGAGACGTGGACCCCAGACAAGACTCCTGCCACTTTAAAGGGGCACCTCTTCCAGAAGAATCCTGACCCTTCGGAGGAGAAAGGAGGGAATAACACCACCTTCCCAAAGGGGAGGGGGCGAGCGCGCCAGAGACAGACTGAGGCGAAGTCCGACCCTAAGACGGAGAAAGCTAGCGCCAGCGAACGAGCGGGGCAGAGCCGAGTGCCCATTGGCCACCTCATCTGTCCGTCAGGGGAAACCGGGGTGGAAAGGGACGCTCAGGGGGTGGGACTCGCCTCAAGCCTGGCCAATTGGAGAGCGTGGCGGGGGCGGGGCTCAGCGGCTCGGCTTCCAGGGCTGGGGGGAAACAAGATGGCGGCTGCGGGAGGGGGTCCTCGCTTTTTCAGCTCCCCCCCTCACCCGCCTTCTTCCCCGCCGCCGCCGCCGTCGCTCCAGGAGAGGGCCTTCGAACCGTTCCCGCCCTGCTCGGGAAGCCCCCCCTTGCCTTCCCAACCCGCGCAGTCCCAGTTCCCCGCAGGCCCCGCTGCCCCCGCCCCTGCTCTGTCCAGCCCCGCTGGCGCCCCCATTACCTCAGCGGCCGGCCCGGCCCCACCGTTCCCGGACCCTGGGCGCGGACGGGCCGACCGTCGAGCAGGTCGGCGCGCCCTGGGGAGCGGAGCGCGGCCTCCTCCCGCGCTGGCGTCCGCGGCCACAGCCGTGCCCCCTTCCGGCCCGTGCTGGGGCCCCGGCCCGGCCGCCGCCACCGCCGCCGCTCCCGGGGGAGGAGGGGGAATGGAGCCGCCGCCGCCGCTGCCGCCACGGAGCCCGGCCGAGGGGAGGAGGGATCAGCCCCCAGGCAGGATCCGCCCCTCCGGCCTCCCCCCGCCACCTCCACCCCTTCCCTCGCTCTCTCCTTGGCTCCGCGGGCTCTCCCGCTGAACGGAGCGAGAGCGCGAAAGGGGGGAAACGAGAAAAAATCCCCCCGCCCGTGTCGGACGCGGCAGCGGCCGGGGTGGCGCAGAGGATCGCGGAGCCGCCGCCGCCACGGGGCACCGTCCCCGGTTCGGCCTCACGGTGGCGGTGCGGACGCGGCGGGGGCGCGGAGCAGAGACGGGTCTGCGCCCGCTGGGGCCCCGACTCTCCCCAGCCCAGTCTGCCGCGGGCTGAGCCCGACAAGAGAGCTGGGGACGTTCGGGTCTAGTTGGGAAAGACGGGGGTCCCTATTCTTGAGAGTGTTCAGTCGTCCCCTTCCCCTATGCCTGCGGGGCAGGCGGCTAAGGTTTTGGGTAACAAACCCCTTCCCGGAGCTAAAGGGTCCCTTCAACGGTTAAGCCAGGGCAGTCACTGAAGTCAAAATCGGTTTGTAGTTCCTTGGGGTGCGGGTGCCTGCTCTACTCCCAGAAAGTCGTTCCCCACCCCACCCCGTGCTCGGGTCCGGAGGACAAAGGTCTAGCGATGTCTGTCCCCTCCCCCAGTGAGGACAGCCGGGAAAGACCTGCCTCTTGTGTACAGGTGAGCGTCTTGTTCCCCACGAGGCATCTTTCTTAAAACAGACCTGACTTTTCGTTTTGCCATCCTCTCCCCTCTGTGTTTAAAAAGAGTAAACACAAAAGTTTGACAGTCTGCTTAAGGACGTCTGGTAACTCGTTTATCACTGTAGGCATGGGAAATACTCTTCTTAAACCTGATTTGGCTAGGAGTCGGTTAATTTAATGCGATAAGCGGCTTTGTAAAAGATGCTTGACAAATGGCAACTTCTGGCTTTCAGATGTAATCAGACTGGCTTTTGTTTTATAAAGAAATTTAAGAAGGGAAGAGGGCTCCTTTGCCATTCCCCTTTTGCCTCTAAATCGGAAAGCTTACCTGATATGACTGAAGTCTTAAGCACCAATATTTAATGATATTTATAAACGACGTATGGATAAACTGCCTTTAAATGTGAAGATGAATGACATTTTGAAAGTTTCTTCTGCCCACGCTGATGGTGTAGCTTGGTGTTACTTTCACAATTTCTTGCCTGGTTTTGATGATCAAAGACACAGATTCTAGCGTTAGAGAATGAAGACAAAGTCTTAGGATCCAAGTCTTCCAAATGTTTAAATTGAACGTACTGCTACTTTCGAAGTATAGGTATTCATTATCCTAAGAGATTTAAATATATTGTGTTTTGAATTTGAAAGTTTGGTGAAAAGTAATGAAGCCAATTTGTATTACAAAGATGTTTTCCCAATTACAGTGTAGCACCCTCTGGCAAAGTGATAGCAAAAATACTGTTAACCAGTTTTTTAAAAGAAGAGAGGGTGGCTTATGGAGCTAAGGGCAGGGCAATGTTTTGAAAACTGAAGATGAAACAGTATGAATTAATGTCAGGTGTTCTAAGGCTAGGGGGAATAATCATTTGGAGGGAAGGTGTGGAAGAAAAGATAATTGTGGAAGGGAAGCTGCAGGGGCAAGAATATTACAGTTACTTTTAGTTAAGAAAAAATAACCGAAGACTAATAGAAACAAGAATACTGAATTTCTTCTTTTAAAATGTGAAATATACCCATTTGCATATATGATTAGTAAACTTATTTCTTGATGGATGGTTTCAAAATTTAACACAATTCCATTTGTGTGGTTGGGAGCTATCTTTTTCCACTAAAATTAATAAATAAAACACCTTGAGAAAATGGATTGAGTTCCACTCATAACAGTAAGTAAAATAATGATTTTAATGCTGTTGAAAATGCATTGTTAACCTAACCTCTAGATTTTTCTATTCAGAGCTTTCATAGAAAGACCTTATTCAATCTAAGTGTTTCTCTTCCATTTTCAACTTCCACTTTCTTAATTGTAACGTTGCAGTTGTCCTCAGTTTTGTTTTTGACATTTTGAATTGGTTTCTGTTAATGTAACTGCATACATAACCAGTTCACTATGAAGTAATCTTAAATATAACATGGGACAATTATGTTATTAAAAACAAATTCAGAACATGTATCAAAAATACCAGAGGCTCTAAATTTCATTGATTTTAATCTTTAGCTATTTTAAAGAGTTTAAAGTCACCAGTTCCTGGCTTTTCCATTAAACCAAACAGCAATTAAGTTCAACAAACAGAGGCACAGATTCTAAATAGTAGTGTTTTTAAAATCCTGCGTTTCTAAGTAGAAACTAACTTAATTGGAGTAGAAGAATGTTTTTAACATTTAGACTAAAAGTGGAAACATGAATACAAAAAATTTCTCCCCCAATTTTTTTTTTCAGCATCTCAGGATCTGTTAGTCAACTCTTTACTATTACCATTAGTTTACCAAGGCAAGAAACCTCTGAAGGGTCAGACACAGTGCCCACTGGATTAATAAAATGTATATGATGAAAAGAAAATAGGCTTTGATTGATAAATTAGTTTTAATAGAATATTCCTTCCTTAGACCCAAGAGAATTTTGAAACCATAATTGGGAAGAACGTTGGAGTTTGGAATCATTGCAGTGTTTTTATACTGTAATGAAAATGGTTTAAGAATATAGAGTTTGCTTAGAAAACAAAAGTTTAGCTAGGCTAACAACAGGCTTTACATTGAATCCTATGGCCTCTAAATTTAATTGCATTCATTCCTATTACAGACACTTATTGAACACCTACCGTATGTCCAACACTATACAAGTTGCTTTGGAAAATGATGACAAAATCTCAACCTAGAAAGGGCCCAGTAATCATATGTAAACATAGAATGTATTTTTCCTTGACTTGACTAGTATGTGATCAAGAAGCAAGCTGGAAACAACTAGAAACACATGCAGGAGAAACTAGATAAGTTGATGAACAGTGTGGAGCCACCATTATTCAAATGGAGAATGGGAGACTTCTTTTAGCCAGGTTCTAAATAGTGATGGATATGAATTTGTGAAAAGAGTGTGGAATGACATTAGTTTAGTGACAGAGCAGCCCAGGCATAGGGACAATATACAGAGAATAATAAGAAAAATTATCCTAACTAGTTCCTGTGGGCAGATGTTAAGAAAAAAAGGGTTGAATTGGATATGAAGTATGGCAAGGGTATAGGGATAACAATATCTAACACTGCAAAGTACTGTGCTTTGTGCTGTACATACTGAATTTATCAAAGATCTTCGTTACACTTAAAAAACTCAAACTAGTTTGAGTAATAAAGGAAATCTATAGACTTATATCCAGAAAGTCCAGGGGTGCATCTGGCTTTAGGCAAGGTCAAGTCAAGAGACTAAATTATGTCATTAGGGTGCTGTCTCTTCCAACAGATAGCTGTGGCCAGAAAGGCATGCTAATCTGATGAGGTCTGGTTGTGGTCTACTAACTAGAACCAGAGGATATGGGCAAGAGGTGATTCTTCAAAGAAATAGTGGGTACTTGTACAAAATAGGTCCAGTATGCATGCCATATCTCACTTACAAATTTCTTAACTCTGATATTATTATTTTTATGGTCCCCATTATGTACAGGATAAACTAGAGCAGGAACAGTTTTAGGTAAACCAGGAAGAATTTACTATAGTTAATTAGGTATTATGAAAATAAAAGGGCATTGACCAGAATGGTGAAAGAGATGTTAGAGAGGAGGGAAGGGAAGGGTCAAATCAAATATCAGAAGACAACAGTTTGATGACTGATTGGACATGGGAACAAAGGAGAAAATTGATTAATCCAAGTTCAAACTTAGTTTTTTTATAATGCTGGTACAATCACTTCAAATGTAGAGATGATGAAGGGTTATTCATGAGATCCTGTTGGGTCTGAGGGCCCAAGGATTGAGGAAGCGATGAGTCAGCCTAAGTTCTCTGGAGCCTCTCTTAGTTACACTAAAATGTATATTCATTCAATAATTATTTGTGAGCTGCAGATAAGGATCTATTTTACACCTGTGAAGATCACAAAGATGAAGGCTATGCTCTCAGACTTGAAGCTACAGCCTAATCACAGGAATAAGGCAAGTATTTTAATAACCGAAACATGCAATAGCATATAAGCATTTCTAGAATAATGCAAATAAAATTAGAGTTTAGAGAAAAGAGAGTGAGTTCGTCTGTTTGGAGAAGAGGGAAGGAGAGAAGGCTCCCTGAAGAAGTCATTTCAGCTCCACCTTAAAGCTTGGGTTGAGTGTCAGCTAGAAGGATAGTAGAGGGAGTGTGGTCCAGGCTGAGTACTAGCATAAGCAGAAAATGGTAGAATACCATTTAGAATAGATTCGGGGAACAGTGGATTACCCTGTTTGACCCAAAAATGGGAGATGTGAGAGAATAGGCTGGAAAGGTAAAATAAAGTCAAAACATGGAGGCTGTTGTGTAGGAAACGATATGAAGATACAGTAGTCCCTGATGATTTTTGGAACAGGGAAATGACTTGCATTATTTCCATGCTCTAAGATCTAGTCAGGCAAGAGAGCGTGGTACAATACGTTTTAAATTATCTATCTAACATGGCTTGCATTATCCTTTTTGGACTTGAATTCTAGCTAGAACATTTTACTATATACCCAGCAGAATATTAAACCACAAGCCTGAAAGTAAACAGTTTGTAGCAAGTGGAAATTGTTCAACTTGAGTTAATGTCTTTTCATTTTAACTTTTAATTAGCATTTCTGTTAAGTCCTAAGCTCTTAATCATGAGTGAACTCAGGACACCATAGAATATGTTATTTCCATATTTTAGCAAAAGAACTGATCCTGTAAGTAACCATCTGCTTGGTGTAATTTTACTAAAGAGAGAAAAAAATACACAAAAATAATAGCATCTCCCCAAACAGAACCCTCATTTTAACAAGGTCCCCCTAAGTGATTCATATGTATGATGGTTAACTATGTGTCAACTTGACTGGGCTAAGAGTTGCCCAGATAGCTGGTAAAACATTTCGAGGCAAGTCTGTGAAGGTGTTTCAAGAAGAAAATAGCATTTGCATTGGTAGACTGAGTAAAGATCACCCTCACCAATGTGGATGGGCATCGTCCAACGCGTTGAAGACCTGAATAGGATAGAAAGTTAGGGGAAGGTCAAATTTGCTCTCTGAGCAGAGACATCCATCTTTTGCTCTTGGACATTGGTGCTCCTGGTTCTCAGCCTTTGAACTTGGACTGAATTATACCACCTGCTTTCCTGATCCTCCAGCTTGCAGAAACAGATTGTGGGACTTCTTGGCCTCCATGATTGCTTGAATCAATTCCTATAATAAATTTATCTATCTATCTATCTATCTATCTATCTATCTATCTATCTATCTATCTATCTATCTATCTCTCTCTCTCTCTATCTATCTATCTATCCATCCATCCAGATGTTTGGTTTCTTTGGAGAACCCTGACTAACACAATATGCATATTAAAATATAGTGGCAGATTAGAGGATAATTAGAGAATTCTAGAATTAAAGTGTTTTAAGATCCTCTCATTGCCTGGGAACAGGGTAAAGTTCTACGATTAACATTGTCTTTTGATTAGTCAAGAATACCTGTTGTCATATAATGTATGATTCCATTTATATGAAATTCTCAAAAATGCAAACTAAACTATAGTGATAGGAAACAGATTGGTGGTTTTTGGAGGTAGAGGAGAGGACCGACTTCAGGGGCATGAGGGAATTTTTCAGAATGATGAAAACATTCTGTAAGTTGATTGTGATATGGAAAAACAAAAGTATATACATTTGTCAAAAGTCATTGAACTACTGAGTAGCTGTAGTTAATTTTACATAAATTATTACCACAATTGATAAAAAGAATACCTGTTGTAATTTTTAGACTAATCATGAAAAGAATTTTAAAAAGAGGAATAAAAAAAAGTGTGAACGATAGGTCTGGTTTGAACTAAATCCTAAGGCAGCATAGTGTAAGTTAAAGTGCTTGGACTTTGGTGTAGGAAATGAATGTCTGCCATTTGTTTAGCAAAATAAATTTGGGGAAATCACTTAGTTTAGTGGTTAAAGTTAAAAACTCTTAAGTCAAATTGCTAGGGATTGAATCCCAGCTCTATCATTAACTGTGTATAACCCTGGACAATTTATCTAACATCTCTGTTCTTTATTTCTTTCAGTTATAGAATAAAAGTAAATAGAAACTACTACACAGAAAAAAATAGGATATAACTCATAAACTAGTAGAGAGGGAAAAAGGAATAATAAAAATTACTCAACCAAACAGAAGATGACGAAAAGGAACATAGTAAAGGTGGAACAAATAAGCAATAAAATGATGGCAGATTTAAACTCAGTCTGCATCTACGCTATAGTAGTCTACAATGAGAGGGACATTTCTGGGAACATTTGATGATAGACAGTTAAAATGTGTGGATTGAGCACTTGCATTTATCGCCCCCACTTTACTAATATGTTAGCATATGGTTTTTAAAAACACACACACAAGATAATAAAATCGACAAGAACAAAAAGAATGGGAGAAAGAACAACAGCAGATGAGAACTCAAAATTTTGGAGAATGGAAGTAGATGGATGAACAAATCAGAGAAAGCTAAAACAAGTCTGCAAAAAGAGCCAGTAAAAACTAGCTGATTCACATTAGACTTCTAGAAAGGCTTAGGAGAGTATAGGTACTTCTGAAAGGGGCGGGAGAAGAGTTGATGGGGGGTGGGTGTGGGGTAGACCTGAATGTTGGATTAGCTGAAAAATCTGTAAAAGGGGCAGTTAGATCTTGCCAGATCTCCTCACTACTCCTTGGAGATTTACCATCTCAAGAAATTGAACTAAGGAGATCTGGACTTGGGGATATAAGGCACCAATGAGGGCAGGACCAAGTGCTATTATGAAAATGGGCGTTAAAATGGAACTCTACATACCAAATGGTGAGACACTATTTCTCTTCTCGGGCCTGATAAAGAAGAAAGGAGAAGCTGGTACAAATTACTGGAATCTAGTGTCTTCCAGAGGGGGGCTGAGAGAAAGTCCAATAAAAACACTTTTAGCCACTCCATCCTTTCAGTAGGAAATTAAAAAAATGTTTTCATGAAATCAAAATGATTTCATGAAATCAATGGCCCTGCCGCTTTCCACTCTCCTCACATTTCAGAACACTAGGAATCAAGTTTATATTAGAATCTTGCCACTCAGATTGTTGGCCAAGAACCAATAGCATTCTCTGGAAGCTGATTAGAAATACAGAACCTCAGGCCCCACTCTAGACCTACCGAACTGAAACCCGGATTACAGGTTATTAGAGAATTCCAGAATTCCTCTCTGGAAGTGGAGAAAAGACCTATTTATGAAAATTGATGAAGGAACATCCCCAATAAAACATCCAGCTTGCCACCTTTTGCCTTACACGGAAGCCCCCCAGATATCAAGTACTCTTTCCCTTCCCCCAACACACAAAAGTTAAAACAGCCTTTTAAAAAATCATTACCTCTTAAAATTGAATAGATAATCAAGAACCAACAGATATATGAGGAAAATCTCAGGAAGTTTAGAGTTCCAAACAAAACAGTCAATATAGAGAAGAAAGTCTTAACAAACAAAAATCTCTAATAGCCTCAAAGAGCATCCATGAAATGGGAACATGATAATATTAAAATATAAGAAAGAGAAAAGCAGTCGTAAAACAAGTACAAAGTCTTGAAAATTAAAAACAGTAATTACAAAAGATTCTTCCTGGAAGATTTGAAAGGTAAAGTTGACAATCTCTCCCAGAGAGAAAAGGAGATGGGAAATAGAAAAGAGAAAATAGAATTTGAGGATGAACTCAAGAAACCTGATATCCCATTTATAGTAATTCTAGAACAAGAAATGAAAATTTTTTCCCCCAGAAATTAAGGCAGTGAGTTGCCAGAATGAAAGTCTTCCCCAGTGCCCTGGTACAATGAATACAAAAAGACCTAAACCAGGAACAACAGTGATAGAAAAAGGGAGGATCCTAAAAGCTTCTGGAGAGAAAAATCAGGCCACCTAGAAAGGGCTAAGAATCAGAATGACATCAAGGTAGAATACAATAGAATAACCAACCCCTTCAAATACTGAGAGAACACTGTTTCCTAGCCAAAATATCAATCAAATGTGAGTCTAGTATAAAGACACTTTCATCCTAGGTCTCATAACATTTATCTATACTTTCTCAAGAAAAAACTAGATGACATTTGCCACAAAAGTGAAGGAGAAAATGTCACAAAAAATAAGACATGATATCCATGAAATGGGATCCGAGTAAAGAAAGAAGCGAAAGATCTCCAGGTTTATGGTGAAGGGAAACTCCAGGAAGAGAGTCGTGTGGCAGGCCTAGAGTACAACCATTGGGGTAGAGGAACAGAGGGAAGACTTCAAAAACAATTGGAATGGATAGATTACCAGATACATTTGACCATATGAGAGTAGGTTTTTCAGTACTAATAGTTTGGAGATTAATTTAATAATATGTACTTAGAAAATAAAATTTTAAAACAGGCAATTTCAGAAAAGGCAACAACTCACGTGAAAAAGTATAATTTTTGTTGCACCTATGTGGCTTATTTGCAAATATTTATATAATTATAATGATGAAAAACAACTTAAAATTATGATAAAACACTATTGGGAATATGAGGTGAGTGGTGGGAAACATAAGAGTTAAATCCTCATTATAGTCAAAAGATAATAATGTATAAAATTGATAAATCAAAAACTAATAGTAAATGCATGTCATTTAGAAAAGAAATATAAATATTGGAAAAAACTACTGAAGAGTTTGAAATAGTTGCTTTTGAATTGAGAGAACTGAGTTGGGATGAAGCAGGGGATCTCTGGTTTTATTTTTAAGCCTCGTGGTTTTATTGACTCTTAAAGACTGTAATTTCATAAAAGTTAATATGAAATTTATCTAAAGTTAAATGGTATTATTCTAGAACAAGTAAATGAAAAGTGGCTATGATAAATAAGCTTTCCAATTCAATATGGCAGAAAGAATGCACATTATGCAGAAAAGAGTTAACACAGTAGACCTGACTGCTATCCTCTGAAACGCATACATACAAGGTTGGCCCATGGCTGGCGTCTGGGAACTTGGACTTCAGAAAGATTTTCGCCACTCTAACTGATAAGAGAGGCTCACTGTGCCTGAACTATTTGTGCAAACAATATGGTTTATGCTGAACACCTGCTTTCCTTCTGGAAGGGTAGAATTTGCGTACATGCTAGGCAGAGGGTGCCTATTTTATCAGCCCACAATAAAAAACCCCAAACATACTTTCTAATAAGCTTCTGCAGCAGACAACATTTGGCTTGTGTTGTTACAACTCATTGCTAAGGGAATTAAGAGTGTCCTGTATGATGCCACTGGGAGAGGAGGACTCATGGAAGCTTGGGCCTGGTGTCCTCCAGACTTCATTCCATGTGCCTTTTCACTTTGCTGATTTTGCTCTGTCTTCTTTCATTGTAATAAATCGTAGCCATTAAAATGGCTGAATGCTGAATCCTGTGATTCCTTCTAGAGAATCATTGAATTTGGGAGTGATTTTGAGGACCCCTGACACACACTTTACTCCAAATATCCCATTAAAATAATAGTGTAATTACAGGATATGTGCTTGCAAGCAACAAAACTCAAACCTATCTGTCTCAGGCAAAAAGAGAATTTATTGGCAGGGTTTAAGGAGTGCTCACAGATTGACAAGAAACTGGAGGAGCAAGCTACAAATCAAATATAATCTAGCCAGGTCATTGCCACCAGTGCCTATACTGTAAATAGTATCTTAACTTTTTTCCTGTTAGTTGCTAGTATTGGAAATACAATTTATTGTTGCATATTCATCTTTTAGCCAACTTGATAAACTTGCTTATTTCTAATAGTTTCATAGTTCTTAAGGGTTTATTCTGTAGATAATTATATTATCTGTAAATAATAGTTTTGATCTTCCATTATCAAACATGAGACCCTTCCTTCCTTCTTTCTTTCCTTCCTTCCTTCTTTCTTTCCTTCCTTTCTTTCCTTCCTTCCTTTCGTTCTTCTTTCCTTCCCTCCTTTCCTTCTGCCCTCCCTTCCTTTCTTTCTTTGTTAGTGACCTTCAGTACAGTGTTGGATAGAAGTAGGTATAGTAGACATCCTTTTCTTGTTACTCAAGGGAATGCTCCTGACATTATTAAGAATGATGTTTGCTTTAGGAGTATTTAGCTACCCTTTAACAGATTAAAAAAGATTATTTCTGTTCTTGCTCTGCTAAAAGTTATTTTATCATCGTGAGTGTTGAAGTGCATCAAATGCTTTTTATGCACCAATTAAGGTGATCATTGTTTTTCTCCTTTACTGTTAGACAATTGGTTCTCTAACATTAAGCTGTTCTTGTATTCCTGGAGTTAGTTAGCCTTTGTTATGATTTATTGCCTCTTTTATACATCACTGATTTGGTTTGCTAATACTTTAATATATTTACATCAAAGTTCACAAGTGAGATTGGCTATAATTTGACTGCTTTGGGAATTAAGTTTTATTAATCTCAGAATGAATTGGGAATATTTCCTCTTCTATTTTCTGGAAGAGTTTGTATAAGATCGAAATGAACTGTTCCTTGAAAAGTTGGAAGAGTTCACCTAATACATTATTTAATCCTGAGAGTTTCCACATAAGAAATTTTAACTATCTTCAATTTCTTTAAAAAGAGTAGGATTATATGAGATCTTATTTCTTGAGCTGTATTTTTCTAGGGTTTTGTTCATCTAAGTTTTGTAAAATATTATTTTTTAAATCTCTGCTGCATCTGTAGGTATGTCCTCCTTTGCGTGACTAATATGCTTTCTTCTAGCTCTCTCCTTTCTCTTCCCTCTTCCCTCTCCTCCCACCTCTGTCAATTTTATTAGGTTTTTTCCCCCACTAGATAACCAACTTTTGGCTTTGTTGATCCTCTCTATTCCATTTTCTTGAATGTTGTTCTAATCATTTTTTATCTGCTTCCTTCTACTTTCTTTGAGTTTATTCTGTTATTTCTCTAACTGGAGTTGGGCACTTTGTTCTTTAATTTGCAGACTTTCTTCACTTCTAATATAAGTATGCAAGGCTATAAGTTTACCTTGAATTACCACTATTATTTGTTTGTTTCTCAAGTTTTGATACACAGTATTTTTTATTATTATTATTGCTCTGTTCTAAATATTTTTTACACTTCTGTTATGATTTCATCTTGGACTCAAGTGCTGTTTTCGAAGTGTAATTAATTTTTTTATTTTGAGATAATTGTAGATTCACATGCAGTTGTAAGAAATAATACAAAGAGGTTCCATGTACACTTTATTCAATTTCCCCCAGTAGTAACATCTTGCAAAACAACAGAAAATATTGCAACCAGGATATTGACATTGATGAGAATTCAGCTATTAATCTGACTGAGGATCCCTGTATATAAGGAATCACTTCCCTTTTGCTGTTCTCAAAATTCTTTTTGTTCTTGGCTTGCGACAGTTTGATTATGATGTGTTTGGTATGGATCTCTTTGAGTTTATCTTAATTAAAGTGTATTGAGCTTCTTGTGTGTAGATTAACGGTTTTCACCCAATTTGGGAAGTTTTTGGCCATTATTTTTTCAAATATTCTTTTTATCCCTTTCTCTCCTCTTCTCCTGGGACCTCCATTATGTGTATGTTGGTACACCTCATGACGTTTTTCAGGTGTCTGAGTCTCTGTTCATTTTTTCTTTATTTTTTCTCAATTGACCTGTCTTCAAGTTTGCCAGTTCTTCTCTCTGCCAGCTTGAATCTACAGCTGTGTCCCTCTAGTAAATTTCTTATTTCAGTTACTGTACCTTTCAACTCCAGAATTTCTATTTGGTTCTTTTATAATTCTGTCCCTTCATTTATATTCTCTATTTGGTGAGACAGTGTCATACTTTCTTTTGTTTATTTACACATGATTTCATTTAGTTCTGTTAAATAACAAAAATTCAGCTGAGTAAATTTAAAGATCAAATTGGCTTTATTCAATGATTCATAAATCAGGCAGCATCCCATCTAGCAAATGGAAAGGTGCTCCAAAAGGCTATAGAAAGGGAAATGTTTCTAAAGACAGAGAGGGGCCAGGGAAAGGGGGTTTATTAGCAAAGAGTAGATTGTTTCAGGTTTAGGTAACCTACCTATGGGGACAAGAGGGATCTTATCAGAGATTACCTCATAATGCTGGCCAGGTAATTCTAGGTTGACTGGTTAAATGAATGGACAAATATTTCCTTACATGCCTTGAATGAAATCTCCCAGTCTTTGCCAAAATGTGTGTGTGTGTGTGTGTGTGTGTGTGTGTGTGTGTGTGTGTGTGTGTGTGTTAGGGTATATCTTCAAGATTCCAGCACACCGTGGACAACTCTGTTTTATTCTTCTTGTTTGTGCAGAGCCTCAAGGTCTGCCAGTGGTGAGAGAGATTAGGGTCTTCTCAGACCTAATGTGCACACAGCCCTGCAAATGCATATGGCCTTTTAGATTTCCAGCAATATGTTAGAACTTTTCGAAGACTCCTATAGATATCTTATTTCCAAGATTTTCCTTTTAAGCTTTTTGTCAGCTACTTCTTTGCTCCACCAACTGTTATCATCTAAGTCACCCGTGATGTTAAAGAATTGCATCTGACTGTTTTCAATAAATGTTCCAAGGAAAAGGGTTTTCACAGTGAATGAGCTCCAAGTCAGTTCAAATAAACACAAGTCCTGAAAGTGGTTGTTTATAGGGAACTGCCAGCCAGGTTAAATAATGACAATGCTTTGAGGAGCTCCAAACACACTTTGCCCCCTCTAATGATGCTAGGCTGCTGGTTTTCATGGCTACCATAATTGCAGGGTATTAGATTCCAGGGTCACCATGAAACTGGGGAGAGAGGGATGAGAATAGGACAGGTTAAAATGCCACAAAATTCTCTGTTTACTGAGATTCAGCCATTTTTAGTGAATGAATACTCCTCACTCTTCTGAGCCTTTGGTTAATTTCTGGAGTTCAGAAAATTTTGATTTTGACCATTTTGTCAGTTATCTGGTTGATTTTATGGAGGAGCAGAGTTTTGAACGTCCTTACTCAACCATTTAAGAAGTGGCTCTTATCATATTGCCTTTGATACAGTCAAGATAGAGAACAATTCCATCATAATAGCCACACCTATTTCCTCTCCAGGTAGCTCTCTTAAGCCCTAGCAACTACTAATCAGTTCTCTACTTCTATAATTTTGTTATCTCCAGAGTTTTAGGTAAACGGAATCATACAATATATAACTTTTTGGGATTGGCTTTTTCACTAAGCATCCAGATTATTGCCTTTATCAATAATTTGTTCCTTATTAGTACTAAGTAATAATCCATGATGTGGATGTACTACAGTTTGTTTAACCATTCGCCCATTGAAGGACATTTGAGTTATTTCCAGTTTGGGGCTTTATGGATAAAACTGCTTTGAATATTCAGGTACAGGTAATATTATGTGAACGTAAGTCTTCATTTCTCTGGGATATATGCCCAGGAGCACAATTACTGAGTCATATGGTAATTGTGTATGGGCAGGTCCTGTGAAATATGATAGGGTATATTACTCCCATGATTATGTTATATTATGTAGCAAAAGAGAAGGGATTTTGCTGATGTAACGAAGGTTCCTCATCTGTTGACTTTGAGTTAATGAAAAGGAGATTACCTTGAATGAGCCTGACCTGATCAGGCAAGCCCTTTAAAAGAGAGTTTAGGACCTTCTCTGAACTCAAAAGAAGCTTTCCTGTTGGCTCTGAAGATGCCAGCTGCCCTGAGTTTTACAGCTGCAAAGTAATAAATTCTACCAACAACCATGTGGCTTGAAAAAGGATGTGAGCCTCAGGAGAGAGTTCGGCCTGACTCACACCTTGATTGTTGCCCCCTGAGACTCTGAAAAGAGGACCCAGCTAAACTATGATTAGACTCCTGACACATGGAAACTGAGATTAATAAATGTATATTATTTTATGCTGCTATGTTTATGGTAATTTAGCACACAGCAATAGACAATGAATACTCACTATTTTTGCATCAAAACTCAGAAGTGAGATTTGTGTTTAATTTCCTTCCTTTCTTCCTTCCTTCCTTCCTTCCTTCCTTCCTTCCTTCCTTCCTTCCTTCCTTCCTTCCTTCCTTCCTTCCTTCCTTCCTTCCTTCCTTCATCGTCAGATTTTGGTATTAATGTTATACATGATTTATAGAAATAATTTGGAAGTTATCTTCATTTTTCAATGCCTTGCAATAGTTTAAAAGGCATTTGAGAAAGTAGCGTTGGACTGTTGTCTGTTTCTTAAAGGTGTGGTAGAATTTCTTGTGAAATGTGGGACTGATTTTCTGGGGAGGGGTATTCTTTAAAAACTCACGTTTTGATTTTCATCTTATTATTTTTTTATTTTCCTCAAAAGTAATATATTTTATGTAGGTTTTCAAAATTGCTTGCATAGCGTTAAAGTTATTTTTAAATGATTCTCTAAAGTTTATTTTGGTTTTATGGTGATTTCTTATTTTATATATTTGTGCTTTCTTCTATATTTTCTTCATTAGGTTAGATTAAAATTGTCCGTTTTATTTATCCTACACTTTTAAAATTTATTTATCTGTTCTTTTGTTTTTGTTTTCTAACTTATTAATTTCTGCTTTTATTTTGATGTTTCTCTTCTTTATTCCTTAATTTATTACTTTGTTCATTTTATAACTCTGAATAGGATGTATAATTTATTTATTTTCATTTTCTTTCACTGACAGACGTATTTAAGGCTATGAATTTTCTTTTCAGCACTGCTTTAGGTATATCCTACAGGTTCTAACATATAGTTTTATATTATTGTTTTCTAGAAATTCTATAATATCAGTTTTGAGTTCCTCTCTGAAAGGTTGTCTAAGAGAGTGTTTTTAAGTTGCCAGGAAAAAGGAGTTCTGTTTTATTGATAATTCCTATACTTGCATTCAGAGAATATGGTCTGTGTTATCTTTACTTTTGAGCTTTTAGTGAGGGTGTGTGTGTGTGTGTGTAAATATCCATTGTCTCTTGAAAAGAAAGCGTATTCTCAATGTCAATCTAAAATTGTGTGTGTACTAGGTATGTGTGTGTACATGTGTGTTAGCCTTGTTTTTATTTGTGTGATCGTACAAATACTGAAGAGTGAATTAAAATATCATCCTGCTAGCATATTTCTTCTTATTTCTTCTCCTGACATATTTTTATTAATTTCACTGTTGTACTATTTGTCTACATAAATATTCAAAATTGTATCTTCATTGTGAATTGTGCCTTTTAGAATTATGGAGCAATCTTCTCTGCCTCATTTAACTTTTTTGTGTGTGAATTCCACCTTTCTAACATTAAGAGCAAGACTCCCACTTTATAAAACATGTATTTACTTATTGTATTTTTTACATTTACTTTCCGTATTTTCTTTTATATTTTACCTGTCTGAATTATTGTTTGAGTAAAAATTTTCTTTTAACGGATGATTTAATCTCATTTATATTTGTTGATATAACAGGAAAATTTGGTTTGAGTTGTCACATATTTTATATTTTTCTGTTTAAGTCTTTCAGTATGTTCAGTATGCTTTGCTTTTTGTTGTGTAGCTCTTCCACTATTTGAAAAATTTTCATTTTTAAGTGTTATTTTTATCATTGTAATTTTATATAATATCCTTAATTCTCTATTTCTTTAGATAGTATGAATTTCCAACTATGGCTAATGTTAAAATCAATGTGTTTCGCCTTTTTTTCCATTACCTTCCTTTTCTTCTACAATCTAATATTAGTCAATAAAATCATCTTTCTTTGTATTTACCTTTGAAGTGTTAAATATGGTTCTACTTCTGTTACTTAATTTGTCAATTTTGAATGGTATTATTTGACCCCCAGCTGTTACAGTTTAGGTAATTATCCAACATAATCTAGTTTTCATTTTCTTTTTCCCTTCTCCCATTTTTGTTAGTCCTATGAATTTATGTATTGTCAGACATTATTATGTTTAAATATTGATTTGCCACCTTGATCTCTACATTTGCTTTAATATTTAGTTATTCAAATAGTTATATATTAAGTTAAATGTTCATCGCCATCCTCGTCATGGTTGTTGCGATCATCTTTTAGTCGGCTAAAGACATTTTCTCAGAGAGAGCTCATGGGAACAATGTTCCCTGAGTTTGTGTGTATCTGCAGTCTTCATACCTGAAAAACTTGGCTAGATGGTAAATCCTTGGCTCACGCTTTCTCTCCTTGAGTATCTTTCAGGTATTACCTCATATTCTGCTGGTACTGAGTATTGCTGTTAAGATATCTGAAGGCAATCTGAATTTTTTAAAAAATTGGCTGCCCAACCAATTCTTTATGTTTACAGTCGAATGATTTTACTGTGATATGTTTGAATCAATTTTCCCTGGCTCATGCTATGTCCCTTGACTTAAAAAGAAGGTTCAAAACTTCTTTTATTTCCAGAAAGGTTTTCAAATTTATATCTTGAAATATATCTTGAACTGCTTTATAAATACTTAAATATTTTATTGGTTTAGTTTTCTTCTTCAGGAATTCCAATTACGTGTGGAGTCAGATCTCCTTTACCTGTCTTCTACATCTAGCATTTCCCTCTAATCATGTACTGTCCAGTATGGTAGCCACTAGCCACATGCTGCCATTAAATGAAATGAAATGAAATGAAATGAAATGAAATGAAATGAAATGAAATGAAATGAAATGAAATGAAATTAAGAATTCACTTCCTTAGTTACACTAGCCACATTTCATGTGCTCAGTAGCCACTCATGTCTAGAGGCTACCACATTGGACAACATATATATAATTTCCATCATCATAGAAAATTCTTTTGGACAAGGCCATTTGTTTGAACTTGAAATTTTTCTTATTTCCATTTTATTTTTTTGCTTTTGCACTTCTGTCTTCCACGTCCCTTACTGTGACATTCAAACATGGTTTATTTTTCCTCTTCTATTTCTTTCTTAAGTTCGGCCAACTCATGTTTCATCTGTTTTCTTTCCCTCTCTTCTTTGATTCCTTTCATTTCTGCTATGAAGCCTTTCTTCATTGAGGCAGTTGCTTATTTTGTTTCTAGTTAACTTTTGGTCAGAATTTTAATCTGTGTTTTGTATGGTTCTTTTTCTTCTAACTTTTGCTATTCCTTCCCACCTCTCATAGTATCTTTGTAATGCCAGTTCCTTTTTTATTACTATTTATGCAATGAGTTGGATTTTTCTGGCCCAACTATTTGTAGGAGATTCCTTCCATGAGTGTGTTATGTGGACATCTAGGTCTGCCATCTCAGAGTAATTTCTCTATTCTCCCTTTATCTTTACCGTACCTCCACCCACACAGCTTCTGACTACTTGCTTTTTGCCTGATGATTTCCAGCTCTCTCAGCTCTTGTGGTGTATAAAGAATGTAGATTTCTCACTTCAGGGTGAGCCCTTTACCCACAGGAAATATAGTTTTACTAATATTTTCTGAGATCTGTCACTTCTGGCCTATTTCTGTTCACTTAATCCCCTGTGGTATTGTACTTCATGCCCATGTAGCTTCTGTGATGCTTTGGGCAGCACTTATGCATTTTTGAATATACAGATTATATCTGTCACTCAGTCTTTCTGAAAATGGGGGTTACTTGTTTCATCCCCAGTATTTGCAAAATATCTTTAAGAAGGGAAAAATTGCTCTTACTAATTCCTTTTTGCCACAAGCCTTGACCTTTTATTAACTTACATATTAGATAATGTTATTATTATCATTTTATAAAATGTTTGTTCACATTTGCCTACATGTTTACTATTTTTTAAGCCTACCATTCTTCCTTGCATCTCATATCTACTTACTGGGATCATTTTTCCTCTACCTGAATTATACCCTTTAGAAATTCCTTCAGAGAAAGCTAGTTGTTTTTTGTTTATCTGAAAATATCTTTAATTTATAATTTTCCTTGAAAGATAAATTTCTGGCATATAATTTTAGGTTGATAGCTATTTTCTCTCAGTACTCTGGGCATTATTCCAATATTCTAGAATTTGCTGTTGCTTTTGAAAAGTCTGCTGTTAGTCAGTTTGTTGTCCCTTTGTAGGTGATCTGCTTTTTCTCTTTAGCTGCTTTTAAAGGCTTCTCTGTTCTTGATGTTCTGAGTTTTACTATATTGTGTTTAGATGGGCTTCTTTTAAAATTTATCTTGCTTGGTATACATTCTGCACCTTGGGTCTTAGGATTCATATCTTTCATCTGGCCTGAAAAATTACCAGTAATTACTTTTCCAAACATTACTCCTCTCCAGTCCACTTATTCCCTCCTTCTGTAACTAATTAGATTACATTAGATCGTCTCATTCTGTCCCCTTTAATCTGTCTTTTAGAGTTCTTCAATTTCTTATCTCTCTGTACTCCTTTTTGAATCTCTTATTCATTCATAGTGTGATTGCACTTTTATTTATTTAAGCATTTCATGTGTTTAAAAGTATTCTATGTCAAGTGAAAGATGACAGACACAAAGAGATATATAATGTATAAGTCCACATAAATGACATTCTTTAAAAAACAAAAGTATAGGGTCAAAATTCAGATTAGTGACTGCCAAAAACTGGAAGTTGAGGAGAAAATTGACTTCATAGGGGCATTAAGGAATTTTGGAGGCAAAGGAAATATTCGATATCTTGATTGTGGTAGTGGTTACATGACTGTACACAAGTTGAAATTCATTGAGCTATACACCTAAAAAGGAAGAATTTTTTTTATTGCTTAACTGATTTTAATAGCATGACATAAAAACTCTACATTTGATATAATCATCATTCAAAATACATAAATGAATATGAATACTGTATTCTAAAAAGGATGAATTTTACTGTACTAAATTGTATCTCAGTAAACCTGTTATTACAAGTATTATATGGTTAACCACTACTAACATGCCAAATATAAATAGTGAAAGTGGGGAAGAAGAAAGGGAAAAATTATTAAAATGTATAAATATATATACAATAAAGAAAGATATATAGATAGAGGTGGCGGCCTTTATTCTGCAATTGATAATGTAGTTGGTATGCATGACTTTCCCCATCTGTAATTTGTGTTATGTTCCCTTTGCCTTCACATGGGCACTCAGTAGGTTGGGGTTTCTTACCAAATATACCTTCACAGGGATCTGGGCCCTTGAAAATTCTGTCCTTATAGGGGTATGATAGTTTTCCATTAACTTTTTCCGCTGAATATGGTAATATAACACCTGCTCCAGAACTACAGATCTGAGTTCTGTTAAGATATCCCCTTGCTCACTTTGAAGCTGCAACATTTTTTCCCTTGGTAGTCAAGATTATTCAGGATCAGTCACCCCTTTTTGCCTAATCATTTGTAGTATAAAAACCCAAAGTTACCAGCATCGGAAACATTGATTTTCCTCTTATAGAAGCAGTTATCTCTTATTTCTCCAAATCCCGAGTCAGCAGAGCCCTAAGTCATAGATATGAAAAGCAATTATTTAGTAAGTCATTTGACTTAATCATGAAAGGCACTATCCACTTTCACCTCCTAATTCCCATGCCTACATATTCTAATTACAAGAGAAGCAATGAATACAGATACATTGGTTCATGATTCCAAACATATAATACCTCCTGCAGGCCAGCATCCCAACTTCATGAAATATTGTCCCAGTTATAGTCTCAATTGGATCTTTAATAAGTCACTCCGCTGTTCTATTAGGCAAGCTGCTGGTCTAGGCATAACACAGTCATGCAACTTACTATGTCTTCAGAAAAGGCTGGAACTTAATCCTGTATGTTCTGCCTCTTCCAGCTAATGACAGTATTGCTTGGAATGCCCTACTTTATAGCTGGGTGACTCAGATAACTCATGATTGGCAGCTTCAATATGTACACCAGCATTTGAGTTCCCCAAGGACCCAAGAACACAACTCTAGGGGCTCTGCTCAGATTCCTACTGAGGCCTGCTAGTGGCATTCTCATCTGCCACCCATTCATGAAACACCATTGGACCCACTGGGTCATAAAGGCTAAGTGAAAAATTCCCTGCCTCTTCACTAGAGATTTTTTTAGTTATATACATTAAGTATGTCTTGAGTATATTGCCCACCTTCCTTCACCCCAGGGAATTATCAGGATGCTTTTGACTACAAGAAAAACTCTAACTCAAACTGTCTTAAATGATAAGAAAAGCTACCATCTTACATAAATGGGAAGTCTAGAGGTAGGATGAATTGTGATTCATTATGGATTGTGATTCAGCAGGGTTCATTATGATCAGCACTCAGTACTGTCAACAGAAGTTCTTTCTGTTGTTCTACTTTCCATCCCTCTGAGTGATGGGCTTGCTCAGGCTGGCTTCCCTTAAAATCACAAAGTAGCTACAGTAATTCTGTGTGTCACATCCAGACATAAAGTCCAAAGGAAAAAGACAAGTTCCCTCCCTGCCCCTTCCTGTGTGGGTGTCTTGTTTAAGAATTGAGGAGACATTTTCCTTCAGGAGAATTCCCATCATATCTCTGGGATTGATGGCATGTCCAGTTGTACACCAACCATTGGCAGAGGGAATAAGAGTACCATACTTGACTTAGAGATTAATTATTTGAGGTGGAATGGATGTTGGACAATCAAACACCAGGAGGAATACAGACTCCAACTAAACACCTCTAAGATCACTACTGCTTATTTGGGTAATCATGCCCACTTTGCTTCTGGTGGTTAAGTGCCACTTTATGACCTCTGCCACCCTAAAAGCTCCCAACCCCATTAATTTAGGCATTCCATCTCATTTCCATGTTCCAGCAGCATCAGTGGCTTCCAAAGAAGAGACATTAAAATGCTTTTAAAAAATGCTGGCACTCCCTCACCAATGATTTCTTAAGCCTTTGGTGGGCTTTCTGAGCTCTCAGAGGGTCCATAATTATATGAACATGGTGGTGGTGGTGGTGGTGGTGGTGGTGGTGGTGGTGGTGGTGTTCACATAGGATAAATTGTTCCAACCTGTCTTCCTAAGTCTTGAAGTTTCTTTTTCTGTATTATTTCAAGAAATTTCTGGCACCCCAACTTGGTATCTTGGTGCGGTCCATTGTTTAACGAAGACCAGGGGAGATCTGGGTTTTGGTTAACCAGTTGAGCAAATCATTATAACTACTTTCAGCTGCTAGCATAATGACTTCAAAATCTTGAGTAAGAATACCCACATCAATAAATTCAGTTCCAATCTAAAATTACATTCCTCCTAACTTGGTGAGTAGACATATAATCCAGTCCTACTTTAAATTAGCAAAATCCTTATAATTATTTTTGTGTGTGTAAGCCTTCTTCTCCAAGACCTGATTTGACCTTTTCCCTCCCAGAACATGCCCAGATATGACTCTAGTTATAGAGGATTGGTTTTCTCTTTCAAGGGAAGGGGGTAGATGTGTTTTCAAGCAAGGGAGAAACAGCTTCATTAGATAAGAAAGGAGAGGTTATTTTAATAGATAATAAAAGCAAAAGTGAATATTGAAGCTAAAAACAGGAAAGATAGTTGCCAGTCCTTTCCACCCAAGTCTTAGCACAGAGCACAGAATAATTACCTAAAGAGAATTGAACATAAAGTCCAGCAGGATCTAGGGCAACTTGTTTGGTTTTACATCCCAAGTAAAGCCCTCTTTATTCTGGAATTTGAAGACTTCACCGTAAAGCAAGATCCATACTCCTTACCCAAAGCAATACAAGCTTCCCGTATACATGGCTCTCATTGCAATGTCCTCTTTTCTATTTTTATAATATGAACAGAAAACCAAAGATCACCCAACATTGAGAAAAACCTATAGCAAGGAAGTGGAAAACCAAGATGAAAAAGTAGGGAAAAAACCTGACAACAGAGACTTTTCAAGAAATAGAATGGAAACAATAATAACAACAAACAATAATCTCAAATAGGTAGCTTTTTAAAAACAAAATCAAGTTATAATACTGTGAAAAAAGGAAGAAAGAACAGGAAAGAATCTTGAAACTTATAAATATGATTACCAATTTTAGGAAGATAATGGTGGCAGCATAGTTTTTAAATTAAAGCTTTATTGTGGTATTAATGGGATAAAATAAAGGACACATTCGTAAAGTATAAATTTATAAGTTTTTACCTATGTACATACCCATGCAAACATCATCACAATCAGAATAATGAACATATCTATCACTTCATTTCTTATTCCCCTGCCCTTCCAGGTAACCTATGGTTTATAAATGGAATATAAATACAGTATATACTGCCTTTTGCCTGGTTTCTTTCATTTAGCATAATTATTTTAAGATTTATCCATGTCGTGGTATGTATCAATAGTTTATTCCTTTTGATTCCATTGTATGAATATACCAGTTTGTTTACCATTCACCTGTGGATGGATATTTGAATTATTTGATTTTTTCGACCATTACAAATAAAGCTGCTATGAACATTTGTGAACAAGTTTTTAATGGGCCTGAATTTCCTTTCTCTTGAGTAAATTCCTAGGAGCAGAATGGCTGGATCATATGGCAGGTTTATGTTTAACTTTTCAAGAAATTGTCAAATAATTTTCCAAAGTGGTTATACCATTTTACATTTCCACCAGAGTTCCAGTAATTCTACGTCTTCATCAATACTTGATATTGTGTGTCTTTTTAATTTTTAAAACAGCCATATTGATATAACTTCCATACCATAAAATTCACCCATTTAAAGTTTACAATTCAATGATTTTGGAATTTTCACAGAATTGTACAACCATCACCACTATCTAATATTAGAGTATTTTCCTCGCCACCCAGAAAACCTCACGTCTATTAGCAGTCGCTTCTCCTCCCTATTTCTAGATAACTACTAATTTGCTTTCAGTCTTTAGATCTGCCTATTCTGGACATTTTGCGTGAATTGAATAATACGATATGTGATGTTTCATGACTGGCTTCTTTTACCTATAAGGTTTTCAAGATTTATTCATGTTGTAACATGTATCAATATTTCATTCCTCTTAAAAAATTTTTCAATTCTGAAATAAGTATAGAGTCACAGGAAGTTGCATAAATAGTATATATAGCGATATCTTCACCCATTTTCTCCTAATGGTTACATCTTACTTAACTAGGGTACAATACCAAAATCAAGAATTTGTAATTGCTATATGTGTGCATCATTTTATCACATGTGTAGATTCATATAACTGCCACAACACGCAAGATCCAGAACTATTCCATCACCACAAAGATCTCTCTTGTCCCTCCTCCCATTTTCCCTAACCAGTGGCAACCACTAATCCATTTTCCATCTCTATAATTTTGTCATTTAAAGAATGCTATATAAATGAAATCACACAGCATGTGCCCTTTTGAAAGTGTCATAATGAATTTCCTTTAATGTTCAAAAACCAAGTATAACTAGAATGAAACTAAAATCTCATGGGTGATACTTATAACAAAGTTAGGTGACAAACCCCAAAATAACAGAAAGTGGGGCTACAACAAAAGCCTCACAGCTGCACAGTATAGGCAAATGTGTGAGAGGAAGCACAGGAGAGAATGGTATGTCCGGGGAAAGTGAGAAAAGGATAACCTCACAATAGCCCCAGAAAGTATACTGGAAAGTAAAGGGGGCTTCTGAGAACAACAGCAGAAAGTAGGAGGGATTTCACTCACTCCAGGAGCTGCTTAGTGCAAGGCTATCCCCAGGAAGGTCTGAGGGGGTTGGAGATGTTTGTCATGATTCGTTCATGTGACTGACATCCCAAGACCTCCACACTGAGGAGAAACTAGGGAGTGGAATCAAAATTGAGCAGAACAGGAACAATGTAAGAAGTAAGGAAAGACAAAGGCAAAATAAAATTGGCGGGTAGAAGATAGAGCCAAAAAATCTCAGAAAATAAAATGTTATTTATAGGAACACTACACAAAGACAGAAAAGAGAACTCTGTGAAGTTAGAAAAGCTCTTCTGATCACACCTCCTTCTAAAAGTTAGGGGAAACTAGTTTCAAATAAAAATGAGCAACAGAAGGAACAAGGCAAGGGTGCCTGCTTTCAATACTTTTATTCAACACAATGTTAGAAGTTCTAGCCAGAGCAATTAGGTAAGAAAAATAAATAAAAGGTATTCAAACTGGAAAGGAAGAAGTAAAATTATCTCTGATACCAGGCAAAATGACATAGATGATAAGGGCTTCGCTCATCCCCTCTTGTGACCACATCAAATTTGAGACGGAAACACAGAGCAAACAGCCAGCAAAGTTGCCTGAGGGCCTAGATGAACAGAAGCCCTACAATTAGGAAGAGAAATAAGAAGTCTCCCAGCAATGGTTGGAGGTAGAAGGGAACGGAAAAGTGAGACTGCCTGGCCCAAAGCAGCTGAGTAGGACAGAGGCTATGGAAGCTGCAGACGCCTCTTAAAGGGGCCATGTCTATGATTGTACTTTCACAGTGATGAACCTGCTCATTCTGAGCACCAGTGACAGGTCAGCCCTGAGGGGTCACCAAGAACTTACAGGGAGACACTGAGTTGTCAGAGTGAGGGCCGGAGGCGAGGCTTTCTACTGCGCAAAAGTGCTAGTGGTATCCATTGTTCCTCTGTTGAGCCCCCGCCCAGTGCACAGATGCAGCGCCGCCATAGCTGAGACATCACAAACTGGATAACAGAGGTCACTCAGCACAGAGGACTCCCTGAAATTCCACCTCCCCAAACTCGCCGCCCCACCCAAGCCACATCCAGTTGTGTCCTCGGTGAGTCCTGTGCCACTTGCTGAGCAGTGCCAAGACTCGCACTGGTAGCAGCTGATTTTGGTTTCTGGTGTGGTTTCTTGAGGCAACTAAGCACTGCATCTGTGGTTTGCTTCCTGAATCTTAACAGGTGGCCTCAGAGGGGTACAGGCTGGGGCTAAACTTGGCCTACAGCTGAACTCTTTTCAGGACTGTGCTGCTAGACACCTACTACACAAAGCCACATTAATAAGACCGGGAGACTTAGGAGCTTTTCTTAGTACATAGAAACAGACACAGAAGGGCAGCCAAAATGGGAAGACAAGCAGAAACCATATGAGAGAACAGAACAGAGATCCAGGAATAATGGAGTCAAGCAATCTCACAGATAGAGAGTTCAAAACATTGGTTATAAAGATGCTCAATGAAATTAAGGGCAGCGTAGATGAACTCAATGAGAACTTTAAAAAAGAGATAAAAAAAACATGAAAATGGAAGTGGAAATTATAAAAGGGAATCAGTCAGAAATGAAGAATGCATTGTCTGAGATGAAGAGTATATTAGAGGGAATCGACAGAGTAGGGGAAGAAGAGAATCAAAACACTGACATAGAGGATGGGGAAGCCAAGGACACCCAACCAGAACAGCAAGAAAGAAATAACCAAGAATATAATAATTTAAGGAGCCTATGGGACACAATTAAGGCTAACAACATCTGTGTCATAGGGGTACCTGAAGAGGGAGAACAAGAAGTTGAATATATATATGAAGAAATAATGATGGAAAACTTCCCTAATTTGGTGAAGGAAATGGACATACAATCCCAGGGAGCTCAGAGAGTCTCCTCAAAAATTAACCCAAAGAGGCCCACACCAAGATACATCATAATTAAAATGCCAAAGGTTAAATACAAAGAGAGAATCATAAAAGCAGCAAGAGAAAAGCAATTAGTTACCTACAAGGGAGCTCCCATAAGACTGGCAGCCAATTTCTCAAAAGAAACTTTGCAGGATAGAAGGGCTTGGCACAAAATATTAAAAGTGTTGAAAACCCAGGATCTATAAACAAGAATACTTTATCCAGCAAAGTTATCATTTAGAATCAAAGAACAGATAAAGAGCTTCCCAGACAAAAATAAGCTAAAGGAATTTATCAACACCAAGCTAGTATTACAGGAAATGTTGGAGGGACTTCTTTAAGAAGAAAAATATGTATCAAAAACATGAATAAAGAATAGTAATAACTATATATTTATCAACAAATATCTCAAATGGAAAAGAATTAAGTACTCCAACCAAAAGACAGAGTAGCTGAATGGATAAGAAAACAAGACCCCTACATATGCTGCCTACAAGAGTCTCACTTTAGATTAAAAGACACACACATACTAAAAAGAAGGGTATGAAAAAAGATATAACCTTGATGGACCTAGAGAGTATTGCGCTGAGTGAAGTAAGTCAGATAGAGAAAGAGAAATATCACATGATTTCACGTACATGTGGAATCTAAAGAACAAAATAAACAACAACAACAGCAACAACAATGGAAACAAACTCATAGATACAGAGAATATTTTGAGGGTTACTAGATGGGAGGGGATGTTGGGGGGATGGTGAAAAAGGGCAAAGGGATAAGAAGTACAAATGGATAGATACAAAATAGTCATGAAGATATAAAATGTAGCATAAGGAAAATTGTCAACAATGTTGTAAAAAATATCTAAGGAGAAGAGAGGTACCTGATTTGGTGGGATGACCACTCTGTGAGATATACAGATCTCTAATCACTATGCTATACAGCTGAAACTAATATATTACTGTATACCAACTATAATAAAAATCTCATCAAATTGTACAATGTAAATATGAGCAACTAATTGTCTATTATACTTCAATAAAACCGGGGGTGGGGGGTAAAATTATCTCTGTTTATAGATGACAGAAACTTATATGTAGAAAACACTAAAGATTTCACAAAAAACTACTAGAACTAATTAACAAATTCAGCAAAGTAATGAGATACAAAGTCAACACCCCAAAATTATTTTCTTTTCTATATACTAACAAACAATTCGAAAAGGAAATTATAAAAAATAATTTCATTTAAAATAGCATTGAAAAAAATAAAATGCTTAGGAATTAACCAAAGAGGTGAAAGACAATGAAAACTACAAAATATTGCTGAAAGAAATTACAGAAGACATAAATAAGCAGAAATATGTCTTATATTCAAGGGTTGGAAGGCTTTATATTGTTAAAATATCAATATTACCCAAAGCAATCTACAGTTTCAATACAATCCTTATCAAAATCCAATGATTTTTTTGCAGAAATAGAAAAATTCATACGGAATCTCAAAAGATCCCAATTAGTCAAAACGATTTTGAAAAAGAATAATTTAGAGGATTCACATTTCAAAACACTACAAAGCCACAGTAATCAAAACAGTGTGCAGGCATAAAGTGCAGGCATAAAACAGACTATAGACCAATGAAACAAAATAGAGAGGCCAGACATAAACCCTTACATATATGGTTAAATGATTTTTGACAAGAATGCATTCAACAGGGGATACGACAGTTTTTTCAACAAACAGTGCTAGGAAAACTGGATATCCATATGTAAAAAAAAATGAAGTTGGACCCTAACCACGCACAAAAATTAATGCAGTATGGATGAAAAGCCTAAATGTAAACCTAAAACAATAAAGCTCTTAAAAGAAAACATAGGACAAAAACCTCACAACATTGGATTTGGCAACAATTTCTTGAATATGACACCAAAGGCACAGGGAACAAAAGAAAAAATAGACATATTGGACTTCATGAAAATTAAAAACTTCTGTGCAACGAAAGACACTATCAACAGAGTAAAAAGGCAATCTGCAGAATATATACAGAACTCATAAATTCAACAACAAAAACGACCCAACTAAAAAATGCACTCGAACTTGAATAGATATTTCTCCAAAGAAGATATACAAATGGCTAATACTCATATGAAAAAATGCTCAACATTATTAACTATTAGGGAAATGCAAATTAAAATTACATTAATACCACTTCACATGCATTAATATAGCTACTATCAAACAAATAAATAAACAAACAGAAAGCAACAAGTGTTGGTGAGGATGTGCAGAAATTGAAACCCTTGTGCACTGTTGGTGGGAATGTAAAATGATACAGCCACTGTGGAAAATAATACGGTGTTTCCTAAAAAAATTGAAAATAGAGGACACAGTGAAATGGCAGCCATCTGCAAGTCATGGAGAGGCCACAGAAGAAACCAAACCTCCTGACACCTTGATCCTGGACTTGTAGACACCGGAACTATGTAAAAAATAAATTATTGTTGTTTAAACCACCCAGTCTATTGTATTTGTTATGGGAGGCCTAGCAAACTAATATATAGAGGCAATTAACATAAGAATAGGATAGTGTGTTATCTTTTAGCACCATAATATGAAAAAGAAAACACTGTGATATGAATTGCTTTCATTTCCAATAAAAGGGAATATGATTGTAAAAAAATTTAAAAATAGAATTACCATATAATTCAGCCATTCTACTTCTGGGTTTATAGCCAAATCAATTGAAAACAGGGTCTCAAAGAATTATTTGTGCACCCCTGTTTATAGCAGCATTATTTACGATAGCTAAAACACGGAAGCAACCCAAATATCTATCAATAGATGAATGGATAAGAAAAATGTGGTATATGCATGCTATTTAGCCTTAAAATGTAAGAAAACTTTGCAGTGTGCTACAACATAGATGAACCTTGAGGACATTATGTTATATGAAATAAGTCAGTCACAAAAAGACAAATACTATATGATTCAATTTATATGAGGTACTTAGAGTAGTCGAAAACATAGAGACAGAAAGTTTCCAGGGGCTAGGAGCAAAGTGGGGATGAGGAGTTATTGTTTAATGGGTACAGAGTTTCAGTTTTAAAAGATAAAGAGTTATGGAGATAGATGGCAATTATAGTTGCACAACATTATGAATGTATTTAATATCATTGAACTGTTCACCTACAAATGATTAAGATGGTAAATTTTATATGTATTTTACCATTAAAAAAAAACTGAAAAAAAGAGCAACAGAAAAATATCAGCCCCATATAAAATTATTATAATCAAAAAGAATAATATGTGGAATAATATTTCTATAGATAATGAACACATACCAGCACAGGTTCAAACAGTAGATCAAAGTTGTGACCTATTACTTTAAAACAGGCTAAAAGACATTAAAATAAAATAATGTATGACATGAACAGAAACACCTAAATCAGAAATGGAAAAAATCAGAATGAAGTGACAGAATTCAGAAATTAGAAATAAAAAATTATTTCATAAATGGAAACCTAATTAAAAGAAACGGAGTAAAAACAAAACATAATAAATGATGCCTTAAGAGAAATATAAGGTGAAAAGAAAAAAAATTGATACAAAATAAAGATAAAAAAAGATTTGAGAGAAAATAGCAAATATTGAGGATAGGCAAAGAAGAACCAACATACATGTAACAGAAGTCCCAGAATTATTATTTTTTTAATCAGGAACAAATATTAAAAACTATAATTCAACAAAACTTCCCTGATATTAAGGTTTTTTAAAAAGATTTAAAACTACATGCAACTTCTCCATCCATTTTGCATACCTCTTCCAACCCTTTTGTTCTGTGTTGCAGCTTACTGAATGTTCTGAAATTCCCAGAACATACTTTCTTATCATGGTTCTGGGCCATTGCTCAGGTTCGTCCTATGCCTAAAACATGTTTCCTTGTTCCTTCACCTGGCACACTACGATGTGTTCTTCAAGACTTTCTCCATAACATATTACCTGAATCCTTTTATCCCCACCCACCTCCAGTTCTCAGTTATATGCCCCCTTTTGTACTTTTATAACACCCTGTAAACATGTTTTCATAGCTCTGTCTACCACACTTTAACACACACACAGAAACTATAATCACATGTTCAACCCCTGCCCTCTGACTGTAAGTATTCCAGGGCACAAACCTGTCATTTTTGTCCTTTGATCTTCTTTATATGGCACAATACTTGGCAGTCTGTTGCTGTTAAATGAATAAAAGAGAATGAATTTTGTTTAAGTTACTATTAGAGAGATAAAATAGCCTAAGTAGTCCATTCTTTTTAGTTTACAGAGGTATGATAGAAGAAAAAAAGCATCATCTTATTATATTTACATGGCTACATTTATTATATCAGGAACAGTTTTTGCTCTATTCTAGTAAATAGTAATATTATGACAACATTTTATCAGGAAAAAAGTCAAATAAAAGGGCAAAGATATAATAAATATGATATTCCTAATGAAAGTGAAGGAAAAAATATGCATAAGCCAAAAGAATAAATATTTTAAAAAAAATTTGGCATTGATGTTTCATCAAATGCCTTCACCCTCTGTTGGGGCCTCTACCTTCTGAAACTTAGGAAAAGGCTGGCCAGGTAAGCAAGAGATCACCTGGATGACCCTCTTCCTCTTAGTAGTGGCAGTTCATGTTTTAAATGGCTGAAAGACTCTCAGGTCTCATGTCCTTATATCTTAAGTGTCTTTGTTATGTGCCCTTTAACAAAGTGGTAGCTAGATATTTATATTTGCAGTCATTTAAGCATTAACTATGTGATAGAGCAGGCACATCCATTGTCTGTGGTTGTTCCTATAAGTAATGCCACACTGGGGTACACACAAGAGTCTGGGGAAACCTGGAGAGACATTTGTAATTCAGACTGACATACTTACATTTGCTTGGCAAGAATTCATGTTTATTGCCTCTGTAAAAAATGACTAACTCTCAGCAAGGTTGAAATCAGTTAAAATAATAAAAATAAAGTTATATTTCCTTTTACACCTGAGTCATGACTATAAATTTCAAATGCGCTACAATAGGATGATGTTTTTCTTTGTCCAGTATTATTCTTGGTCATGCACAATAATTCACATCTCACTGAAATGATTTCTTAACAGAACAATCACTTATGACTGAGAGCTGTTTTCTGATTATTAGTAATAGTTTAGAGTTCATGATCCTCACACTTTATTCATTCTATTTCCTCTAAGATTTGCACATATTATAGTTCATCTGCTAATGTTCTGATCAATTATACAGCTTCATGACACTTGTCTGCCCTTTGTCCCTCTTGCTTGGCACTTCATCTAATGTCATCTCTGAATTCACTTACCTTTACACTCCTTTTCCAAGATTTATTTTAAAAAACAACAAATCTGATTATATCTGCATTAATTCCTAGGAAACCACACTGAAACTTTTCTATCTAAAGAATTATCCATCTGCCTTGCTTGTTATCTGCCCCGCTTTAGCCTACAATTGTTCTCCTATAATTTGAGTCAAAATACCTTTAAAATTTAACTTACAGTTTGGCACTTCCTCATAAAGTTAAACATAGAATTACCATGTGAACCAACAATTCTACTCCTAGCTATATACCCAAAAGAATCAAAAACAGATACTCAAATCTTTGTACACCAATGGTCATAACTGCACACTATTCACAATAATCAAAAGGTAGAAATAACCCAAATGTCTATCAATGAATAAACAAATTGTGGCATATATGTATCTTGAAATATCATTCAGTCATAAAAAAGAATGAAGTATTGATAAATGCTACAACATGGATGAATCTTAAAAGCATTATGTTATATAAATAAAGCTAAACACTAAAGGTCATATATCATATGATTCCATTTATATGAAATATCCAGAATAGGTAAATCCATAGAAAGCTTGGGGTTGCCAGGGGCTAGATGTAGGAGAGAATGAGATGTAACTGCTTAATTGCTGTAGGGTTTATTTTGGGGTGATGAAAATGTTTTGGATCTAGATAGAGGTGGTAGTTACATTGTGTATACTAAATCCACTGATTTTTCACTTTAAAATAGTTCATTTTTTGTTATGTGAATTTCACCTAAAAAAATTCTTTCTGCTGAGCTTAACTGTGTCTCAAAAATGTTCTTTATAACTCTCACAAAGAATATTAATTTTTGAGGTAATTGTGAAGGAGAGTACAAAACAGAAAGGCTATTAAATACTTTACTGAGACCAGCATGACAACACAGACCACATTTCTAGCTGAGCAATTCTCCTACTGTACCCATTAAATAATAATGAGAGAGAACTACACAGTATAAATAATTGGAAAGCAGAAAGAAAATTATCATTATTTATAAATAATTGAATTGTTCAACTGGAAGACCTAAGTAAACAATGAAAAAACTACAATAAAAAATAAATAAATAATAAGAGTCTTTAGTCAGGTGACTGAATACAAAATTAATATTCGGGAATCAGATTAATGGAAAAAGAGTTCTATTTTTCATAGTAACTAAAAAGGTAAAATTTCTAGGAATAAGTTTAACAAGAGATGTGCTTTTTGCTGTTACAAGAAAAAAAAAGACTTGAACAAATGGCAAATATACTTACCATGTCTTCTGGATTTGATTTTTTCAAAAATAATAATACTCAATATTTTGGTGAGGATTTGAAGAAAAAGATGCTTGGCAAAGCATACTAAAGTGTGATTTGATGTACTTTTTCCTAAATTCGGATTAGCAATATGTATCAGTGGGTAAACTATATATTTTGTGTAACAAAGGAATAAGAATATGTAATACTTTGGGGGTTTCTTTTGTTCTTTTTTTTGTTGGATTGTTTTTTGGTTTTAGGGTTTCGTTGTTGTTGTTGTTTTGCACTAGGAAACTAAGGAAATCTTCATAGTAAAATGGTAGGTAAGGAGTGGGCAAAAAGAAAACCCTACTAGAACTAATAAATAAATTTGAAAAATCTTTTTCCATTCAAGAGATGATATTTTATTGGTATTGTAATTTCTCACTAGCATTTGACATTTAAACCATCTACTGTAATCTCCAACGCTGTAAGCGAGTTGAGACACCTCAAGAACAGCGGTTTTCAGCTTTGGCTCGTTAATCACACTCAGAAAGTACAATATGCTTTCGCAAGCCAAATATTACTAGCTTTAAAATAGGATACAGAATAGAGAAGGCAGCACCGTGCACAGGGACAGCTTTACAGACACTTGCGACACCTGAAGGAGATTCCGATGGCTCCAAGTTCTGCACAGCGTGTGTTTTAGCGGAAAAACAACAAGAGTGGCTATGCATATAGAATACATTACATGAGGGAAGCCATGGCGACTAGGGTCTGTTAGCTTACATACCCTTCGGGTCACCTAGTACCTACAGGGGTCATTAGTGCAGTGCAGCTGCCCTCTTCAATTACCAGTGAGATATAAAGCAATATCAACAGGCAGGGACAATGTGCCTGGGGCACCCTCTCATGGTAGTCTGTACATGGCAACTCCAGCAAGACCTCATCTTGAACAAATGGCAAATATACTTACCATGTCTTACTGGGTTCACCAGTTCCCTTGCTAATGTAGGAAGTTCCACTCAGGGTCAGGCTTCCCTCATGGGTCCCTAACCCAGAGGGAAAGATTTATAGTCCAGCCTCTCACCCTTTTCTTCCAGATCATATACAAGGGACTCTGAGGTCTTCTCCTTTGGACGCCCAGGAGTCTTGTGGTGTGGTAGTACAGCCACGTCTTTTTGAGACTTGAGCAAATGATTGAAGAAAATGCCAATCAGTAATATAGATGAGAGATGTTTACTAGATACCTGATGAACCAATAATGAAGCAAAACAAAGACAATGAACGAAATGCAACAAAAATTAAGGTATAGCGAACACGTTGCCTTTTATAACTTGGCTGGTGGCCAATTATGACACCTAGTCCCTCACATTCTGCCCATGTTCAGCTGTGATTATTTTGCTTTTAACTTTTACTCAGTCACTTTTACAGTTCTCTTTGGTTAATATTGCAGATTTGGGTTCTTTGTTTTCCTCATTATTCTTTTCAGAGCTAAAGTCAAGCACATCTAGACCCTGCTTCTCTTGAAAGGTTTAGAATAGGAACTTTCTCTGTCTGAAGCAGCCCTTCTTCAAAGCTATCACCACACACAACATCACCACCACCCCAGTTGTTCTTCCCAAAGCATGTTTGGTCCTGTGTTTTTCTCTCCTTAGTATATCTCCTTAGAAGCTAGAAAGAAGCCAGAAAGTATTTCTCCTCCCCTGGAGACTTCAGAGGGAGGATGGGCCTGCTGACACCTCGATTTCAGACGTGTGGCCTCCAGACCCGTGAGAGAATAAATTTCTATTGTTCAAAGTCACCCCGTTTGTGAAAGTTTGTTTCAACAGCCCTAGGAAACTAATACACTTTGCCTCAGCGTGTTTAAATTAAACATGCCAGGCAGAAATTATATGAATGATTTAGTAGGTTGTCTTTGTAAGAAGCATACTTAATCAGAACCAGAAGTCATTTATGAAATCAATTACCTAAATCCATCAAACATTTTTTACTATTACTGTTTTTGAATGAAATAAAAGTGTGATTGTTAGAAGAACCTTAGGAACTCAAATTACTCAATTACAAAAATGAAGGCAAATGGGAAGAAACCGGTTAGTTTTCCTTTCTGACATAAGAGATATCATCAGTTTAAATTCTGTGACTAAAACGTTTTCTTACAAAAGTTTCCTTGCTTAGGCTGCAAAGAAAATCAGTGAAGAAGGCTATTAATTAACAAGTGAGCACTGCATATAAATTTAGATAAAACACGCTAGAATTACGAAGTTTGGGAAGTGTTTCTTTTTATTTCTCAAGGTTGGTTCTGGAAACTAGTGAATGCTACCTCCATATCATTTGCTTTCTTTCCTTTTAGACCCCTGTGGCAATGTTTTGAGGTTTAAAGAGTGGAATGATGGCTGTTCAAAAGTCAGAGAATACAGCTATGAGACCAGAGACACTAGAAAACTGGAAAAGTAATGGGCCTTTACCGACTTCGGGACATGATTGCCTAAGAGGGAAGTAAACTGGTACCTGAGAAATAAGAGATTTAGAAATGTGACTGCTAAAATAGTGAAAACTAGAATGAATGGCCCAGAAACTTCCTAGGTAAAGTCCAGAGGGGATTATACTGTGAAGAAAAATGAAAAAGCCAAACATTTCAAGTCAGGTATATATATATAAAATAGGAGAAAATCTAGGTGACATTGGGTTTGGCATTGAGCTTTTAGATACAACACCAAAAGCATGATCTATGAAAAAAAGAGACATATAAGTTGAACTTGATCAAAATTGAAAACTTCTGCTCTGAAAAATACTCTGTGAGGAGAATGAAAAGGCAAGTCACAGACTGGAAGAAAATATTGATAAAGCACATTATCTGATAAAGGACATGTATCCAAAATATACAAAAACCCTTGAAACTCAGTAAGTAGAAAACAAAACTCCTAATTTAAAAAAAAAAATATTTATTTACTTTTTATGGTGACATTGGTTAACGAAATCCAGTAAGTTTCAGCTGTACATTTTAACAGTAAGGCATATACGTATTTACACTGTGTATTCACCTCCCATAGTTAGATTTCTTTCTGTCACCACATATTAGACCCCTTTCACTTTGTCTACCTCCCTCCTGCCCCCACTCCTTACCCTCTGGTAACCACTAGTCCATTGTCCATGTCCATGAATCTCTGTTTGTTTGTCCTATTCATTTGTTGCTTTTAGGTTTATATCCCACATTTAAGTGACATCATGTGATTTTCAACTTTTTCTGTCTGGCTTAGCATGATTATCTCTGGATCCGTCCGCACTGTCGCAAATGGTAGTATTTCATCTCTTCTTATGGCTGTGTAATATTCCATTGAATATATGTACCACAGCTTCTTTAACCAATCATCTATCGTAGGACAGTTCAATTGCTTCCATGTCCTGGCCACTGTGAATAATGCTGCTATGAACATCAGTGTGCGAATATCTTTTCAGATATGGGTTTTCAAGTGTTTGGGGTAAATACCCAGTAGAGGGACCCAATTTTTAAAAAGGGCGAAAAATCTAAACAGACACTTCACCAAAGAAGATATCTAGATGGAAAATTAGCATATAGAAAGATGATCAACATAGTATATCATTAGGGAATTACAAATTAAAACAATGAAATATCACAGGTGTGAATTGGCTAAACCAAAACACTGGTGACATCGAATGCTGAGGAAGGTGTGGGGCAACAGGAACTCTCATTGCTGGTGGGAATGCAAAGTAATGCAGTTATTTTGGAAAACAGTTTAGAAGATTCTTATGAGTTCAAACAAAGGTTTACCATACAATCCAGCAATTGTACCCCTAGCAATTTACCAAACTGAGTTCAAAATTATGCCCACAGAAAACCTGCATATAGGTTGATAGCAGCTTTACTCATAATTGCCTAAAACAGGAAGAAACTGAAGTGTCCTTCAATGGGTGAAAAGATAGACAAACTGTGGTGCATCCAGATAATGGAATGTTATTTCGTGCAGAAAAAGAAACGAGCTATCAAGCCACGAAAAGACGTGGAGGAATTTAAATGCATGTTGCTAAATTAAAAAGCTAGTGTAAATAGTCTACCTACTGTATGAGTCCAACTCTGGAAAAGACCAGACTATAGAGACAGTAAAAAGATCAATAGTTACCAGGGGTGCAGCAGAGAGGAAAAGGGGTGAATAGATGGCTGGAACACAGAGGGTAGTGAAACTATTCTGTATGATACTGTATTGATGGATACTTGACATTATGCATTTATTGAAATGCATAGAACTGTACGACACAAAGTGTGAACCCTGTGAACTTTAGTTAATAAGAGTATATCAATATTAGTTCATTAATTATAATAAATGTACCACAAGATGTTAATTATAGGGGAAACTTTGTGGGGAGGGAGAAAAGGAGTATATAGGAACCCTCTGTTGAGTATCTGCTCAACTTTCTGTCAACCTAAAATTGCTTTAAAAAATAAAGTTTATTTTAAAAAATCATTAGCATCCATAGCATGTTCTTTGACATGATGCTATTGAATTAAAAATGAATAACAAAAGGATACATTTAAAATTTCAGATGTTTGGAATGTAAAAAATGATCATAAATACAGTTTACCCTTGAACAACACTAGTTTGGGCTGTGTGAGTCCACTTATACACAGATTTAAAATATACATATATTGAAAAATTTTGGAGATTCGTTACAACTCGAAAAAATTCTCAGATGAATGCCATAGCCTAGAATGTGAAAAAAAAATTAAGAAAAAGTTAGGTATGTCATGAATACAAAAAATATAGGTAGATACTAGTCTATTTTATCATTTGCTGTCATAAGACATACACAAATCTATTATAAAAAGTTAAAATTTATCGAAACATATACACAGACTATGCATGTTGCTATTTCAGTCAAGAGAAACGTAAACAAATGTAAAGATGCAGTGTTAAATCATAACTGCAGAAAAATTAACTGTAGTACATACTGTACTACTATAATATCCACCTCCTGTTGCTATTGCAGTGAGTATCCGCTCAAAATGCTGTGTGAAGCTAATCATCTCCACATGAGCAGTTCCTCACTCCAGTAAATTGCATATCACAGTAAAAAGTGGTCTCTCACAGTTCTCATGTATTCTTCATCACGTTTAGAGCAATGCCATAAACCTTGAATAACACTATGAGGCCCATACAAAGTGCCACTGGTGATGCTGGGAGTGCTTCCAAGAAGCAGAGAAAACTCATGACATTGCAAGAAAAAGTTAAATTACTCGATTTGTCCCGTAGCATGAGGACTGCAGCTGCGGTTGCCCACCATTTCAAGATAAATAAATCCAGTGTAAGGACCACTAGAAAGAAAGGAATAGCAAGCAAGCGAGCAAGCAAGAAAAGGAAATTTGTGAAGTCATCACTGCGGCTATGCCAGCAGGCTTGAAAAAACTTGCATTTTTTGCTGAATAATATTTTAGATCGTCTAGCAAGTGCAGCTTTTATGTGAGTGCAGGATTGTTATAAGAAAGGCATACCTGTAGACTCAGACATGATTTGAGAAAAAACAAAGTCATTATATGACAACTTAAAGCAAAAGGAAAGTGAGAGAGTTAAAGCTGGAGAATTTAATGCCAGCAAAGGATAGTTTGATAATTTTAGAAAGAAGTTTGGCTTAAAAAATGTCAATGTAACAGGAAAAGCAACTTCTGCCAACCAAGAGGCAGCAGATGAGTTTCCAGATGCCATTAAGAAAACCTGGATTGGTTCCATTAAAGCTTTGTCCCTGAAGTCAGGAAGTTACCTTGCCAGCAAGGGATTGTCTTTTAAAGTTCTTGTGATATTGAACAATGCCCCTGGCCATCCAGAACCACATGAGTTCAACACTGAAGACAGGGAGAACTACTTGCCCCCAAACATGACGTCTCTAACTCAGCCTCTAGATCAGGGGTCATAAGGATCTTTATTACACACAGTGCTCTATGGAAAGGATTGTCAATCCTGTGGAAGACAATCCTGGCAAAGAGAAATGAAAGTCTGGAAGGATTACACCATTGAAGATGCCAGCCTTATTATAGAGAAAGCTGTGAAAGCCATCAAGCCCAAAACAATAAATTCCTATTGGAGGACACTGTGTCCGGAAGTCGTGCATGACTTCACAGGATTTACGACAGAACCAATCAACCAACCAAGGAAGTCATGAAAAAGATTGTGGTGTGGCAAAAAAGGTAGGGGGTAAAGGGTTTCATGATATGGATGTTGGAGAAATTCAAGAGCTAATAGACATCACACCCAAGGAATGAACAAAAGATGGCTTGATGGAGGTGAGTGCTTCCAAAATGGTGCTGGATAATGAGGGAGAAGATGTGGAAGAAGCTGTGCCAGAAAACAAATTGACGTAGACAATCTGGCAGGGGGGTTCTGATTATTCAAGACTGTTTTGGACTTCTTTTACAACATTGACCTTTCTGTGATACAAACACTGAAACTAAAGCAAACAGTGGAAGGATTAGCACCTTATAGAAACATTTTTAGGAGGGGAAAAAAAAAAACAGACGGAAATTACAATGTATTTCTGTAAAGTTACACCGAGAATGCCTGCCTTTCCTGTCTCCCCTTCCACCTCTGCCACCCCTGAGACAGCGAGATTAACCCCTCCACTTCCTCCTCCTCCTCCTCATGTGAAGACAAAGAGGATAATCACCTTTATGATGATCCACTTCTACTTAATGAACAGAAAATAACCATTATGTGGTACAGTTAATAAATTTATCTGTTGTGTATGTGTGTGTGTCTTTGTGTGAAAATCTAATAACTATATGACAAGAACTGCATGAGACATTTTTATGTCATCATTATCATCCCCTAAGAATTCTTCGTGTAGAAGATCACGTGCAAGACTCATATCGAAATGGATAGCCTGTCTTTACATAGGCATAAAGCGAGTGATATTTTTATAAAATTAATGTGTTAGTTTTCTTACTGACTTTTTATGACTTTGCTTTTAAAGAATTACATTTCTGTACAGTATACCTCTCTTTCTCATGACTGGAGAAACTGCATATCAGGCTATCATCACAGATAAATGTTTTTTTAAACATATATAACAATGTTTCCAATACTGTTTTACAAATATGACTGTAATACTGTATGCCATGAAATTTTTATATGGATTCATTTATTAGTGTATGAACTAGGCTACCATGAAGCAATTGTATGGCTCATACTAGGCTACCATAAAGTTATATTGCTGCTTCTTCATTATCAAAGTATAAATTGTTACATCTTTAAATCAATATAAATTGCTTTTTCACAGTATTTTTTCATTTTATGATATCTAATGTTAGTAGTATTTATAATATTCACAGTGTTTTGTAGCATATAAGACTATCGATGTAGGTACTGACAGACAATTCGTCTTATAAACTGATGATGTAAACTTATGGTATTAATAAATATAATATAGTATTGTGAATGTCTTTTCTTTATGATTTTCTTAATAACATTTTCTTTTTGCTAGCTTCCTTTATTGTAAGAATACAGTATAAAACATATAACATGCAAAATGTGTGTTGACTATTTACATTATTGGTAAGGCTTCCAGTCAACAGTAGGCTATTAATAGTTAAGTTTTGGTGGAGTCAAAAGTTATACACAGTTTTCAACTGTGCAGGGAGTCAATATTTTTAATTCCCATGTTGTTCAAGGGTCAATTATAATGTATTGGCCCCAAAATAAATTATAATGAATTTTTTAAAAACATATTTAATACTGAATAATAATTAAGATAGCACATATCAGATCTTATGGAATGCTGCTGAGAATGAATTCTAGGCCTTAAATGTATGTATTAGAAAAGGAGAAAAACCAAAAATTAAGGAGCTAAGTATCCAATTTAAGAAATTAGAAAAACAAACAATCCAATTAAAAATTGGACAGAGGACCTGAACAGACACTTCTCCCACGAAGATATAAAAATGGCCAACAGACATGAAAAGATGCTCAACATTGCTAACTATTAGGGAAATGTAAATCAAAACCAAAACCACAATGAGATACCATCTCACACCTGTTAGAATAGCTGTTATCAACAAGACAGGTAATAACAAGTGTTGGAGAGGATGTGGAGAAATAGGAACCCTCATACACTGCTGGTGAGACTGCAAATAGGTACAGCCGCTATGGAAAACAGTGTGGAGGTTCCTCAAAAATCTAACCATTGATCTACTATATGATCCAGCAATCCCTCTACTGGGGTAAATACCCAGTAAATACCCAGTAGAGGGATTGCTGGATCATATAGTAGATCAATGCTGTGAATAATGCTGCTATGAACATTGGTGTGCAAATATCTTTTCAGATCTGTCCTACAAAGATGATTGGATAAAGAAGCTGTGGTACACATGTACGATAAACTATTACTCAGCCATAAGAAGAGATGAAATGCTACCATTTGCAACAACATGGAAGGACTTCGAGATAATCATGCTAAGCGAAATAAGCCAGACTGAAAAAGTTGAAAACCACATATCACTTATATGTGGGATATAAACCTAAAAGCAACAAATGAACAGGACAAAAACAGAGACTAATGGACATGGACAATAGAGTCATGATTACCAGAAGGTGGGAGGAGTGGGGAGATAGATGGGGTAAAAGGGATCAAATAGGTGGTGACAGAAAGAAATCTAACTGTGGGCGGTGAACACACAATGCAATATATATATATATATACATAAAAAATATATATATACTTAATATACATAAAATATATATAAATATATATACATGCCTTACTGTTAAATTGCATAGCTGAAACTTACTGGATTTCGTTAACCAATGTCAACATAATCAAAATAAAAATTAATTAATTAATTAATCAAAAAAAGAAGTTAGAACAGTAAAATAAACCTAAAAAAGAACTAAAGCTAAGAGCAAAAACTAATTAAAAAAAAAAAAAATATATATATATATATATATATATATATATATATATATATATATACACACACACACACAGTAGATCAACAAAGCCAAAATGGATGTTATGAAAAGAAAGACTAGTAAAGTAGAAAAGCTCTGGCAAAATTGAGAGAGAGACTGAGAGAGAGAGAGAGAGAGAAAGAGAGAGAGAGGGAGGGAGAGAGAGAACACCATTAGGAAAGAAAAGAGAGACATAACTAAAGATAGAGCAGAGATTTTTTTAAATCCTAAGAGAATACTATGAAAATCTTTGGGCTGATATGTTGAATTTTTAGATTATATATATTACACATATAAAATTTCCTACAAAATATATAATTTTTTACAAAAACTGCAATTTACCAAAACTAAGTAACAAATACTCTCTATTTGTTGCCTCTTCTACAACACATTGACACACTCAACTCCTATTTATTCGAAGAGCAGGTAAAGAATTCTTGATCGCAGAAAAGATCAGTCTCAACCCTGACTGCTGTCCCAAATGAAAAGACAGTTTCCCACCTTCTTCCCGCTTGGATTCACATGATGTCTAGAGATGCAGTACCCAGCTTGAGACTATTAGTGACCAACAGCTGAAGATAATGGAGTGAAAAGATTGAAGGATCCTGTGTCCCTGAGTATTTACACCAGCCTTGAAATATCTCTTCTGCCCTTCTGGTTGCATGAGAGGGGAGGAAGAGAGGACTTGTTGCTTAGGCCACTGTCAGGTTTTTGGTTGCTTCCTGACAAAAGCATTCCTAATGGACTGACACAAAATGAAACAAAATTTGAATAGACTGATAACCGAGAAAAACAAATCAGTAATTGAATATCTATACATGCACTCCCCTCTCCGTTATACCCAAATAGTTTAACAAACCATTTGTTCTAAACATTTAAAGAACATATGAACCATTCGGGGCATGGAGGGGAGGAGAGAGGGTGGCGGGGGGAGAGAGAGAGAAAGAGAGAGAGAGACTCTCAAAGTCACTTTATAGATTAAAGTAACTTTATCATTTATTAAATGAAGCTAGTAGGAGAAAAAGAAAATAGCACACTAATAAACATTATGTTATTATTGTGTGTGATAGTAGTGATGATGTGTGGTCTGCTGCATTATGACCAAGAAGGATTTACTATGGGAATCTAAAGATAGTTTAATACTAGAAAATCTATTAATATGTTCATTGTATTAACAGATTTAAAGGGAAAATAAACCACACGATAATTTTTATAGGAAAAGCATTGAATACAATTTAACACTTAGGTATTTTTTTAACTAGTGAATTAGGGAAAAAGTCAACTTCCTTAACTTGATAAAATATATCTACCAAAAAACAGTACACATTCATACTTAAATGTAACATTAAGTGTTTTAGAAGCACTTCCTTTGAAACAAGGCAACAATGCCCACTATCTCCACTTCTGTTTAACTTGGAAGGAGCTGTTTGAATTGATGTGCAGGGAAGAGTAGGCAAGGGCAACCAGCAATATCATAGGATAAATGGAATAAAAGCCGTTTGAGTTTTGCTTTTGCTTCTCAGTTGTCTTAGGACAATTGCCAGTCACCAAGACAGTTGGAGACAAATGCTCAGACTTCTGGTATACGCCAAGACGGTGCATAAATCCTGCTCTGCAGAGCTGCTGGGGACAATAGATGGATGTTCAGCATTTTCAAGTAGTCACCTCCCCAACACTCCTACTAGTGTAGCTTCTCCCTGAGGGGCTGAGGTGGACCCTTGACCTGAAGCATAATAAACACTAAAACAGCTAAAGGAGGATATTAGCAATATGAAACATAAAAATGAGACAGATATATTGGGTATGTTCTGCCAATATTAGTTCTGTCAGTATTCGTGCATTTTGAAACTTCGTTATTAGGCACATACACATTTACAATTATTATGTCTTTCTGATGAAAAAGGACCTTTTCGTTTTACGAATGCCCTCTTTATCTAAACAACACTGTCCTGAAATCTTTTTTTGTCTGATATACTGTAGCCACTCAAGATACCTTGTGTTTACTATTTTCATAGTATGGTTTTCATCCTTTTACTTTCAGTCTATCTGTGTCTTTGTACTTAAAGTGCTTCTCGTGTGGATAGCATATTATTGAGTCTTTTTTTATCCTCTCTGACAATCTCTGCCTTTCATTTGAAGTGCTTAGGTCATTCATATTTAATTCAAATATTAATGCAGTTAGATTTAGGCCTAATTTTTGTTATTTCTATTCGCTCCATGTGTTTTTCTCTTTTCTTAGCTTTGTTTGGGTTAATTGAATGTTTTAATCATCTTATTAAAATGTGATTTTTTTTTTTTAGTGGTTGCTCTAGGGTTACAATATATATCCTAAATACATCATAGTCTACTTAGATTTAATATTGTATCATAGCATGTAAAATATAAGAATCTTACAACGTATTGTTCCATTTTCTCCAACTTGTCCTTTGTGCTATTGTTTTCATATATTATATATACATATATTATAAACTTCACATTGTAGTGGTATATTCTTTGCTTTAAATATTCATGTTTCTTTTAAACTATGAAAATACGTATGTGTGTATATGGTTTTATAAAAAATATGTACATAAATACATATACGTTTAAAATTTTACCCACATCTTACCATTTCCAATGCTCCAAATTCCTTCGTAGAGATCCAAATGTCCATTTATTGTCATTTCCCTTTCAAGAACTGGCTTTAACAATTCTCATAGTACACATCTGCTAGTGATTAACTTTCTAGTTTTTCTCTTTATCTAAAAAAAATCTCTATTTCATTTTCATTTTTGAAGGATATTTTTGCTAAATTTACAATTCTCCCCTGACAGGGTTTTACTTTTAACACATCAAATAAGATATTCTGTTGTCTTTTGGCATCCATTGTTTCTGATGAGAAGTCTTTTGACTTTTCTACCACTGGTCCCCTGTATTTGCCATGTTGTTTTTCTTGGTCACTTTCCAGATTTTCCCTTTATATTTGATTTCTTAGTAGTTTCATTATGATGTTTCAGGAATGGTTTTCTTTGTATTCACCAAATGTTGGGTTTACTGAGTTTCTTGGATCTGTAAGTTTATATTTATCACCAAATTTGGCAATTTTTTGGCCACTGTTTCTTCAAATAACATTTGCATCCCATAATCTATCTCCTCTCCTTCTAGAAGTTGAATGACATGTATGTTGGATGGCTTGATATAGTCTTGCAAGTCAATGAAGCGTTGCTTATTTTTTCAAATATTTTTCCTCTGTTCTTCAGATTAATATAAGTTAAAAAGTTTTTAATTCAGGTTTACTCTTCATCCAACTTTAATATTCTATTAAGCTTATCTAGTAAAATTTTCATTTCAGAAATTGTGCTTTCTAAATTTTTTTATAAATTTTTTTATTAGTTTCAATTATATAGTACATTGTTTAGACATTTATATAGTTAATAAAATGATCCTCCTAATTTTTCTTTCTCTCCTCTGGCTCTCCACCTAGCCACTGCTAACTGCATTCCCTATGCCATGCTTCCCATTCCCATGACCATCTATCAACTACTAGAAATTGTGCTTTTTTAAATTCTAGAATTGCCATTTGGTTCTTTGTTAGATTTTCTAGTCTCTGTTGAATTTCATTATGACTTATTTTTTTTAAGTTCTTGAACATATTTATTATAGCCACCTTGAAATCTTCATCTACTAATTAATATCTGAGTTATTTCAAAATCGGTTTCTATTGACTTCCTTTCTTTGAGCTATGAGTCACATTTCTCTGCTTGTTTGCAAGTTTAGTGGGTTTTTTAAAAACGTTTTAATACTGTGCATTATAGATGATACATTTTAGAAAATCTAAATTATTTTACTTTCCTCTAAAGAGTATTTATTTTTAAGCAGGCAGTTAACTCGGCAGGCATAAAATTCCAAATTCTATGTCACCTGGAATGGTCAATAGCTAAAATTTCTGCTCATTTTCTTCAGCTTCCAGTTTTGTTTTTTTTTTTTCCTGGTTGTTTTCTGCTAGGGTTTGTAGAGTATTCCCCACATGTGCAGAGATCAGAAGTCAGCCAAGGATTTGGTCACATTTCATATGCACTTCTAAGAAGCCTCTGTGACTTCTCTATTTCTTAGATTTTCTTTCTAAATCCCATTCTCTGACTTGTCAAACCAGAAAGACTAGCAACTTTATGCTTGAATTCTAGCCATCTAATGCTACATGTTCCGGGTAGTGCCTTCAGGCAAAAATTCTTATAATCACGAATCTCACCCACTGCACCTCCCTTCCCTCAGTGACTGGCTCCCATCCAGCTTCTGCCTGCTTTTGTTCTCTCCAGTCCCTCCAAATAATTGTGTTTTTAAAAAAATTTGTCTAGAGTCCATAGTTATTATAATACAATATAGGCTACTCCACCACTACTAGAAGCAGAACTTCCAACTTTGTTTTAAGACACTCAAGTGAAGATGTTGACATCTGAAATTTAGAGGAAAGATCTAAGGTACAGATATTTATTTGGTATTCATCAACATATAGATGATATTTAAAGCCATGAGAGTAGAAGAGACCATTAGAGCTGAGCATAAATAGAAAAGAGAACCAAGGATAGAGGTTTAAAAAAAAAAAAAAAAAAAAAAACCAACATTAATTTCACTCTTATGAAATTAATAGTAATAACAGATGCCATTTATTTATTGAACTCTGTGTGGAAGACTTTCCATACATTTCATTGAATTCATTCAACAGTATCACTGAACAAGAAAAGAGGCGGGTGGTTTGCCCATAGTCACATAGGAGGTGGATGAACTAGTAGAAAAGGAACTAGTGAAGGAGACTACTGAGAAGGAGCGAACTCTGAAGTAAGAGGAAAACTTTGGGGGGATTTTTAAAATTCTGATACTCAGTTTCCACATCTGTAAAATGGCAATAATAATTACCTTGTCATTAATGCAAATATTAGAAATAACATATTTAAAGTAACCCATATAGTGTACCTAGAAAACATGCAACAAAAGGATAGCTATAGTGCCTGTGGATGTTATTTATTCTATTTAGCTTTATTATCCATGCAAATAGAATGAAGTTCCTCCAAACTTTTTACCAGGGTGAGTGGACAAGAGAGGGAAGGGCCTTCAGGATGCCCATCCAAAGTGGACTCTGTGGATTGACCAGCATCCAAATGGGAGAAGTGAAAAATGTTTCTCACTACCTCTAGGACCCCATGTGTTTGCATCATTGATGAGCAAACTCTCCTTCTGGCTGTGGACAGTACTCCAGGTCCTTTTATGAATATGAGTTCAGTTCACACAAAAGGAAGAAAATCTACAAACCAAGTCAAAAAGTAAAGCTTTTATTATTTATTTTAATATTTTTATTATTTATTAGATTATAACCCAAATTATAAAATAAATATTCATGAATCCATTCTGATATAAACACATTGCTAAATAAATGTCCCATACAGAAGAGCTCTAAATAATTTTTGTAGGTACTCTCTCCCCGAGGAAGTGAAGTGTAACTTCCCTCCTTAAGTGTGGGCTGTGCTTCGTAACTTGCTTCCAAAAAAGTATGGTATGAAGAGGGGGGAATCAACTTTACAGTGGAGAAATCTGGTAAAGACTACCTAGATAATCAAGCTTAACATCAACAATGATAAATCATATTGATAGTATTTACTCTTGATATAATGTGATGAGAATGTGGTCCACAGCCCCAAAGCACATTCCCCCAGACTAATCATGAGAAAAACATCAAACAAACCCTACTCGAGGGACATTTTACAAAATACCCGACTAGTACTCTTCGAAGCTGTTAAAGTCACCAAAAACAAGGAAAGTCTAAGAAACTGTCTCAGCCAAGAAGAGCCTAACTCAGGACACATGTGGCACCCTGGATGGGATCCTGGAACAGCAAAGAACATTGGGTAAAAACTAAGGAAATCTGAATAAAGTACAGATGTTAGTAATAGTACATCAATATTGGTTTATTACTTGTGACAAATGTACCATACAATGTAGGATATTAATAGTAGGGAAACTGGGTGAGGGATATATGGAATTTTCTGTACTCTCTTTGCAGCTTTTCTGGAGATTTAAAACTATTCTAAAGTAAAAGATTTATTTAAAAAAATTTTTTTCTTTTAAAGTTACAGCTTGATACTGGATGCAGAGGTTTTTGGAATCATTTTATTCCTGATTCTGAAGGAGGTGGTCGAAGTCATGGTTACACTGTAAAAAAAAAAAAAAAAAAAAGACAGGAAACAGGAAGGACAGGTGTGGACAAAGGCAAGCAGACTCCTGGACAGGCAGAGAAGGATGCCAATTAATAGGAACAATGGAAAGGTCTCAAAGAGGCAGAGAGACCCATATCTCATCCCACCTATTTTAAAAAACTCATGCCTAGTCTAAACACATTAGAAGAAGTAATTAAACTGTGAGCTTAAAAAATAGAAGGAAGGAAGAAATGGAGGGAGGGAGGGAAGGAGAAAGATAAAGAGGAGGGGAAGGAGAAAGGGAGAAAGAATTTCCCTTTTAAAAAATTACCCTGACTTAAAACGAATTTCTGGAATGTTAGCAGTATTTCACAATGCAGACATCTCAGTTTGGCAGTTCGACTGATTTCTTGATTTCCAGGAAAACTGAGCTGTCATCTGTTTCCTACTTGGCTGTTTACCGACATGAATATGCAGTTCATACAAAATGTGAAATGGCTGCTGAAGAAGGGAAATGTAATTCTTTCTGACGTATTGCTCCAAGCCCCACACTGTCTCGAAGATTAAGAAACCCAGTGGAGAAACTTTCCTCCTTTCCCATAGAGAAGAGTGCAGAATTCCTAAAGATTCATTTCGTTAGCGGTTTTCACCTGAACCAAAGGCTCTGGACTAGTCTGTTGGGTGGAAAGTCAGTTGGGAACAAGCACGGGGCACCTCCATAGTTTTGCGTGATACCTATGCAAGTCAATCAAAAGCTTAAGAGCAACGATATGGCTTCTGTTTCTTGGTATTCCTAGATATTGTCATTGTCAGCGTGTGTTTTTGAGCACCTTCTGGAACAACCGCAACAGTAATACGAACAGCTAACATTTACCATGCACTCTATGTACTTTCTCCTCACCAGTCCTCTGTGGTAGGCTCCTCTCTTATTTCACTTTAGAAAAAGAAAATGAGACTCGGAGGAGTAAAATGCCCTGCCCTCAGACACATGGTGTGTTGACTAATTTTATGTGTTAACTTGGCTATGCACCCAGTTGTTTGATTAAGCACTAGCCTAGATGATATTGCAAAGAATTTGAAGATGTCATTAACATTTGCAATAGGTCGACTTTAAGTAAAGCAGATTACCCTCCATAATGAGGGTGGACCTCGTCCAATCAGTCGAAGGCCTAAAGAGCAAAAACTGAGGTTTCCCAGAGAAGAAGGAATTCTGCCTCAAGACTATAATATAGAAATCCTGTGTGAATTTCCAGCTTGCCCGCCTGCCCTACAAATTTCAAACTTGCCAACCCTTTTCCCCCTACCCTTAGTCACATTAGCCAATTCCTTAAGTCCCTCTTTCTTTCTCTTATCCTGAGGTCTTTTTGTATGCAAAGCCCATGTTCTCAACTCCAAACTCTACTCCCTCCCAGACCCTGCATGAGAGGCTGCAGGTACCACGGTCATAATACAAGCCATGAGCGACTGGGACCAGACTCTTGAGGACCTATGGAGGGAAGATTTAACATGAAGGAGACTAGGTGAGTGGAAAAAACTGCTGTTGAGAAGGAGGAAGTGAAGATGTCAGGAAGATGGGGTAACCAAGGAGGGAAGTGGGTGTGGTAGAAAAATAATAGAGAGTTAACGCTTGGTGAATGCTTCTAATGTGCCAGGCATTGTTCTGAGTGCATTCCTTAATTTCTTTAGTATTATTATCTATATTTTACAGATGGGCAAACTGAGGCCCAAGGTCACACATCTGCTTAATGGCAGAGCAGCAGGCAGTGTGCCTCAAGAGCCCAAAAGTTAACTACCACAGTATAGCACAGAGGGAAAGAAAAGGGTTATATAGATGTGCCACTCTTCTGCTGGAAGATAACAAGGAGAGGCTGGACCAAGTTGGAGTTTCTAAAGCCAAGGCCCTACCTTGCTGGGTTGGAGGAAATCTAACTCCAGTCTTTATTAGGACTTCTCAGAATTACACAAAAGTTCTGGGATCTTATGGACTCCACAACACGAGAAAAGCCCCTCTGATCATCAGTCTGTACTTACAACCACTGAGATGCTGCATCAATTAAAGATTTATGGCTTATATGTAGGAGAAAACCTGACTGATAGTGGCTTAAGCTGCAAAGGTATTTTGTTGTTTGACATAAGAAGTCTGGAGGCTAGCAGTCCTTGGAGTGTTCAAAGCTTCCTGATGTCTCCAAGGATTCAGGATATTTCCATCCTTACATTCTATGATCCTCAATGTGTGGACTTTCATCCTTCGGCTTGTTTCTTCATGGTCACAAAATGCCTGCCAGAGCCGCAGCACTCACAAAAGTATCTTCAGGGCAGAAAGCAGATGTAGACCACCTGGATCTCCTTCCTAGACTTCTCCCACGCCCTTTTGGCCAGAACTGAGTCCTAAACCAATCACTAGCAAAGGAATATTAGCTCACTTGATTTATAACAATCATAGGTCACCACCTGGGGCTGGCGGAGAGGCCCACCTTTCTGCAAGAATTGCAGCCTGAACAAAATGTGGGTTCTTTAAGGAAGGAGAGAAAACGGCTGATGGATAAGAAACCAACTGTGTCTGTCATGGAAGACCTCTGTCCCAGTCTACAGGGTTCTTTCAGGTCCATGCTTCTGCTGTCCCAGGACTCACTCAGGACACAGGGATTTCAGCCAAGACCAAGAGCCCTGTTCTTAGGGTCTAGCCTCCCTAAGTGTACCCAGAAGCCTCCTCTGGAGTTTTGCCAGGGTGTTGATGGAGAGCTGGGCACAGTCCCCAAAGAATGTGAGCACTAGCAGGTCTCTATCTCCTTCTGGTCAGAAGAAACATCATAGCTAAGCCACACTGTTTCTCAAGTGTACTTCTCTCCCTCATTCTCAACCTTTTCCCCTGCTGGAGTCCTAGCAAAATATTCTCAGGGTGAGACCTTTGGAAAAACAGAGAGAAACAAGCGTCTTTCTGGTAGCTTCTTCTCTCGGCCAGTTTAACACAAACCTGTCTTTATGCCTATGGTGATTGGGAGGACAGAGACAATAATGCAGGGAGAGAAAACCACGCATTAATTTCAATAAGTGATCATGCCACTGCTGCAGTGGAAAGAACAGTGCAGTGGTAAATAGAAGGGGACCTGGACCCCAATCTCCACTCTGGACCCAAATGTCTTCATCACTAAAATCATTTAGAGGGAATACTGTGGAGTGGGGACAAGAGAATTTCACCCAGTTTGCAAACTAGCTATAGAGGCCTGGGCAAATTCCCTAGCAAAACGCCCCAGTCAGACCTGTTCCTACCTGGATCGTGAGGCTGGGAGACACAGGGGACTGGGAGGGAGGCGGGGTTAATATGCGTTGTAGGCATCCAGGTGCAGATCTAGGCTGCATGAGCAAGCAAGATGGGGAGTGGGGGCTCAGTTAAGAAATAGCAGAGGACAGCTAAAGTCACATTTTAGTATCTAGAACAAGGGCTCTTAACTGGGGTCCACGAACCATAGCCTATACACCGTAATTCAGTGGTCCATGAACTTAGACTGTAAAATATTACAGCTTTACTTCTACTCACCTCCATTTCTCATGTACGAGTAAAGGCAGCAAGCTGTGGCTGTATTCACAGTGCCAGCAGACAGCACAGAGCTTTTCATCTCCCTTTCCTCTTGCTGCAGATATCTTGAAACATCATTTACACTCCTTTCTACTTCACATTTACAGTAGTTTATGAGGTTCGTGCCTAGATCTTGTTTTTTAATGTGATAATAAAGAAACCCATGTCTTATGACATTGTACATTTAAAAAATATTTTCACAACTCTATTTCAACATAACTAGCTTCTTTTATAACCCTGTGTATTTTATTTTGTGCATATGAAAATATTATTTTGAGAAGGGATCCACGGCCCAGAGGGGGCTTGCTGACACTCTGACCCAGAGTGAGGGCAGCTGCTCAGCTGAGCAGAGGTTCTATGGGAGCTAGATCAGAATTTCACCGGCACCACCACTGCTCCAGGAAATCTTGGGCAGGGGGGTGGGGAGGTGGTGGTGGAGCATCATCAGGGACAGCTGAGATTTTCAGTTTAATTAAATAGACTTGGGCCTCTGCTGCCCATGGTGAAAAGGAGAAGATCACCAGCCTTTTACCTGAGATCACAGGGGGATTTAGGGAGAATGAAAACATTCACCGTGGCATAAATTCCGGGGAGCAGCCCAGCACCGGTTCTTGGGGGGATTCTACTAAATTTAAAGCCAAGAATGAGAAGAGACAGGAAGAGATTCCTGTTTCTTCAGCTATGGTTGTCGCGCTGCTGGGGGACATGAAAAGAAAGTTTCAAACACTATTTCGATGCGCCGGGTGAAAGCTGAGCCATGCCCCCTCTCACGCAAGTCTCTGGGCGTCTGTGCACACCAGGCTCTCTGTTGGGAGGCTAGTTCCTCCCTCTCTACTTCCCCATGCGCTGCCCCTCACTGGAAGCAGCACCACTCCCAATATACACCAGGCAAGTCCTGCCTTGGGTAGCATGGATGGCCAAGCCCCAGTTGCCTTGGGAGAGGAGCTGTGTCATCATGTAAGGACTCCTTTCATTTCACTAAGGAGAGAATCAAGGACACAACAGCTGTTACCGAACTGTCCTCAGTCCCTGAGTCTGGCTTCTTTATCTCTGTTAAGACCTTTCGAGCTTCCCACTGGCCATAGAGCAAAGCCCAACCCTGTCTACCAAGGGCTAGGGGCACAAGACCTGCCTGACGTCTTGCAGGCCAGCCGTGAGAGTAGCTGAGCGTGATCTCCCAAGCTCAGGCTCCCACCCAGCTTGAGAATGAACTCATTTCCTGTCACTCTGCTCGAGTGCCCACAGAGTAAGGCCGGAATCCATGAACCCCTTCCCACTGCTCAGCACCCTCACCTCTCTTTGGAGAAAACTCCCGGGTTTGAGATCATTGTAGGGAAGGGGCTGAAGCAGCCATGGAAATTTAATTCTGGGGTGGGGATGGACTAGAAGACACTGAGTAATGATGGGAGAGGCCTGGGAGTCTGCAATTTTTCAGGGGAGCAACTTTTAGGGTGCAAGGCAGGGCCACCACTTCTGCTTCCTGCTGTGTTCTCTGCTGCTTGTCTGGTTGGGGCAGACAAATGACCAAGAGGACCCTGGAACATCATTAATTCCCTCATTCATTCATTCATTCATTCATGGATATTTGTCCCAAGCACGGGCTCACAGTGGCACTGGGGAGGGGAGGCAGAACCACATACACTGTAGATGCCCCACACAGAGGGCCTGGGGTAGAGGAAGGAAGCTAGAAAATGACTTCCTAGAGAGAGGCCTGAGGCAAAGCCTTGAAGGATAAGGAGGATTTTCCTCAGTGAGGAGAGAGATGGAGAACCTTCTGCAGAGGTTCTGAAAGAAATCCAAGCCTCAGGCCTGCTTGGGGAAAAGTGGTATAGAAACCTGTACCCTTGGCAAAGAAGACTCTGTGTGTGATGACTGTCAGGAGAAAATGGGGTCTTGTGGTTAAGTACATTTGGAAAGTTCTCGATTAAACAATGTTGAACAGATATCTCTACCACAGGACTTGTCAGAGCCTTTGACTTCTTAAGGTTCAGGGTGAGCCTCATGGTGTATCCCAGGACTCGTGTTGCATGGCAGGCCACACTGGCATAAGGAAAATGGGAGGCAGTGGGAGTTGATGAGGTTAGAGAGAATGAAAGGGGCTCGGAATGCCAGGCCAAGCGTGGACTTTTTCCTTGGGGCCAGTGAGGTGTCTCAGAAGGCAATTAACTGAGAGATGCAGATTCAGGGGACCTGGGACAATTTAGTAACCAGCAAGGCTGGGGCTATGACAGGACATGGCCAGCCCCTCCTAATACCTACTACTCCCTCGTTGACAGCAGGGCCACTCTTGTGGGAGAGAAATCAGAACCCATGGACACAAGCAGCAGTGAAGAGCTCAGAGAGACAGAATAGAAGGGAGGGAAGGTTGGGAAAGTTGAGCAACCCTTGAATCCAAGTGTGGGTTAAGAGTCTTTGGCACAGTGGTCAAGGCTGTTCTGGTTCAAATCCTGACTGCACCACTTCCTAACTGTGGGTATCTGACTGAATCTCTCAGGGAAGGGGCAGTGTGGCCTCAAGATTTTTTTTTTTTTAATTACATTATTTGATTCTTTAAAAAAATACACATTATTTTTTGGAGAAGTTTTAGGTTTACAGAAAAGTTGTGCCAAAAATACAGAAGGTTCCATATTCTCCCTCCCCAACCATGCCACAGTTCCCCTATCATTAACATCCTGCGTTAATGTGGCACATTTGCTACAAATGATGAGCCAAATATTGGTACATTACTATTAACTTAAGTCCATAGTTTACTTGAGGGTTCACTCTTGGTGTTTTGACAAATATATTAATGTCATGTAACCATAATTACAGTATCACATAGAATAGTTTCACTGCCCTAAAAATGCCTTAAGCCTCAGTTTTAACATCTGCAAAATGAGAGCATGAAGTTTCCTAAACTCCTCAGCCTCCATTTTACATTCTTAATTTAGGCCTCTTGACGAATTAAGTGGTACAGAAAACAGCTAAATGTTTCTCTAAGTATTGCCTGATAGCCATCAGAATCACTAGACTAAGGTTGAGGAAAGGGAGTCTTCATTCAAACATTCTAGGGTCTCAGCTGCAGACCTACTAAATCAGAGTCCCTGGGGTAGAGCCCAGGAATCTGCATTTTAACCAGGCCCCTGGTGCATGAGGAAGTTTGAGACCCACTGGGCCTAGGGCAGGAACTAGGGGGCCAGGCGCCTGACTCCTCGTGCATGGGAATTAGTTCTATCAAAGCTTTTTAAATCTAAATAGAGGGATCTTAGCCAATGTCAGATTGAAGCTCTGCCGAGATGGATCATTCCCAACAAGGGCAAGGCACAGAACAGTTTTCCGTAGCCTGGAAAAAGCCCGTTCCTGCCTCCTGCAGCTCCCAGTCAACAAGCCTGCCGTTGTTTCATATCTCGATTGCTTATCACTCACCCAAAATAATCTGCATGCAGTCAGTGTCTCACCAGCTGTAGCTCTCTCTGCAACTTTCTTAATTTAGCAGCCCAACATGCTTGGCTCCGTGGCAGAGCACCAGGCCCAGGAAAGGGCCCTCCCTCGTGGGCTTCTGTAGTGGGTTGAATAGTGTTCCCCAGAAAGTCACATCCACCCAGAAGCTCAGGACCTTATTTGGAAATAGGGTCTTTGCAGATATAACTAGTAAGGCTTGAGAAGAGATCATATGGGATTAGAGTAGACCCTAAATTCAATAGCTGGTGTTCTTATAAGGGGAAGACAGCCAGATCCACTCAGGGGAGAAGGCCATGTGAAAGAGGCAGAGAGGAGACTGATGCAGTACAAGCTAAGGACAACCAAAGATTTGAGAGACACCAGAAGCTACAGAGAGGCAAAAAAGGATTCTTCTCTAGAACCTTCAGAGGGAGCATGCCCCTGCCAACACCTTGATTTCAGACTTCCAGTTTTCAGAATCTTGAGAGCATAAAGTTTTGGTGTTTTAATGGAAATTTGTTATGGCAGCCCTAGCAAACTAATACATCATCACTGCTGTAGACCCCTGCCCCGGCTCAGCCCACCCCTCTTAGCCCCATTATAGCTGTGAAGGAAAGGACCCCACACACAGGCGATTCTCCAGATGGGTGTTTAATGCGGCTGGTTATGATCAGAGCTATTTTCTCCCAACCAAGATCTTTGAATACGGCACAAGGACCAGGGCCCTTCTGTCCTCTGCTCGGAAGGCTATAATCCAATAATGGTTGAAACCATTATTAATAAATATTGGTCCTAGGGACAATGTCTGGCAGGTGGTGCTATGTAGTGATCCCTGGGCTTAGCTGCAGGTCAGCTAGATGAGTCATTACAGCTTCATGCCACTTCGGCGTCGCGAGTCCTTCCGGGCAATGGGGCTGAAGTTCACAATTTCCTTGTAGATGTGCTCTGAGAAAGGCAGGGTGGCTCAAGGTGGGTCTGGGGTACTGAGGGCAAGAAAGAACCTGTCCCCAGCCCCCACAGATATAACGTGGAGTAGGAAGTCAGCTCGGGAAGAAAGAAATGGATGCAGGAGACAATATCCACTCATAGAGAAGGATGCAGTAAACTCCAGAGACAGGGGCTATCTGAGGCCAGACATGAAAATGAAGTAGGCAAAGGAGAGAGGCTGCAGGCAGAGAGAGGAAGGAGCCCAAGCGCCTGGCTCTTACGCTTCCATTCGTCCACTGTGAGTTTCTCGTGTTCTAAGGAGTCATCAAACTTCTGGGCCTCTGTTTCCTCTTCAGGGTCCCGAAAGGGTTCAAAGAAGGGGTGGGCGAGGGCCTGTGAGGCTGTCAGGCGCTTGTCCACATCCAGCTCCAGCATCTTCTCCAGGAGGTCTGCAGCTGCAGCAAGAGCATGAGTCTCAGACCCAGGCCCATTCACTGGGACAAAAAGCAGTGGTTCTGTGGGGACAGCCCCAAGACTCACCCTGGGGGCTGGCGCGTGGGAAGAGCTGGGAGAAATCCTTCTTGGGGCTCTGTGGCAGGGACTGGATGTAGGATTTGGCCTGGAAGACAGAAAGGCACTGAGTAATTCCCAACTGGCAGCCCCTCAGGGCTCGGGCCTTGGAGTATAGGGCAGGGATTCCAGAAAAGCCCCAGTAGGGCTCATGGCTCTGGTCAGAGCCCAAAGTGGGATGAAGGCAAGAGCACCTGCAAGGGCAGAGGGACACACAGGTAAGCCCTCCTCCCCAAAGACCTGCAGCCCACCTGCCCCTGGTCAGACAAGTGCACAGCCTAGGCCCATTGGTCACTCACCGCTTTGTCATTCAATTTCTGCACAAACTCTGTGCCCGGCACCCCAGTCACTTTCAGGATCTGGGTCAACTGGTCCAAGTCTTGGCAGCAGGTTAAGGGTTGGCCTCACTCTCTGCTGGCAGATTGGAAGCTGCCCTTCCCGTGGGCCCTCCATCACTGCCACCCAGTCCCTGTGGCCACCACCCAGGCTCCAGACGTACCTAGCCCCCTCCTGCTTTAGGAGAGGAGGTTCATCCTTCAAGACTCAGGACTCTGGAAGGCTTTCCCCTGCCAGGGTGGGTTAGGGTCCCTCCCCACAAATGCTCCTGAGTGTGCCACCCTTCGGCCTCATCCCGGTCAGTCACCCTCATTGGTTTCCTCATTGTCTCCACGACCCTAACACTGAGCTCAGCAGAGCGGAACCTACATCCTCTCATCAATGCCTTCACTGCACACGCAGGCACTTAATTAGTGTGTGTGGTGCCAAAACATGAAGAATTTTCTACATGGTGATGAAATGAAGGTGACTAGTTTTCATCATTTTGCTTACCTGCTTTTTAAAATTGTTCTACACTGAGCATGTATCACCTCCGAATTAAAGAAAAAAAAAAAAGAGAGAGAGATTTAAGTAAGTAAGAAGGCATCTGTTGAAGGAATGAATCCCTGGGTGGAGTATGGGCTTTTTTAGCAAAGGATACAATCTTTCCCCCTGAACAGAGTTTTCCCAGTCAGCATCTCTGCCATGATGCAGCCCACAGACCAGATGTCCACTGCCGAGGGAGGGGAGGAAGTATCGCATAAACCACTGACCACGACCCAGTGATCAGTCAACCCGAAGTAACCAAGATGGCCTTGGGGGAAGCTGCCACAGAAGACCCCCAGGCCTCCAGGCAGCTGACCACTGACCAGTCTGGTTGTAGTGCATCCAGCTGAGTATCACCTCAGGGGCCCGGTACCAGCGAGTCACCACATAGCCAGTCATCTCAGCGTCTGCATGCCGTGCCAGCCCAAAATCCAAGATCTACGAATCGGGGGACATAGGGAAGGAATCTCACTGAGGAGAGGAGGCCCTTGGAACAGCTTCGGGAGGCTTCTGCGGGAGAGGGGCCCACCCCATCCCTGGGCTGGCCCTGCCTGGGCCGACTCACCTTCAGCTCACAGTCCTCGTTCACAGCAAGGTTGCCTGGCTTCAAGTCCTACATGAGAAGAGAGAGCAAGCAAGTACCAGGCTGAGAGGCAGAGATGGAAACTTGTCCTTGCTCAGCCACCACCCAGCATGAGACCTCAGCAGGCCCCTTCCCTTCTCTGAGCATTGGTCTCCTCATGCATAAAATGAGGGTTGGACTAGGTGTCCTGTAGGGCCCATCCAACTCTAAAATGCTCCTGATTCTCAGGGCCTGAAACACCCAGCTCAGGGCTTGCTTTGTTTGCAGCATTTCCCCCAAAAGTTCCCCAGAACACAGCAATTCCTTTGAGGCAGGTTCTTCTGGGCCAAGGATGGGTCTGAAAAAAACCACATCCCATGTCCCAGGGGATTATTGTCCCCTCTGTTCAACGCCCCGCCCCCCACACACATACTGAGGAGAACCCCTCCAGGGGTGGGAAGGACTGTAGAAGAGAAAGCACTCACCCTGTGGATGACCCCAGCTGAGTGGATGTACTGTGTAGGAGAAAGAGAAGTTCAGTTTTCACCAGCTGTTTCAGGCTGGCTCAGAAACCCCTCCACTCTGTCAGTGTGCTCTTTCTGGCCCAAAGCTAGCCTCCCCAAACCTCAGGTCTCAACACCAAGGTGTCCCCCCTCTGCCATCCTCCAGGCCTCTAGCCACCTTAAGACCTTTGAGCATCTGATACACCAGGTACTGGATCTTGTCCTCACTGAACTCCATCCCCATGATCTTCTGCAGGTCTGTCTGCATGAAGGGCATCACCAGGTAGCTGCAAGGCACGAGAGCTTGGTGAATGGCCCCAAGTCCCACCCAGCCCCGGGTCTGAGCTCAGAGGAGGGGCAAGGGGCTGAGGCAGAACAGGGGCCTTAGAGATGACCTCTGTGTGTAAGAAGAACCAGCTCAACCACATCCATCTAGACCCCCACACAGGCCTCCTGGCTCCCAGCCTAGCCACAGTGGCCACCTAGCTGGCAGAGCTCATGGTGAGCATTTCAGCTGGAACATATTTAGGAAAACCAAATGGAGCTGTGTTCCACCTCTTCAAAGGTGCCCTCTCCTTGCCCTCCTCCATGCCCCACAGAGAGCAAGAGCTGTGAGTTAGAAACATCTGCTACTATTTCTTTCTGCTTCTCTCCAAATCTTCTCTCCCCCAGAGGGTCATATCCAGCTGATGGCTCCAAGAACAACCAAAACTGTCTGCCCTTCCAAGAAGGAAACAATGAAACAATTTTTAGAAGGGTAGAAGAAGGAAGAAGGAGCTGGCTAAGGAGTTGCACCCTTACGGGATTGCAAAACCAGTCCAGGTCAGCAGAATGTAATGATTACTCAAAGTGGTACCAGCAAAGTCTAGAATAAAAAATGATAAGATTGAAAAAGGAACATTAAAAAAAAAAAGATGTGGTGGAAGCCACCTCCGTGAGCCTGTGACTTTTTGAAGCCTTCTTCAGCCCGACCACACCCCTTCCTCCTGCTGAACCCTGCTCCATGCACAATCCCTCCCCTCCTATCTTTCACCTCTACACGGACCCTGGTTCTTTCTTCTTGGCCCACAAACTTCCTGAAGTCTCACTGTGATAGAACCACCTTCCCTTGACATTGTTTCTCAGATAAACACCCCTTCTTCCTCTTTCTCTCCCCATCAAATTTCTAGAAAGAGTGGTCCACATCTCTTGACCCAACAGCCTTAACTCCCAGGCCAACCTGGCCCTGTCCAACTGCCAACATTGCTCAGATCAAGGACACCATTAACTGACCAATACACACACCCCTGGCTCCCTCTTGTCCTATTTGACCTTTGCACAATCTGACATTCCCTCAAGAGTCTCCGCTGATTCGCCTTCACCTCTGATCAGGTGCTCCCAGGTCTTCACCTGCTCATCCTCTTGGACTTTCCCTTTAATGCTGATATTTTAATCAACAGTATTCATGTTCTACATTAGCCTGTTCCTGGGTTTTAGCTACCATCCATGGGTGATTATTTCAACTCAGATTCACATCCCTAGCACAAACTTTTCTCTCCTGAGCTCCAGATTTATTTGCAACTGCTAATTAAACACTTGAGTATTCACAGGCATTTCAAAAGTGAAGTGTCTGAAAAGGACACATTATCTTTCTCCCAAGATCTGTTCACCCTCCACCTTGTATTGCAAGCAAGAACCTGACATACCCTGACCTATGCTATCTCACCCAGCCACTGCACCCCAAGGGTCTCAGGTCTGCTCTCAGCATCCCATCACCACTACTCTATTTAGATCCAGGTCTAGGTCTTGAACATGACCCTCTGGGTTCCCACCTCCCAAAACAGCTCTCTGTTCCATTCCAGCTACCATCAGAGTGCATCCCAAAAATCTAATGTGACCCTATCACTTCTCTGCTCAAAACCTCCATGAACTTGAGGCTGCCCATGGGAACAAGTCTGGACTCTTAGCTTGACCAAACCAGCCACTGGCCTCCACTAGCCACATCAAACTTCTCAGTATTGCCCACACAGTCCAGCCTCTTACCTGTACCATGGCCTCTGCCCTTGCAGTTCCTTCTACCTGGGATGCCCCTAGCCCCTTCTACCTCAGGCAGACTTCTAGCTGGTCCACTTTAAATTCCAAATGCTGAGCCCAGCAACTGACATTATAGGAAAAACTTCATTCAAAATTACTTTATTACATTTAAAACAAAAGCATGCTAACAAACCTTTCCAAAGATTTCTAAATTTTAGACCAGACACTGCACTAGCAAAGCCATGCATTTAGCAACTAAATTTTTTGGTACTGTATAACTCTGTCAAACATCCCATTAGCCAGAGGCAGCCAAGACTTCCTGATCCTTGCTCCATTCTAGGAAGAGCCCCAAGGTCCAGACCCACACCTGGGCCCCCAGGGAATGGCAATGAATTGGTGATGCCAGTGAGGTTGGTGCCAGTGAAGACTGGCAATGATGTCTTGGGGTGTTAAAACTGGGTAACATGGGAAGCAGCTAGCAGACAGCTTTGTGTCAGGCAAATACCCCACAAAGCTCCTCCTACCTCTTCCTGCCTGCTGTCCTCTCTACCCTTGGCTGAAAGGACCTCTCCAGAGAGAATCACACCTCAAAAGCACAGAGGCACAGGGACTGCCAGGGTGGGAATCCCCCTACCCGGTTAGAGAATCTCAACCGTCCCTCAACTTGCTCCCAAGGCATGCAATATCCTGAAACCCAGTGTGGCCCGACTCACAAATCATGGAAGCTGCGCAGGGAGGAGGCTGGGGTGAAGACATCCAGGAGCCCAATGACCTGGGGAGAAGGTTGCCAGTGAGGGCTGGGCAGCCGCCTAGCCCTCTCTACCCCTCCCCCAGGACCCAGCCACGCAGTGACCATCCATCCTTTCCTGATACTCCATCTCCAGCAATAGGCAGGATCCCAGCCTTCTTGGAAGCAGTAAAGGGACAGAGGTAGAAGAGGGATCTCCCGAATTGGGAGGGAGCTTTTGGTGCACCGTGATGGAGAGTCCGGCTGGGGAGAAGGGGAGGGAGCCATTCCTGTGCTCACTTCCCCCAAGGCTGGTGTTCTGGGCAAGCAGCACAAACCCACTCTCATATCAAGCAGGGACCCATGAGTGGTGAAGGGAATCAAGGTGGAAACAGGGAAGACACCTTCCAGCCAGCAGGAAGACCTTTGGTCTCCTGCCACATCCAGTTTTGCCTGCCAAAGGGCTGGTTTGGAGGCAGGGGCAAGATCACCCCTGGCTAGAGGCTATGGGGAGTATTGCTGAAGAGGAATAGGGCTTAAACTGAAATCATTATTTTAAATGTTTGCTTCCCGATATAGGTGTCCTAAAGCAAAGCCTGGTTGCCAGGCCCAGTGCTGGGTCACTTTTTTTCCTACTTGTTTCTGTTAGATAGAACAGTCTAATCATTATGCACTGAGGCCTAGAGCCAGGCTTAGTACTTATCTCATGGGATACTATGAGAATTAAATAAGTTAGTTTATGCAAAGCTCTTTGAACAGTGCCTGGCACATAATAAGTGTTCAATAAGTATCTATTATTATTGTTGTTGTTATTATCAGGGTCACATGTGGAAATAACATTAACCTGGATTCTGGGCACCAGCTCTTAGATGTAGAACAGATTTACAAAGTTCCGCTGTGCTTGCTTCCTCATAACAGTGACAATAAGTTTGCATCTCACAAAGTTCATGCTGATCCACTGCCAAACATACCCTTTGCATCTTTTCTGGGAATTAGGCAGGGCAGCTCTTGTACCGCATCTTAATATGAGGCAGGTACAAGGGTTGCAGGAGCAGGGAGGAGGTTCCCCTTCTCCTGGACCTGTCCTGAGCTCTCTGCACACACGCAGGGGGCCCTGTCTGGGCCATCCCCCTCTTCCCTGCCTTCCCCAGCAGCCCCAGGCCCAGCCTACATTCTCATGCTGCATGTGTTTCAGCAGCAGCAGCTCTCGATAGGCCCGCTTGGCAAAGATCTCAGACTGGAAGGGCCGGCTCAGCTTCTTGATGGCCACCTTCTCCCCGGACCGCTTGTCGATGGCAGAGCTGGAAGGCACACGCAGGTCAGCAGACAGCACTTTCCTCACTGGGCAGCGCCCACCCCAGATCCTGGATGGTATCTCCCAGGCCATCCTCATCCAAATCCCTCTTGGCCAGCAGGCTAGGCTAGGAGAAACTGATGCCCACCACCTGGAATGTGATGGAGCAGCCAGAAGCACAGTGCGGGGTGGGGGCTGGAGGAGGGAGCAGGCAGACACTGAGAGAGGTAGGTACACTGCACCTGGGTCAGACACAAGGACAACCAGAACCAGAGCGCCAGGTCGTCTCACTCTATGCAACTTGGCAAATCACTTCTCCCTCTTTGGGTCTCAATGGACCCATCTGTAACAATGGGGATTCTCCTGGAGGAACTCTGGGGTCCCTTGTAAGGTTCAAATCCTGGAGAACCAGACCCAATCCTAATCCAACCCACAGACACTCCACAAAGCCAGTGAGAAAAGTGAGATGGCTCTTGATGTGACCCCAGGCCAGCCTCTGCCACAGCCTGAGGCTTCTCGCTCATACTCTACTTTGCAGCCCAGTCTGCCACCTCCTTCTAGCTCCACGGGTTGGACCCAGGAAAAGCCCCTGGGGCGGCAGCGGGGGAAGAGGGAAGCGCGGGGGGCGGGGGAGGGAGTCCTCCAAATCTGCGGGGGCTGGGCCTTGGGGTCCTCGGTCCAGGTGGTGGACGCGCCGCCCCAGGTACGCAGCGGGAGAAGAGACACCCACAGGGGCTTCGGAAGAGCAGAGGAGGTGCATTGGCCCGGCCTAGGCCTGTGGGGGAGGCTCCACCTGCGTCCTGGGGCCTGGGCGCCCGCCGTCGGTCCGCCCCGACGCCCTGGCGCCCCCTGCTCCCCGCGGCGGGCGTGCATGCCCAGGGGTCTCACCACACCGCGCCATAGGCGCCGCTGCCGACGTGGGTCGGGCACACGTAGGTCTTGGGCAGCTCCCAGGCGGTCTTGTTGACGTCCTGCTTGTAGAAGCCCTTTTTCCGGGTGAGGCTCATCCCGCGCACACAATCCCCGCGGCTCCAGTGCGGCGGCTGCGTTCGCTGCCCGCCAGGTTCCCGGCACCCGACCCCCTACCGAGGTCCCCGCCGCTCCCGCCCGGCTCCGCCCGCTCCTCCCCCGCGCGGGGGCGGGGCCGGCCCGCGGCGCGTCCCACCTGCCGGTTCGCCCAGGTGCGGCCCCGCCCGGGCCTGCCCCGACAGCCCTCGCCGAGAGCCCCGGGTTTCCGCCAGGACCGCAGCCCAGCCGGAGTGGCAGGTGCGCTGCCCGGCAGGAAGGGGTGCTTCCCGGCCAAGTGCTGCCTTGGGGGCTAGGTCTTGATAGACCGAGGGGTTCCCGCATGGGGCTGAGGGATGGGAAGACACGGCCTCCCAGCTCTCTGCAGCCTGGGACTCTGCAGGAAGATCTGCCGGCGATATTGAAGACAATTTCGGAAACACAAAACAAAACCCGGCAACTTTCTGACGATGGAAAGTTACAAACATATACAAAAGTAGACAAAATAGCCCAGAGCTTCTCACACTTGAATATGCTCACGAATCGCCTGGGAATTTTATTTTAGTAAAATGCAGATTCTGATTTAGTCGGTCTGGGGTGGAGCCAAGATTCTGCATTTCCAACCAGCTCCGAGGTTCAGAAAGCCTTTGGACCACACTTTGCTGGTGAGGTTCCAGTGAACCTCCGTGGCTCCGGTTCCTCAGCTTCAATGATTACATTAACTTAGTCACATTTATTCCATTATTCTCTCCTCCCCCATTATTCTGAAGCAAAACTAGGCATATTTCATCCATAAATACTTTTCGTGTCTCTAAAAGATAAGGATTATTTTAAAAACATAATCACGAGATCATTTTTACGTGGAAAATTAATAACAGTAATTCTATAATAATCAATTATCTAGTCTAGGTTCAAAATTTCAGTTTTAAACAGTTTTTTCCTAGCTTCCTAATACCCAGAGGGCAATGACAAGCCAGAGCCTTCTTGCTATTTGTGTCAGATGGCTTATGCAGCCTGAAAAAAAAATTCTGTGCTCAAATTAAATCACAGAGGCTCCCAGGAACAGGGTGGTGGTCAGAGAATGGCCACAGGAGATCCGAATGTCCAGCCTGTATTGTCTGACCCCTTGCTGGCCTGGGTATGGGGTTGTAGAAGGCGTGGGGATTACATGCTTCACTTTGTCAAACAGAAAGGTGTATTGAAGAAGGAAAGGAACTTTACATGACTTCCCCAACAGCTGGGAGGCTCGTGGGATGTCACCACCACAGACCTCAAACCCTTCCATGAGTCCTGCATCCAGGCACAGCCTAGAAGACCATGTGGGGGGAGTGGCATAGGGATCCCACAGAAATGCCCAACAAGCATTGCAGGCAGGGAATCTGACATACCGTAGAATATCAAAAACTATATTGAGAATGAGTGAAAGAATTAGCCCATTAGAAGTGAAAAAATATTTAATGAACACTGGTTTTTGCCATGTGTCAGTCATCATTCTAAGTGTTTTACATATATTACTCCCTCAATCTTGGTGAGAAGTCTATGAATTAATACTATTATCATCCTCATTTTAGAGATGAAGAACCTGAAGTACAGAGAGGTTAAGTAACTTGTTGAAGGTCACACAGCTGGTAAGGGGCAGAGCTGGCTGGATTGAAGAAGTTAGTACATGCCTTAGAGTCCGTGCTCTCAGCCCTGGGGCTGTGTAGTGTCTCTGAGTTGTGAGGCATTGCTCCTTAAAGGAAATGCCCTGTATTTGAAATCATCTGCCTCACCCACATCATTAGGACATGTCTACTGCTCAAATCATGTCTCCTTCAGTACATCCTGCACAGATTATCTGACGTGTACCCCACCCACTTCCCTGACCCACCCCCAGCTCTGGCCCTGAGACCCTACGGGAGGAATAGGGAAGGGGTTAGGTGCCTACGAGGCCTGTGGGAGTTTAGGACCTATGGGGTTAGTGGCACTAGTGGAAGGCACCCTAATTCTGAATTTGGGGCAGAGTACTGGAAGCCAGAGTTCAGAACTGGGCACGAGCAAGAGAGAATTGCCCAGAAGGCTTAGGTTTCCTTCTGGGTTAAGGATCCAGTTCTCCAGGGTAGAGACAGGGCTTGAGCCTCTCTGTTATATGTCCAGAAAACCCGAGTGTGGCAGAGGAGAACCTCAAAAGGTAAGGAATACCACCAGAGAAGTGCTCATTGCTCAAGTGGGTGCAATCCTGCTACGGCAGGAGCTGACCACTCAGACTGCGGCTCCTGACACCTCTTAGGCAATGGTCAGGAAGTGACTCAGGCCTCAGGCTCTGCTGACACTGACCCCCACCTCAGGCCTCTGCTGGGCCTGTGTTTATTCAGCAGCCGGGCAGCCTGGGAGAGAAGGATCCAGTCAGGGAAGTCACAGATGGGAGAGGAGGAGGGGAGAGTCACTGAGGGTGTCCTGGGTATTCCCCTCCCGCAGCTCCTGGGGCTCTTGTCTCCTTGAGCTCCAGGGTTCCTCTACTGAGGCTGGCCCAATGTTACAGTGTTGGTTGCTGCCCTATTAATGCGGAGGTAGGGAGTTAGGAAACCAACTTGGGAATGAGACCCGAATTTTCATCCCAGCTCTGCACTACCAGGTGTGTGACCTGGGCAATATTCCTTCCCCTCTCTGAGTTTCAATGTCCTCCTTATAAAATGAAATGATATTAACACGACAAGTATATTTAAAGAGTCCTGCGGATGTATCATTCCAAGTGCAGTGTAACAGTAACCCAGTGAAATAGAGAACATCAGCGCCTCCAGCCAAAGATCACCAGAAACACACCTGTGGGCGAACAGGTTGTGTTTATGACCCGTTGCAGCAAGAGAGAGAACATGAGCCACTAGAACAATAAGGTGTCTCGGTCAGAAGGTGCTGTTAGGAAGAGGAGGTGATTCTATAATGGGTATCCTAATAAATCTTACCTAGAAGGAGGACCAGCTAGACTGAAGAGAGAACTGCAAAGGGTACAAAAGCAGCCTTCACTCGGATTAGCTAGGTTAGGGATGTTTGGTCATTTTTTGTGGTTCGAACAATATTCATTTTTTTCTCTATGTTCAGACATGATTACAAAATGGCCTTGATCCATCATGGTCGCACATGGCCATGTCTGTGTTCAACAGGAACACACCCAGTCCGAGCTGTGCCAGGCCAGCTCCAAGCCACACCAAAGCCTGGACAACAGAAACAGGCAGCTCCCAGACGTCAAGGCTGCTTTGCTCTGTCTGGATACTATTAGTCCCCTAGTACAGGTGGAAAAACTGAGGCCCAGAAGTGTTAGGTAATTTGCCTAAAGACACACATGATAAAGAAGGTGGTGGATGTGCTCTTTCAAACCTGGTGTCCTGCTCCAGAGTCTGCACATTTAACCACCAACTAGACTGCCTGGTGCCCGGCAAGTGTCTGAGAAATGGCTGTTGTTGTCGTGTTGTCTTCCTAGCGAGGCTGTGAGTCTCTGGAGGGCAAGGACGTGGTTTGGGGGATTGATGACTAACTTCTTGGAAGCTGAAACAAAAGTCTCATGTAATTATGAAGCTGGCTGCCAATGTCCCCCATCAGCCACACAGACTCCATCCTATCTCAGGAATATGGCAGCTCCTCAAACGCTACAGCCCTCTCTGTCCCAAATGGCAGGGCCAGCAACTCAAATCTGCACCATGATTGGCCACAGGACTGCTACAAACAGAAATCATGACATGCCTGGGGTCCTGCAGGAATGAAACAGCAAGGGAGGGAGCCTAAGAGCTCTCACCCCAACTCAGAGATTCCCATGCTCCTTCGTGCCTTTCAAAACTCCACAAGACAATCAGACTCTCGAGGAGGTAGGGAGATGCAGAGGAAAGATTTTGCAAGTGGGGGCTGTTCTGTAGCTTGTGAGCTAGCTAGCTTTGGAAGAGTTATCCTCTCTAAGCCTCAGTTTCCTAATCTGTAAAACAGGAGTGGGTATTTGCACCCACCTCATAGGACTGTTACGAGGACTAAACGAGATGACCTGAGAAGTGTCTAATACATCCCTGGCACGTAGTAAGTGTTTGCTAAATGTTCCTTACCCATTGTTGTCCAGCTTTGCCTCCCCAGCCCAGGTGTGTGTCAGGGAAGGTTTGTCTGAGGAGGCAATTTTTGAGCAACTCCTGAATGAGCAAAGCAGTGAGCCATGCAGATCTCTGAGGAGGAGCAGGTGTCTGCCTCCCAGACCTTTCCACTGTTTCCACATCTGACCCTGCTCTCCAGCCTCCTGCCTCCCGTGCCACTCCATCTCCAGCAGCCTCTGTTAAGTCACTCAGAAGACCCAGCTCAGAGCACCTGAGGGCAGCTTACAGGGCTCTGGCTTATCGGACCATCTTTCCCCAGTACTTCTTCCTTTTTGGGGGACTGAGGCTGGTCAGCCAACTCAGGGTCTGAGCAGAACACCCATCCCAAGAACAAAGTATCAGCCTCCTCCTTCTCACAGGCACCCGTCACCTATACGAACTTTTCTCTTAGCCTCCCAGCCTCTAGTTTTGACCTCATCCTCTTCCTTGCCCTCAGCTTTAGCACCCCCTGGTGGAGGACAGGAGTTAGGGACCGCTCTGCTAGAGTGGCACCTGCCAGCCTGCTTTGTTGGGCCTGGAAAGGTAGACTTCCCCTCTTCACACTGTACACTGCCTTTGCCCTCACTCCCCATGCACTCTGCCCCAAGACCCCCATCCCTTCACCCAGCCTGCAGGAAGGGACTTTTGGCCCAGTCTTGTGAAGATGTGGCCTGGGGTCCGTCTGGTGGGATACTCCAGCGACGCCTCTGCTCCATTTGATCTTCGCGTTGTCCTTGTAGCATTCATCACAATTTTAAGCAATCTGCATTGTCCTCTGTGAGATGTCCCTCTCTATCACTGGAAAAATGACTTGGTGCGGTCAAAGACAACATTTTGGTCACTGCTGAGCCCCCAGCACCATGCTGGCCCATAGTAGGTGCTCAGTAAATGCTTGGTGAATAAACGAACCAAAGATTTTTGCATCTCTTGTAAGTACAAGAGGAAGTGAAGGGATGTGGTTTGAAGACCCAAATGGTGGAATTGAGGAAGCAGTGATAGAGAGAATATGCTTGAAATTGGGTCTACTGTGGAATATCTGGGATGTGTGGTCTCTATTTGGCTGCACATACCTGTCCTGGTAATTTTTTGGCTTTTCTCTATTCTTTTCTTGCTCCCCGAGACGAGGCCTAGGTGTGTTTTGCTCGTACGGTCCTCCAGCTGCTAGCATAAGACCGGACCTGTGTATGGTGGTAAAGGTTTTTGACTAAGAACCAGGGAGGACACCCCTAATTTGGTGACCTCTTCTGTCACCAAGAATTGGTATCAGACTTCATTGCCTGCAGCCCTCACCGCTCCCACTGAAGTTCTACGTAAGCCAGACCCTCTGCCTTTGGAATTGCCCTTCTTCCTGGTCTTTAGAGTTCAGCTCTTAACTCACCTCTTCGAAGAAGTGTTCTAGGGTGAACTCCAGACCTGCTCACCCCAGTACCCCTGTGTACATACCCTTCTGACCCCATGACTCCAGCTGCCCCTGCCACACACACCCAAGTTCTGTGACGTCCACATTTTTTGGATGAACTACTACTCCTGTGAGCCAGTGGAGAGTAGCTGAGGACTGGGAGGCAGAGCTGGGCTTGAATCTCTTGCCAACACTTACAGCTGTGTGACCTTGAGCAGGTAAGTGCATGTCTCTAAGCTTCCTTATCAGTAAAATGGGAGAGCATCATCCATCTAGCAGGAGGATTTAAAGAGACAGACTATGGATGCAAGATTGCAAGCACTGTGCATGGTGCTCATATGTCACCTCCTCTGAGAGTCCTCCCTGACAAAATCACAAGCCACGCCCCACCTGCTTTATCCAGCCTCATTTTCCTTCAAGCCCTTACAAATCTTTCAATTTATTTATCACCTGTTTACCCTCTACTAGAATGTCAGGTCTATGAGGGTAGGGCTTTTATCTACTATGTTCATTGCTGAATTCCAAGTACCTAGAATAATACCTGGCCTAGAGTGACTTACTGAATGGCAGGTACATAGTAAGGACTTTATAAATGGAAGCTACTCTTATTACTGTGCATCTGTCTTGTTTGCAACTGGTAGGTTGGCCGAACTCACCTTCATGCCTGGGGCAGTCCCAGCTCCAGTGACTTGCCAAACAGCGGTAATAGGGTCACTACCCTGCCTGGGCTCCTGTGTGCCCTGCTCCAGGCTGTACACCCTGAAGGCCACCTCAACAAACTGCCCTTCCAGAGCGGAGGCCACCGAGTCTGCCTGCTCCACCCCTTCTATGTAAACATTCAACACCAGGACACATGGATCGTCCTCAGGAGCTCCATGACCCTCGTCAGAGTCAAAGGAATCCAGACCAGACTAGTAAGGTTAGCTGCCATGGCAGAGCTTTGGGCACTGATCCCAGCTCTGCCTCCAATTTGATGTGTGACCTTAGGTAAGACACTGCCTTTCTGGGTACTTCAGTTTTTTATTTTACATATTTAACAAACATTGACAGAGTACATGTAACTTGTTTAGTCCTCTTAAGAACCCTATGAGTAGGTTAATAATATCTTCCATTTTACATATGGCAAACATGAGGCACAGAGAGGTGAAGTGACTTGCCCATGGTCACACACTTGGTAAATGGCAGTGGCAGGATACAAGCCCAGGCAGTCTCACTGCAGAGTCAGTGCGGGTAACCACTATGCTGCACTGAACAGTGCCTATGAAGGGCCAGGCTTTGCCTTTTAGAAATCTGAATTTACTTCTGATTTTACTTCTGAATTTACTTCTGAATTTACTCCATCATTTGGAGGCCACACACTCATTTTCCTAAAGGTTGCATTTGGCTTCCCTAAACAATAATCTCCCTTCTTGCCCTCCCAATCTAATAACTGCATCTCCCTTACTTTTAAAAGGAAACAGCCAGTGGTATGCCGGAACTACTATGGGGCTTAGAAAGCCCTAATGCATACTGTTTGTCATTTTCTGTGGTATGAAAATTCCCACCATGGCCAAGTTCAAGCTACCAACCTGATGTCACTGAACATGGAAATCAGCTCTCAAGCCATACACACACACACACACACACACACACACACACACACACATCACACACACACGTGCCATGTGTGAACACACACACACATACACACAAAAGAGAGGGCTCTAGCACACCCCTGTCAGCACAAGCGAATATGTGGCAAGAGGGATGATTGAGGGACTACTCGGCACAAACCACTAGCTAGCTGGTCCTCTGGGCCTGGAGACTGTGCTTCTCCCTGTCTCGCAGGTCCTCCTTGGTCTTCACTCATTCACCCTTCCCTGAGGCTGTCCTTCCTCACCCAGGGGGAATCCAGCTTTGGCCATCAGGAGAAGGTGTACCAGTTGGGCAGCTTGAGAGCAGTACAGCTCAGGTGTGACAAGCAGCCCAGCTGTGATTAATCTTCCTGGTTAGAGCAGTCTTTCCTCCCTGACACTCCCCACCCATGAGCCTGTTGCCTCCAGGATAAAGTTTAAACTTCTTGACCTGTTGGATAAGACTTACCCTCATCCAGGCCCTGCCTTCCTTGCTAATTGTATCCTGCATGGCATCTATGCACAAACGACCTCCATTCCAACTATATCACAAACATGCCTTACTCATCCCTGCCCCCACACCTTCACTTGAGTTGTTGCCTGTCTGGAATGCCATTCCTCTGCTTTACCAAGGATGGGAGGACCCTCATGCCTCAAGACTTGGCTCAGTGGCACTTCTTCCGGATAGCTTTGCCAGGCCACTCCTACCCAAGTGCCCTCCCCATCCCCAATCCCTTCCTGTAGGACTTAAGGCACAGCAGGCCCTTAGACTTGAATTGTCAGTCACTTTTCGAACAAAACTAAACTGTTAATTTTCTGGAGGGCATGCTTGTCTTATTTCTCTTTATCCTCTGTACCTACTTAGCAATGTATTATGCAGCCTTAATCCATTTTACCTAATTTTGCTGAGCACTGATCAGGACATTGAGGATACATAGACAAATGTCACAGTCCCTCTCCTCAAGAAGTTCATACCCTAGCGAGGGTGGCAGAGTGAAAAAGGAAAAAACTCACTGTAACCTGCAGGTGGGAGTGCAAATTGGCACAAGGTTTAGAAACGTTTGGCAATAAATTATCAAAATGGTGAAAATGTGCACATCATTTATTCTGATAATCCCAGGGCTATCAATTTAGTCTATGTAAAATAGACAGGATGGCATATATACTTATCTCTGTATTATCATCAATAAAGAGACATTTCTAGCATCACAGGGAAAAAAGTTAAAGAAAAAATGCCAGCATGGATTGTTCCAGATTTGGAGAGTTGGTGTGTATTATTCCCATACGTGCTTTTCACTTGTGCTATATATGTTTATATCTGTAAAAATATCAAACTGGACCATTCTGCAACTTTCTTTTTCACTCAAGATTGTTGGTGCGACCTGCCCATGTCGATTCAATCTAGCTCAGGGTTTCTAAACTTTGGCACTAGTGACATTTCAAGCCCAATAATTCTTTGTTGTGGGGAAGGCTGTCTTGTGCATCATAGCAGCATCCCTGGTCTCTAGCTACTAGGTGCCAGTAGCTCACTCCCCAGTCCCCAGTTGTGACAATCAAAAATGTCTCCAGACACTGCCAGTTGTTCCTGGGACAGACAAAATCTGGGAGATAGACAAAGTCATTCTAGTTCATATGTTCTCACTGCTCTGTAATATTTCATGGTATGGATACGTACAATTTATTTTCTTATTCTCCTTTTGATTGACTTTGAGATTTGTTCCATTTTTTTTTTTCCTGCAGTTACAAATAGTGCCGAGTGGAAAGTCCCCATGCTTATTTCCTTGAGCCCAAATGGGAAAGTTTCTCTAGCATAATTACCTAGAAGTAGAGTGCAGGGTCATAAGGCATGTGCAGCTTCCACCCTTACTAAATCCTACCAAACTGCTTTCAATGTTTGAAAGTCTTACAGTTTTTGTGTAGTCACAGTCATTGTCCTTTTTCATTATGGTTTCTGGGTTTTGTGACATGCTTCAGAAGTCCTTCTCCATTTAAATCTTTGATTTGTCTGGAAGTAGTTGTGGTTAAGGGAGAAAAGTAGCTGTCCAGGTGTTTCGACACCTTTATTGACACAGGTGACCGAACAATATACATTCATTTTTTAAAAAAGTTATGTATTTTTATTGATTTAGGACATTTTCTAGGAGTTAAACTAACCTGTCAACAGCTATTATTTCCTAGTAGTAGGATAATGGATGTCACCTTGCCACATTAAAATTGTTTTCAACAATAAACATGTTTTATTTGTGCCATGAATCATTATAATTAGAAAAAGTAATGTGGTAAATGCTTTGACACCAGTAAGCTTGGTGCAAGTTATAGAAACACCTGGAGTGGGCCCCTGAGTTGACTGGAGGCTGGGGAGAGGCTTGGTGGGGTGGGGGTTGATGTTTTCTAACTGGGGAGCAGGGTGGGGCTTGTTGGAGGCAGAATAGCTTCCAAATGAGGACAAGCACTTTGTCAGCAACCATTATCGGAGAGTCACTGCCCCTGTCACTGGGTAGAGCTGTGGGTATGAGTTTTCCGCACAGGGCCCAGACAGACCATCAGCTGTGTCATGCCTGAGCAATGGGCGAGGGGAAACGGCCTTTGTGTAATTGTGGTATATGATGACTTCATATCTCACAACCGGAAACAGGTGGCTATGTTGGCAGCCCTGCGAGAGGAGCTAGCTGATCAGGTCAAGGTAACACCCAGGAGAACACATAGGCCTAGGACTCCCATGAAAAAAAATCCCACTGTCTGTCAGCTGGGTACCAGGGAGGTGGAACAAAGGTTCACCTGGCCCAGAAATGGCCACCAGCAATGGGGGCTCAGAGGCTCTAATCTAGGGGTGCTAGGAAAATGCTAACAGTTAATTGTTTACAGCTGTCTTTCTCCAGTAGAATGTTGACTCCAAGAAGGCCGAACTCATTTTTTCCCATGTTCCCAGTGCCTGACACATATAAGTGACCCAATAGATAGTTGTGGAATGATTGAATGAGGGTGCAAGATACAATAATGATTTCCAATTTCCCTTCTTTTCCCCTGATATTTTCACTTTAAAGTGGCAGGTAGATGGGGAAAAGGTAGGACTTATCTGGATCGTGGCTATCAGCCACCTTCAATAATCCTTTGATTCTTGTTCCAATTCATTAAATTGTTGTGCATACAACTTGAACTACACAGCAAAATGTAGCCAAGAGAATCAGAATCCAATTCTCTTAACACTTGTCTCTTCTTAAACTGGGAACTTGCATACAACATCATTTCTTAAGGCAGATAATCTGTACATATTTGGTTTCTTTAGATAATCTTTGCTTCTAAAGATTGTTGATTGTAAACACAGGAAGCAGAGGACAAGATGACTTGCAATGATTTAAAGATGACAGTCATTCTCTGACTCAGTCAAAAAAGATTGGATGCCTACTGTGTGTCAGGTAACACGTTAGGTGATGGGGACACGGTAGTGAACAAGACAGTCTGTGCCCTCAAGGACATATAGCCTTAAGCTAACATTTATTGAGCATTTAATGTATGCCAAGGGCTCTACATGTTTAACTCATTTCATCCTCACAACAACCCTATTAAGTAGATTTGGAGGGATTAATTTGCCCACGATTGTACCACTAGGAAATACAAGGGCTAGGGTTTGAACTAAGAGTCTGTGTCCTTATTTTTTATGCTTTCCATCTTAAGCAGGTGATACAAACACCAGGCATTTGCCACCACTGATCAATGGCAGATGAATACAAGCACACAGAAGGGACACCTAATCCAAGTTTGAGGATGGCCGGGGAAGATTTACAGAGGGAGTGATATTGAAAGTTAGCCTGGAGGGGTGGGGAAGGCAGGGGATTCTAGGCAGAGGGACTATCACGCACAAGAACCAGGAGAGACAGAAAGCTAGAACACACGGTGGCATTGTACATGCAGAGCAGTGCCACAGAGATGAGAGAAGTTATGTGAAGCAGCAGAGAACAGCACCAAAGGGAGGCTGGGGGGCAGGGTGCGGGGGAAGGTAGCTGCTGCCACACCTCATCAGCTCTGCTTCTCCTCAGAGGGCTGGAGGTGCATTTCTATTCCCAGTGAGTAAAGAAGCAGGGGAGATGGAGATGGGGCTTGGCCCTAGGAGAGAAGCCCAGCATGCACTGAATGAGAGATAAGGTGCCAAGCGGCTGCCGTGGACAGTGATGCCCTTTTGATGCCTCTCTGCTTTGGCCAGCAGCAGCCAGCAAGGGTTTAGGAAAATAATGTAGAATAAATATATTTTTCTTGATTTTATTTCAAAAACCAAGAGAAGCATGTCTAATGTCAATGTCAGAAAACTCTGGAACTGGGAGTCCTTCGATGTTGGTACCAGGATAGTCTATTGATTCTACCCTCAGTTGTGATGTGACTCTGGATGAGAACTTGAGACATCACTTGTATATAAAATGCAAATAAGGATACAAATTGCCTAACACACAGTAAGAGTTCAATAAAATAACTACTCTTTAGTAGGGAAGGAGGGAAGCGGGGAGGAAGTGAAGGAAAGAGAATAGAAAGTCAGACCCGTCCTTCGATAGGGAGGTTTCACTTCTTAGGGCTCCACATCTCTCGAGTCATTTTGTCTATGTCAGCAGTTCTCAAAGGGTACACTTTGGAAATCTGTGGGGTCTCTTTTGGTTGTCACAATGACCAGGGCTTTACTGATATTTAGCATGCAGGAGCCATCACGCAGAGTGGGATTCTCAACAAGAGTTGCCTCATTTCACAAACGTACATCCTGCTGAACATATTCGTGTAGGCAGAAATACCTGTGTATAATTATCTGAGCCTAGACTGTAACTTGAGTTTACATATAAAACACAAATAGTTTTTTACTTATTAATATACTTAAAATGTCCAGGATCACAACTGAGTAAATCAGGAAGATTGTAATTTGTTTTCTTGGAAATTTTACCAAAAGTTAGTCACCAATTTCAAAGTCACATGGCTGATCAGTCATGATATTTGAGTGGCCAAGACAGCACAATGCAGTGGTCACATTCAAGGTGATTCTATGTTTCGGTGCATGCCATCTAATTTTATCTTTTATGTAGTTATGCTTGAGCATTTACATATTGAAGTGTACATTTTTTCCTTTATCTATCATTTACATAGATCATTATATTTGAAATTGTATGTGTGTGTTACCTATTAATTTCACTTCAGGATCATAAAAGAGATGTTACAAAATATTAGTTATGTAAAAGGTGTTGGATCTGATAAAATTGAGAACCACTGATCTTTGTCAAGGGGCTAGGCTCGTACTGTAGTTTTACATATTCTCCCCTTCCCCCAAATGATACTCAAAAGGTAGTAGCATATATATATATATATATATATATATATATATATATATATATATATATATATTATATATATACGTATATTATATATATAATATATATATACGTATATTATATATATAATATATATATAATATACGTATATATATAATATATATATAATATACGTATATATATATATAATATATATATATTATATATATATAATATAAATTTTTAAATAGCAAAACTGCACTTAAGGTTACTTCCTCAACTGCTTGGTGATCTCTAAACATAGCAATCTCTAAACTGAATTAATCGAATAGGTTTGTAGTACAATAATGTCCTATTGCTATGGCCTCGATAATGAAAGTTTTCCAGAAACTGCACTGGAGCTAGCCCCTGGATCATCTCATCTTTAGCTCTCCCTCCAATTTGTTTTAGAAACTCACACTGTTCCCAGAGGCAGTATGCTCTCACATTCACTCTAATAGGAGAGCCTCAGCACCAAGGCCAACTTAAGTAAGATGCAAACTAACCAGTATCTAGGGGCCACAACATACTGGGCACACTGAGGTTTGTTATTTCACTTAAGCTTTATAATCACTTGAAATTTAGAAACTATTATCCCAGGATTTGAACCCAGGTCTGCATGGCTTCACGACACAGTATTCTTTCCACTGTAACCCATCGCCTGCCAAAGGTCATATCCCATTTTAATCACTAGATTTTCTGTCTGTGGATAATAGCCAAAGAACTTCTGAACAAAAGAGAACTTTATTCACTCATCACTTTTTTTTTTTTTTTTTTTTTTTTGAGAAATGGAATAACCTTAATCTGGTATAGAACATACTTTCTTCTGAACTGCCTGATAGCTTCCTTCCTCGCCCTCCTCTCCCCAAAAAGATATACTTGGGTCTTTGAAAAGGTCTTTCATATTTGTACCTCCCTTTGAAATATCAAGCCACTTCTTTAAGTGATAACGGGTTAGTAGGTATTAACCTCCAATTATTTCTTCAAGAAAAGAGGCTTTGGTAGTCTATAAGACTGGGGCTATCTCAAGCTTTAGACCAGTGGTTCTCAACCAAGGACAATTTTGCCTCCCCAGGGGGATATTTGGCAATGTCTGGAGACATTTTTGGCTGTCATAACCGGGGATGGGGAGAGGATGTGTGTTACTGTCACCTTGTAGAAGTCTGGCTGCTATTTAACTCCTGCAATGCACAGGACAGTCCCCACAGCAAAGAATTATCTGGCCCAAGATGTCAATGGTGCCAAAGTTGAAAAATCCTGCTTCAGACCCTTAAAATACACTCTTCTACTGGGGAAGAAAATACCAAGCCCTGCCAGCAGGGGGAGAACCATAATACAAGGCAGTGGTGCTGCTCTGCTTGCCAGAGACCTCACAGAAGGGTGCAACCCCTTTCCGGCAAATGTCCTGTCTTGAAAAGTTGGGCTCTGGCCCTGGGAAAACTGAAATTGGGGAATGGGTCCTCAGGTCACATAGACTTTAAAAGTTTTCTAATTAAGAAAAAAATTACTCAGTATTAAAAAAGAAAGCAAACATAACAGAAATTACAGAAAAAGAGCTACCTATAATCCCAATACCCAAAGATGATTGCTAAGACTTTGGTGTGTGTTCCTCTAGGTTTTTCCTATCCATATACTATCATTCTATCAATACAAAAAGGAGGAGGACATGCTATACTTTGCCACTTTTTTCTCCCTCATAATGTATCTTGCACATGTATCCACACCTAGCTGTACGGTATTACATTGTATAGATGACTGTCTTATTCAATCAAGTCCTTACTGACAGATATGTGGGTTACCTCCAATGTTTTGCTATTACAAAGACCATAACACTGAATAACCTTTTACTTTGTCCTTTGTACACTCGTGAGGCCTCTAAATTCTGTGAAGTGTAAATGCTAAGTTCAAAGGATATGTATATTAAAATATATCTGTATTATAAATAAAAAGTGTCTTCATTATTCACATATTCGTTAGCCAAGTCCTTGTAGCTAATCAGTTGTACAGAGCCACGAAAGTCATCACAGGAAAACATTCATTAATGAATGGACTACTTAAAAAATTAGTCCTTCCTTGCTTCCTAAAGTTTCTGTCCTACAGTGTCTGTCCTACCCATTCTAGTCTGTTAGCCTCAAAATGATTATGTTGTAAGCATATGGCAAATGACACAAATAAAATGCAGATTAATTGCAATAACTGAAAATCTTGCAAAAAGATGGTGGATTTGATGAATTTGATAAACAATGCCAGAAAACTGCTCAAATCTCAAGCAAAGCCATTGAAAAATGTGGATCTGACTGACTTGGACCAGTTAACAATAAATGGAAAAGTGACAAGGTGATCAGCAATAGACACTTATATCAAAAGATTGAAGTCCTTAGGAAAACTGAGGGAGACCCCATTTTTGCAAAAACTACCACTAAGATTATGCTGAAAAAAATCAAATGGGAAAGATATTGTATGATACTTAACGTTGTTTCACTTGAAAACCAAACATGTGATTCATTCTTTGTTCATTATCAGAATACATTTGAAATTATAAATGCTTTTATAATTTTTAGTTTTCATGATAAAAATCCCAATTAGACTCCCTCTCTCTTGTAATCCCCACCATACGCTATGAAATTTTGGTTCCTATTTTAGTGGATTCACTTCAGGTAAGGTTTTTCCGGTGTCAACTCTCTCCTTGAGCTAATCAGGCCCTTCACTATTAGAAGCATAGAAGGAAAGTTGTGTCATAGCACTCACGCCTGGTATGTGAAGGCAAAATATTTCCTATAACTGTCTGATCTTTACAGGGGCTGATGTATCACATTTGACAACTGGGTGCCTTTTCTTTTACCCCTTTAAGAAGTCACTGAGGACAAGATGAAGAAAAGAGTCTGTGCTTGGTTTGTCTTCCTATCACTGCCATCATTCCCAACTGCCAGGCAAGGACCAAATAGCATAGGACAAAAAAAATCCAACTGCATGCCCACAGGCTGTGCCTCACAATCTACCCTGGGACACCTGTCAGCATTCCTAGGCCACTAAGAAAGGACGTACACAAACACAGACCCCGAAAACAGCTGAGACCTTATGGCCCTTTAATCCTGTGATGCAAATAAAAATGTACTTTCTACAGATAGTATTAGAATGTCAAAGCTGAAAAGAAACCAAACATCTACTTAAACAAACTTCATTTTATAGATGAGGAAACTGAAATCCTAGGCCAGGGGTCGGCAAACTTCTTCAGTAAAAGAATAAACAGTTTAGACTTTGTAGGCCATATGGTCTCTGTCGCGACGATTCAACTCTGTCATTGTAGCACTAAACAAGCCATAGACAATACGTAAACAAACACATAGTTGTGTTCTAATAAAACTTTATTTACGAACAATGAAATTTGAATTTTACATTATTTTTCACACGCTACAAAAATATTGCTCTTCTTATTTAAACCATTTAAAAATGTAAAGACCATTTTTCGTGGGATTTAGCCCTTGGCCACAGTTTGCTGACCCCTGTCCTAGGTCACTCTGACACCCAAGTGTAGTAACACCAGGCTCATTGTGTTATACCTTTATTTGTTCTTCGCTTTACCCATTCACATCAAAGACTCAGATCGGCTTCACCATTAAGTGTACAACTAAGGAGCTCTATGAATGTTTTCTAAATTTCAGGAGTAATATAAAGATCTGTCAGAAGCATATGCTGGGTCACAGTTGAAAGAACTTTGATATAAAGTCACATTGTACACTGAATACAATCAAGAGAAAAAATAATAAAATTGAGAAACTCACTAAATTTGAAAAATAGGCTTTATTTTATTTAACCAGTGGTATTGTATGACATCCTATATGGCATAATTGATTACAGCCAAGTTCATGAATACAAATAAAATAGAAGTTTCCCTCATTCTCTCTTTTGTTTTCTGTTCAGAGAAATCAGGAGATGGGAGCATTATGCTCAGAAACCAAGGAGCTTTTCCACAGGCCCCAGCTGAGTCCAGGCTCCTTGGAGCATTCAGCGTCCCAAAACATATATGGTCACAATTGCAAAGACCTTTATGAAAAAATATTCAGAGCAGTATTTCTGGAGGAAATCACACTAGCATTTACAACCAAACACGGCTGATAAAATTCATCTTTCTGTGGATTGTGAGGATTTGAACTGCTTATCAAGGAGATGAGGCCTTTGCATTCATTTTCTTTTAAAGAGGGGGAGAATCCCAGGTGAGGTGTGATCACCATCAGCCTGCCTCCTTCCTTCTTGCTCCAGTTGACTCGGGAGTCCTACCCTGTTCCTCCGGAGTGCACGTATCACTGCACTGTGACAGAGAAATGGAAACACCTTGGCCCAGATACATGATTTTGTCACACAGCCGACACTGGAAGTGGCTTTACACTTTCTTATTTCACAAAAGATTTAAATATATGGGCCCTTATATAGCACAAGATGCCTGAAATTCAGAAAATTACGAAAACTCTTCTCCACCCCTGAGGATATTTCATCTTTATAAAGTTGAAAATACAAAATAGTAAAATAATTTGCCCTTTCTCCCCATCAAAAGGAATCACATTCTCAAAGGATTCCTGCAATATACAAAATTCTGAAACAAAATTTATTTCTCCCTAAACCAAGACCAAGAAGTCAATGTTAAGCTGCCAAGAAGACCCTTTTCCAAAGAAGGGTAGAGAGACACCTTATTACTTTTTTTTAAATAACCATATTTAAACAGAGATAGCAAAAGGAGTTTCTAGCCTCATAAGCTTTGATTTTTCTCTCTGATTTTCAGCTCTTCTTAGCATTGGTTACTGGGAGCGAAGAGAACAACTTGTCTTCCAAAGTCTGAGATATTCCTGGGAAAAGCCCTGATCTTTCCCGCGATGGCTTCCCAAAAATAGTCGAAAACCAGATGGCAAGAATGAAAATGCTATACATCCATCCTTTCCATTTCTTCATAATTTTCACATCAAAAGCACCTGGAGTTTCAATTGTGTTCAATACAAAATAGAACTGGGGGCTTAAGAGAAGATGATGTTACCTGCCCATAGCATCAGCCAAGGTGACATGGGTTCTGAACTACCCAAGAAGTCTTCACTGGCAGACTTGCTTGGCACCAGGGCCTCCCCCCACAAAAAAAATTTTTTAAAAAAATAAAATAAAAATAAAAAATAAAAAAAAAACCAGGACAAGCAGCTGTGCATGCTCAAATAGCAAGACGTGCAAAACACATCGTCACTCTGCCAGAAAGAAAGAGCACACAGGAAGTACACTGACAGCAAGAACCAACTTCTGGCTACTGGGGCCAATACTCAAGAAACCTCTGCACTGAAAGTGGGGGTAAGCAGAGAAATGGCAACAACACCTGGGGGGTGAGGAAGAAAGAGAGAGAAGCACATATACGCATGCTCACACATGCACACATGGTGCCTCTGAAGGCTCCCTGGTTCACGAGTGGCCGTCCGACAACCTACTTGCCTGGCTCAGAACTTCATCTGCTGCACTCTCTTAACTATCTACACTTTCTTCTCTCCTTTTAAGGCACAAACATATTACAGTTTCAGATACACCTGCTGAGTTCTGAGAATCATACTAAGCAGGTTAATCTTAGACTAGTGCACAGAAGCCAGTTGGTCCTTTTTGGCTGTACGCATCACTGAGGGACGGCTTCAGATGTGAAGCGGCCAGTAGGTGTGAGCCTTCTCTCTGTGCCACTGTGGGATGTGGTCAAGTCTACCCACCATAGTTAAGGTGGGGCCACAGGAGAGGCCAAAATGGTAAAAGCATGACTGGGATCTGAGACGTTTAATATTTTTTACTTTGCATTTAATAAACCCTAAAAAGATGGCAGTTCTTGCCTGCCTGAGCTGACTCACAAAGAAGAGCCACCAGAGGCTGCCACGGAGCATCTGTAACTCCAAAGTAATGTCGCTGTGATCACAGTTTGCTCATACTCTCTTACCCTCCCACAAAGACAGACACGCACATACACTAACACATGTGTGCACACACGCGTGCACATACACACACACAAACACACCCCTCTTTCACCATGGAGGAAATCTTTGCAACAAGAGGCACTTGAATGATATTTGGAGAGTTCCTGTGAAAAGGCCTTCCCCTCACAGTGAAGTGGGATCAACAGAAAAGAAACCAGGTGCTCAGGATTCCATCTCTTCTTGGTCAAGGGGTGGTGGCACAAAGCTGATGACTTCATCATAGGTCAGGCCTAGAAATTGGGAAGGAAAAGTAGGATGTGAGAGTTTAGACTATTCTCTTTGCTAGCAAGCACTGTAATTTCTAAGCTCAAGATCCTCCTCCCTGTCGAGGCTAGTGGTTTGATGGGCTCCTTCATTGCTTGTGTGTGATAACCTAATGGATCATGTGATTACACAGAAGTTCAAAAATACATATGAAAGAACCATTTTTTATGTTTCCTTAAAAAAAGCTGCTTTATTGACTTAAGTAGCAAATTTTTAAAAAGTTAACATGTCGATCTACTCAAAATTATGATTTACTTTATTAACACAATGACAACTGCATGTGTACAGTTAACATTGCACACATACTGTATACCAATAAAAGTAAATATCCAGGGGGAAAAAACATTTTTTAGTTTCTTTCATCACTCAGTGCCTCCTCTGTAAAGCTCTCTGGAGAAGGTGCTCAAGAATAACAAAGTACTCCCGCAAGTTACAGCAACAGATAGATAATCCTGGCCTTTGGAAAATAACTGGAGTTCTGAATTTGTGTTTTATGAAAAGAATATGAGATTGGACATAGGAGACATAGGTTCCATTTCTGGCTGCGTCTCTAACTAGGTCTAAGGTAACAGATATGATATAAACTCTTTCTCCTAGTTCTACCAATTGTAAAACTGAAAAAACACCTTATTCTCTATTTAGCTCAGAGAGATGTTGTAAATGCAAAGACTCTGAGAACCTCGAAGATCTATTCAGATGTGAGGGGCTGTACTCAAAGTCAGACCAGACAGAAGCATCTTAAAGGTCCAGAGAGTGTCATCATGTACAAGTTTCCATCAGAGGAACACATTCATTCTGCTTTAGAGACCTGAATTACAAGTTTTAACGAGTTAGTTACAGCCAGAAATTTTATTTTTCCCACAGCTTTTGGTTAGTGGCTCACCTAGGAAAGATTTTAAAATCTAAGTCCTCAAGCTAGATTTTAATCCTGCCTTTATGACTTACTTTTCCATTCATCTATAAGGAGGTCCCTGCTTTCAAAGGATTGATCGTAAGGATCAGCCACTGGTTCGTCATCAGGATCATGATATTGAGCAAAGTAGGCATGTGCGAGGGCCTGGGCTGCAGTGATTCTCTTATCTGAGTCCAATACAAGCATCTTCTCCAGCAAGTCAACAGCTATTAGTACCACGAATTGGAAGAAAGAAGAGTTTTTAACATGTTACCAAAAAATTATGCCTTATTAAGCAAACATACAGTTTTGACCCTTCAAACCTAAACAAAGAATTCTCCTCCAAAGTGTCTGCTCTAGAATATAGTACCACTTTTTTCGTGTGTGTGTGTGTGTGTGTGTGTGTGTATGAATGGATGACTTTTGTACTTTTTAAGAATACATTACTGAAGAATTTTTAAAAGTAACTGAGATTCTGTTTGAATGAGCTTTTGTAGAATGTCAATGTCCAACTGTTACCACTGTTGTCAAACTGTGTCAAAACAAAAGCCTTTAACTAAACTGGAAGAGGTAAGCAGGGCCAGTTTTGGATTTTTCAATTCTTCTGTCCCCCTTCACTGTTGATTTACTAACATTAGGCAAATAAATATGTATCAAATGGGACTTCAAACAATGGACAAATTGAGGGTTTCACATGGGTGTGGGGGTGAGAGACATGGTATTTGGATAAAATGGTGTTTTATTTTTAAATTTTTCGCTATGAAAAATCTAAATATATAAAACAATACAATGAATACTCATATACCCACCACCTATGTCCAACAAATAACATTTTATATTTCTTTATCTATATGTATATATAGTTTTTACTGAACCATTTAAAAATAAAATTATAGACACGATACTTTACCCCTAAAAATTTCAGCATAAAGACATCTTCTTATACAATCATAAACTGTTATATCCAACAAATAAATAATTCCCAAATATCATCTCAAATCCAGTTCAAGTTAAAATTTCTCCAATTATTCCAAAGTTGTCTTTTGCACCTAGTCTGTTCAAACCAAAATCCAAGGAAGGGCCATACGTTGCATTTGATTGGGTTTTTTAGTCTCTCTGCATCTAGAATAATTCCCCGCCTCTAACTCCTATTTCTTCCTAACTCTGACCTCAAAGACTGTCCAGTTGTCTTGAATGTACCCATCATTAGGGATTTGTCTGATTGCTTCTCTCTGCTATCATGTACCTACATCCTTGTTTTCTTTTACCCCTTGTATTTCTTGAAAACCATGTTAGATCTAAAAATTTGGTAACAACTGGGTTAAACATTTTCGGCAAGAATATTTCATAGGTGATTTTATGTACTTGACAGTGCATTATGGTAGTTTGTCCTGTTATTAATGATGCTAAATATGATCACTGGATTTTTTGCCCTAAACAACTAACCAGTAGGATACTTTGGCATCACATGAATATCACCAGTTCCTTTTACTTAAGGCTTTTATCATCCACTGATTTTCCTTCACAGCAAGTATTTCATTAGAGTTCACAAATGGTGATTTTTCTAATTCTTTCCAATAAAGATGTTTTGAGTTTCAGAATGATGGTGGGATAAATAGCCAGGACCACGGGTTGAAACAAGGCTTCTGAGGCTTTGCAAATTGCCAATGGTTCCTTAAATGTGAAAAGACACGTGGAGTGAAGGGGAAGACAGTTTCCTAAAGAGATCTACTGCTGTATACACTGGAGGTTGTAAATGACTCCTGTCCTGCAGCTTGAATTCCAGAGTAATACAAAGGAGAAATGTGGTTTTCAAAGGGATATAGAAACATGGTGGATATTTATGTGTCAATTCAAGTTCATAAGTTTACATTTTAAAGCACGGGGAGAACTGCCTAGACATGCCATGCTTTCTTCTCTTCTCGGAAAAAGAAAAACTTATCAGCTGTTGTTTGAATCATATGGTGAGTCTTTGCCACCCTTGGGTAAAAAGTACCATGTCCTTACAACCAGTACTTTGATAAGGAGTAAGGTCGGGGTAAGAAAGATTCTTCTAAGATCCTGACATACACAAATACAAACACTACATCAAAGGGCAATCTAAGTTTTAATTCATGTTTTGAGATAATGGTGAAATACAAAGTTAGTGACAGACAAAACAGATGTCAATGTTTACATTATTGGTGTATTCCTACTCAGTTAATATGCTGGGTACAAGTTTGTGGTCAGTAACACCATGTTTTCGGAAGTCTGCAAGAAGACACTCTTTATATGACATCACTTTGGCAGTGGGGTGTTAGGCGTGTTTAAATTCTGAGAACTGTGGTGCTGAGCACCAGATGGCCCAAAGCCTCCATTCAATTCACTTGCAGTTTGTATTGCTAATGGTATTTAGTTACTTTGAACATATAAATGTCATGATTCCAGTGAAGAGGACACCTATTAGGATGGATGTGACCTAAATAAGCTGCTGGGACACAAACATATCCCCCATTCCCCAGAAAAATGAATGAACAAATCTGAGTTGGCTAACAGGAAGTTAAACAGTAAGCCCTGTCATGTGTAAAACAAGCTGAAATAATGGAAAAAAAAAAAATTCAGAACGGAATGACAGACAAGAAAGCTACCACCATAATCAACATTTCCCAAATTCAATATTGAAATACTTATGACTCAAAGGGAGCTTCTCATAGATCCTTGAACTAAATAATGCAGCTCAAATAAATTATACAAAGACAATGAGAACACACCCGGGTAGATGCAAACCTAAACCAACTCTGGTAGAATTCTGTATACCCCTGATGAGTGTGTGGATTCATTTCTGGTTGTGAGAGTGACCCAGCTGAGATCTGACAAACTCTCCATCTCCAAGGCTGCCATGGACTCATCCATAACCACCCAACATTTCAAAGAGCATGAACATCTCTGCTATTATAAGAATTACCACAGTGGCACTGAAATCACTGTCAACAATCATTATGGATGGAGTACTTAAAAAAGTAAAACCACTTAGCCTTCACTCCAGCTTCTGAAGAGGTTCTCCTGGCTGTCAGCCCTCAATAGGATAAAACTAAACCTGAAGCACAGCTGCTGGGACCCTTGAGCAGAGGGATGACCCACTATAATACAATCTTCAGAAAAGTGAGAAGGTTGATTATACTATTATCATAGCATCGCTTCCCTCCCTGTCACAGGGAGGCCGTGCTCTGATTTTTCTATGTCCGCTGTTAAATAGCACTGTGCACTGTACTCTCAAGTCAGGGAATTAGAGCCTCAGGCAATGCCGCTGTAAAGGGGCCAACTAAAGCACACATCAGCCCCAGCTTTAAGGAATAAAGCAACTCCTTTTTAGCCAAGGTAGTACATATCCTGCAGCTGCCTTGACATGTCCCTTTACCAAGGATCCAGAAGTGATGCTGGCAGGAAGGAATATGGTGCCATTTCTTAAAGTCTGAGGTGGCAAACTTGCTCCACAAAGAGAGAATGGTTAAGTCTCTGCTGAGGATGACAGGACCTATAGCATTGGGAAGCTACAAGCAGGGCAGGGCACACTGCAGAGAGCTCTTGGGTGGGTCCTCAAACACCCATCTGTGATTCAGTTGTTCTTACCCTCAGCTTGGGACATCATAACACAGCAGTTGTGAACAAGTCACAGGCTTTCAAATCCCTAATTTATGTCATAACCAATTTAATATCCAGGAGATGAGGATACGGTCAACTTACCCAAGGGATTGGCACCAATAAATACATTTGCAAAGTTCATCTTCGGCATCTGGGTCAAAGACTGAATATAGTTTCTTGCCTGTAAAAACAAAGAGTTTTCAAAATGGCTTGGTTCAATAATGTCACTGCTCTCGAAGAGTCTTGGTCCTGTCGAGGGATAAGCATTAACTGACAAAGTCTGCTGGCTCCAGTGGTTATGACTGTCTTTGATATGCATTAAGTATTTCTCTCTTACTGCCATCCTAACTTCTTATTTATGATCACCACCTTTATTTATATTCTTGCTGTATCTCACAGTTGTATTTCAAGTGAATGAGAATGCTAACGAATTAAGTTTCCTTTCATTAGCTTTCTGATCATAGGATTGAAAGTTTAAAAAATGAGGCCAAGATATCTGAGAAGTAGCCCTTCCTGAGACAGTCTTCCTAAAAAGCTAAAATTGGCATAAGAATTGATATTCCTAAAGAAAGTCTAGGACTGGCAGTCTTTTGACAGTACTGATCTCAGTAGGCGTTCTTAGTACTTCAAAAGGATATCAATATTAAACCTTGCTAACAAAGTAATCTTAGTAACAAGAAAGTAAACATAAGCTTAGTTTATTGTTCTAAGAGGCTTGAATACATTTTAAAAATACTAAACCAACTTAAGAAGAGATTTAAAGAACAGTGGATTATAAATTACAAGGCCTAGGCAGAAATCCTTCCCCTATCACTTATAAGCTACATCTTCTTAGGCCAATCTCAAGCAACATATCAATGATCTCATCTGCAAAATATTAATATTAGATGTTAGTATTTGGCTTGCCTATATCATATGGTTATTGTGATACTCAAGCAAGATAAAACTCATGAAAGAGCTTCAAATAAAATTCTGACACAAACAACATTTATATTACCAATATAGTTGTTCTAAGTTTGGTCCCTGGGGTGGGACGAGCTTGAGTTTGAATCTTGACTTTATCACTTTGGGCAAGTTACTTATTCTCTTTAAGTCTTGAGTTCCTCATCTGTAAAAATGGATTAATAATGCTGAAGTGAGGATTACAGATAAACAACCAGTACTTCCTTAGCACAGTACTTGGTTCAGGGTGAGAGCTCAATAAACATTAGCTGCCTTTAGAAAGGAAAGTCTGCTCTCATTTCCTAAGGATGTTTCAACTTCCCAATTTCTGAACTTCATTCTAAGAAACTTAAGGGGTCAAATTCTTTTAGGAACCGACAGCTCTAATCAAGGCAAAGACAAAAACTGGTCTTGAGAATAAGCAAATAAGTACAAATGTAACTCATAAATGTGTGCTTCAGATGTTAGGTATTAAATTATGTCTATAACCTTCCCTGTTTCAGTGAATAAATCCCACTATCAGTCGATCTGAGTAGTTGAGATAAAACTTCTTTGAATCTTAGCCACCGCCTTAAAATTCCTATTTTAATATAGCTCAACAGTAAAGGTATGTATGTGTGTGTAAACATAAACACATACACCACACACACAGAGATACACACACACACACACCCCACATACAAGTTTAGAAAAAGTTCTGATTGCCTGGGCAACTTCACCTTCTTAGTCATTATGTGTGCAGCAAGCAGGAGAGATCCGCCTTGAAAAGCAGTTGAGAATCTTTCCGATTTATAAAGAAAATTCTAGGAATTGAATATCTACATGGCTATAATCCCCTTCCTACTTGAGCATGTAGACAAAAGGGTGAAGGGAAAACAGAAGTAAAGAGAGACCTGTCTCATGCAGTGAACAGTCATCCCTCTAAAAAGATAAATAAATATAAATAAAAAGACCACTTGAATAGATCTGAGGTAGAAACAAAGCTGCTGGGAAGGGCCTCTATGATGCCAGCCCAGTTCCCCAAAAGATTGAGAGCACATTAGAACGAAGTGCTCTAATCATCTCTGGTGATAAAATTAGAGTTAGATTAAGCAGTTAAGAACTGGTAAAAACGGCACCTAACCCTATGTAAGTGCTCATATTTATTCTATATTATTTGTGTACTTTCTTTTAATTGTAGTACTTATTACTGTTGTACATTTGTTTTTTTAAATGAAGACTCCTCTTTTTGTCATTAAAAAAAATTGATGAATAGTAAAGCATGCCAACAGCCTTCAGTTAACTAGACCTCCAGCTGAAAGTCATCAGAGGCCAGCACACCCTGCAGACACAGAACCCAGAAAAACACACAATAGCCTCTTGAGCACTAAATTCATAAAACCCAAATATAAAAGTAACATCATTTTCTACATACAAGCCTATAAATTATGTCCTCAATCCACAGGATTGGATGACATTTTATCCCAAATGTCAACATCTTGCAATAGCACATAGGTAGTCATTACCTTAGTAGCCCTCAAGGCACATGCAAGCATTCAGTGACATTAAAAACTGTGTTGGTTTTACAGTGGCAATAAAATGAGAATGTGGCCTTTTAAATTACATATCCCTGTACAGTCTATTTGTTCTCACCTCATGGCTTGGCATCCTGTTAATGAGATAAGCAGGGGGTGTCCCCGTCAGACGCATAATCTGCTGAAGCTGGTTAATATCTTAGATGCCTAGTCAAGGGCATTGTTAAACATACAGTGCAAAAAATAACTTTTAACTCAAGTTTAAAAAGGCCAAAAGCCACCCCCAAACGAACAGAAAACCTATTCCTCACCCATCCCACCCACCCACCCAGGCCTGAGCCCAAGGCTGTATGTTAAAGCATGCTTCTGTGAATGCATGAGAGTTATCAGGAATGTAGCCAGTGACTGGCCATGCAGATAAGGAAAATATTCTTTGGTTTCAGCATCATCTTTAACATTCAATATTTTAGGCTCCCTGGAAAGAGACTGCCCCTTGATCCAGGATGCCAGCCAGAGAACTGTTTTCAAGCACTGATGGCCAAAACCTATTTGCTTGTGGGGTAAATGGAGATGATTCAGAAAATTTTGTCTCAACTTTGGACAAAACAATATATCCAATACATCCAATCAAGGAAGAAGTTAAATTTTTGTGGCACAGGTTCTGGTGATTCTCCAAGGCACCACCCCTCCAAATGTTAAAACATAGGTAGGTGTGCAATGCCAACTTTCAAAGACATTAGTAGTGGAACATTTAAAATACATGCCACAAACACACAGGTAAGTGAAGAAAAGGGGAGGTGGAGGGAAGGTTAGAAGCTAATGGCAAAGAGACAAAATACAAGTCACAGGCTGTTGACAGTATTATAGCATGCCACGATTTCTCCCACAAGTCTCTTTAACAGGTGACCAGGCTGACTTCACCTGACAAACAGCTGGAATGAAGTTTGTAAAAACACTCTGCAATTACTTGACAAAGGTAGAACTATGAGGCCTTCCATATGTACAGGCACATGTAAGTTGTACTCCAAACTTCTCTATTTTAGCTGTCCTATCAATTTTAACACAATTCCCCCACCTCCAAAATATTGAACTGTTTATCATGTGTTCCCATTAAAGTAGAAGTGATGGGATTTTAAAAATCCTCAACACGATTCCATGAAAAACATTTTATATTTGTCTTCTTGTTAACTATCAATGCCCTACTTCAGCTGCAGCATCATCTTTAATAAGCACCCTGGTCAAGTGATTTCACTTCTTTGTGGCTTCCCTCAGTAATTTTTCCACTTTAGCTCATTCTCTGAACTCAAATTCCCCAGTGGTCAGATTGCTACAAATACATGTTTAAAGCTGGCCCTTCGAAAAGAGCTGGAGCCATATGTTGTTCCACCTTCCTTTTTGTGCTCCCTAAGCCCAACGATAGAGAGGCCAGAATATTCTAAAGGCGGTATGAAGTTCTTTTAACATTCTCACAACAAAGTTTAGATTTACCTCTAAACAAATTACATAACAAAACAGTACTTTGGATGCCAAGAGAAATAACAAAAGGGGGTCACAGTAAGTAAACCAGCAAGAGTAGAATACCAGTGGGTTTTAAAATGTTAAAATCCTGCCACCTTTTTCTTCCTTCTTGTGAACAATACTTGGCCTGTACATTTTCTATTTTTGTCTCCTTTAGCCAAATAGGTTATCGTAACCCCTTCTTGTCAGAAGGTTAGGAAGAAAAATTTCTAGAGAAAAATGCAAGAGTCAGTGAAAGGGCTTTTGCTTTCTTTAATAGGATTTTTAGTTCTTTCACTGATTACTATAAGTACTGGGTCACCGACCAAAAAAAAAAATCTGTATTTCCTTAGCTATCCATCATGACCATTTATCCCCTTCCTCATGGCACACTCTGACTTGTTCTTAATCGGCACATCTATTATTGTCTTCTCTTACTCAGAATGCCCTACTATTTACTGACTGAATTTCCATATAAGTGATGGCATCACTACTTCTCACTACTTTTCAGGAATAACAAAAATAGCCATTACCTTTCTCTGTTTACTACATTCCTTCAATAATAAATTTTTCTTTTAATTTTTAAAATCTTTAAAGTTTTACTCACCTGGCTTTGCTATTTACATATCATGTGTTCCATACATCACGTGCTTTTAAGGTAAACTGGTACTTGGGTAGTACCACTAACATCAAATTAATCTTGTCTGCCTTTTTGAACATTTATACCACTTTTATCCACTCACCATAACTATGTAGGTTGCAAAAAAAAAAAAAACTTTCTTATTCCTATGCTCAATACAACATTATTTGAGTAAATTCTATATTCTGGTACTCAATATTATTATGCCCAACTTTATATTAGAGTTTTGTAATATATAATGTGCCTTATTTCACATAAGATAAAGGCATCTCAATATCAGGTCAGACATCTGGTGGTGTTTCTTAAAAAAAATAAATGACAGATTAGTGATAAGTACTATTTTACTACTTATATTTATATACTATTTATATTTATATATATTTATATTTAATACTATTTATATTTTTTCTTCAAGAAATTCTTGTGAACAGCACAACTATAGGGCAGGTGGATGGGAATGGGAGAGGGGACTGGAAAAGAGCTGCTAGACAGGGAATAAATTTGTTATCTTAGTCTCGTTAGCGCTATTCATTAATAAAACCAGCTCCTTCTCAACCCCACTTCCTTGCTCTCATGTCCTCTCTACTAGCCAATCTTTCTAAGCAAATGCATTTAAAACAAAAAAGTGCTATCCTCCCTAAGCATTTTCTTATATCCTCTTTGATTCACTCCAATATAGCTACTGTTTCATAAGGTAAAAGAAAACACTCCTGTGGTCAAGAACTCTGACAATGACTTTCTAAACAGGGTGCAATCACATGAGATTAAAGTTTAGATCATGTTATCAGAACATCTGGGATCTATGCTCAGCTCTGCCAAGTGACTCAGTGCATGACTCAGGCAAGTCACAGCCTTTCTGTACTTTTGCTTCATCATCTTAAATAAGTAAATGAAACAAAATAAAATAGGGCTGGCACATTCTCTTACATCCATCAGAGTGGAAATTCATAGATATCTTGGGCTTTGTGGTCCTTTTAATGAATGTACCAGACACATAGCAGATGACAATATGCTTTATTTTGACAGGGAGATGATGAACAGTTCAAACTCACCTGCTCAAGCCTGCCTTAAGCTACCCAGCAGTCTTCCCAATTGGGCAAAGGGACCCCTTCAGTTAGAAATGCTATGAAGAGAATCCAGGAAGGCTTCACAGCTTTTTTTTCCTTTTATCCAACTGCCTGGCAGCAGACAGAGGGGAAAAGGGAAAAAGGCTGAGCTTTCGTGATTTCTCTCACCTCTCCTGTCCCCGCAAAATGACCAACAGCAGGAAATTATAGCCAAAGGAAGCCAAAGTCACATTCCTCTGGCTTCTCTAATAAATGCCTGAGTAAAGGCAGGAAAGCATTAGCGCCAAAGCTTTTTCTCAGGTTATTCTAATTTGTAATTACAAAGGCAGGCTGTGGGAAGGATTTACAATACTACTCCTGTGGATCTGAGGTATCGGGAGTAGGATATGACTTCTGATGGTCTGGAGACTGGGTAGAGATGTACCCCTGTCAGGAACAGACATTTTACACAGGACGTGCAAGTTGCTATTCTAAAACAATACAAAGCAAGTAACTTCTGGAAAAGGGCAATAATGTACATTTCAGTCTTCCAGTGATGACACTAATACATAGTGAAGCTCGTGCTCTGAGAACAAACACTAACCAAAAAGTTAAAAGAACTCTTGAATATACGTGAAACTTCTGAGAAAGATGAAGACAGGGCTAGAAAATGGAGACATAAATTTTCCATTAATCTCCTGGAATGAATGAGAATCTCTCATATCTCATTTACTGAGATACTACTGCTCAGTGCAAGCTTCCATAATCTAAGTACATATCCAGATAGAGAGAAAACAAAATACACTCATGCATGTGACCAGGAGGGTGTGTGTGCATGCATGCACAACACACACACTCACGCACGCACACACACACACCTCATCCTGGAAGTCAGCACACAAAGGGCACATGTGCTTACAAACATACCCGGGTCAAAGTACAGATTGATGGAAGGCAAGTGACAGAGGCTCCCAACAGGGCAGATAGTTACAATCAAAGCATCAACTCACAGACTCTGAGGAGATTTTCTTCAAAAGCTCAGCCCCTGGGGTTCCAACGAGTCTTAAAATGAGCTTCAACTGATCAATATCTAATGGTGGACTATAAAGGAAAATGTTGGGACAAAATAAAAATGAAAAACAAACAACAAATAAAACAAAATAAAAACAAACAAATAAAGTACCCCAATAACAAAAATTAAAAACCCCAAACCAAGCCAAAATGGTGAATTCCTCTAGGCAAGGATTCTGTAGGATGGTCACTTCAAGTAGAACATGCTCCTCCTGTACAGATTCAAAATGATACTACACACATATCCAATTTATATTCATCGTTGTGCATCTGTCAACATTCCCTATTAGCATAGTGAAGCAACTTTAGCTGCCAAAGACAGCAGAGGGAAACACAAGAGCTTCACTCAGTCCATACCTACCTCACCCTCCACCAAAGCATCAGGAGCCAGTTAAGCAAACAGCGGTGGTAAGCAGAGTGCTACAGATAAGAAAAAGCAGCAGAGCATAGGAGCTAGGAATGTACAAGCCTATCTCTAAGTTATTATCCTGAAGCTTAACCGAAGGAGCCTGTAATATGATAGGGGCCTGTGAAGATCTCAGAGCCTAACCACTTGAGCATGTCCCCTAGAAAACCTCTCCCTCTATAGGCAGAGAAGAACTGAGTGATAGCCAGCAGAGGGCCCTACTCCTCCATGGCTTATGTATGATCTTTGGGAATGCCATCATAAAGCAGGACATATGAGGTTTCAACCTTATAAATACATTAACAAACTTCATATATCCCAAAGACTCTAAATAATAGGCCACAATGCCCAAATCTTTATTCTAGTAGCCAATTCTTCCATGTATACTCAGAATGTATGTGCGTATATTAACAAGAAGACAAAAACTTCCATTTGTTCTTGTTGCTTTTAGCTTTGCCTAAGAAGGAAGTTAAAGAGAGAAAAAAATCTTACAAAATAGCTTTTAATAATCTGTGAAAATTCAAATAGTTAATCCATGTCTATATTGACATTCGATGGGCATGACTACCTTCTGATGCCTGTCAAGAAACCTATCAGGTTTTTTGCACGTTTTGATCTTTCTCAATTTCAAGTCTGAGCTTAAACTTCACCTCCTCAGAGAGGCTTCTCTCAACGCTCTATATAAAGAAGTTCTCCACTTCTGTTACTCTCTATCTCAGCTCAACGGTTGAAAACATCATAGTGCTTATCACAATCTATAACTACTTTGCTTGCTTATTGTCTGTCACTTCTACTGATCTGTAGCTCTCTGAGGGTGGAGGCCACTGTGTCTTCACCACTTATCCCCAGGGCTTAGCCTAACATCTGGTATATGGTGGGTACTCAAAATAGTTGAGGAAAAGGTAGAGTAGGATGGAAAGGAGGATGGAAGAAAATATTTCTTCTTATGATTATACATATAAAGGCAATACAGTGTAACTTAAAAATAATGGCCTCTGCAAGCCAGAGTTGCCTAAGTTACAGAAATTACTTATGCAATAATATCCCTGGCATCTTGCCCTGTTCTTTTTTTTTTTTCTTGCCCAGATATGAAATTGGCTTAAGTGGAAGAAAATTCTAGGCAGGAGTCAGCAAACCCCAACCTGCTGCCTGTTTTGAAAATAAAGTTTTATTGGAATACAGCCATGTCCATTTGTTTATGTATTGTCTATGACTGCTTATACCCTACATAGCAGAAATGAGTAGTTACAACAGAAACCATATGGTCCCCAAAACCTAAAATATTTACTATCTGGCCCTTTAGGAAAAGGTTTGTCGAACCCTGTCCTAGATCCAAACAACCTGTGTTGAAAATAAGGATAAATTAAAAACAAGTCCACTCTCACAAGTTATTTCTGAATTAATAGAGCATTTCGTCATCTGCGAATGACAAAAATCAATGTGTTCTGGAGGTTAAATTTTCAATACTGATTTCGTGATATCAGTTCAAGATATGGATGAGAAAAAAAATTTAAAGCATACATTAATGGGGTTAGAGCAGAGAGGAGGATGGATACCATCTTGCTCTAAAATAATATAATTATATTACAATAGAATTTAGTACAAGATCCCCTTTGCTCATTTAAAATAATTCAATTTACAAACATTTAGTTCCCTCACACTCCTCAGGAATAAATTTAACTGGGCAGCTGTTCCACAAGATAAAGTATATTGCATATGAAAAAACAAACAAAAACAAACAACTAGACTATTTCAACTCTCAAACAGGTAGTTTTACAATATATGCATCAAAACTAATGTTGTTGAGATTGGTACTCTTGTTTAAGAGACTCTGACTACTGAAAATGAGAGTCAAGTTTTATACTCCCTCTGAGGAAGAGAGAAGTCATAAACAGGAAGACCCTTCATTCTCTCCTCCTATCAAGCCTTTTCTCTTCTTATTTACTCTTCAAAGTCTTGCTTGCATAAGAACTCTGCCATAAAGTCTTCCTGGTTATCCTAAGTTTGAATTAATCCCTGCTTCTTCTCAGTAACTTATTTATACCTTTATTTATTTATTTATTTTAATCACTCTGTCTTGTTTTATAATCAGAGAATGGACATTTGTTCAAGTAACTCCTGTAACTCACTTTCTAGTATGACCATTCTGGTTTGGAGGACAGGTACCAACCATCTCATTCATCCCCGGCACCTCTCAAAAAGTAGCTTAGTAAATATCAATTAACTTGATAAAACTTTCTATAATATGCTTTTCTACTCAGCTCCGCCCCTCTGCCTTGCCTTCAAAATCTAGAACAACCATACTCTGGAAAGTCTATATACAAAAAAGAAAAATTGTATCATTTAATGTTGGGCTTAACAAGTTCTCAAACACTCCATCTGAAGTGTTTATACCATGAAGAGTATACATATATTGTACCATGAGTGTGTAAGGGCCATGGAAAAGACTGTTGATAGAGCATGGCAGCCAATACTTAGATTAGTAAACATACAATGCCAAATAAAAATCTACTTAATAGCTAAAAGCACTTGCATGAAGGAAGTCAAAGCATCAAACTTCAGAAGACATCACCATAAATTCTCTAAGAGTTGGCAATCCATCGAAATACAGGTCAGTCTTCCAACAGTACCAGCTACTGTAAGACCACTACAATTTGTCCAAGCAGTTAAGGCCAGAAGGAGCTTTAAGTAGCTATATAAGCAGAGCAAAGCAAAATTTACCATATTATGACAATTAGTTATTTCCACAGCAAACCATCCTTCATAAGAAGTTTAATCCTTTTTACCTAGATAGGTGTTATTTTTACCATTAGTTAAAAATGTTTTAATTATAATGATCACAATGTCAAAATTTAAATCATATATATCGCTTGATTCTTCCTAAAACAACTCAGGCCTAAGATTACTTTTTAGACCAGGACCCTTGTAACAAAAGTAAAAGGAAGCTAGAATGAATAAGTGAGGAAAAAAAACTAAGGGTATTGGGGTAACTAGAGGGAAAGAAAGAAGGGATATTCTAGTCACTTCTAAATATTCTAGGCAATTTCTAGAAAACCTCCACAGGTTGAAGAGTTGAAGATGAATAAAATGACCAGTTGCAGGACCTCCCTGAAACTACTTTTGAGTCTCAGCTGCTTTTGAGTAACAGTTTTCAATTAAAAAAAAATATCCATATGGGGTAAAGCCAGAACATTGATCTTTGGACAGTAGGAAATCCTCCTGGCGACAGAAAGGATGGACCAGAATGAGCCTTAGCCTACTTGCTTCTCTTCTTGGTCATCAAAATAGTCATTTTTACTTTCATGCAAAGAACATTTCTTAGGGTTTATGGATAAACCAGAGAATTCTAGCCTTTTCTGAAAAAATATATTCTCATATTAGAGAAAGTCAAAAAATAACCTAATATTTTACTTCAACATTTATTAGGATACTTGCTTTCAGTGTCTAAAATGCAACTGCTTTCTAAAAATGAGAGAGAGTATCTGAAACCAGTGTCTGGAAGGGACAGGTGAATATGACAGGAAGGGATATACAAGAATTTTTAGTTCTACTGGCAATGTTTTATCTCATAATCTGGAACACAGGTATTCATTTATTATTCCTTGTCTTTTCTATGTCTGAAGTATTTCATAAAATGTTTGAAAAATCAAAAGATGAAATGAATAGAGTAGAATTAAGGAGTAAATTTAATACAAAGAAAATTACTAAGAGAATTCATATGGGGTAGGATAGCAAATTGATGGCAAATAGATTATAATTCAACAGCGCCATTATGCCCTAGTTAATGTCTTTAGAGTATCATTTCTATTAAAAGAAAAAAAGTTTTACACATGAAGGAAATTCATGTGATTACCTAGATACAGAAAACAACAGTAAACCAAGGCTGTGATTTCTGGAAGAAAAAAACAGTATTTGATGTGTAACAGAGCTACAAAACTCATTTTCTCACTTCCTTATGTAGGCTACAGACTGTTAAGCGTTACATAATAACATTTTCTAATGGGTTTACTCTTTTCCAAACCAATAGTTTTTTAAATAAGTTAGCACTATACCTGAAGAGACATTCTGGATCCTCACTCTCTTCTAATATAGTTCTGTCAGCTGTGTCCACTTGATATACCTAGTCAACTAGACTTATAAAGAAGAGCTTCATTCTTTAAAAAATTATAACGCTATTTTGAGCTAGTTGGAAGGGTTCTGCAAAGTCATAAACAAGCATCATTTCTAATCTAATGACATATAATTAACTTTAAGACATAGTATTTCTTATATCTTTAGGGAAACTCTAGGGATTGTTAATAGTAACAAAAGAATCTCTCAGAATAAAGAGACTAATCACAAAAAATGAGAAAGAGGTAAAATAGGAAGACTTGCAAAAAGACTTAAAACTGCACAGTCCAATACAATACCAGTAATCACATGTGATTAAATTTAATCTAAAGTCTAATGAAATTTAAAACTCAGATCAGATAGAAACACTCATAAAACTATGAATAGAAGGAAATTTCCTTGACATGATAAAGAGCATTTATGAAAAATACACAGCTAAAATCATACTCAATGGACTACAAACTTTCCTTTTAAGATACGAACAAGATGAAGATACCAACTTTCACCACTGCTATTCAACACTATACTGGAAGTTCTGGCCAGAACGATTAGATAAGAAGAAAAAAAATTAAAGCATCGAAACTGGACTGAAAAAGTGAAACTATCTCTAGTCACAGATGACACGATCCTATATGTAGAAAACACCATACCAAAGAATCCACAAAAAAGCTATTAGAGGTAATAAACAAATTGAGCAAAATTGCAGAGTACAAGAGCAATAAACAAAAATTCAGCTGTATTTCTACACCAACAATAAGCAAACCAAAAAGAAAATAGAGAAAATAATTCCATGTACAATAACATCTAAAAGAATAAAATACCTAAGAATAAATTTAACCAAGGAAATAAAAGACTTCACTGAAAATTATAAAACATCGCTGAAAGAAATTAAAGAAGACTTAAAAAAAGACCTCTCCCATTCTTCTATAGGAATACTTAATATTTTTAAATTGTTGCTATTACCCAAAGTGATCTAAAAATTCAATGTATTAGCTATCAAAATTCCAAAGCCTTTTTTGAAAAAATAGAAAAGCACATCCTCAAATTTATATGGAATTATAAAACAGCCCAAAGAGCCAAAACAAAAACAAAAACAAAAAAAACAAAACTTAAAAATGAGAATAGGGACTCCCACTTCCTGATTTCAAAACTTACTATAAAACTACAGTAATCAGTAGTTTTTTTAATCAGTAAAGAGTATGGTACTACTTTAAGAACAGATATATAGATCAGTGGTGTAAAAGTGATCTTTGACAGGAGTGTCAAACCCATTCAATGGTAAAAGGATAAAAAGGATAGTCTTTTCAGCAAGTAAAGCTGGCATAACTGGATTTGCACATACAAAAGAATAAAATTGGACCCTTAACCTCACATCACACAAAAAATTAACTCAAAATGGATCAAAGATCTAAGTATAAGAGATAAATTCATAAGGCTCTTAGTAGAAAACAGTGAATTTTCATGACCTTAAATTTGGCAATACATTCTTAGATGTCACCAAAAGCATGAGCAATTGAAGAAAAAATAAACTGGAACATCATCAAAATTAAAACTTTTGGGCATCCAAGGTCATTATGAATAAAGTGAATAAACAGCTCACAGAATGGGAGAAGATATTGGCAAATCGTATATCTAATGAAGGTTTAATATCTAGAATATATAAAGAACTCCTAAAACTCAACAACAAAAAAGACGAGAGAGAGAGAGAGGGAGAGAAAGAAAAAGAGTGCAAGAGAGAGGAAAGTGAAAAGAAAAAAGAAACAAACAAACAAACAAGTATTAGTGAAGATGTGAAGAAACTGTTCATATATTACTGATAGGAATGTAAAATGGTAGAGCTGCTGTGGAAAACAGTCTGGCAGCTCCTAAAAATGCTAAACACAGAATTACCGTATGATCCAACAATTCTACTCCTAGTTATACACACAAAAGAATTGAAAATGAGGAATGAAACAAATATTTGTATGCCAGTGTTCATTGCAGCACTATTCACAAAAGCCAAAATGGTGAAAACAACCCAATTGTCTATGAACAGATAAGTAGATAAACAAAATGTGATCAATCAATAGATCAATCAATAGATCTATCTATATCTATCTATCTATCTATCTGTCTATCTATCTGTCTGTCTGTCTGTCTGTCTATCTATCTAAAGGAATAGTAGTCAGTCATAAAAAATAATGAATTTTCTGATATACACTAGCACATGGATTATAAGCAAATTCATAGAGACAGAACATAGAAGAGAGGTAACCAGAGGCTGTGGGAGGAAAGAAGGTTACAGAGTTTTTATTCGGAGTGATGAAATGTTTTAAAAATTGATAGTGGTGATAGCTGCACAACTTTGTGAATATAATTAATACCACTGAATTGTATACTTATAGATGGTTAAAATGGTAAATTTTATGTTATGCATATTTTACCACAAAAAATTAAAATGGAAAACTTTATGTTAATACATTTTACCACAAAAATATTTTTAATTCAGCTCCTAAGTTTCACTAACCACATTTTAAGTGCTTAACAGCCACATGTGGCTGGTGGCTACCAACCACCATATTGTACAGCACAGATATAAAACACTTGGCAACATCACAGAAAGTTCTGTTACGTAGTTCTGTTACCTAGTTCTTATCTGGAAGCTAAAAGCATCCGTTCCAAATGTGAGATTAATAAATGAGGAAAATAGGGAGAAAATTGTGCACTCAAATAAAGAGCATGCTCCAGAGGCTACCTCAACATTCAGTTGCACATAAAAACCATAAGCAGTAGCTGCTTGTCCTTCTGGGCAAAGGAAGAAGAGTGTGAGGGGAAGCACATTCTCCAAAGGTTTTAAGAAGAGGAGTTCTAGAAATTTGGGAAATAGGCAAAAATTGAATATTGGAAAGAAACTGTGACCTGAGTCATATATAATAGGTTTGGATCTATCCTCTCTAGGTCTTGGTTTCCTCATCTGTAAAAACAAGGGGTTCAACTAGATGTTTTCTAATGTCTTTCTATGTCCCTAAGGGAATACTTTCAGATTCTTAAAAACAAGAAAAGACTCCTAACTAAATACTTTTCCAGGATCAGTCTGAAAGGTAAGAATTAAAATTCAACTGGGTTAAACTCTAGTTGTACTAAACACCAGCTGCACACAAAAATTAACTGGACACTTAAACACAGCAAAGCCTGTGCTGTGACCCATGCCAACTGAAGTTGAGTCTAGGCATCTGGAGTTTTTAAAAGCTCCCCAAAGTATATGGATATACAGAGTAAAGAACTACTATGCTAGAATATAAGTGATTATACACTTCGGGTTAAAAAAATAATAATAGAAAACACTTCCCTCTCTGTCAGGCAAGCAAAGCTACATCCACAGATGGGGGTTATGGATATTACAAATATCAATCATTTAAATTTGATTTTTATGATCCAGAAGGACATCTGACTGAAAAGAGCCAAGTAGAAAAGAAACACTATTATTAAAATAAGAATTTTGAAATGAATTCTCATCTATTAAAGAAAGAATCCCCCAGTAAAAAGTTTAATGCTAGGTTTTCTATCTAAAGCTCATAGACATAGAAGGAAAAGAAGTATGCATAAAAGGAAAGACTTCTTACAGGTTGCAAGATAGCATTCTAAAAGGCAGCTGTGTCTGAGGTGGGCCCAGGGGGCACGACTGCTTTGAAACCTTTCTACCGGTAGCCTACCGAGCAGACCCGTCTTTTACTAACTGTCACAAAATGTAAATAAAACAGAGTTATCCTTTAATGATTCATAAGTAGATAATAAAGTAGGAAGATAAAGGGAGAAATTGTTTTCCAAAGATCATTAATGAAAATGATGGTAACATTTCCTAGTAGGCTCTGTTCTAAGTATTTTCCAGATTTTATCTCTCTGAATTCTCACAACCACCTCATGAGGTATGTACTATTATCAGCGTTTTATAGTTAAGGAAACCAAAAGACAGAGATTAGAAAACTTGCTTAAAGTCACACAGCTGTGAGTAAAGGAGCTACTAGGCTGATTCCAGAGCATGTGCTCTTAACCAGTATGCTCTATTGTTGACTCTTCTCCACCACTTCGTCTATGTAGGTATGAGTGTCTACAACTAACTGAAGGTAGATGGAAATACAGATATAAAGAAGAGAAAGGGGAGAAGGGAACAGAGGACAGCATTAGAGCAGTGTGCTCGGGAGGAGAGACTAAAGGATGAGACTCTGAAGTTTGTACCTGAGGAAAAAGAGAATTACAAATTTTCCCTAATTCACTTAGCTTGAATTGTAATGTATATACCAAATTTCTAAGCATCAGATATAAGGTAAATTAAGCAAAGGAAAAGGAGAAGCACGAGGTATTAATTAAACTAACTTCATATTAGGAGATGAGGAGGAAGAGAGTGAGCTAAGTATCAAGAGACTGAACTCTATCAATCCAGTAAGATTCAGAGGGAAAATATTTTTCAGTTTATTAGCCACATATCCAGATTATGTGAATAGATAACATGAACATCGCGGTCACCACAGAAGCATACCCCAAACTGTAAGCAAGCAAACTGATATTCTTATTTATAAATGCAATGAATTTGCTCAGGTGAGGGGCTAAAACAGCTTTTAGGTCTCTAAGCATGACAGAATACAGGTAACTACAGCACCTCTAAAAGCCCACCAACCCACTGAAGGCTAGTCAAATGAATTTTACAAAAATCCTCAAACCTAATTCTAGAAATATTATTTCAACATTCTTTCTCACCTAAACATCTTCACCAAGTGGAAATGATGAGACTTTCAACAAACCACAATTTGATATTATTACTAAACTGTGAAATAGGCATGCAGCAGATAGGAAAGGTGCTAAAACAAAGGAGTCATAAGAAACCATAAACTAGACAATAAATCTGGAAGTAAGTTAAGGTTTGGGATAAAAATAAAGTTGTACTGGAAAAAAAAAAAGGCATACAACGCAGTGACCTTATCATCTTTTGCTTTTACTGTTGTTAAACAAACATAAGAGTCAGCAGGTATATCATTACAGAGACCAAAGATAGCCTTTTTAATATGTAAACCAAATATAAAAACAAAAGATACCTGATTTATAAATAAGTATCTTGTGCTCATTGTTTATACAAGCAGACTAAATCAGTCATTGAGATCTAGAACGTCTCATGAATACTCTCAGGTCACAGAATATTAATATAAGAAACTTGTGGCAAAAAGATGATATATGAAAGTTTTAAAGGATTTTCCAGCTTATGAGGAATTCTTCCAACTTACAAAAGCAAACCAAAGCCTTTTTCTTGGCAAGGCAAGATACTCAGAAAGAGAGATCTCATTATTCATATCTAGACTATAAAAGCCAGGAACTGAGAATGTTCCCTAGAGACGGGTAAAAGTAGTATATTTCCATGAACACTGGAATACAGTTAAGAAACAAGAATCCAAAACTTTTTAAAGGATACGGTCTGTACCAGGAAACAACGTTCTTCCAGTCAACAGCTCGGCCATTATGCATCCCACTGACCAAATATCAACTGGCAAAATTAAAGAGAAATAAAAGTGCATACAATGTCACTATTATCATAGTTGGCCATGAATGAAACTGTAACTAGTGGTGAAATACTCAAATTATTATTTAAGATATCTTAGGTTCAACAATCATACTCATTTGTACAAAAAGAAATAAATAAGCTTATTAAGACTCTCAACCCACTAAAGGGCTTCATATGTGGGATAAGTCAAATCATAATTAAGGCAAGAGAAATAAGATGTTCACAAAGGAGCAAAAGTTTCTTACTGGTAGAAATGGAGGATTCTCCCAAATAATATTGAGAAGTTAAGATTATGAACCCAGTGTCTTCATGTAGAAGTATTCAGAAAATAAGTTGAAACTCTAAATAAATAAAAACCTAATTGCTAAATCACAAAGTTAAAAAGCTGTGTATTAAACTCTACTTTGTCTATCTAAACAACAGAAATAGTTTCTATTTGTAGACATTAAAAGAATCGCTGAGGGAAGAAAAAATGTTTCCTCCCACTCCCACCATCTTCTTAAAATCTCAAATTCACCCAACGTGGTATTAATAAGGCCCTAAATAACCAATGTAAGCATTACCTGTCTGGTTGTAATGCATCCAGTTCAGCATGATCTCAGGAGCCCTGTACCACCTAGTGGCCACATAGCCTGTCATTTCATCATCTGTATGTCGAGCCAGTCCAAAATCCAGGATCTAAGGGAGAGAGATCAGGCACTGAAAGAGTCAAACTCCTAAGACTTGTAAAGCAGGAGAGGAAAAAACTCTAGTGCCTTATAGAAAGGGAGAACAATATAGCACTTTCATAAACATATTCCCTGGTCCATGCTTCGAATGCAGGGTAAACACTGCAAGAACTTTAAAAAAAGAAATTACAAAAAGCAAAACAAGAATGCCATTCCTAGGTATTTACCCAAGAGCAATGAAAATGAATGTCTACACAAAGGCTTACACATGAATATTCAGAGCATAGCCCCAAATGAGAACTAAAGCAAACGTCTATCAATGGATGGATAAACAAATTGTGATATATTCATAAAATGGATACTACTCAGCAATAAAAATGAACTGCTGATACACACAATACAGATGAATCTCAAAAATATTATCCTAAGCAAAAGTCAGACACACACACAAAAATACTGTATGAGTCCATTTGTAGGAAACTCCAAAAAAGATAAATCTACTCTACAGTATCAGAAAGCAGATTAGTGGTTGTCTGTAGCCAGAATTAGGGGTGAAGGGGTGGTGATTGGCTAGGAAAAAGTACAATGGAGCTTTTTGAAGTGATGGAAATGTTCTTTATCAAAACTGTGTTGGTTCTATGGATATATAAATTTGTCTAATGTACACTTAAAATGATGCATTTTAATGTGTGTAAATTGTTTCAAAATCATTGAGTAAAAAATGAAATAAAACGAACAAACAAAAATTTTCCAGAGCTGTTTGCTCTTAACAGATTTATTTATCTTTTATTTGAATTATTTTGAGTGAGTAGGTTGCTGTCATTTTTTTTCTTAGGAACCTATTTAATCTAATAATTATCTCTTCAAGATTGCTTACTTGATATTCAGACTATAATTTTCCTCTATTATAACTAATACATTAAATTTCTAACTTAACTTTTAGAATGGAAACAAGACACTTGATGCACCTTCAATGTCACTTAAAACTAAAGCTTACTAAGTCTATGGTTTAAATTCCAAAGTCTGATATTCCTAAGGACAATATGAATTTTCAGATAAAAAGTCATGGCCTATAAACTATTCCCTATATAAATTTGCCTGGTTAATCAAACATATAATTACAAGGTGAAACAATTACCACCCTCTCTTCATCTTACCTTCAGCTCACAGTCTTCATTCACAGCTAGATTACTAGGTTTTAGGTCCTAGGAAGCAAGTACAGAGAGGACAGGTTCAACTTTATGAAGCATGGTAAATTCTCTCAAAGGTAATGATGAAGATCCAAACATAAAAGTAAGACTTCATCCAGCTATAAACAGACAATCTCCACTCTGTAGTCACTATCTAGTCCTAATTAGCCTTAAATAGGTAAAAACTATACATCTTTCTTTAAGCAGTTTAAACCTAGAACAAAGTTGCAATCAATCAATCAATATTTCAATGGCTAAAGTAAGCTTAGATTAGGATCTCCCCCCATCCCACACACACCTCAGTTCCTGAAAATAGTTTAATAAAAAACACAATACATACCCTGTGAATTATGTCGGCTGAATGTATATACTGTGAAACAGAAAAAAAGTCAGTTAAATGAAAAGTTATCTCCAGCCTCCAACTACCACATTATAAGACTTACTTGAAGTACATTTTCATGAATCAATAAGAACTGCTATTATTAACAATGGGATTAGAAATAAGAACAAGTAGTCTGTACCTTTATTGTAACTATGATTTCCATACCACCAACTCTACTCACAGAGCTGAAGTATGAGTGAAATAGAGCTTTTGATCTATTTTCTAGTTGGTTCTCTGGAGCTCAATAAGTGCTCAAAGCTGCTAAGTATCAAAGGGGGCTTAATTTTAAAATACTGTTTATCTGCCCCTTCCACAAATAAATTAGTCTCTTTGAGGATGTTTCTAAAGTTTCAACATGACACTGACCAGATATTAGATTATATCAAGAAATTACTATTATTGTTTATCTGTAATAATAAAGAGTCCTTAACTCTTGGACATGTATACTGAAGTATCTATGGGTGGGATGATATGATGTCTAGACTTGCCTTAAAATAACCCAGGGCTTGGGGAATACAAAAGAAACAAGATTGGCCATATGTTGGTAACTGTGGTCACTGAGAAATTCAGGGGTTTTATACTATGACTGGATGAGTGATGTTGTGAGCGTTTGAATTTTGCATAAGAAAAGTTTTGTTTTGTTTTTTCTTATGCTCTAAATAGAAGGGAAAGAATGAGGGAGAGAATTTCATTTTTCAAAATTATTAACTAATACTGTCAGTACCTTGAGACCTCGGAGAATTTGGTAGATAAGGAACTGAACATGGTCATCTGTAAGCTTCTGACATTTCACAATGTTGTTCAGATCTGCCCCCATGAGATGGGTCACTAGATACCTAGAAATTAGCAAAGAGTTACACAATAATCCAGAACCCCTGAGCAAGTTGTTATCTTCATAAGACTTTTAAAAGTTTTTAAGAGAAGGCCACCGAGTAAGTATCACAATGACAACTAAAAGCTTAATAACTACCCATAGGGGGCTCATTTTCAACACTACTGTTCTAATTTTATCACTCATCATCTATTTTTCTAAAAATTTTATACTTGTTCCAAGTTGACATATTTTTTCCTACATTCTCTACAGAAAAAGGAAAAAATCAAAAATGGAGATTAGAACTTGTCTTAGTATGTTTTCTTTAAAAATGTTATTGTTGCATGAGAAATATACAGTAAACTAAATGCATGACAATAATACAGTATTTTGAACTTTTAAATCCACCATTACATTTTCATCTCATTATAAACCCTCCAAGTTGTAGGTGCTAAAATTGGAGTAGCTTTAAAATTTCACATTATAATTCTCCTTTTTCAGGAATGACTGGTAAAAGATATTGTTCACTGACAACATTCCTGCATTTACTTTAAAGGAAGGAGGAACACATTTTATCCGTAAGCGAGATGAGGCATTCCAGAACTTCTCCTCACAGGTGTGGTGCTGGCAATTAATCTTGTTCTTACATGGTAAGATTAGGGAATGATTACATTCAAGTCCAACAGGTTTACCTCTGATATTCTAGATGCAATGCCTTACCCACTCATTACTGTATTACACAAGTATGAGAACATAAAAACCACATCAGTACTAAAGAGGCTGAATTTTTAAGAACCAGATTAGGTTTTATCTACTGTTTAAGAATCATTACCCATTCCTGAGGCTGAATAATAACATATACCAGTTCAGTTATAAAGAATGTTGATTTTTTAAAAAAATAAATTTGGAGGGAAAGAAACCAGGCCAGTAATTTTAAATTTATTATAATGTATTATATGAATAAATGTGTATGACCTCTCTTTACATACACACACACACCATTTATTAATTTCTTTCCTCGAAGAGGAATTGTTTTTTGTTGTTGTTGTTCCATAATTTCCTTGTTGGGCTGCTATGGTCATTTGGTTCCCAATTTCACTAAGGTCAACAGTAGTTACTACATGTAACCTCAAGGTAAGAGTTTAGCATTTCAAAACTTGCATGTTTATATTGCCTTGAGGAAAGGATGGACTCTAAATGTAATTTGAAGTGTAAATTGGACTTTCTGAAATGTTTTCATAAAGGTAGTTATGATTTAAGAGATGTTCCAAGCTCAATATAACATAACCAAAGACAGTTAGTGTTTATTTCTTGGCCAAGCACTATTTATTATGTCCATGTCTTCTGTACTCTTCCCTGCAACTCTGTGAGGTAAGTCCCATTAGTATTCCCTTTTCACTGATGAGGAAACAAAGATAGAACAAGCGAAATTTGCTCAAGGTTAAAAGAGTGGTAATGTCAGGGGCTGAATCCAAAACTGTGATCTCAGAGATGATAACAGTAATCACAGCACATACTACCTCCAAAATCTTCCAGTTGACACACAATTTAAGTAGAGAGAATAAAAGTTTTATAAATGTCAAAATAACCAGAGAAGCAGTATCTCCAGATAATTTCCTTATCAATTCTCAATATTTACTATCAAAGCTAATCTTTAACTAATGAAGAAGAAAGCTGACAAAACAGAAACACCCCAAATTGACACATAATCTGAAAAAAATAAGAAGGTTGTGAATAACTAGCTAATATTTTGAAATCAGTACTTCCCCTAGAAAACCTGAGCTAGAGCCCGCCATGTCCATAATAACAATTATGACAAACTGCAAGGCTCAGGTTGAAGAAGAGAGAATCAATTTCTGTCTTATAAGACTGCTTTGCAAATAATTACATTTTATGACATTGATAAGTAAAAGGACTATTCTCCCAATTTTTAAAAATAATTTTAAGGAGAAAAGGTACACAATGAAAATATTATTTTGGATGATTCTACCTAGAATCTATCTTAATTTGTCTTGAAATAAAACCTAAAAACCTTAACTTGCTAATATGTCTGTGCTAATTCACAAAAGTGTTAAGCAGTATTATCGATGCAACCATAGTAATTTCAACTGTAACTACTGTGCTTCAATGGTTACCAGAAAAAAGAAATCCTATACATCCAGAAGACCACTGACTGTACAACTTGGGAAAGAATCTGCTTTTAGTTAGAATGTTCCCCCACTGTGTCATTCCCCTCAAATCCCCTCCCCATCAGAGACCACATCCATTTTATCACTAAAATTTCCAGACGGAGGGTGAGACTTTCAAAACATTATGTAAGTATATAAGGTTAATCAGTCTATACAGTAATAACTACCAAGCACTGCTTCTAGGCTATAATTAAATAAATTGAAAAGCATTATTCCTGGCAGAAGTGTGTTGCAGGAACTAACCAAATCACTCTATGTTTTTTCCATGAAGCTCAAAGACCAACCTATGACAACCAATTGTCAAATTCCAACTCATCACATAAAGAAAGGTTTCCAAAATAAATCTTGCAATAGTGGACAAAAGCAAGCACTGTGAAAGTTACCGAATTCTTATGGAAGACATATCAACTTTTAAAAGTAGTGAAAAAGGGAATGAAAAGAAAACATAGATGAGCACATTTTTAAAAAGTGAATTCCAAAAGGAGCATTAATAGCAACATAATTTCTTTAGTCTTTGTCTCTGGAAAGCAAATTTGGTCACGTTTTTGTAAAGACATGCCTAATATTGTCAGTGTTTATAACACCTCAAATAAATTAATGAAGATTTGACTTGAGCACAGTTGGAAAGCTCTCTGTATCTAGTTCTCTCATCTTTAAAAAGGAAATAAGTAGGAGCTTATTATTTAGGCTAAAGGCTGAAAAAATGATTTCATGACATGATACAAATCTTTTTTCATTTTTCTTGTGAAGATTGTCTCCTTTAAATTAAATCAGACTATAAAGAGCATATATCACCATTTCTTAAAATGACTCTTATAAGTAAAATGTACTATACCAGTAAAAAAGGCAGAAGTCTACAATAAGTGGTTTTCAGTACTGCAGGTAGCGCCCTATTCTAGAGCTTCATTTATTAAGGACTTCTTGGATAACAGCCAATTGTCAAGACTCCTACTCTGCCACTTTTTTTTTTTTTTTTTTAAGCATAATATAGTCAAAAAGAACCTATATCTTCTATATCTACAGACTGGCATCTCTACTATTGTCAGCCCTATTTGATAAAACTATTATCAAAAGGCAAAAAAAAATTCCATATTTAAAGAAAGTATTTAAAATAATCACAGGAACTGACAATTTGTAACAACAAGCCTTTGAAATACATACATTCAATGATCTCTGGGACTGACTTTCTGCAATCTATTCTCAACACAGCGGAAAAGAGCGATTCTTTAGAAATAAAAACCAGACCTTGTCACTCCTCTCTTCAAAAAGAAAAATCCCTTCGATTGTAGATAAAGCCCTACATAATCCAGCACCCTATCCCCAGTTATCTCTTACTTCATCTGCTTCTCTTCCTGCTCTCTCTCAGCTCCACAATGGCCTTAATCCAGCCACAGAGGCCCCCTTGCTGCAATTCCAAATCAACATGCAGTCTTCTGCCTCATGACATTTGCACTGGCTGTTCCTTCTGCCTGGAATGCTCTTTCCCCAACCATTCATGAGTCTAATTCTTCTAGTACTTCAAATTTCTGCTCAAAATACACCTTCTCAATGAGGCATATCCTTACCACCCCATTTTAAATTGCATCTTTCACCCTGCCCCCACATTCTTAATTTCCCTTCCTTCCTCTACCTTTTCTTTTTGTCCATAGCACTATTGCCTGCTACCAGATTATCTGATTTATTTTTTAAATGTGCATTGTTTACTGCTTTCTATCTGTACAATGTTCAAGAAGGACAGGGTTCTTTTTTGTGTAGTATCTAAAGCACCTAGAACAGTGTCTGGCAGATAGTAGGCACTCAATAACTACTGAATGAAATTGAATGGCCCAGGACAACTCATAGAGCTTTACTATTACATAATACCAGGCAAGACACACCTTAATGAAATACTCATGCCAAAGATCTCATCTGATAAGTAGACCAGATCTTTCTAATGTAAGAGGTAAAAGCACCATTCAGCAGCCAGGTAGGCAGCTTAGCCAGTTTATTTTGCAACAAACTATTCTTGTTTGAAGCAAAGATTACCAAAAGGTGCCCTCTACATTACCTGCATCAACAAATCAGACTCGATATTCTACAATATAGTCTACATTACAGGATAAAAACAAAAAAGCTAGTCAAGAGAATGCACAGGGCATGCTATCAAACAATCAGATTATCAAAAAGTTATAAACAACACAGCACAAGGTTCGTTCATTCTGTCACTCCATTGACAATTATTTATTGTTGAGCACTGAAGGGATGCAACAGTGGAAAAGACAGATATAGAATTTAGATAAGAGGATGGCAAATGTAAATATATAATCATACTAGGGCACGATTAGAGCTACGAAAGGGAACATCAAAATGTTGAAGAACACATGGGAGAGAGCCCCAATCTAGACTTAGGAAAGAGTTAATTAGAAAAAGATTTTTTTTAAAAATGTATATAAAGGATGAATTTTTTTCCAATTGATAAATTAACAAAATGACAATATGTAATTTGGATATTCTATTTAAAAATTAATTTCTAAATCATACATTTGAAAGGAAAATAAAATTTAAAATGCCCCTTCTATAAGACTTTTGTTGAAAATATTATACTGAATTTTAAAACATATACATTTCAATTAAGAAAGTGTCAACTGTTAAAGACTGTATATTTCAGCTTTGTTGTATGGGGAAAACACATTCTCCAACAAGCAAATAGATGCCTTGTTTTCTATGCTGCTATGTAGTTTTCTTCGAGAGGTCTGTTGAGCTTTAGAAATAGAATCGCTATTTACATAACCCAGCCATTTGTATGCTGTTGTCTCTATCGATTTTTTTTTCCTTTTCAATTTTCAATTACAGTTGACATTCAATATTATTTATATTAGTTTCAGGTATACGGCATAGTGGTTAGTCATTTATATAATTTACAAAGCAATTCTCCTGATAAGTACTCACCTGGCACCCTACATAGTTATTATAACACTATTGACTAAATTCTCTATGCTATACTTTACAACCCTGTGACTACTTTGTAACTACCAACTTGTACTTAATCTCTTCACTTTTTTCAACCAGGCAACCAAACCCTCCTCCCAGATGGCAACCATCAGTTTGTTCTCTGTATCTATGAGTCTGTTTCTATTTTGTTTGTTCATTTATTTTGTTTTTTAGATTCCACATATAAGTGAAATCATATTGCATTTGTCTTTGTCTGTCTTACTCCATTCAGCACAATACCCTCTACGTTGACTCATGTTGTTGCAGACAGCAAGATTTCATTCTTTTTTATGACTGAGTAATATTCCATTGTATATATGTACCACCTCTTCCTTATCAAATCATCTATTAATGGACACCCAGGTTGCCTCCATATCTTGACTGTTGTAAATAATGCTACAATGAACGCATGGATGCACACATCCCTTTGAAGTAGTGCTTTGGGATTCTTTGGATAAATACCCGGAGTGGGATTACTAAATCCTTGTCTCTTGTTATGGCCTTTGTTTTAAAGTCTATTTTGTCTGGTTTAAGTATTGCTACCCAGTTTTTTTCCTCTCCTTTGGTTTGTTCCCATTTTCATGACATATCTTTTTCCACTCCTTTACTTTCAATCTGTGTGTGTCTTTTGAGCTGAAGTGAGTCTCTTGTAGGCAACATATGCAAGGGTCTTGTCTTTTCATCCATTCAGCCACCCTATGTCATTTGATTGGAGCATTTAATTCATTTAGATTTAAAGTAACCATTGATAGATATTTAGTTATTGGCATTTTAATATTCATATTTTTAACCATTTTTCTTCTTCTTCTTAAAGAAGTCCCTGTACCATTTCTTGTAATACTGGTTTGGTGTTGATGAACTCTTTTAGCTTTTTCTAGTCTGGGAAGCTCTATCTCTCCTTCAATTCTAAATGATTTCTTTGCTGGTTTCAGAAATCTTGGTTATAGGTCTTTGCTTTTCATCACTTTGAATATTTTATGCCAATCTCATCTGGCCTGCAAAATTTCTGTTGAGAAATCAGCTGACAGTCTTATGGGAGCTCCTTTGCAGGTAACTAACTGCCTTTCTCTTGCTGCTTTTAAGAGTCTGTCTTTACCTTTTGCCATTTTAATTGATGTGTCTTGGTGGGGGCCTCTTTGAGTTCATCTTGTTTGGGACTCTCTGCAATTCTTAGACTTGTATATCTATTTCCTTCATCAGCTTAGGGAAGTTTTCAGTCATTATTTCTTCAAATAAATTCTCAGTTCTTGCTTTTTCTCTCCTCCTCCTGGTACCCCTATTATGTGAATGTTGGTACACTTGATGATGTCCCAAAGGTCTCTTCAATTATTCATTTTTTAAAATTCTTTTTTCTTGTTGCTGTTCCAATTGAGTGTTTTCTGTTACCTTGTCTTCCAAATTGTTGATTCAATCCTCTACTTCATATAATCTGCTATTGATAACTTCTAGTGTATTCTTCATTTCTGTTTTGTCTTCATTTCTGACTGGTTCTTTTTTGATTTCTATGTCCCTTTTTATGCTTACTATCTCTTTGTTGAAGTTCTCACTAAGTTCTTCGAGTATCTTATAACCAGTGTTTTGAACTCTGTATTTGATAGATAGCTTGCTTTCATTTTGTTTAGTTCTTTTTCTGGAGTTTTCTCCTGATCTTTTATTTGGGAATGTTTCTTTGTCTCTCCCTTTTGTCTGCCTCCCTGTATTTATTTCTATGTATTAGGTAGGGCTGTTTTGTCTACCAGTCTTGGTCCTATGTGGCAGGTGTCCTGTGGGGCTCAGTGGCTCAGTCTCCCTAATCTCCTGAGCTGTGTGCTACAGGAGCGTCCCTTGTGTGAATTCTGTGTGCTCTCCTGTTGAGCCTTGATTGCTGTTGGCACATCAGTGGTGGAGTGGACCCTCAGGCTGACTGGCTTTGAGTATTGGCCACAATCACAGGGTAGGAGCTGCTGTGAGGGGGCTGACCCCATGAAGCAGGATTTGCCTCAGCAGGTTCTGGTGCCTGATGAGACCAACCTCTGGGTATGTCACTTGTGAAGCTAATTGGGGGGTGCTCTGTTGTAGTCTGAAGCCAGCCACCAGGTGTGGTGCAGGGCCTCTTAGGAAAGGCTCTAGTGCAGGCCAAGGTCAGATGTTACCTGTGATGAGCTCAGTGCTACCTGGTAAGAGCTACAAAGCAATCTGAGATTAGCAGCTACCTGTACTGGGCCTTGAGGTATGTGAGAGAGGTCGCTGTGAACTGAGGCCAGCTGCCACCAGTACCGGGCCTGGGACCACTCAGTAAAAGGGCATCCCAAGGCCTACCACTGCCTGCCGGCTGCCCATAAAATTCACTCACTGAAAGGGCCTCAGGAGGTATGTGAGTTGGGTGAGGAGGGGTCTCAGGGAGTCACCAATGTGGGGGGAGTGATGTTCACCAGGTTAATGTGGATTCAGATTTGGCCATGTGCGGGGAGGGCTCAACACAGGGACAATGGCAGCTGTCCCTCCAGCCCTTGCCCTGAAGTCATACAACTCAATTTCTCCCTGTATGTCTCTGATACCACTCAAGCCTCTGTTCCTTCACCACAGCCCAGGGTGAGTGCTTACAAGCGACTGAGTCTGTGCATGAGCCCTTTAAGAGAACGTCCTGGTTTCTAACAGCCTTCTGTCTCACCTGGACGGATGGAATCCCCTGATTTTCACAGCCAAACGTTACAGGGTCTCCTCCTGGCACTGGTGCTCTGGGCTCAAGAGCTTGATATGAGACTGGGACCCCTCACTCGTAATGGGGGAACCTCTGTAGCTGAGATACCTCTCCTGATTCTCAACTGCCAAACGTGGGTGTGGGACTAGCTCATTCGGCATCTCTGTCCCTTCTACCAGTTTCATCATGGTTTCTTCTCTATATCCTTAGTTATAGAACTTCTGTTCAGCTAGTCTTGAGATGCTTCTCCAGGTTGATCATTCTATAATTTAGTTGTGATTCTGATGTGGTCATGGAAGATGGCAAACACAACATTTATCTACTCTGTCATCTTGACTGGAATGCTAGGGAAAGATATCTTGTAGGACTCAAGCTATAAGCTAGGCCTTGAAGCTTTTTTACCTTTTCACACCAGCTAATCTGAGAAAAAGGGGGCATCTTATTGATCATCTGAGACAAAAACTGAATGGTATTTTATTAAAAGATGTGTAATTTATTTAGATTTAAAATGTGAGCCAGTGAAGACATCTACAAGGAACTTCACCAACTCTCTCCATTTCAGCAGACCTCTCTGATAAGGAAATAAATTGCAAATATAACTGTTAATACAGTTAACTCATCCATCTTTCCCCCAGACTCCTTCTCTTCCTCTATTACATATCTTGAGCACTCAGCCTATTTTCAAAGAATAAAAATATTGTATTTACCCAATCCAAACGGTTAGTAGACTTTCAAATAATAATCATAGCTCTAGATCAGTAAAATTGCGATTAGAAATAGATTTAGAGCCAAAAGAACTGGGATGTATGCAATTTTGTATGTGGTATTATACAATTCAGTTCCTCTTTCAACTTTAGTTTCCTTATCTGAAAAGTTCTAAGTAAGACTCAATGAAGAAAAATATAAACTCCCTGTTCTAAAAGAGCTTACAACCTAGAGGAAAAAAGATAAAGAATTACAAATACATGATGATAAAATGTGCTAAAAATGAAGGAGGGTAAGGAGGGGGCACTGAGAGCACAGCACTTCAGCTATGGTGGTGAGGAGAAAAGAGCTTCTGGTGAAGAGACCTTTGAAGGAAATAAAGGAGCCAGTCATGTGGATATGTGGAGAGAGTGCTCCAGGCCAACATGAGAAAACAGTGCAAATGGTCTACTGTGGATGTCTATATTCAAGGAAAAACAAAGGCCAAAGCAGCTGGAATGGAGAGAATGAGTGGAGTGTTAGGTGAGGTCAGAGAATGCACAGGAATACATCATATAGGATCTCTCAGAGCTTACCACACTGTATTATTTGATCATTTAAAGTATTCTACTCTCCTATTATGAGTCTCAAGTCTATCATGTTTATTTTATTTATTGTTATATTTCCCATAGACTAGTACTGTGCCTAGCAAAGGATGGGTATTTGAATATTTACTCACTGAAATCAGGTTAAAATGTAAGTGTAGAAACTCCCTTTACCTATTCAATATATTCGGCAACTTTTACATTGATATAAAAAAGCTAAACTTATTAGTTCCACAATCATTTTTGTAAGTGGAAGATTAAGGTGATTGATTAACTGTCCACTGGCTTTCACTAAAATAATAGCTGCTGACTGACCCTGTTGTAGGTCTTCTACTAGATCACAGTAGAATATAAGACCACGCTTCCGTTTCTCTCTTTAAGAACTAAGCAGAAATAAGGAGCTCAGGTGTAAGAAACCTCGGACGGGAACTTGTAAGATAAGGGGAAACATGACAGAAAATAGGAGGGGGAGACAATTTTCCACTTAATGCATGACAATTCAGTTTTCCTGAGATTTGAGGAAACAGTTTGCACTAAGATTCCAAAAACTCTTCATTGCCTACTAAGCTTGATCAGAGAACCACTATCCTTAAGAAAAGGCAACAATGTAGCAGCACAACAGTTGGAGCTTGCTCAAGGGGTGTGGCTCTAATACTGGCCAATTAAAATTTTTGGATTTCTATTGGTAACTAAATATTCGCAGCATGTATATGCACACATATGCCTCACCTATTGCCAAAAATTACCATCAAGAAGCCAACAAAAATGTCCAAATAATTTCCAGTCGTTTAAAAGATCTAGATATATCTTTACAAAAAATGTTGCCATCTGCACAACCACATCATATGGCAGTCAAGAACAACTGGGTATACCCATCTTTTAACTCCACATTTTCTAAACACCATCTCTAACTGTTAGATTCAGTTACTGTACATTGTTCCTGATGATCGAAACTCACTACCTATTATTGATCCTTCTCAAAAGTATAGTCTTACAAATGAAGTATGCAGGTTGCCTATTAACCAAGAAATTAAAAATTTAGTAAAAATTTGAATTGCATGATAAATGAAAAGTGCTAACTGAAACATAAAGACACAAATATACATAACACATGATTAAAAGGCAACTGCAAATATTAAAAGTAATTAGAGATTTTGTTAATTGGCACAGAAAATTCCGGTTCAAAATGATAGCCTGCTCTAAACCTACAGCCTATAGAACCACCCTAGCCACCTACAACATATCTGATTTGGCCTAAACAGTGGGTTTTTGTTTGTTTCATTTCAATGTGAATTTGAATGTTTTTAGAAAGCACAGGTATTCATTCTGTTTTACCACAGACCCTACCATTCCCAGTTGTGGCAGTGAGTCTCATTTATGTTATCTGTCTGGCCCTAAAGGTATATTTAATTTTCAAACCCTAATGTCTTTGGAAAACACTGAAATAACCATAATCCTGGACAAGCACTAATTTTTTTCAGTCATACAAACATCATAAAAAATAAACAATAAAATATTTTCCTAACGGCAACCTTAGGTTCACATCATTCTATTTTCAGAGAGTCTCTGGGACTGAAAACACTTCAGAAGTCAACCACCCCAATTTTTCATCATTTTACAGGGAAGTTAACTGAGGCCCAGAGAGGTAAAGTGACTTGTCCAAGGTCATACGACCAACTGGTAACTTTCAAAAATGTTTTGAATTTATTTCCCCTAAAGAGATTTTGATTTCATCAAGGGCAAAGACTAATGTTTCTGACTATTCTGAGCCTGTTCCAACACTCCACTCATCAAGTATTCAATAAATAGCTGAATACTTCCAAGAGATGAACTCAGTTCTTGTTTATAAATAATTAGAACCCAACTTACACAATGTTGTATGTCACTTATATCGCAATAAAGTTGGAAATAAATAAATACAGCTACAGTTAAGTAGAAAGAACTGTTTCCTGCTCAGGAGCCATGGTATTTGTTGAAAAATTAAGAAGAAATTCAACTTTGGTTCGGTATTCCTGAAGTTGATAGTTGATGGGCTTTCAAATGCATAAAGGAGACAAAGGCATTAAAATAGATAAAAGTTAACCTTTCAAACAGACGCTAGCCTTAAATAAAGTCCTTTTGCATAGGAAAAACTGATTCATAATCCAGTTCTATAATGCCTGATTAATACAGCATTTGCCTAGGTCGGCAAATCATCAATTTGTTAAATAAATCCAATGCACTGTACCTAAAATTTTGGCCTATAGCTTGGATCTGATTCAAATGTTTTCCAAAGTAATTCGCAAATACGCTACTTCAGCATTTCTTCCACATCTAGGCAGAATATCAAAACCATCACTCCTACAGCAGTAAAAATACACTGTAAGATATTATAATGATGATATGTTGTTCTACATTTATCCAAATCCATAACATGTAGAGCACCAAGAATGAACCTTAAGGTAACTATGGACTTTGGGTGATTATCATGTGTCAATGTAGGTTCATCCTTGGTAAAAAATGTGCCCTTCTGGGAGGGAGGTGTACTAATTCAGATACTGGGAAAGCTGTAGTAGAGAGCTTGTACGTGTACAAAACACCTGCTGAAATCTATCTTGTACTTACATGAATGCACATGTGTCTTGTACTCACACAGGTGTAACCCAAGCACATGAGAGCATGAATACCCCATTGGGTAACCCTTGCCAATGGGGCCAGGAGCCAGTGAATAAATGCTTCCTATCTGAGATGAATTCTGTATAGCTTCCTAGAAGATCCAGGCAGTTTTCAGCCCAGTTGCCCACAATGGTGACCAACTTAATAACATATCCTTGTATCAGCTTTCTCTCGTCCCTGTTTTATTTTCCCTAGTTCCCCACTACTGGTCTTGAGAATCTTGGCTCTGTTTTCCAGGAGGGTCCCAGGCTAAAATAATAGAGATGATCACAAATCTGGGAGAATTAGCACTATTCATCAGCTTTCTCAACGTGGGAGGCCCTCTCTTTGTCCAAGTGCAGAAATCCAATGCTGCAAGGATCAGCTATGAGATCTAGTATCATTTCTCACACACAAGTGAGATAAAAGAGGAGAAAGAACCTAAATGGAACCAGAGCACCATTACACTTCTTGATATAATAACGTAAAGGTGTCCCTTTAAAAGTTGGGAAAGGCAATTTGAGAACAAAAATCATATTCCAAACTCCCTATACTCTTATTCATTGAACTACTTGGCAAGGACTCACCAATAACTCTCCAAATAAAGTAAAACATGCCTGAAATGATGAAAATACATTGACCGCCCATAATATACATCTTCTGTATCTATCCCATTCCCCCAGAAGAATTGGATGATAGAAATAAAGAATCTTTTGAAGTTTGTGTACTGCTAAATGGGTTCAGAAATAGAAAATGGGCTGCTAATCTTCATCCCCTGGCTGAGGAAGACAAATGCAAAAGATTTACTCACACATCATTGAATTCCTCCAGAGACCTTGCAGGTGTAAAAACATCCAACAGACCAATCACCTACAGGAAAACATAAATATCAAACAGTAAATAAGTACTGAACTTAATGTGGTACCCATCAGGTCTTAATATTTTAATATGAATTAATTCCAACTCCCACTATCTCAGTTCAATAACATCCCCAAATCATATGCATACTTAATAAAATAACTACATCTTATTTTCTACCTGAATTATGCTTTTGTTTTTACTTGTTAATATCACATCTCATAAAAGCCTATTTTACTGTTAAAAATCATCAACTCCTTAGAATTTGGTTACACATAGCCATTAGTTTATACAGAAGCAAAAAATTTTTGAGCTCTTGACTTATATATGCACTAATAGTCTATGATTAACAAACAGAAAAAAGTCATACATCTACAGTTGTTATTATAGTATCTTTTTTAAAATGTATTATTATTCCATGAAAAATTTCCATATTATTATATAGTCTTCAAAATTGACATTTTTAAAGCCCCAAAATATTCTCTCAGTATATCCTTGGTATTACTCTTATAACATTCTTTTTTTTTTTTTTTGAGAATTTTTTTAAGAGTTTATTTGGGCCAAAACTGACAACACACTGGGGAGTAAGATCTCGAATGCTCCCATAATATTCTTAATATTAAGATAATTTTCTTAATCATTATCAGGCATTTAGATAAGACTAAATTATTTTGAAAGCTATCTTTACACAAGGATAAAGCAAAGAGCTACTTAATACTCAGTAATCCATGGTCTTTGAGTAGTTTTTCTGGTTATGGATTTATACTGTAATCCACATATACTTCACACCCTCCATTTCTCCTAAAACCCAGACTATTCAATTCTACAAAGTTAGGCACTGAGAAGGCAAACAACTATAATTCACTTGTAACAGGTCCAGCCAGATTTAAGGGAGTCTGGAAAAGAAACAAACGAAAGCTAAAAGGCCTTCGTGAAAACTGACCCAGGACTGTTGCCTCATTAGCATGCTGCTCTAACCAACCAAGTTAAATTAATAGCTCTAATGGTAAAACATACCAATGCTCCAAACATTATCATGAAAAAGCACTTCTAATTAGAATGTTACTCCTCTCATCCAAATACCAGACTTTTAAAAGTGATTTCAATTATTTAGTCTGAACCAAAAAGAAAAATAAACCAAAAGAAACTCTTGGAATTCAAGAATAGCTTTTTCAAGTCTTTGCATTTTATTCCAAAGGAAAGGTAGTTAGTTACCCATTAGATCCTTACCCAGATAACTGTTTAAAAGAAAACCAAACTTACCTATAATTGCACTACCTATTATAACTATCATTAACATTTTGATATATTTCCTTTGGTTTTTTCCAAAGTACATAAATTAAATTGGGGTTATACTACGCATAACCCCAATTTATATAAATAGATTTATATCCCGCCTTGTCACTTAACATATGATTATTCTTATGTCCTTATTTTTCAATAATATGCTCTATTATTTGTATATATGTACCATAATTAACTAATTTCCTATCTTTGGACATTTAAGGAACACTGCATGTGTGTGTGTATATATATATATATATAACTTTTTTACATTATTTCGATTGTGATTGTGAAAAATCATCCTCCGATCAAAATAAAATTAAACCACTAGAAATCAGATTTACACAGGATTATTCATGCAATAGACACTTTGAAGACAGTAAAGCAAGTTCAAAACATTTTCAAGTAAATGCCCCAATTTCAATTTAACACACGACAGGCATTTTGGAACAACTGTAAGTTTGATCCATGAGCTTTTATATCTTTTTCAATTCCAATAACCCCAGCACTTGGAATAGTGACCAGCTTACAGTAGTTCAATTAATATTTGTTAAATAAATGAAATAAAGGTATCTTCTCTGAATCTCATTCTCTTCATATGAATGAAATGGAAATATCGTTATTTATTTTCACAGTATTGTAGGGAAGATTAGTGGTTATCGCACCCTTGGAGTTTTATAAAGAATTACAAAATAAAAACCACAGAAACAAACTATTCAAAGCAGCTACTTCCAGTAACAAAATTTGAGATATAAAGCTACACTAAATTATTCAAATGATTAATTTTGAAAAAGCATGACTGCATGAAGCACAAGTAACTAATCTAGAAAAAATTGAGCAAAGCATATTAGTAAATACCCTATCAAATTTTAATTTCCTTAAATGTGACACATTTTGAGATTAAAACTACCCATGTTATATCTAAGTATTTTAAATTTTTTGTGGGCTTTTACAAAATGTCCTTTTTCTCTACTAATCATATTTTATGGAGTATTACTAATAAGGAAAATACTGTAAAAACAATTTTCCCAGCATTAAAAAGATCTGGGGAATATTTTAGGAATATTCCATAATCTATTCATTTCTCATTTCTTAAATGGAAATTTCCTTTTAACTTGTCACATTTTAGCCTATTTTCTTACTCTTTCCGCCATTATATGATACCTAAAAGTAGCCCAGAAATCAAATTTTTAGAAAACAAATTTACAAAAATAATCAACAAATAATCAACAAATATCTCTGGTGATTGTCCTACAATGTTCCAGAGGCTGACACAAAGAGGTAATACATTTTTATTAAATTAGCACAAAAAATAAATACTTTAACTCAGTAATCAATCAAAGACAATATTTAATGTACTTAACACAAGCAAACCAAAACAATCACTTGGTCTACCAAGGTGAAGTTAAATATAAGGCTCCAGAATAAAATTTATGAAAGGATTACCTTAATCATTTTTTAATTTCAAATGTACAGATACCCAGGTCCTTAACTGGGCAGTCTTTGTAGGACCTACCCAGACAGCTAAAGGATGCAGCTGGCAGGCTGCTTCCCTTAATCCTTCCTTAGAGCAGGTGTTAATGAGACCTCGGTCGCAAGTTCAGTGAAAAATAGACCAGCTAACCTCGTTCAGAGAATAACTCTTACAGTCACAGAAGACATCCCCCAGCTTCTGTTACTCATCTGATAAATGTGTACCTGTCATTCACTGTCACTAATAAAAGAAATAAGATGAACTACGAATTGTGGGTCAGATGTACTTTTGTGTAAAAGAACACTTGTGCATTCTGGCATCTTAAAAATTCTTTTTGTTATCAATATTCACTTAAAATTTTCAATAGTTTTAAGCTGTTGCTATTGCTGTTGTCTTTGGCGATCTGGCGGCTAGCTAAAACTTGGTTGGTGGCCCAAAGCAGTGATAAAAAAAAAAAAAGAGGAAGAGGGGAATAAAGAAAGGAATTCCTTTTAAAATCCTCATTAAGCTTACTTGGAAGTCTCCTGTTCTTTACCAAGGAAAACCATTTCTACATTTTAAGCATCTAACAATTGTTTGTAGACTAGGCTGAAATTCAGAAAATTTTCCACATTGAGTCAAAAAGTCTTTTGTCCCCTTCCCATTCCCCCTTCAAACATCTGCAACACAATAGAGAACTATGAAACATTCAGACATGTGCCTTCTTTTGTTCAAACAACAAATCGCCAATACCTAAATACAGGTGACCCTGTACATTAATACTGCTAAAACCTAAATATTTTAATATAAAAAAGAATAGACTACTACTAAGCAAGTTGCTTATGAAACAATTTATGTAAATCAAAACCTTGTTTTTCTAATAACGTCAGTCCTCTTTTTAAAAGGAGTCTTGTAACCTTTCCTAAATTAGCAAAATTGTATCCATCACTGTGGCCTCCTCATTTCTACAAATACAAGAATAGCCCAAATGTAACCAGCCTGATATCATATAAGACAGATTTCAAAGTATCTCATTACGGAAAATTAAAGCAATAAGGTTGTTGCTTATGATCACTAGAAAAGCTAAGGCATGGATTCAGATAACCCAAAATAATTTTTGCCCTAAACGCTGGCTTACTTTATATATAAAGAAAAGCAAAACAATAAAGTATAGCACTGGTAACCTTCTAAACCAGATGTTCTTAAATTAGTGTAGGCAACATCAGCGGGATCCCAGGGCCTCCTGGAGATGCTTTGGGCTTCTATAAATGTTTGGCTTGCATTCCATTTTCAAAGTATTCTTTACATTTAAAAAGCTAATGACAATGTCTCTGTCACATTTATTAATGTGTAATGAGAAACAGCATAAACACTCAACCGTGTTAAAAACCAAATGTAAATGTTATCAGTTAAGCTGCCAAGCCATCTTGATTTTATGCAGACCTTGGAATAAAGCTTCTCTTGCTAGCTTTTCCACATTATCTCAGCTTCTTGTAAACATGTCACTGATTACAAAGTCTGCAGCTCTGCACCGAATTTTTTAAAAACTCAGGTTTGCACATGGATGCTCACATTAAATTATACCTAGGAAGAGAGGTTACCTGTAGAAAACAGAATTTTCTCAATAGTATGCAGTTAAAATAAAACATGAAAACAAATAAGAAGGTGCAGCTGTGATTACAACAGCATTCATAATCCAATGGCAAATATGTCTCATTGCTGTCAATTTTGAAGAAATGTATACTTTGTGAAATAAATGAATATGAATAAAGTAGCTCTTATCTGTGATTTTTTCTTACTAGAAACCAAAAAGTTCAATTATTAAAACAGAAAAGATCTAAATAGCCAAGTAATAAATTTAGAATTTGAAGTTTTGTACACAGTAACAATCAATAGGGTCAAATGACTCTAAAATCTCTACGGTCATTGTTTCTACAATATTGCAAATTTTACAGTTCCTTTCATACAGCAATCATATACATTCTTTTTAACCTGATTTTGAAATTCAGGAAAATAAGTGTCCTCAGTTGTATTTTTTCATTTGCATTTAATATGCCAATCGCATCCATTGATTTACCATATTAGAACGTCTAAGCATTCCTTACAGGATGGCATTGTTCCCAAATTTCCAAATTGATAGAAAAGAAAAAGTTTTATTTAACTTAAACAATGTCTTTGTCATATTTATTAAAATACCCAAATCTAGAAAATGCTTTTTTGAAGATTAAAAAGAAAAAATATAATATTAAATTATATATAAAATAATAGCCATCTTTGATAGAACTTTCAGTGAGCCTAAGGCGCTCTTCCTCAAACTTCTCCACTGAAATAACGCATAATAATAAACAGCATGGAATCACATATTCTGATAAGATAGCCATAAGGAAACCCAGTAAAGAATATAAAACTTCTTTGTAATATTTCCTTTTAAAAATCCTTGTGAATTTTGTTATACCTCATAATATATCTTTTTATTTTAAAAAAATTAACACTTTCCGTCTAAAAATCTTTTTGAGTAAAACTCGAAATCCAGGAAGATGTACCAATTTCACTCCAAGGCTTTAAGTAACTACCTTACATAACACAGTGGCCACTAAAACCCTAGTACAAGAAGCATGATCCAAAGTTTGATGTGCTCTAATGTAGTTCCATTTACAGTAATTAAAACACATTTTTTCCCAGTCTATTCCAGAGCAGAATTTATTCTTCCTTGAATGAGTAACTTACATTTTCATGTTTCATATGTTTAAGTAACCGCAGTTCTCTGTAGGTCCTTTTGGCATGAATAATGGACTGAAATGGTCTGGATAGCTTCTTCACTGCCACACGTAACCCAGTTTTTGTGTCAAAAGCAGCACTAAGGGAAAAAAAAAAAACATTAATAACCCATCATTAAATACGCTTTGAACACCTCAAAATTAGTATTTACAAGGCTCATTTCCAAATCAAACAGGTCTATAACAAAATACAAAAAAAGCATAAAGATAAAAACTAAAATGACCAATAATCCCATTTTCCAAAGAAATCTTTCGTTATTATTTTTGGTGTTGCCTTTCTAGTCTTTTTTTCTATGCATCTAAATCAGGGGTCAGCAAACTTTTCTGTGAATGGCCAGACAGTAAATACTTTAGACTCAACTCTGTGGTCGTAGCTATAAGGTAGCCAGATAATAAATTTAAAAATGAATGTGGCTGTGTTCCAATAACACAAAAATAGACAGCTACCTCATCTAGATGAGCCAACGGATTGATACACAAAGCTAGATTCTGTCTTCTCTGCCTAAGCCTCACTGTTACTTTGCCACCGTATGCTGCCTGATCAGAGTAGAGGCCTTGGAAACCAGCGCATTTTCAGGATGAGTTGGCACAAAAATTTCTTGAGCACCTACAAAGTATCTACCACGTTTTAGAAACTGAGATTCAGTCGGGAACAAGTCCCTCTCTCCTTCCTTCTCTTCCTCTCTGTCAGGGGAAAGAAAGAAAGGGAAAGAGAAGAATAATAAAATAATTTCAAATAGTGTAAATGTTATCAATAAATAAAATAGGATATTAAGATAAAGAGATAAGAAAGCCAACAGAGTGATGCTACTTTATCCAGGTTGTCTAAGGAAGTACATTTGAGCTGAGACAACTGATGATGAGAAAGTAGCAACCACATAATGAAATAGGGGAAAAGTTTCAAACAGAAGAAAAAATAATGATATTAACATTTAGTGAGTCTTTACTGCATACCAGCAACTGTTCTATATCCTTTACATTAATTTTTAAAATTAACTCTTTTAATTCCCAACATCCCTATGAAGTAAGTACTATTATCATTCCCCCATTTACAAATGAGGAAACTGAAGCACAGAGGTTAAATAACTTGCTCACCGTCACAAAGCTAGAAAGTGGCAGAGCAGGAAGTCTGAACCCAGAGCTCATGCTATTAACCACTTTGCTATGCTGTCTCTCAGAGGAGCAAGCACAAAGGGGAAAAGAAACAGAGGTAGAAAAAATATGGCATGCTGGAGTGAAAGAAAGATGGCCTGTGAAGGTGGAGCACAGGGAGCAAGCAGAATAGAAAAGAATGAGGTCAGAGATGTAGGCAGAAGCTAGACCATGTAGGACATCCACAGCAACAAGCTTAACGTGTATTTTAATTATTTTGAGAGACTAGGCTTATTCCATCATGCTTCATTCTCCTGTTTATCTCAGTCAGTTATGGGCATCCAAGACTCTCAGATCATCTATTATCACCAAACTCTTTCCCATATGACTGACTTACTCCTGAAATTCCCTACCTTCACTCCCAAATCCTTGTTCTTCAACTCTCAATTTGTGATAAATTCTTATAAACCTTCAATCCTTTTTCTGAACCTTCCCTCCATTTCTTTGCTTTAATTGAAAGGAAGCTGTACTTCTCTTATAGCCCTGCCATTTGAGGGCATTCTCTCTCATATCCCAGGCACCTCATGGCTAGCAGGTGGGGTGGATGTCCGCCTTGCCAAGCATTACCACTTCCAGACCATCCCTCCCTTTGTATAAATAAAAGTCCCTGCTCACAGTCACCTCTCTCTCTGCCTCTGTTACCCACTGACCTGGAATTTTCCATCAATTGTCACAAAGTTAGTTCCTATCTCAAAGTCTCTCTCCACTCCCAACGTGTCATCATTCTTGGCAACTTCATCCAGGTGGAGAGCACATTCAAAATCCTGGTCTCTCAGTTTCCTGACCTCTCCAGGAAACTCCACCTCATCCAGCTGCCTCCATGGTCACACCCTGCACCTCTATCACCACCAATAACTGTCCTGCCTACTAAATTTTGAATGCCAGCACTCGTTTTTCATCATCAACCTCCTATGTATTTTAGTTAATTCTAGTTTATTTATTCCCTGACTACGATAATTCATTGGCCTTCTCATCATTGCTTATTTTTATCCTTTAACCCTCTTTGGTCTTCAATTCGCTTCTTGCCTGGCTTAGACAGTAGTCTAAGCGCCCTTGTACCTCTCTCTTGTACCTAAGCTCTTTTGTCTGTCTCAGTCTGTCTCTCTCACCTCCCCGCTTCCCTCCCTCCCTCTCTACCTTCCCTCACCCTCTCTCCTTCGAAGCTTTTCTTCCTCTCTGTCTCTCTGATGTACTCACGTGGATAAAGTCTAACCTTGGGTGATCTTAACTATTTAATTCTCCATGCCTGAATCCAAAAACTAACTGTGGTTGAAGAGAAAGAATGCACAATCATATAGATTAGTTTCATTCTTAATTTCTGAGCTTAACCTCAAATAAGGCGGTCAATGCTGCCACTTTTTTCTTAGTAAGTTCATTTTCCTACTCAAAGTCATCATTTAATACCATCTCTCTCCTTAAACCTCAGTTCATCCTCCTTTCTCAGGAGTTGCCCTTGCCTTCATTGAGAAAATAGAAACCATCAAAGAGAAGTTACATGTGCCTACCACTACTAAATCTATAAACCCATCTGCACTGGACCCATCTTCTCTGCTTTCTCTCTTGCTATAAGTCTTATAAAAACCCAAGACTTCAATATATGCTTCAGAGCCATCCTCTCTTATCTTTACAAAGACTTAACCCCTTTGTTCCCTTTCTCTTCTATCACACCATTTTCTCCCTATCTAAGGGATCATTCTCATCAGCATAAATATGCTCTAGTCATTTCCCATCTTCAACAAACAAAATTTCCCTTGACAACTCTCCCTCAGTTAAAATTCTCCAGTGGGTCTCAAAGTACAGTTCCTAGACCAGCAGACTTGGTATCACCTGGGAACTTATAAGAAATGCAAATTCTCAGCTGCCACCCCAGGCCGCCTGAATCAGAAACTCTGAAGTGGGTCTAGTAATCTGTAATTTATCAAGCCCCCCACATAATTCTAAAACACATTGGAGTTTGAGAACCACTAATCAATACCTCTGCTATTCTATGGACCAGCAGCATTGTTATTATCCAGGAGCTCTTTAGAAATACATGAACGCGAGCCCTAGTAAAATCTACATTCTGACAAGATCTCCAGGTAATTCATATACATCTTAAGGTTTGAGAAAGCACACAATATTTTCTCGGCTCCCATTCTTTCCTCAGTCTACTCCACTGCTCTTCTTGGGGTCATTAATGACCTGTTATCAAATCCAATGGCTACTTTTCTGGATTAGCAACTGACATGGTTACCACTTTTCCAGTTACCACTTTCCCTTTCTCTAAACATTCTCCATCTTAGAGTCCACATCAGCACACTCTACTGGTTTTCTATGACTTCTACAGCAGCTACATCTCTGTTTCTACTGCATGTGGTTCCTCCACTCAAGCTCTGTATGTTGGAGTCCTTCCAGGCATGGTGCTGGGCCCTCTTCTCTTCTCTCTCCCACATTCTCCTTCTAGATGACCTCATCCATACCCCAACTTTAAACTAAATGCCATCTATATATTGAAAACTCCCAAAGCTTATATCTGTCACTGAAATCTCTTCCTAGAGCAAGGAATGCCATCAAGTTTCTAGCTGACCTACTTGTGACTTTAGTGTGCAAGTTCAATACAGTAAGGAAAAAATAAGAAGTCTACTTGAGCTGCCCGTCCAAGCCATTAGAAGGCATTCTCTATGCCAATAATAAAGTACATATTTTTATCTCTATTTTACTTCTGTATCTATTAAGTAAAAGTCAGGCTAAGATTAATCAGTACCCTACAGACTCTAATAATCACAATTTCTTAGTACTATATATTGATTTATAATCCAGCAGGATACTTAAATAAGGGCTGGAGCTTTAGTATTAGACTATCTGGATTTTAATTAGTAGCTGTATAATCTTGAGAAAGTTAATTAAATTCTCTTAGCCTCATATATAAAATATGAATAATGTTTATATCTAACCTGTAGGATATGTGTTAGAATTAAATGTGAAAAATTTTGTAGCAGGTTTAACAAAGGGTCTGGCCCATGGTAAAGCCCAGTTTTAGACATTACTAATGCCTACCTTTCCCACACATTCTAAGCATCATGAGGGCAGGAAGTATCTTCTGTTTTATTTCCTACTGTATTACACAGGACTCAGCATAATGCCTGGCACATGATACAGTCTCAATAAATGCTTAACAAAGTATAAAACATTATTTTACAACAGAGTTATATGAAATATGGGGGGAAAACCATCAACTTTTCATTTGGCTCTCAATTTTTATAATTTCAATAGCATCTAACAAGAAACAGATATTAATGTTAACAACTTATATTTATTAACTGCTTATTATTGCTAGGCACTATTTTTAGATCTTTACATGAATGAACATCTTTAATTATCATGACTTTATGAGAAGACATTATTATTATTTCCATTTTACAGATGAGAGAACAAAGGCACAAAGAGGTTAAGTAGTGTGTCCAGGGTATAGACAGAAAATAGGAGAGCTAGGATTGAAATCCAAGTGGTGTGTTTCAAGCGTGAACTCTTAACCATTATACCATAATGGAAAAGCAAGTTCAACTTGTTTAATAGTTCAGTCTATTTTAAACATGTTCTAATTATATGAACTCTGTTTTTTAAAAAAAAAAAAAAATGCTTCCTGTTACAATTAATAACATTTCATAAATACAAGTTTTTTCCTGTAATATGAAATTGAACTCAGAGTAGTATTAATGAAAAGTACTTTATAAGAAATAGCTCTTACTTTCTATGTATTACTCTATTAAGGAGAAGTTTTCAATCCCTACAGTTCTACTACTCCCTGTGAATCTAAAACATTAAAGGAGTCAGTGATATGGTATCTCACAAATACCAAAATATCACTTCCTAAGTATTTACTGAAATTATCTACTTCCTGAGATTCTTTGTGGATATAAAAGAAGCATAAAATATAGTTCCTGATATCATAGAACTTACCATCTAACTGGGATGATGAAACATATATAAATGCAAAGAATGCCCAATACTCCAGTGCAACTATATATAGAGACCATTTTCAAAAATGTTAGATTCAAAAATATATAAAGTAGGTTTAAAATATATAAGGGGTTCAAAATATATAAATATTCATTGCAGCCTGTTTACAAGAACAAACCCAGAAACTACCTTAACATCAAATAGGGGAGAGTTTAAATTATGGTACATTCTCATGTATCATATAATATAGCCATCAACAAGAATCTCCACATACTAATATGTACATGTTATATTATTTGTGGTAAAGAAAACAAGTTTCAGAAGAATGATCTTATCTATGGGGAAAAAATGTGTACTCATACATATATACATATATATGCAGAGAAGAAATGTCTACTATACTCAAACTTTTAATGGATTTGCTTTTTGATTTATCTTCTGAGCTTAAATCTTTTAATCTGATTTTATAAAAATGAGCTTACATTTTTTAATAAGGGCATTAGTAAGGTTAGAAGCAGAAGTCATCTGTATTGTTCTGTTACCCTAAAACAAGAGACTCTAATTAAACCACTATTAACAATTATATTTCCTTCAAATAATATTCACAGGGCTATATTCATAATATACAAATAAATTTGTATCTTCCATCCCTAAACCATAAGCATTTTCCATTTTACTAAACAAACATTAACAATAATTTCACTAAATATCTGTACTACAATCTATTCAATCCTTCTCTTATTGATGGGCATTATAGTCATTTCATTCATTCACACACACACACACAAATAATATAATTACTACTACATTGGACATCTTAATTCATACTTCTTCTTCCATAACTGAATGATTTCCTTAGAATAGACTATTTTTACTTCAAAGGACATATACTCCCTACTTTTATCTTTTTATTTTTTTCACACACGCCCACTTTTAAAAACATATTTGACTTACAAAAGAGAACAAGCTGGAATTGTTCAGAGAAACTGCTCTCAGCATATTAGTAATTGCTATAGCAAAAGCTGCTGAAGCAAGGAATATAGGATCCATTCCCGCCTCTACCTCTTTTAGCAATTAACTGCTCAAACCTAGCCTTCTGTTTCTATCACTAATCAAAGCAATATTTGGAGAGAGGAGAAATCATGTATCTAATTGTAAACTGATCATTGCAATTACCAAAAGCAGAAATTCCTAATAATTTTTTTAAAAACCAAATCACCTGATAAACCAATTAAAAAGAAGGAAACCAACTGAGAAGAAATTCAAATAGTTGAATATCTGATTATGCCACGTGTTATTTAGGAAATGTTTTAACACTTATACTAATAACTTTATGAGACAGTTCTATTTACTTTCCAAACTAAGAAACTAATGGCCACAAACATTAACAATTCCCCCAAGGTCGTATAACTCACACAGCGGGATTCAAACCCGGATCTGTCTAATTCCAATGCTTACTCTTTTCCCAGGACATCAAGCTACCAGGAATAAGGACAACCCGAGGACCAGTTATCAGTTTTGCCTTTATTATAATGATTCACTTAGTAGTATTATCAGTTGGGAAGATTCCTATTAAATCACATTTTTAAAACTACAACTACAAATAAAACCTTGTTTTCATAAACAACATACAATGGAATTATCTTTATGATGATCAGGTTCTCCAAACTAAAATTCAGAACACACTACTTTATAAGATTTTCCCCAATTATAAATTCACTTGAGGTCTTTCAAAGTTATAAAGTTAATTCACATTTTATAAAATCATTGTTAGGGTAAAAAAATAAAGGAATAAATATAAAATTCATTAAAAGCAGTTATTATAATATTAGGATGTCATTGTCACTCATCTACTGTTGACCATGAATCTAGTATCTAGGACACGATAATTTTCACTAAGGAAAATTAAATGTTTCACTACACATTCATACTTGCCTCCCCCCATAACTGGCTGAAAAAAAAGCTTACCAGATTCTTAATACATTCTAATATATTTTGTTTAACTTCTAAATTTATTTACATACTCCACCCTGCTTTATTCCGTAATGAATTAAAGCAGCCTGGAAATATATATACACAACTTGACATAATAGTAATTGATTAAAGGTAAGTAAGATAAGAAATTCTACATGGGTGAGGTTAGCACACAAATGTTTATCAGGAGGTCCTTTGTGATAAGAGGTGGGTCACAAATTTGGCTTTGAGTTTACTAGAGCCATCACAAAAAAAGAACACAACCAGTGAAGACGTAAGTCACAGGAACCATACAATAAAAACAAACCAGGTACTCAGGAGAACTAAAGAGTAATTACTTCTATAGTAAAACTGGAGAAAAGTTCCTCCTGTGTATGTTTATGAAGGAGACACTGTATAATGTGGTAAAAATGTCCTACCAAGATCCTTACACAAACATCATAGTGTCAGATGATTCTTTTCTTAGAGCATCCATTAGTAGATTTTAATAAAGCCAAAATACAATTCATTATTAGCAAAGGAGAGGAGGAGAGTACAAAACAGCATGGTATGCTGTTCTCTGACAGACTTAATCTAAAAGGAAATCTTAAGAATATTTAGAAAAATACATAACAAGCTCCATATTCCTTAGACAATCCTCCAACGATGATTTCCATTAATTGAGCTTTAGGTAGGTAGAGACATAGGGCCTTTGTGTTTATGCTCCATGACTGGCACCTGGCTGGCAGATTTTCTATGTTGCAAGGTAAAGGCAGATCAATACGCTTTAACAGCTGAGTTGGTAGGTAGAGGAAAGGAGACGACCTATTAAAAAAAAAAAAGATGATGTGCTGCCTAACCTGAACAAGAGCCCACAATCACACAACATGAGAGTATAAATGACTATGACTACGGGAGAATTTTCCTAAAATAGAAAAAAAAAAAAAGTGGGGGGTTTCCCCAACAGAATGAAGAATGGGCAAGTCTCTGAGTAATTTGTGGGGATCATAAGTGATTTTACAATTTCTTTCAATGGTCATAGATGACTTCTCTAATCCCCAAATGATGTTATTAAGGAAAAAAATGGGCCCTCAATAATGGTTAAGAAGACAAACACAATTAACATCGTTAAAATGGCCATATTATCCAAAGCAATCTATAGATTCAATGCAATCAAAACACCAATGGCATTTTTCACAGAACTAGAACAAATAATCCTAAAATTTATATGGAACCATTAAAGACCCCAAATAGCCACGGCAGTCTTGAGAGAGAAGAACAAAGTTGGTGGTATCACACTCCCTGATTTCAAACTATATTACAAGGCTATAATAAAGAGTATAGTATATAGGTTAATAGAACAGAATAGAGAGAGCCCAGAAATAAATCCACACCTACATGGTCATTTCATCTATGATGAAGGAGGCAAGAATATATAGTGAGATAAAAACAGTCTAATCAATAAATGATGTTGGGAAAACTGGACAGATACATGCAAAAAAAATGAAACTAGACAGCCTTCTTACACTACATACAAAAATAAATTCAAAACGCATTAAAGACTTAAATGTAAGACCCAAAACCATAAAGCTCCAAGAAGAAAACAGGCAGCAAACTCTCTGACACTGCTCTTAGTAATATTTTTCTGATATATCTCCTTGGGCAAAAGAAACAAAAAAAATTTTAAAAATAGGACTACATCAAACTAAAAAGTTTTTGCACGGCAAAGGCAACCATCAACAAAACGAAAAGAAAACTCACTGAATGGGAGAAGATATTCACCTATAATACATCTGATAAAGGGTTAATATCCAAAATTTATAGAGAACTCATACAATTCAACATCAAAAAAAAAATCCCAATTAAAAAATGGGCAAAGGACCTGAATAGGCATTTCTTCAAAGAGGACATTCGGATGGCCAATAGACATATAAAGCTGCTCAATGTCACTAACCATCAGAGAAATGCAAATTAAAACCACAGAGATATCACCTCACACCTCTCAGAATGGCGTTCATCAATAAATCAAAAAACAAGTGTTCGTGAGGATGTGGAGAAAAAGGAACCTTTGTGTACTGTTGGTGGGACTGCAAATTGGTATAGCCGCTATGGAAAACAGTTTGAAAGTTCTTCAAAAAATCAGAAATGATTACCTTATTATCCAGCAATTCCACTTCTGGGTAGTTATCCAAAGAAAACCAAACACTAATACAAAAAGATATATGCACCCCTATGTTCACTACAATGCTATTTACAATAGCCAAGATATGGAAGTAACCTAAATGTCCATTAAAAGAAGACTGAATAAAGAAGAAGTGGTACGCATACATAATAAAATGTTTCTCAGCCATAAAAAAAAATAAAATCTTCCATTTGCAACAACATGGTTGGACCTAGAGGGTATTATGCTAAGTGAAATATGTCAGACAGAGAATGACAAATACCATATGATTTCACTTATATGTGGAATCTAAGGAACAATACAAACAAAATGAAAACAGACTCATAGATACTGAGAACAAACTGGTGATTGCCAGATGAGAGAGGAGTGTTGGGAGGCTGGGTGAAAAAGATGAAGGGATTAAGAAGTACAAATTGGTAGTTACAAAATAGTCATAGAGATGTGAAGTACAGCATAGGGAATACAGCCAATAATATTGTAATAACTGTATAGTGCCAGGTGGGTACTAATCGGAGGATCACTTCATAAACTATATAAATGTCTAACCACTGTGCTGTACACCTGAAACCAACATAAAATAATACTGAATGTCAATTCTGATCGAAAAATAAAAATTAAAAAAAGACAAACACAATTTTATGTATTTATGGAAATTAATGGAAATATTTACTCTTATACAGATCACGTAATTAGAGGGTTTTTTCCCAACTGAATTCATGCTAATTGATAATGACTTTCAATATGTCCTTCTAAATAACTAAGTAATTCAGACTACTAACTTGGCACTTTACCTATAATACTTGATAAAAATTTCAATAAATACCATACTGGAAATATGTTTTCAGCACACACATCCCTCTACTACAGAAACCTATTTTTTTCTTCCTTCTAAATTCAGACACATGTAAGTTATCACTAGAGTTTTGATGCCTATGCTCTGCCCCTCCATTTTGGAAATAACATCATAAAATGTTGGAAATAACATCATAAAAATAAAGGCAACTTTATGCAAAACCTAAAACTCAAATTTTAATTAAGGAACCTCAAAAGAATATTCTTCAGAGTAGAATGAGATTTAAAATTGACTTTAAAAATTCATAACATTTGAAATATTGTGAGCTTTCAATATCTTCACTAACTCTCAAATACTTTGTTTTAATGTCTATATAACATTGATTTTTTAAAAATCACAAAATTATTCAACTATTTGCACTACATATATATGTAGTATTTTTTTAAACAAAATTTAGTTTCTTACAATAACATTTTCATATTTATGGAAAGAACATCAGATGTTATGAATAGAATTGTTACAAGTGTGTACAATGCAACCAATCCCCAGCTTTTCAGTTTCTAAAACTTCCTCAAAGAGGTTTAAAACATAGATATGTGAAAAATCTTATCAACAGATAAGTAGCCCAAATGAAAAAAGAATCATTAAATTGATCATTTACCTTGACTTGCAGAACTTATAGTTCAAGAACTTTTATGCAAATTTAGTATTTTCATGAAAATCTCATTCAGATAGGAAAATATATTTGTGACAGGATTTATTAGGGACATTAGCCATGGGGCAGGGACTCTAGGAATGGCAACACACATGCTAGATAAACACCATTCCTGATCTGGTTCAATTCCTGCTGCAAAAGCTTCTAAATTACTGAAGCGAAATGTTTTTCACAACTGCTACAGTTTTTACTAAGCTGATGAAAACTAATAGTCAAACAATGACACACGATCTAAAAATTTTAGACACACAGTCTAAAAATCTAAACCATTTGCGATTAAAATGTAAAATGCAATTAATCTTCAGTTGCTGCAAGCTCCATTTGAAAAAAGAAAGATTTTCTATTTCTTCACTGCAGCTTTAAAAGCTAGTTGTGTCAGTTAACATATTTCTTTGATTACAAATGTGAAGTGATATATCTGCATCAAGAGCAATGGTTATCCCATATTGATTGCAAAAATATTACATGTGGATTATTTCCTCTTTTTAAAGAGATTATTTTCCAAAGCCTCATTACAATGTTGTCACCAAAGGCACATCTTCTTTACTTTCATGTGTTTGCAAATTTCAATAACAAATGTTTTTGAAGTTATCATTAAATAATTTTTAACTCCTTTCAAGCAAATCTGAAATATTAAATAGACTGCCCATATATTACATTGTAACTATTTATACTACCATCAGTCAACTTGCCTCATTGCTACAAATAAAAGACTATTAAAGGAACAATGTTTCTAGGCTTCATATCCAGAAAAGCACCCTACAAATACATGGTATGAACATGACTACAGAATTACCTAACAGTATTAATGTGTCTTTACAACTTTTGGGTTTTGCTCAGTCTGTGATTCTCCATCTTACATGACATGCACATATATATATATATATATTTTTTTTTTTACAGTAACACTTAGTGTATTGGTTATCTAATGCAAGATGTTGGCCAGGGCTACAGTAATCTGAGGGCTTGACTGAGGTTGGAAGATTCATTTCCAAGATGGCTCACTAACATGGTGTTGGCGGGTCTCGGTTCTTCACAATGTAGACCTCTCCAAAGGGCTGCTTCAGTGTCTTCTCAACACAGCAGCTTCCCCTAAAGCAGTAGTTCTCAATGGAGGGCAATTTCATCCTCCAGGGGAGATGTCTGACAATGCATTTTTGGCTATCGCTACTGGTGGCGTGGGGTGGGGGTGGGGCGGGGGGGTGCTACTGACATCTAGCAGGTAGAGACCAGGGATACTGCTAAACATCCTTCAAAACAAAGAATTATCTGGCCCAAAATGTCAATAGTACCGAGGCTGAGACAGTGCCCCAGACAAATGATCTCAGAGAAAGAGAAAGAGCAAGATAGGGGTCTACAATGTCTTTTATGACATACCCTCAGAAGTCACACTCCATCATTTCTGCCACATTCTATACATTAGAGAAGTGAGTCACTAAGTACAGCCTTCACTCAAGGGGAGGAGAATTAAGCTCAACCTTTAGAAGGGAGGAATATCAAATAATTTTTAAATCACTGCACTTAGCAACTTGATTTTTTAAATCAAAATACTGGAATTTTCAAGATATCTCACTAACTTTGGGGAATACTAGATAAGAATCTTTTTACTGCTCTAGAAAAATGTGAAATTACATCTAACAAAGCTACTTTTGCATCCTAGTGAATGGTCTGTTTGCAGTATTTTGATGAACTGATCTCCAAAAATTCTATTAAACATAAACATATGCAGTATGATATAGAGAAAAGTAAACAACTAGTGAAAAGATTTACATTCTAGTGTTGGTTCTGGCACTTTCTAGCAGGTGATCTTGGCCAAAGCTTCTATGAGCCTGTTTCCAAATCAGTAAAATGGTGGTGTCACCAGCCCTGCTTACCTCGTAACGCTGTTTTGAGGTTCAAGATAGTTATGTGAAAGTACTTTATGAACTACATAAGGCAGCTAGTTTTAAATGTTCCAAGTTGAAATGAACAGGCTGTTATAAAAGTTTCGTGATCAGCTTCCAGCATGGGGTTTATCACATCGTAAATTCTCAATATGTATTTTCAGATCTCTTACCTTCAAATTTAAGGTTGAGTATATCTCTGAAATAATAGTAAAATAGGGCAGGTTATTAAAATTTATAACTGAGGGCCCAAATCCTTGATCATTGGTTGTCATGCTATGGATGTAGAAACTACAGTTTCTACAAGTTAATATGCACGTTTATTTAACAATTATTAGATAGGATCTAAGAACTACTATAATCAGCAAACATAACACAGTCAATACTTAAGACAGTGAACTGCAAAAAATTATTCCTTTATATATGTTTCCCAATTTAGGCTATGAGGGAGAGCAGAAGCTATAGTTAATCCTCAGAACCTAGCCCAGTGCCTGGAACATGAGGCAAGATTAATAAATACATACCAAAGCAGACAGTTCCTGACCTCAAAGAACTGAGAAATCTAGTTGGGGAGTCAGAACAAACAGGCACATCCATAAACAAGTTACTAAAAACTTTTACAAAATAACACATTTGTTTCCTCCAATCCATTCTGTATCTCCAGCCAGATCAATTTTAAAACACTTTCCCTTGCTATTTTACAACTCAAGAAACTGTAACAGCTCTCTATTGCCTAGAAAAATGCAGTTGCCTTAGCCTTACTCCAGACCTAATTCTTCATTTCTGGGGGTAGGACCCAAGCACTTGTATGTTTAAAAGCTCCGTAAGCATAAACGTAAACACACACACATACACACATACACACACTTCAAACTTTTGACATTACGCTGCCTTAAATATCTAGAGTTATAGAAATCTTCAGGTAATTGGCTCATTCTGATTGTAATTTTCATGACCACTATCATTCACCTAATGATAAGCTTCCTTCAAATATCAGCTCCACTTATCTAAGACTGAACCATACAAGTTTACAACATGAATCTATGTCTCTGAGATCATCCTAAATAATGTGTAGAAAAATAATCAAGGGAAAGCATGAAACATTACATTTCAATAGACTTGAAATCCAAAGGGTCAGACATTCTTGAAATTAAGTTTGGAAGTACGAACCTGGATGCACAGTATGTAAACAAGGCCACTGTGTAGACTCTATCAGATAATGAATTCAAAAGGAATATGCACTGAAAGTATAGTGTTTCTATCTTCTTGCAGGTGGAAGGTTCAAGTTACCCTATCTTGTTTTTACTAAGGGCCAAGTGATCCAAATATACAGGAGGATTATATAAGTAACTCTGAACCAAGGGTGATTTTGCTCTCAGGGACATAGGGCAATGTCTAGATATATTTTGGGTTGTTACACTGGGAGCTGCTACTGGCATCTAGTGGGTAGGCTATGGAGATGATAATAAACACCCTGCATTGTACAACACAGCCCCCCACAACAACAATAAAAAATTATCCCACCCAAAAATGTCAATAGGTTGAGTAACCCTAAGTTATACTGCCAAGGCCAACAAGGCTGTGCAAATCCAAAAAGCCACAAAGTATCTGTAGGATGTCACTTTACAGAAGTAATGTGTGCCTTTCCATCGTTACAATGGTGGAGCTGGTAGGTGTACCCAGGCCAAACAGCGAGGCTGGATGCAGGGTCAGTGGCCCAAAAAGAGTGCTGAATTTTTGCTGCACGTGCCTAAAAATGCAGAGAGTGATGCTGAGCTTAAGGGTTTAGATGTGGACTCTCTAGTCACTGAGCACATCCAGGTGAACAAAGCTCCCAGGATGCAGCGCAGAACTTACAGAGCTCGTGGGTGGGTTATCCCCTGCCTGAGCTCTCCCTGCCACAGTGAGATGATGCTTATGCAAAGGAGCAGACTCTTCCTAAACCAGAGAGGAGGGTACACAGAAGAAAAATAAACTTCAGAATAAACTGAAGAAACAAAAACTTATGGCCCAGGAGTAACTTCAGCATCAAATAAATGCTAAAAAAAAAAAAAAGTCAAAGAAAAAGAAGGTTCAAGTTAGCGAAAGCCCTAGATGAAGGATTTGACAGAAGGGGAAAAAGAGAAATAGCTATTAAAGATATGAAGAATAAAACAATTATTTCTGGGAATAAAGTTATATCTACTACAGGGATGAAGAAATGTAAGAGTTCAGTATAAATTTGCATAAACCAGACACCTCAAGCCGAGTGTCACAGGACAGACTAAGGGACGGACAAAGGGCGTGATAAGGGGCAGATAATCCATAGGTGAGAAAACTGTCACAGCAGAGACACTACCCCAAGTGGAAGCAAAGGGCTGAGTTAAGGATTTAGAGGACCCTTACCCTCACAGGCCCTTTCCTCCCCTGAAACATAGCCTCCCTGAGCCCTCAGCAGATCAAAAGAAGAAGTTCTAATCTCTTGTGGGCACATGCTGATGTCATCACTTTCTAGATCTGAATCATCAGATGGAAGGCTTCTCTTGACACAGATTTCCAACACACATCCTTGAATAAAATTGTCCTAGATGTAAAAAGTGGCCAGTATGTCACTCGATATAAGAGACACAGAAGAATCTAAAAGAAGACTTCAAGAGAAGCATTAGAAATATAAAGATAGATTCGAAATGGTAATTTAAGCTGAAAGAATATAGAAAAGCTACTTCCAAAAGAGGACTTCCAAAGCAAACTCCGAGGAAACAACATAAATATGTCCCTTGTGGACTGATACTTTGAAAAGCAGTGACCCTTCCTGCCTTTTTTAAAAATCATTATAAACATAGTACCAATTGCAGTGCCTAGCACTGGCAGTACTGAATTAACAAATTTAAGAAAACAAGGGAGACAACTGGTATGCTTTTTCTGCATAGTCATGTGTTGCATGATGCCTACACTCTGGATCATAAGCCTGGCAAAGCAACCAATTCTTACTTGTGGGTAGACTGACAGACAGTAAGATGCACCTACTCACATACCTTCCTTCATGTCACAGACACAGTGACAATACCACCAAGGCCTAAGGGAGAAGGTTTTAAGAAAAACAAGGAAATCTGTAACATTCAAAGTAACAGGAGCCAACATGTTCAGCGTCTAAAGTTACTCAGACAGCAGATCTAAACAAAATTAACATTTGTTCTATTACCTTTTTGTTATGTTGCCATGGAATTTGTGTTTAGGAACAAGTATTTTCTGCAACTAGATGACAGAGCAGCAAAAGAGGGGATAGCTTTCATGAAAGAGGAGAGAAACTTACCCTGTAAACACAGGGAAGACAATAAATCCTATGGATTTTTATAGGGTCACATTTGTGTAGAACCTTTCAACCTATAATGTTTTTCAGCTTAACAGAAGTTTTGGGGGCCTCATATCCAAAATATGAGTAACAGGTAACAATAATCCCATCTCCTAAAATTACTGTAATGGGGAAAGGCAGAGGAATGTAAAGCAGATACAGGGCCAAATAAAATAGAAAATAAATGAAATCTTAAATGTTGAAAGAAGGTAAAATAACTTTTTATATATGACTCAATAGTTAGAAAAAACCTAGAAGCCCAAAGAAGTTAGAAAACATTCAACCTGCCAGCAGGCTAATCTTCTTTGTCAGCAGAAGTCTAGAGATAATCTCTTTCTTTGCTCCCTTCCTTTTGGCAACAGAAACCTGATAAAGTGAAGCAAGCCCGTGTTATTTAAAGAGCTGGAGTACCCTGAATTTCTAGGGCCCTCCAAAAGTACTGGCTCTGGTACTGAGCCTTCTGGAATGAGAGTTGTGAGCACAGGTCAGAGCTGTGCATGAATTTATCTGACTCTCCATTCTACCCTAAACTATAATTAGCGTCTCTAATGGGTAAGAAACAGAAATGAAAAAATAGAAACCCCAGAGCAGAGTGATCTGTTAAAACATAAAAGTTAGGTCATGTCTCTCTTCTCTGGTCATAACCCTCCATAGCTTCCCCTCTCACTCGGAGTAAAAAGAACAGTTCTTACAAGGGCAAATAAGACCCTTAATGACCCCTACACATCTGCAACCCTTCCACCCCCTTCTCCTACTACTATCTGGCCCCTGGTTCATTCAGCTTTAGCCATACTGGTCTCCTAGCTATTCCTGGAAAAGCAAGAGGACTCTGCCTCAGGGCCTTTGCATTTGCTGATCTCTCAGCCTGGAATGTTCTTCCCTCTCCACCTATGTCCAACAGGTGTTCTATATCACCTCCTTCAGGTCTTTGCTCAATGGTCATTTTATCACTGAGGCCTAGCCTGTCCACCCTGCTTAAAAGTGCAATGGAGCCACCCCAGTATTCTCTCTGGTTTCCCTGCTCCATTTTCCCCATAGTACTTATCACTCTACATACTATAAATTGTACTTTCTTATTAGCTACTTCTACTTCCACCCCTCTTAGAACACAGTTTCTTATAAACAGAAATTTTTATCTGTTGTTCATACCCCATCTCCAGCATCTAAAGAATGACCTAAAGAATGACACAGTAGGTACTCAAGGTATCATTATAACACACAGAATCCTGTTCTCAAGGAGATTAGCATGAAACCATCTTTCTCTCCTTTTGCCTCCAAATCTTGTACCCTATAACACTTCAAAGTTCAGATAATGGCACTAAAATCTATCTATTTGTTCAAGGCCAAAATTTAGGGGTCATCTCAGACTCCTCTCTTCTGTACCTCTTTCTTCCCCACATTCAGCCTGGGAGCCAAGCGTGTCAGAACTCAGGACTTACTTGTCAAAAGTACAGAATTTACAGACCACCACCTTCTTCCCTAACATAAATTTTTAAAAGAATGAAATGATGGAAAGCCAGTTAATTTTATAAATCCTTAACATACATGTAGTTAACTTATGGAAGCACTATGCAAAGACAAACTATTTCTAATACTGAAAGCTTCATTTATAAAAAAAAATTTGTTTAAGTTTAAAGAGATCGTTTGTTGTTGTTCTAAAGAAACATATGCATGGCTTCCAAGTACATGGCAACCAGGAGACAAAATTCCTAGGTTCCAAGTCAGGAAACCCATTGTATAATGAGGTGTTTTGTGTGTGTGTGTGTGTGTTAGCACTATAGTAATTATACCTCTTGGATAGGAACAAATCAATACCAAATTTCACAGTGAAGCACAAAAATCCTTTCAAAGGTCTGGAGAGGCACTTATTTCTATTTATATCCTATACTTATATGACAAACATATACAGATAGTCCCAACTTTACAAAACACACACAAGAATTTCAAGCGAACAGGATTCATAAATTCAGGAATTAATTATTTGCACTCCTAATAATTCTTTGGGAAAAAATTTAATCTAGACAATAAGTTCATTTTTGGTTTATAAATTCTGAGAAGATGTGACTTTAATAAAGTCATTACCCTTCAGATTAGCTGGACAATGACATGGTGGGATTGGTTTTATACAATCACACCTCTATTACAAGTGACCCAGCAACCCCTTTCTTCACAAAAGAAGCAATAGGGGGAGGCAAACAGCACAAGAAAAGGTGCCACCACACAACTCAGCAGCCTACATGCAGAGGAAAGGTGACTTTTAAAGTGTTGATACTCCAGAACCAAACACAAAGTAGCACTGACAAGTTGCCATTTCTTTCACAAATGAGTCCAGCTCCTCGTCTATAGAACTGGGTTAATATCAGCATTCACAGTGTCAGTGAAGACTGAATAATAGTGCTTTGAATGAAAATACTTTATAAAATATTAAATCCCATAAAAATGTCAGTTAATACTAAAGTGATATCATGTGATCTAGCCCAGTGAATTCTTCCACCTTTGAATCCCAAGCCTCAAGGGCTCAGCACCATCTGCACTATTACCCATGAAAGGCAAAGTCAACACATAGATCATCTCTGAGGCTGAGTTGAAGGGAAATCAAAAGCAGAGTACTCCTCATTATCAAGAAATTAAACTGGCAGAATTGAAAAGCCAGAGGTCCAGGATACCCTTATTTTAAAATGGGTACTAGTGGGAAAGTATCAGTGGAAAAATGAGATTTGATAAACAAAATGACTATAGCCAACTTGACTGAAAGCTTTCTTAAAAATCTTTATGTATCAATGTATTTGCCATTGTGTTTAAATATTTATTGGTTAGCACTAGTAACATGCAGCAATCACAATATTTTTGGTTATAAAGAAAAGCAAATGGGAGGAAAGATCAATATGGGCCTATTATCACGAGAAAAGTAAAGGGCAAGCCCCTCTCATTGATCGGGAGTCAAGAAAGTCATTTTTGCATACTCAATAATGATGTCTTTTTATTTACTTGTGCCCTGGCTCATTCCCCCTCAAAAAAAAAAAGAAAAGAAAAGAAAAAAGGAAAACCAAAAGACTTAAAATGGTGAATGGCCAGTAATACTAACAAAATTTAACTTCGTTTATTTTTATTATGTTTATTTATAGACAATCTTGTTCTACAAACCATTTAGAAAGCTGAATTTGATTTCTTAGAAAATTTTGCCATCCTCTTACTAAAAGTCTTGTTATAAACTTTATATACTGATGATAAATATAAACTGCACGGCACAATACCTGGAAAATAGTAAGCAATTCATAAAATGTAGTTACTATTCACATTAGGATATAAGATCTATGAGGGAATGTATTATCTTGTCCCATCTTGTTCAACACTCTATCTCAAGAAACCCAGTCCAGTATCAGGTCCATAGTTGGTATTTAATAAATAATGTTGCATAAACAATTTAATATGAATTAAGAGTAATTCTCAACTCACTCATGTATTTTATGGTTACCAGTGCCCCACCTCCTCAAATCAACAGCAAGGGTCTGGAAAAACCATACCCCAGAGAAAAGGCATTTAAGTTCCTGTTTATATTTCCTTAAACTCACCACAAAGATTCCCTCCCCCCTTCTGTCTCCAAACCATAAATCAATGCTTTGCAACAACGTATTCTTAAACAATTTTGCTTCATTTCCCCTCACACACAATGCACAAAGTTCCTTAAAACTGCAAGACTTAGTTTACTTCCCTTTACTCCCTAAAAAGGAAAGGCATATTTGTAAAATCCTATCAATTCTCAAATTTCTAGTCTAACTCTTCGATTCAAATATTAAGGATGGTTATCAATAACCAAGGTGGTTCTTCATGGCTGCTTCAAGGCTATTTGCTTTTTTTACTATATATGTAATACAAATTAAAATAATGAAAATAGCCTTAATATTAAGATTTTTTAAGTTACACAACAAAGTGTATCACACTTCAGAGCTATCAAATTAGGAAACTGACACATATTTCAGTGACGTTGCATTCCTTAGAATACTTTCAGAGATTCTCTTTGGGAACAGACTTCAGATCCAGTTCTACAAGTCACGCAAGTAATTCCGTGTCATACTTTATAGTTGCGACTCCTACTTAACATAAAACAGTATCACCAACCTGACTGCTTAATCTTTTTCACCAGACTTTTGTCCAAATTCTCTAAATTATTTGGATTCAATTTGATTTTGTTATTCCCTAAAATCAAATCTGCGCTCAAAGGATGAAAATAGTGAAAAATAACACAGGCTCCAAAATGGATTCTAAGAGAAGTTCAAAAAAAGTATTTTCTGCCACACCTGAAAAGTTGCTAATTGAAAAAACAACTTCAAATAACTACTCTGAACATTGTAACACAATAAGTAAATCTAAATTGATATTTTCAATCAAAAATCAGTTACATTTGTTTATAGTCAATTGTCATATTGTATCAGTTGTATTTTCCTCCACCAATGTGTCATAGGTTACACCTTAAATCCTCTTCACAGAAATGCAACTATAAAACAAACAGGAAAGACACACAAGAAACTAAGAAACTTAACAGTGGTCGTCTGAGAAAAGGAAAAGCATGGTTGGAAAACAGAAAGAAAAGACTTTTCACTGAATATCCTTTTATACCTTTTGAATTTTATACAGTGTGAATGTATTACCTAGTTTTTAAAAATCTACTTAACAAAATTACTTCTAAGTGTCAGATATTTCTGGCTTCTATAAGCCAGAAAAGTATACTAGCACTAAAGAAATATGGAGTACGTTTTAATGGCACTTCTCTGTAAATCTGGATCTTCGGTTCCAGTGCAGAGCTATTCACACCAACAGCAGGAAAACCTTGCAAGTAGTTCTATACAAATTCACTAAACTCATCATAGTTGAGCTATTCTGCTGTATCATTCCATTCAAGTTTAAATGTCATTGGAAACAAAACTTGGTACTACAAAAATCGATGTGCCAATTCAAGAATGAAAAATAAACTAATGAGCTGATAAAGGAGCAATGATCCAAATACACCTTGAAAATTAGCAAATCGATAATTTATATAGTAAATTACTGCAAATTCCCTTAAAATGTAGGCTGCTATACTATAAAAATGGGGAAAAGATGTCAAGCGTGGTACCATTGGCAGCATAACTCAAGCAGCATGAACTAGAAAATGCAATATGATCTGCTGCTAGACACAATTTCACAATCTCAATTACCCAGAAGATTCTACAAAACAGGAAATTCATGATGTGACTTTAAGAAACATAGGAATTATATTTAAAAATTAACATCCTGAAATTTGTTCCAAAACAAAAAGTTTTATAGACCCCTTTCCAATGATGCATGGGCATGAATTATATGAATCAGTTTCAAATCGGGAGCTCTCAAATTACAGTAAGTCTAAAATATAGTGTATAAAACCTTGGAAGTTAGAGGAGGTAGTGAAATATTTCAGGTCCGGAAATTTGATGGTATTAATTTAACTTAAAACACATTCACAGTGTAAATGAAAGATGAAAAGTGTCTTTTCTCTCCTTTGGTATATATTCTATATCCTTATGAAAACCATCGTGTACCTCAGTCTATAAATGTTCCCTGCAAACCCTCTCAGGAACTTTGTAAAAACGCGGTATTATTCACAAGAATTATCGCAATTAAAAAATATTTCCAATGCCTCCCAATATCGTTAATAACTTTTTGATCTTAAGGGCGTCCAACGGATCTGAATCTCACTTGCTCCAAACGAGAAAATTGTTTTGTCAAACAATACCTAAATGAGAAGTGGTATGTGACTAATCAGTGAGGCCGCCAGTTTCTCAAGCTGCAGTGTTCTTGCAGGCACTACCACCCACCCCCAACTCTGCGAAAAGGAAATACGCTTTCAACCGAATCGGAAACACACCACTCAAGCTGGCACAGCGCTCACCGAGATAAAGTTGGTATTTTAAGTTCTATGGGTCGCTGATAATTCAAACGCGAATTCAAAAAGAATGCTTCTCAAAATGAGATTTCGACACAGGTTTGCAAAAGAGCCCGGACAGAACGCATTTGGTCGTTAGTTTTGTTCAGATGACCGCAGCCTCCGGGTCGGGCTTTGCCCTTCTTCTCCCGGCAGCTCCCTGGGTTTGTCTACTGAAAGCGCAGACTCCAAGCGCCCAGGATGGGCGGACCTCCGGAAAGGGTCTTTCTGCTCGACGCCAGCAGGGAGATCCCCCCCGCCCCCCAAAAAAAGCCTCCCCCGGTGCGTGCCCTGGGAGCAGCAAACCCCAAGAAGGGAATGCGCAGGGTGCGAACCAGGCTCGAGCTCCACCAGCACCACCGCCCACCGTGGACCTGCGTTCTGCACACTGTTGACCACTTTCCTGGGCATGCAGGGTGAGGGGTGCAAGGGGCAAAGGGAGTGCTAGACGGGGAGTCTATGGGGCAGCAATGTCCTCCCCCAAAGTAAATTCCTTCCGCTTGGCGCATCACTGAGCCGTGGGGGCAGGCCTGACTCTGGAGCTTGAAGGGCCAGCCAGCCACCACGGCTCCAGGCCCAATGACACTCACCACACGGAGCCATAGGCGCCGGAGCCCACCGGAGACAGGTTCTGGTAACGCTCTGGCACCTCCCAGATTGTCTTGTTCAGCTCCTGCCGGTAGAACGTGGGCCTTTCCTGAGACATCTTCCAGCGGCGGCCGCGGGCGAGGAGGTGGCCCTCCGGGGCCCCGCCTGCACCCGCACCCGCTCCTTGGCCCGCGATGCCCACCCGATGCGGCCGGGATCCCGCACTGGCCGCCTGCGCAGGTGCGGCTGCCGCGACCTCGCCGACTCCCGCGCGCGCTGCCCCTGTCAGCTGCAGCTGCTGGTCGCGCCTTTGGAGACTGGGGCAAGCCTTGCTAAGGGCAGTGGCGCGCTCTGGGGCTCAAGCCTGCGCCCGCCACGCTCTACCTGCACCCTCTCCCCAACCAGGCCGACTCCCGTCTGCGCCACGGGACTATAGCTCCAGCTGCTGCGCCCGCTGAGGTTCCAGTGGTCGCCGTTCCAGACCCAGAGAACAGAAGCCTCTCGCCGTACTCTCGCGAGAACAGCTCCTGGGACTCTCTGCGAGCCGAGATTTTACCCAATATGGAACCTGCCCACGGGAGGGGTTTGATGAGAGGAGAGGACGGGAGGAGCAGTTATCGCGAGAAGAGAGCAACAGCTGGAGACTGGAGGCAGGAACTCCCAGTGTCTGTTCTTGTTAAGGGCGCGAAGACGGACTTGGGAAGGAGAGGATAAGCAGGCAATGCATTCCGCGTGCGCCCCACCGTGGTCGGCGGGGCAGATGCCTTGCTCCATGGTGACAAGCGACAGTGACAAATAGGGTGTTGGGAAAAATCCAAAAGATCTTTGAACTGTGTGGTTAGTCACCAGCAGCAGAGCAGCTGCTCAGCGGAACCCCCAATTTCCAAGAAGTAATTGAGAAAGATTCCAGGCAGCAAGCCGTTGTAGTCCTATCTGCTCAAGGACCTATGGCTTACTCTTTGAAAGCCTGATTAAATCTGTCCCAAAGCAAATATAAGTTCTGCATTTAGGCTGAAGTTTTGCACCCAAACTCTCCTAGTTGGTTTCGAACTTTTATGTGCAGAAGACTCACCTTAGAAGTTTAAAAATGCAGATTCCTAGGATCCACAAGGATTATAACGAACACCAAGAATGTGCATTTTTACAATACGGTCCAGGCAATTCTACTTCAGGAAAGTCTCTGGTATCTCTCTTTGAGAGGCATTTTTAAAACCACTAACCTAAGGATTTGGAACTGACTCCCGCCCTGAAGAGCTTCCACTAAGAGGATTTTAAGCATTTAATTCTCAGAGTAAAAAGAACAAGGCAGAGAGTGGACTTTTGGCGGTGTCTTATTAGGCAAGTAAATGGACCTTCCTAGACCTTAGTTTCAGTTTATGAAAAGAGATTTCCTGTCTTACATTCCTAGTAGGGTCATTTGTAAAGCTGACCAAGATAATAAATGTGAATGGGCAAGATATTTTAACCCCATACCTTCCCCCACTGTTACCAACCTATTCTTGTTCTAAAGAGTGTTACAATAAGCAGAAGAATTGGACCGAATCTTATTCTCTCAGTCATTTCTCTTAGAAATAACTAGGTCCAAGCCAGGACAATTCTCATCTCTTCCCACGATTATTCTCTTTTGTGTTTTGCATCCCTTGGAGTGCTCAGACTTTGCCCATCTTGTCCTAGCATCTAGCACAGTGCCCAGAACATAAAAGATACCCCGTAAATATTTGTCGAACAAATTATGAACACCGACCATGATCTCAATTGAGAGGGTGCTGCAGGATCCTCAGTTCTCCCTAACGGGAGAAAAAAAATAATAACATCAGGTTCATGGGTGATTTGTGTAGAGCTTTTTTGGATTCAGTGTGGCTTAGCCTGGATTCTCTTGCCTACAAAGACATGATATTTGAAAATGTCCCAAGCCAACCTGGAGATTAGGGAGTTTTCAGTGAAATAATGGAGGTTGAAGGAGGAAATGAGAGCAAATATAGGAATCAAGGGGATGAATCAAGGGTACAAGGGAGCAAACTTAGAAGTAGAAATCCTAAAAAAATTCATAAATTTATCCAGCAAATTGGGATGATGAGGTGAGAATGACCAAAAGGGTAAAGATGAAGTAAACAGTACATTCTCTCACTCCTTCAACAAATATATATTGAACAGCTATTAAGTGCCAAGCACTTCTGATGAAAGGGTGATTAAAAAACAAACACAGTGCTTCCTAGGTGGAGCTTACAGTTAACTGCGGGGCAATCATTCAATCATTCAACACAAATTTATTCAGCACTTACTATATCTACCACACTGTTTTTAGGCACTGATGATTCAGCAGTTAATGAGAGATAGAAATCCCTGCCCTTGTAGAGGTGAGACAAATATTAATACAGCAATGCAGCAAGTGTTAAAGTGCGAGTGGGCCGATCAGGAATACAAGGCTGCAGAGAGGAACACTGACAGACTGAGCTACAGAAGGAGAGAGAGCAGAGCAGGAGACCCAGGCAGGAGGAGAGTGCCTTTAGTGGAAGGAGCCAAGCGTGTGGGGCCAAGAGCTAGGACTGGAAACCTGAGTGACCTTCTAGCCTTGCCTCTTCTGACCTGACATATTGACGGACAGACTTAAGTGAATTGCTCTGTGTGCAATGCGGGACGTGAGGCCTGGCATCAGGTAGGCCCTCAATCAACAGTAGTCAAACCTGGAAATCAGTGGAACCCTGGATGGCACAGGTTAGGGGTTTCCACGGCCCAAAAACAGGAGGGGAAGGCCCAGGTACCATTCTACCCGCCCCCACCCCCGCTGCCCCTGCTCTTTCTCCTCTCCCCGACTCTTGTCCCCCGTCCGATAGAACGCCCGCGGGTTCGGCCGCAACGGCGGGAACCGCCGGCGTCCGCGTTGGCAGCGCCGCCAGCCAGGCTGGAGCTGCGTCGGACTCCGGCGACCGCACTCCCGCCCCCGCCGACGAATCAGGTGAGTGGCTGCCGGGAGACGCCTGGGTACCAGGGCTGCAGGTTGCGAGCGGCGCGCCGCTCCGGCGTCCGGGTGCGAGGGACCAGCCCCTGGTCACATTGCCAAGTCCCCGGGCAAGGGCTGCGTCCGTCACCCGCAGAGCCAAGCACGTCGCGGGCGCTCAGTGAATATTTGCAGAATGAAAGAATGACAGTCGACACTGGGAGCTTATCTCTCAGGTATTGCCTCTACTTTTGAAAGGCCGCGTGGAATGGCAATGGCAATAGACAGTTGCGTGCGTTTTTCAAGCTGAATCCTTCCAAACCCTTTGGTCTGATTTATCAGGAGCTCCAGAACTGGTCCACTGCCCTAGTCTCATCTGACCACCCATCCATCTCCTCCGGAGGCCTGACTGCCCAGAAGCGCCTTGTACTTTCAGACCTCACTGCTTTGATTCATTTTATGCCCTCTGACTGAGCCCCCACTTCCACCATCCCCCTCACTTTGGCGCCTTTCTCTTCTTATCAAACCCGATTTATGTATCAGTGCCCACCCCAATAATGAGTTCTCTCCAACACACCCTACTTATTATACTCTCCTCAAATCACAGTAAGATAGTTGTTTGTGTCCAATGGTCAGCTCCTTGAGGGCTGTCATCTAAATTATTCATCCCCAGCCACTAGACAGCATGACTGAAGGATACTAAAAGCAATGCTCTGCTTGTGCCTCTTCTATATTCCAAATACATTTCCCATAAAAATGTGCGTGGTAACAGGCAAAAAAAACTGTTTCTGATGGAATTACAAATGCTTATTTTGAAATTTGGAAGTGAATTTTACCTTTCCATGATTTGAGAGAACATATGAAAGATGACGATATCAAGAAAAAGATTCTTACAACTAAACTGTTTCAGGATTTCATATCTATTGGGTCAATAGTCAGAAAATTAGGTTGCATTTAAATTTTTTATTCTTGACTTTTAAAATACTTTCAACACATTATGTTAATGAATCAGTGGATGGCTGGATAGGTAGGGGTAATTTGGGGGATAAACGAGCTAGGTCGAAAGTGCCTGTATTTTAACAGTGCCCTCAAGTTTAGCATTGAAAAGCTGACTAAATAAAGATAATTAGCTATGTTTACAGTGGTTTTCATACTTTACTGTGTATCAGAATCACCTGGAGGGCTTTAACCAGACTACTGGCCCATCCTCAAAGTTTCTAATAATTAGGTTTGCTAAGTAGAAGTTGCATTTCTAAATTAGTTCCCAGATGATCCTGATGCTATGTGGAGACAGTGTGTGGGCTATGGAGATCAGACTAATTTCTGTTAGTAGTGAATCCAGATATCCAAAATTATGTCATACTTATGGAATTAGAAAATGAAACCTTAAGTAGTTTGGACCTACCTAAATATTTTGTCTAATGTCAGGAAGCATCAGAGAATTGTTTTCTAAGTGGACATTTATCTTCAAGATTATGAGTAGAGCTTACCATGTTGTTGATCACACTGTAGGCAGAGGCCCCATCCTACTAATGCCTCCGGAGTCAATAACACAGACTCCCTCTTGTGTTGTGTCTCAGATGAAAGGTCATTATCCTATCGATGCAATTTGGATGACTGTTTTCTGAAATGTATCACTTTCTCCACACCAAAGTGCATCTGCCACTTGTCAGTAGGAGCTTCTGGTCATTGTACTTTGTGAGGAAGGGTCCTGCTAGTACATGAAGATGAACCACTAGGGTTTCTGTAAAATTAAGAAAGACATAATGAAGTTGTAGAAATGCCAGAGAAGACTACTTAAAAAAAATAATAATAAGGAAATCATTTGTTTTCCCTTGCTGCCTTTAGCCAGCCATGTGATGAGCCCTTTGAAGAGTTTTCCACCTGCCCCTCTTAGCTATCCTCACTATGGTCCCATGAGTTATGATTTGATTACCTCTCCCCTAAACTGTTGTAATAACAATGGTCTCCAATGGTCTCTTTACCCTCATTCTCTTCTTTCTCCAAGCATGGTTCAATGGCGCTTAATGTGTGATGGAAATGTTTTATGTCTGTGCTGTCCAGTATGGTAGCCCCTGCCACATATGGCTGTTGAGCACTTGTAATGTAACTAGTGAGATCGAGAGACCAACATTTTCATTTTATTTTAATTAAGTTAAATTTAAATTGCCACAGGTGGCCAGCGGCTTCCATACTAGATAGCAGAGCTCTAGACCATACCATTGACACAGCTCATTTTCCCAAAACATGTGTCTGTGCATGTTACTACATCTGCTCAAACACTTTAAATAGATAAAAAGTCCAATTAAATTTTGAATGGGCTTCAACCTACTTTTTGGGCTTAACATTGACTTTACTCAGATCTATTGAATTACTTGCCTTATTATCTTATTATCTCTGTAATTTATTCTATCCTCTTCCTGAAATACCTTATTCTCTTCCTTGTTCACAGTTTAGACAGAGCATAGCTCAAATCATATCTCTTCCAGGAGGCCTTCCTCATCCCTAGGGTTGAGATTATTAACTCCACTCTGTAGGAGATTGCATGGTATTAGGATGTGGTGTCTATTTTGGAATCAGAAAGATCAGATTCTGGCTCTGCGATTTAATTATTGTAGGACTCTGAGGAACTCACTAAATTCATCAGTAAAATGAATATAATCGTTATCAGGAAAATAGTACCTATCTCATGAGATGAAGAACCTGGCATATGGCAGAGAAGCAATAAACGTTAATTCGTGTCTTTCCCATCACTAAACTCTCACAGCACTATATCTTGCTATTTTTATTCTAACAAATTTTAGAGTCTTTGTATTCCTAGAGTACTTGGCATTCAGCAAATGTTTATGGAACACTAAATTAATTGACCACAGGTGAAATAGCGGTTAGAAACAAATGAAGGCCAAGAGTAGTACGGGAGAAATTTATAAAGTTGTGAAAATAAAAGCAAGCAAAATTAGTAAATCCTAGTCTAGTAAATGAGGGCCACCTCTTGAAATATAAATGATATAGATCAAAGACAAAATGAAATACAACTTTTCCTAAGTGAACTTGTAGGATATAATACCTCCAAAGGGTACTACAACAGAAAATATAAATACTTCAGCTTTGGAAGTATTTGATAGGAGGAGATGAGGATATTTTATGTCTTCAACAACAAGGCTTTTGGCACAAAAGTCACACAGTGGTGATCCACAGACCTCATCTAGCCTGTGGAAGAGTTTTATTAGATGTGTACTGTGTTTTAAAAAATATGAAGAGTGATTGACAACATTTAAATGTCAGAAGATTTCACATAAAAATCTGGAATCATGGATTCTATTGAGAAAGATCTGATCTGACAATGCTGGGCCCAATGTGACCTGTAACCACAGTTGCTGGAGTGGAGTAGCTGCTGCTGCCCTCTTCAGCCCCACAGTCCTCATTGTGCCTTGATGTTCACACATTGCCTACTTCTCGCCAACTCTGCCTTAGTGCCACTTTCAGAAACAAAATGCTGGATTCTAGCCCCTGGATCTAACCCATGATGGTAGTTATTATAATCTTGATATAATTAGCAGGTTAATTAGGCTCTTTTAGTTGCCAGGAACAGATATGTGCTAGTAATGGAAGTTTATTGTAACATTGCATGAAAAAAAGTAAGGAAAACTGGGTCAGTATTGCTATAGGTGGGGAAACAAAGAGGGAAATATTATGTTTTGATGTACAGTTCTACCTGTTTTTTTTGTTTATGTGAAAGATACGAAGTACTAATTCTCTTAAATGATACATTGTAAAATACCTCTTCCATCCTCTTCTGTATTTCCCAACCACATTCTCACTTCTTTATTGAATTTTTTATCTTTAGTTCATAGGTGTTGTATAGCATACTACTGCTACCCAATGCTTTAAGGGTAAAAGTACAATATATAACTATGACCCAGTTACTTAAATTTTCTAAAACCTCAGTTTTATCACCTATAAAATAAGGATAATAGTAATACTAGAATTGTTGTGAGAATTAAATGAAAAAACTCATGAAAAAAAATCTAGTGCAATGCTTGTATGTAGTAAGTGCTCAATGAATGTTGACGATTACAATGATGATGATGATGACACATGATCCTTCTGAAGGAAAACAAAGTTGTTGATACATTAAACTCATTTGCAGCCTTACCTATTAAAGAACTATTTGCATAGTCTACATAATTTGTGTTTTCTTATATATTTTATAGCTATGATATATATATACTTTTTCATATTTATGTGGAAAAATTTTAGAGTTTATGCCTTTTTTATTATTCAAAAACACAGATGATCAAGAATGGTCATACTTTCTCCCAGAGATGGATCTATATCCATCCTAATTCCTCATTCTGATTCTCTTAAAAGAGCAGAACCATACAGATTTTTAAAGCTTAATGTGACCCTTAGAGATCATGTGGTCCAACCATGTCATTTTGTGCACAAGGAAACTGAAAGTCAGTTTCTAAGAAACTTCCCCAATCATACAGCTAGTTAGAAAAACAGCCAGGGCTAGAACCCCAGTCTCCTGAGACCCTGTGCAATACTTTTTCTCCTACGCCATGAAGCCTCTAAGGGGATACTTGAAAGTCATTGAAGAAATATTTGTTGAGGATCTGCTAAGTGTCAGGCACTATTCTGCCTTGAGAATACAGCCATAAACAGCCAAAGTCTTACCTCTTAGACTTGCATTTTAGTATGGGAAACAGACAATGACCAAATAGAAAAATATTGAATCAGGCGTTAGCAAGCGCTTTATTTATTTATTTATTTTATAACACCTACAGCACCTAGTGTTCCAAGGTGGTCTCCCATCCAAGTACTAACTAGGCCCAACCCTGCTTAGCTTCTGAGATCAGGAACATTCAAGGTGGCATGACCATACATGTGCTTTAAAGAATAGGAAAGGATAAAGGGATAATGATGGATGCTATTTCAAATAGAGAAAGTTAGAAGACACTGTATTGCCTGACCACTTAATCCTTAGCATTTTCAGTGAAAATTGGTGGTTATACTGACTTTTACCTCTTAATCATTTCCCTGCAACATAATTGAATATAAAGAAAACTAGGCTTCCTAGCAGGACACCTGGATTCTAGTCCTGACTCTAATTATTTAACAGCCAAGTCTGTTTAAACTTCTGAGTTTTGGTTTCTCCATTTGGAAAATGAGAATAATACACACCTTGCATTCTTTATAGGATGGTTTTAAGTATAAAACTGAGTCTATGGCCATGCTACCCTGAACAAGCCCGATGCTGCCTGATCTCAGAAGTTAAGCAGGGTTTGGCCTGGTTAGTACTTGGATGGGAGACCACCTAGGAAGACCAGGTGCTGTAGGCGTAAAAAATAAAAATAAAAAATTGTAAGCTGACAAGGTCTTTGCAATCTGTGAGGTCAATCAAGGATTGCCTCACCTTAAAAAAACAAAAAACAAAAAACTTTACAACACATGAGAGAGTTCCATAATATGTTATACAAATGTAAGAAATTATTATATGGAAATTTTATTTATAAAGATCTAAATTGTTTTAATGGTTTTTTGTTTGATCTATCTCTTTCCATCTGTCCAGGAATGATGCAACCAGAGAGGCACATTCAGAATTTTGACTCTAAATCTAGGGGAAATTCTTTCACGTATGATGTTAAGCGAGATGTGTACAATGAGGAGACCTTTCAGCAAGAACACAGAAGGAAGTCCACTTCTTCTGGGAACGTGGACATCGACATCACCACCGTCAGACACCGTGTCCAGTGCCGGTTCGTGTGTGTGGCCACTTACCTACAGCTATGCTGGCAGAACCATAACCCTACTTGACTCCTTTGGTGCCTACTTCTGTCTTTCTCCTCTGAATTCCTGTCATCAGAACGCTTAGTTTAATGTGTGATTTCTCTTTAGTTGATTCTTTTGTGCTTTGTCTTGCAGCACCTTCTCGGTTTTAAACTTCTTGAACATAAAGGCCTTGGATATCCCCCACAGCATCTAGAGATGATATTTAATAAATATATTGTTTGATTAACCACCACCATTATCAGTCTCCTAACAATAACAAAAGAAGCAATCATGGTGGACTAATTAATGGTAACAGAATGAGATTCCTCGTATCTCATATCCACCAGAACCCACATAGTAGTCATGGCCATCAACATGGAATCCATGTCATCTAATACTCACTGTGACCATATAGGTTTTACAGTTCAGGGACTCCTACCCTGTTTTTGTGCTGTGAAACTTTTAGCAGTCTAGTAAAGCCTAGAAATCTCTTTTCAAAATAATCTTTTTTCCTTTTTTTATTGTTAAAATATATATAAAATAAAATTGGCTGTTTTAACAATTTTTAAATGTACATATCTGCATCAATGACATTCACAATACTGTGTAACCATCACTACTGTTTCCAAAACTTTTTCATCACCTTAAACAGAAACTCTTTGCCCATTAAGCAATAACTCCCCATTTTCCCCTCCCCCCAGCCCCTGATAACCTCTGTTCTACTCTCTATTTCCATGAATTGCCTATTCTAGATATTTCATTTAAGTGGAATCATACAATATTTGTCTTTCAAATCTGGCTTATTTCACTTAACATAATGTTTTCAAGGTTCATCCATGTTACAGCATGAATCAATACTTTATTTCATCTTATGGCTGGTGATATTCTATTATACATATATATCACATTTTGTTTATCTATTCATTTGTTAGTGGACACTTGAGCTGTTTCTACTTTTTGGTTTTTGTGAATTATGCTGCCATGAATATTGGCATCAGAGTAACTGCTGAGTCCCTGTCTTCAATTCTTTTAGGTATTACCTAGGAGTAGAATTGTTGGATCACACGGTAATTCAATATTTAACTTTTTGAGAAACTGCCGAACTTTTTTACAGTGGTAGCACCATTGTACACTCACACCATCAATGTACAAGTGTTCTGATTTCTCCATATCTTCTCCAACCTTTGTTATTTACCTTTTTTTTCATTATAGGCATCCTAGTAGATGTGAAGTGGTATCTCACTGTGGGTTTCGTTCATTTGTTTTTGCATTTCCCTAATAACTAAATATAATGAACTTCTTTTCATGTGCTTATTGGCCATTTGTATACCTTCTTTGGAGAAATGTCTATTTTCTTCCTTTGCCCTTTTTAAAATTAGGTTGTCTTTTGTTGTTGAGTTGTAGTTCTTTATATATTCTGAATATTATATCAGTTATATAATTTGCAAATATTTCATCCCATTCTGTAGGCTTTCCTTTCACTCTATTTATAGTGTCCTTTGGTGCACAATGGTTTTTTAATTTTAACAAAATCCAATTTATCTATTTTTTCTTTTGTTGCCTGTGATTTTGGTATCATGTTTAAAAAACTATTGTGGAATCCACGATCATGAAGATTTCCCCCTATGTTTTCTCCTAAGAATTTTATAGTTTTAGCTTTTAAATTTACATCCTTGATCCATTTTGAGTTAATTTTGTGTTGTGCAAGGTAAGGGTCTGACTTCATTCTTTTCCACGTGGATATCCTGTTTTCCCAGCACCATTTGTTGAAGAGACTGTTTTTTTCCCATTGAATGGTCTCAACTAGAATATTTTTTAATGCATAAAATAGATAGGATTATAAAAGAAACAAGCTTTATTTAAATATACTTATCGAAATATAAAAAATCCCCAAATTATGTTATTTAATAATGTAGTATTGAATATAAATGATATTTTAAGATATTTGCAACAATTTTAATGTAATATGAAAATATTTGTGATTTCTATTGGTGGCAAAGTCAAGTTCTGCTAATACTACTCTGGTTTGTTGTCATCATAATTGAAAGAAATTCTATATTTCAGTTAGGGGGTTTGTGAAAATAAAGATATAATTTTTCCTAAGTTCACATACCCCCATAAATTCTATCTACAGACCTCTTGTGGGGTCCATAGACCTCAGGATAAGAACCCTTTGTGACCTACCTCCATCATGATATTAACCCTAATTACTCAAGTCGTCCTCACTTACACGGTGGATTTATCGCCCACAATCAGCATGTGCTGGGTGATAGGTGAGGAAGGCCTCCACACAGCCCTATTGCAGAACTTCCTCTCTCTGAGGTATTCTCCTTTGTCCATATCCTGCCTTTTGCAAGTTGTGGTCTTGGATGTCCCTCTTCAGTCTTACATCACCGCTCTCATTTTCTCTGCTCCAGGTTGGGTAAGACATCATATGTCAAAGAGGGCATTGGGGGGCCACATTGGCTTTGTCTCTACAAAATAATAGTCTTTTCCCGACTTATACCTCTTCATAAATGGGTACTTATCCCTGTTCCCCTCTCCCCGCCCCCTCTCGGCCCTAGCCTTAGACTTTTAAATCTGACCTGTTCTGCCTCCCATGGGCTTTTTTTTAGCAGTTCTTATCCCCTACTTCTAAAACATACAATTACAATTATATTCACATCTGAATTTTAACCTGAGAGGTACTGTGGTTAAGAGCGAGACTCAGAAGGCAGATTGCCTGGTTTCGAATCCCTGTTCTGCTTCCCAACCGTGTGACTTTAGGTAAGCTATCCAACCCTACTGTGCTTCAGTTTCCTCACCTGTAAAATGAGGATGGTAATAGCACCTTCTTCATAAGGTGATTGTAAGGATTTGTTTATTTTTTACTAAAGTATACTTAGTATACACTATTATGTTAGTTTCTGGTGTACAACATAGTGATTTGACATTTATAGACCTTACAGTGTGTAAGGTCTATCACCACACTGTTTTGTAACCTTCTGTCACCGTGCAAAGTTACCACAGTATTATTGACTAAATTCCCCTTCACTTTTTTCACCCATCTCTCCACTCCCATCCCTCTAGCAATCATCAATTTGTTCGCTGTTCTTGTGCATCTGTTTTTGTTTTGTGTTGTTTGTTTTTAGATTTCACTTATAAGCGAAATCATGTGGCATTTGCCTTTCTCTGTCTGATCTATTTTATTTGGCATAATACCATGTTGTCACAAATGGCAGAATTTTATTCTTTTTTATGGTTGAATAATAGCCCATTGTGTATGTATACCACTTCTTCTTTATCCATTCATCTATTAATGGACACTTATGTTGCTTCCATATCTTGGCTATTGTAGATAATGCTGCAATGAACGTAGGGATACATATCTTTTGGAATTAGTTTTTCATTTTCTTTGGTTAATATCCAGAAATGGAATTGCTGGGTCATGTGGTAGTTCTATTTTTAGTTTTTTAAAGAGACTCCATACCGTTTTCCATAGTGGCTGTACCCATTCATAGTCCCACTAACAGTGAGCAAGGGTTCCCTTTTCTCCACATCATCTCTAACACTTGTTATTTGTTGACTTTTTGGTAATAACCATTCTGACTGATGTGAGATGGTATCTCATTGTGGTTTTGATTTACATTTTTTGACGATTAGTGATGCTGGCCATCTTTTCATATGTTTTTGGCCATCTATGTATTCTTTTGGAGAAATGTCTCTTCATGTCCTCTGCCCATTTTTGATTGGATTGTTTATTTTTTTTTTGTTGCTGTTATTGAGTTGTACAAATTCTTTATATCTTTTAGATATTAACCCCTTATTGGATATATTATTTGTGAATCTCTTCTCCCATTCAGTAGGTGGTCTTCATTTCATTGATGGTTTCTTTTGCTACACAGAAGCTGTTTAGTTTGATGAAGTCTCATTTGTTTACTTTGGCTTTTGTTTCCCTTGCTCAAGGGGACATATCTAAAAAGATATTACTAAGACTGATGTCAAAGAGTTTACTACCTATGTTTTCTTCTAGGAGTTTTAGGGATTCACATCTAACATTTAAATCTTTAATCCATTTTGAGTTTATCTTTGTATATGGTATAAGAGAGCAGTCCAGTGTCCTTTGTTTGCATGTATCTGTCTAGTTTTCCCAGCACTGCTTGTTGAAGGGACTGTCATTTCTCCGTTGTATATTCTTGCCCCCTGTGTCATAGATTAATTGACCATATAAGTGAGGGTTTATTTCTGTGCCCTCTATTCTGTTCCATTGATCTATGTGTCTGTTTTTGTGCCAGTATCATACTGTTTTGATTATTATAGCCTTGTAGTCTAGTTTGAAATCAAGGAGCATAATACTGCCAACTTTGTTCTTTCTCAAGACTGCTTTAGCTGTTCATGGTCTTTTGTGGCGCCATATAAATTTTAGAATTATTTGTTCTAGTTCTGAGAAGAATGCCATTGGCAGTTTGATAGAGATTGCCTTGAATATGTAGATTGCTTTAGGTAGTCTGGGCATTTTAAAGATATTAATCCTTCTAATCCATAAGCACAACAAGCCCTTCCATTTATTTGTGTCCTCTTCAATTCTTTTCTTCAATGTTTTACAGTTTTTAGAGTACAGGTCATCATTTCTTTGGTTAAAGTTATTCCTAGGTATTTTATTCTTTTTGGTGCAATTGAAAATGGGATTTTTTAAAAAAATTCTCCTTCTGATTGTTTGTTATTAGTGTATAGAAATGCCACAGGTGTCTATATATTAATTTTGAACTTTACTAAATTCATTTATTCTATTAATTTTTTGGTAGAGTCTTTGATGGTTTTCTATACAGAGTATCATGTCTCTGCAAATAGTGACAGTTTTACTGCTTCTTTTCCAATTTGGATGCCTTTTATATCTTTTTCTTGTCTGATTGCTGTGGCTAGGACTTCCAATACTATATTGAATAATAGTGGTGAGAGTGGGCATCCTTGTCTTGTTCTGGGTCTTAGAGGAAGAGTTTTCAGCTTTTTTACCATTGAGTATGATGTTAGCTGTGGGTTTATCATATGCGGCCTTTATTTGTTGAGGTTAAGTTCCCTCTATACCCACTTTGTTGACAATTTTTATCATAAATGGATATTGAATTCTGTCAAATGCTTTTTATGCATCTTTTGAATGATCACATGATTTTTATCCATGCTTTTGTTGATGTGATGTATACATTAATTGTTTGCAGGTATTGAACCATCCTTCCATATCTGGGATAAATCCCACTTGATCATGGTGTGTAATCTTTTTAATGTATTACTGAATTTGGTTTGCTAGTATTTTGTTGAGGATTTTTGTATCTATGTTCATCAAGAATGTTGGCCTGTAATTTTCTTTTCCTTTTTTTCTTTCTTTCTTTCTTTTCTTTTCCTTTCTTTTTTTTTTTTTTTTTTTTTTTTTTTTATTTTGGTGTCAAGGTAATGCTGGCCTTGTAGAATGAATTTGGAAATATTTCTTCTTCTTCAATTTTTTGGAATGGTTTGAGAAGGATAGATATTAATTCTTCTTGAAATGTTTTATAGAAATCATCTGTGAAGTGAAGTGTCCTGGACTTTTGTTTGTTGGGAGCTTTTTTTTTTTTAATTTCTTCAATTTTGTTCCTAGTAATCAGTCTGTTCAGATTTTCTGTTTCTTCCTGGTTCAGTCTTGGAAGGTTGTATGTTTCTAGAAATTTTTCTATTTCTTTTAGGTTGTCCAATTTGTTGGCATATGATTGTTCATAGTAGTCTTTAATCATCTTTTGTATTTCTGTGGTGTTGATTATAACCTCTTTTCTTTCATTTCTGGTTTTATTTATTTGAGCTCTCTCTTTTCCTTGGTGAGCCTGGCTAAAGGTTTGTCAGTTGTGAGGATTTAATGAGTATTTGTAAAGCACCTAGCAAGTAGAAAGCACTATATAAGTGGCTTTTTTCAGTTAAAAAATAATCTCTTAACTCCATATCTTCCTTTCTTCAGAAAACCTAATCTCTTTTCTCATTTTCTCCCTCTTAGTTAGCAATTGCAAATAGACTCTTTCTTGTCAAAATCTCCTATTGGCTTATTTTCCTCACTTTTAAGATGCCTTAGCTAAAATCCAGTTTCATGTCAAATGCTTATACTGTTCCCACCAGCTTCAATTTCTATTCCTCTTCTTTCAGTCTTAGATCTTCATTATTCCATGTCCATTTTACTTTTTGCCATGCTACAGAGTTTTGATGATGCTGCCTAGGGTGGCTGGTCTTTTTCCAAGTGGCACATGGAGAGGAGGGGTGACTAGATTGGATGAAGGAACAACTTGTCCCAATGTCATGCTCCACTCACCTCCATAGAAGGCTGTAACTGGAGAGAGCACACTGTACACCTACCTAATATCCAGAGACTCTCATAAAAATAGCAATGTGATATTACTTTCAAACCAGTGGTCTTGCTTCTGGGTCCTGAGCAGAATTCAACAGGCGTCAATAGGAATGGTGACAATAATAGAATCAATAGAACACTAAACTAGGAATCAGAAGACCTGGGTTCTAGCCTAAGGTCTGCCTACACTTACTACTATGACCTTAGCAAAGTCACTTACACTTATTTAGCCCTAATTACCTTAGGGATAGTAATGCTCATAGTTGTGTGACCTATGTCAAACCTATGTGAAACTACTTCTCTTCTGAGCACACATTTTAGCCTTGCATACACTAAAGTTTTATTTATTGCTGTAGTCAAATCCCAGTTATCCAGCTACAACTTATACATGAAAAATCATACTCTTTGCTTTCAGCCCATACTAAAATGTAAATAGCAAAAAGCAATTTAAAACCTAACTAGTTTTACTGATTGATTAACTGATCAATCGATGGATTTAAGGTCATTCTTCCTTTTTAGATGATCTAAAGGTTAAAGTATGTTTTCTCAATCTCAACATCATTAATATTTTTTACCAGAAAATTATTTCTTATGGGGAGCTGTTCTATGCATTTTAGAATGTTTAGCAGCATTCCTGGCCTCTGCTCATTAGATTACAGTCATGATAATCAAAAATGTCTCCAGACATTGCAAAATGTCCCTTGGGTAACAAAATTGCTTCTGGTTGACATCCACTGGGCTAAAGATAACAAAGTCATATTTTACTGCCTTTTTTTCTTTTTTAACATGGCTAACTCCTTAAGCATGGTAACTTCATAACCTATATTTTCTATAAATTTCTACATATTATGGGTCAAAGCCACGTAGAATGAATGTTCAGTAAAAATTATATAAGAATGATGTGGGTGTGTTAATTGCCGCTGCCACTCACCAATATCACATCTCAAAAAACTGTACTTATCAAGAGAAAGCAATAAGAGTCTGTTTTTCTACTGGAAAGTCAGTAGGTTTAAATCTTTCTAAACATTCTGTGAAACACACAGACTTGATCTTTACACTGAACTTATAAGGCTTAGTTTGTGGTATATGCATGATACTGGCTCTCAACTGGAGGCAATTTTGTCTCCCAGGGAACATCTGGCAATTTCTGGATACATTTTTGAGTGCCACAGATGGAGGAAAGGGTGCTACTGGCATTAATTGGGTAGAGACCAGGGAAGCTGCTGAACTTCCTACAATGCACAGCTTCCCCTAACTGGGTATTTATATTTCACTCAGAGCAAAGAATTATCAAGTCAAGTATATCAAAATGTCAACAGTGCAACAAAAAAACTGCTGAATGGGAAGAATTATGCACTGTGCCTTTTCTTGGCTATGTGGGCTTTTTCTTCAGAGAACCTAATCAAGCCTCTGTTCTTCTTTCTCACAGCTGTTCGTGGCACAAGTTTATAAAATGCATGCTGACGGTTTTTCCCTTCCTAGAGTGGGTGTGTTTCTATCGATTCAAGGACTGGCTTCTTGGAGACTTACTTGCTGGTATAAGTGTCGGCCTTGTGCAAGTTCCCCAAGGTAAGGAAGATATGAAGCCTCTTTACTCACAGACCTAGTCCACCTCCCTAGAGTAAACAATTTTTTTAAGTTTATTGGAGTAACATTGGTTAATACAATTATATAATTTTCAGGTGTACATTATAATTTGACATCTATATATTCTATTGTGTGATTACCATCCAGAGTCCAGTTTCCTTCAGCTACTATATATTTGATCCCCTTTACTCACTTCACTCTCCCCCAACCCTCCTATATTTGACCCCCTTTACCCTGTCTACCTCTTCCCTCCTCTCCCACCCCCTACCCTCTGGTAACCACTAGTCCATTGTCCATGTCCCTGAGTCGCTGTTTCTCCTGTTCATTTGTTGCTTTTAGGTTTATATCCCACATATAAGTGATATCATGTGATTTTCAATTATTTTCAGTCTGGCTTATTTCACTTAGCATAATTATCTTGAGGTCCATCCAGGTTGTCGCAAATGGCATTATTTCATCTCTTCTTATGGCTGAGTAATATTCCATTGTATATATGTACCACTGCTTCTTTAGCCAATCATCTATCATAGGACACTTCGGTTACTTCCATGTCCTGGCCACTCTGAATAGTGCTGCTATGAACATCAGTGTGCAAATCTTTTTGGATATGGATTTTCAAGTCTATGGGGTAAATACCCAATAGAGGGATTGCTGGATCATATGGTAGATCTATTCTTAGTTTTTGAGGAAACTCCATACTGTTTTCCATAGTGGCTGTGTCAATTTGCAGTCCCACTGCAGTGTATGAGGGTTCCTTTTTCTCCACATCCTCTCCAACATTTGTTATTACTTGTTCTGTTGATTATGGCTATTCTAACAGGTGTGAGATGGTTTCTCATTGCGGTTTTGATTTACATTTCCCTAATAGCTAGCGATGTCGAGCATCTTTTCATATATTTGTTGGCCATTTGTATGTCCTCTAAGGAGAAGTGTCTGTTCAGGTCCTCTGCCCATTTTTGAATGGATCATTTACATTTTTTTTGTTGTTATTGAGTCGTAAGAGTTCTTTGTATATTGTGGATATTAGGCCCTTATTGGAGGCATTGCTTGCAAATATATTTTCCCATTTGGATGGTTGTCCCTTTACCTTGTTGACGATTTCTTTTGCTGAGCAGAAGCTTTTTAGTTTGATGTAGTCTCATTCATTTATTTTTGCTTTTACTTCCCTTGCCTTTGAGGTCAAATTGATAAAATCCTCTTTAAGTCCAAGATCCTTGAGTTTAGTTCCTATGTTTCCTTCTATGCATTTTATTGATTACAGTCTTATATTCAGGTCCTTAACCATTTTAAGATAATTTTGGTGTGTGGTGAAAGATAATAGTCTAGTTTCATTCTTTTGCAGGTGGCCTTCCAATTTTCCCAGCACCATTTATTGAAGAGGCTTTCCTTTCTCCACTGTATGTTTTTGGCTTTTTCGTCAAAAATTATTTGCCCATATAAATATGGGCAAATTCTGGACTCTTGATTCTGTTCCACTGGTCCATGTGTCTGTTTTGCTGCCAATACCATGCTGTTTTGATTACTGTCACTTTGTAGTATAATTTGAAGTCGGGCAGAGTGATGCCTCCAGCCTCATTCTTTTTTCTCAGGATGGCTTTGGCAATTCGGGATCTTTTGTACTTCCATACAAATCTGATGATTTTTTGTTCCATTTCTTTAAAAAATACCGATGGGATTTTGATGGGGATTGCATTAAACCTGTATAATGCTTTAGGTAATATGGTTGTTTTAACTATATTGATTCTTCCAATCCAAAAACACGGAATATCTTTCCATTTCTTTGTATCTTCTTTGATTTCTTTTAATAAAGTCTTGTAGTTTTCATTATATAGGTCCTTCACATGTTTTGTTAAATTTATTCCTAGGTATTTTATTCTTTTTGTTGCAGTTGCAAAAGGAATTATTTTTTCCACTTCTTTTCTGATGCTTTGTTATTAGATTATAGGAACACTATGGATTTGTGAACATTGATTTTGTATCCAGAGACTTTACTGTATTTGCTTATTGTTTCTAGTAGTGTTCTTGTGGAGTCTTTAGGGTTTTCTATATAGAGAATCATGCCATCCACAAATAGTGACAGTTTGACTTCTTGGTTTCCTATTTGGATGCCTTTTATATCTTTCTCTTGCCTGATTGCACTTGCTAGGACCTCCAATGTTATATTGAATAACAGTGGCGATAGTGGACAGCCTTGCCTTGTTCCTGATCTTAGAGGGAAGGTTTTTAGTTTTTCGTCATTAAGTATAATGTTGGCTGAGGGTTTGTCATATGTGGCCTTTATTATGTTAAGGTACTTTCCTTCTATATCGATTTTATTAAGTGTTTTGATCATAAATGGATGCTGTATATTGTTGAAGGCTTTTTCTGCATCTATTGATATGATAATATGATTCTTATTTTTTATTTGTTTATGTGGTGTATCACATTAATCAATTTGCATATGTTGAACCATCCCTGTGCCCCTGGGATGAAGCCCACTTGATCGTGGTGTATAATCTTTTTAATATGTTGCTGTATTTGGTTCGCTAGTATCTTATTTAGGATTTTTGCATCTGTGTACATGAGAGATATTGGTCTGTAGTTTTCTTTTTTTGTGTTATCTTTACCAGGTTTTGGTATCAGGGTAACACTGGCCTCATAAAATGTGTTGGGAAGTATTGCCTCCTCTTCGATTTTTTGGAAGAGTTTGAGGAGAATAGGCATTAAATCTTTGAATGTTTGGTAGAATTCATTGGTAAAGTCATTTGGTCCTGGACTTTTACTTTTTGGTAGGTTTTTGATGATTGTTTCAATTTCCATCCTGCTGATCAGTCTATTTAGATTTTCCAAATCTTGATTCGGTTTAGGGAGATTGTATTTTCTTAAGTACTGGTACATTTCTTCTAGGTATTAAATTTGGTCTAATATACTTTTTCATAGTATTCTTGCATTATCCTTTGTATTTCTGTGATGTCAGTCGTAATTTCCCCTCTTTCATGCCTGATTTTATTTATTTGTGTCCTTTCTCTTTTTTCTTTAATGAGTCTCGCCAGGAGTTTATCAATTTTATTAACCTTCTCGAAGAACCAGCTCCTTGTTGTATTTGTTTCTTCTATTGTTTTTTGTTTTCAATTTCATTTATTTCTGCCCTAATTTTAATTATTTCTTTCTTTCTGCTGACTTTAGGCTTCATTTGTTCTTCCTTTTCTAGTTTTTTAAAGATGAAGCCTTAGGTTGTTTATTTGGGCTCATTCCTGTTTTTGGAGATAGGCCTTTAATGATATTAACTTTCCTCTTATGACCACTTTTGCCATGTCTCAAAAGTTTTGTACTATCATTATCATTCATTTCCACATATCTCTTGATCTCTCTTTTTATTTCTTCCCTGATCCAGTTATTCTTCAGTAGCATGTTGTTTAACCTCCATGTATTTGTGGTTCTTCCTGCTTTCTTTTCGCAGTTGATCTCTAGTTTCAAAGTATTATGATCAGAGAACATGATTGGTATGATTTCAACCCTCTTATATTTGTCGAGGCTATTTCTGTGTCCCAGTATGTGGTTGATTCTTGAGAATGTTCCATGTGCACTAGAGAAGAATGTATAAGCAGCTGTTTTGGGATGGAAGGCTCTGTATATGTCAATTATGTCCAGTTGGTCTAATGTGTTATTTAAGGGTGTGATTTCCTTATTGATTTTCTGTTTGGATGATCTGTCCATATCTGACAGTGGGGTATTTATGTCCTCTACTACGATAGTGTTTTGGTCTGTTTCTCCCTTTAGTTCTGTTAGTAATTGCTTTATATATTTTGGGGCTCCCTGATTAGGAGCATAGATATTAATAAGTGTTCTGTCTTCTTGGTGCATGATTCCCTTTATTATTATGAAGTGTCCCTCAGTATCTTTCTTTACCTTTTTTATTTTGAAGTCTATTTTGTCTAATATTAGTACCGCTACTTTTCTCTGAATGCCATTTACTTGAAATGTCATTTCCCACCCTTCCACTTTGAGTCTATATTTGTCTCTGGAGCTGAGATGTGTCTCTTGGAGGCAACATATGGTCGGGTTTTGTTTTTTGATACATTCTGCAACTCTGCACCTTTTTATTGGTGAGTTCAGTCCATTTATTCAGTCCATTTACATTTATGGTGATTGTTGAAATATGAGATCTTCTTATAGCCATTTGATCTTTTGCTTTCTGTTAGCTCAGTGTTTCCATTGCTTCCTTGTCCTTGTGTTTCTGTTTTCTTTATTTCGGTTGGCTTTTGTGAGTTTTGGCTTTGGTCCTTCTTGTTTTATATTATATACTTCAGTTCTGAATCTTTGGTGTGTGGTTACCATTATGAATATAAAAAGGATAGTTATATATATACAGTCATCCATTTTCTTCTGCGTGTGCCTTATCTCCTTTCCCCTTTGTAAATTTGGATCTTTGAATCCTCCCCTTTTCAGTCATTGTTATCTCAATTTGTCCCTATGTATGCTAAACATTCATTACTATCTTGCTATAGCAATTCTCTTATTATTATTTAAGCTTATAATGCTCTGTTCTTAGTAAGGGTTGCACTCCTCTGCTTCTATTTGCCTAATAGTCGCTTTACTCCTAATTATGTATTTTTTGTTTTGTTTTTTTATTTTGTTTTAGATGAGCTGACACCTTTCAGTATTTCCTGTAGTGCAGGCCTCGTAGTGGAGAATTCTCTCAATGTTTGTATGTCTGCAAAGGTCTTAATTTCTCCTTCATATCTAAAGGAGAGCTTAGCTAGATACATTATTCTAGACTGGTAGTTCCTTTCACTTAATAGTTTAAATATTTGATTCCATTCCTTTCTGGCTTATAAGGTTTGAACTGAGAAGTCTGATAATAATCTAATGGTTTTTCCTTTATAAGTTACTGTCTTCTTTTCCCTGGCTGCTCTGAGAATTCTGTCTTTGTCGTTGATTTTTGATAACTTTAATACAATGTGTCTTGGTGAAGGCCTTTTTGGGTTGAAATAATTGGGTGTTCTGTTGACTTCTTGAATTCCAACCTCCAGCTCATTCAAAAAACAAACAAACAAACAAAAAACCCCATACAGCTAGAAAGTTAACCCAATATCAAATTTATCCACAGAAAAATAAAAAGAATTTTGTTAATCCTTTACTTATAGTAGTTCACAATTCCCTACGTAGTCTTTAAACACTCTATTTCTCTATTCTTCTGGAGCCAATCAGGTAGGATTGAAACTTGTGATTATACAGGTTGTGCATAGCACAAAAGAGGCAGGTGGTACCTTTTTTAAAAAAAAAAAATAAGGGATCCCTTTTTAAAAAATTAATTAGTTATCATACAGTAAAATTATTTTTTTCTTTTTGGTGTACAGTTCTATGAATTTAAACACCTATATAGATTTATGTAACTACCATCACAATCAAGATACCTAACTGTTCCCTCAGCCCCCAAACTCTCTTGTGCCATCCCTTTTTAGTCACAGCTTTCCCTAACCACTAATCCCTGGCAACCATTGATCTGTTCTCCATTATAGTTCTGTCTTTTTGAGAATATCATATAAGTGAACTCATACAGTATGTAACTTTTGAAGGCTCGCTTCTTTAACTCAGCATTAGCTCTTTGAAGTTGATGCAAATGGTTATATGCATCAATAGTTTGTTCCTCTTTATCGCTGAGTAATCTTCCACTATACAGCTGTACCACAGCTTGTTTATCCATTCACTTGTTGATGGACATTTTGTTTCCAGTTTTTGACTGTCACAAATAAAGTTGTTATGAACATTCATGTACAGGTTTTTATGTAAACATAGTTTTCATTTCTCTAAGGTAAATAAATACCCAAGAGTGGTATCATTGGTCATATGGTAAAGTGTACGTTTAACTTTATAAGAAACTGCCAAACTGTTTTCCAGAGGGGCTGTATTGACTATTTTACATTTCCACCAGCAGTGAATGAAAATTCTAGTTTTTCCACACCCTTATCAGCACTTGATATTGTCAGTATTTTTTAATTAAACTTTATACTTTAAGATAATTATAGATTCACATGCCTTTGTAGAAACGTATGGGGAGAGATCACTTGTATTCTTTCCCCACTTTCTCCAATGGTAACATCTTACGAAACTATAGTTCAGTTTCACAACCAGATTATTGGTATGAACACAGTAAAGATACGGAAAGATACAAAACATTTCCACCACCACAAGGATCCCTCTTGTTGCCCTTTTACTGTCACCCTGACTTTGCCTCCTGCCTCTATTTCCTCTTTTATGCTTGGCAACCACTAATCTGTTCATAATTTCTATATTGTCATTTCAAGAAAGTTATATAAATGGAATCATGCAATCCATTTGGGATTGGCTTTTTTCAGCATCTTGATACTCTGAAGATTCGTCTAGGCTGTTGTGTGTATCTATAGTTTATTCCTTTTCATTGCCAAATAGTATTCCATTATATGTATGTATCACTGTTTGTTTAAACATTCACCCTCAAAAGACATCTGGATTGTTTGCAGCTTTTGGCTATGAGCATTTTCATGCAGGTTAGTGAACACAGTCTTCATTTTTCTGGGATGAATGTCCAGGAGTACAGTAGTTGCATATTTAGCTTTTTAAGAAACTGCCAAGCTGTTTTCCAGAGTGGTTGTATTATTTTGCATTCCTACCAGCAATCTATGAATGATCTAGTTGCTCTGCATCCTCACTAACATTTGGTGTTGTCACTACTTTTTATTTTAACCAGTTTGATAGATGTGTAGTGAGATCTCATTGTGGTTTCAGTTTGCATTTCCCTAATGGCTATTGATATTTAATATATTTTCATATGTGAATTTTCCATCTATACATTTTAATGATTGTCTCTTCTTGTTTTTTGCTCATGGTCTAATTGAATTGTTCACATTTTTACTGTTGAGTTTTGAGAGTTATTTATATATTTTAAATACTAGTCCTTTCTCTTCTGTGTTTTGCAAATATTTTCTCCCTGTCTGTAGCCTGTCTTTTCATCCTCTTAACAAAGTATTTAATGAGCAAAATTTTTTGTTTTGAGGAAGTCAGGTTTTTAGTATTTCTTATTTTAGCCATTCTAAGAGGATTATAGTGTTCTTTCATCAGGGTTTTCATTTGCATTTTCCTCATGGCTAATGAGGTTGAGCATCTTTTCATTTTCTTATTTGCTATCCTCATATCCTCTTTGGTGAAGTACCTATTCAAGTCATTTGCCCACTTTTTAATTACAATTTTTGTTTTCTTAGTATCAATTTTTGAGAACTCTATATATTTTGGATACAGTTTTTTTTGGTCAGATATGTGATTTGCAAATATTTTCTCTCAGTCTGTTGCTTATTTTTTTTTTATTCTCTTGACAATACCTTTGGCAGAGCAAAAGTTTTAATTTTGATGAAGTCTAATGTATCAATTTGTTTCTTTTATTGATTGTGCTTTTTCTATCATATGTAAGACCTAACCCTCAGGTCACAAAGATTTTTTCCTATATTTTCTTCTAAAAGTCTTATATTTTTATGTTTTACATTAAGATCTATTTTAAGTTGTATGAATAATGAAATAATTTGTAGTGTAAATAATGTGAAAGTTTTACTTATATTTGAATAGGTAGTACCTAACGACTTCATAAATTTCTTCAAATGAAATAAAATACTACGTGGTGGAGACCTTATTAAGAAGATGCCAGATCTGCCCTACAGTAGAATTCCAATTTATAAATATTAAAGAACATATAAAATCATCATTAGAGAAACACCATAGTAATAATTGTTGTACATAAAATCCACTAACAGGTATTAAAATTAGTGAGTGAAAGTTTGTAAAGCATGTGATGGGATTTGCATAGTTTCAAATTATTTTCCTCAAGATATTTATTAATTACTCCACTACTTTACAGAAGAGAATGTGGAAAAAACCACCTGAACCAAGTGTTCAATGCTTAATCATCACCAGTAGTAAGACATTTGGAGATCACAAATCCTATGATATGATGCACTAAGAAGGACACATCATTTCTGTAGTATTCTCACCAAAAATGTATAACCTTAGTGTAATCATGAAGAAACCTAAAACAACCCCAAATTGAAGGACATTTAACAAAATAACTGAACCATTAATACTCTTCCAAAGTGTCAAAGTCAAAAAAAAAAAAAAAAAAAACAAGTGAAGACTGAAGAACTATCAGCGATTACAGGACTAAGGAAGAATAACAGCTAAATGGAATGTGGGGCTCTGGATAGAATCCTGGAACAGAGAAAAGAAATTAGTGGGAAAACAGATGAGATTCAAATAAAATCTTTAATTTTTAATGTTAATTTCCTGATTCTGATAATTATACTATTGTTACATAAAATGTTAACAGGGAAACTCAGATAAGGGACATGAAAACTCTCTTATTTTTGTAACATTTCTGTAAGTCTAAAATTAGTTCAAAATTTAAAAAGTTTTTAAAGGTGTTGGAAGTTTGGAAACTTGATTTCCTTCTATTTCTCCATAGCCTAAACTTAACTGAGACTGGACAACTTAGTTCTCAGGCTGTTCCCAAGTAATTCTTTTACCTTCTCTGTATTGGTAAGTTATTTGAAACCTTACATTTCAAAAGACTCATTCTTCATACTATATGTTGCTTATCAAGAGTAAATAGGGGCTATTCAACATTATACTAGAATTCATAGGCAGCGTGTTAAAGCAAGAAAAGAAAATATAAGTTATAAAGATTGTAAAGGAAGAAATAAAACCTTAGTATTTATAGGTAATTTTTCATGTAGAGAATTCAAAAGAATCTACAGATAAATTAGTAGAATTAGTAAGATTTTATCAAGGTTGCTGGATACAAGGTCAGTACATAAAAATCAATTATGTTTCTATATACCTGCAGGAAAGAGCAAGTGAAAAAAATTTTAAAGATACCATTTACAAAAGCATAATAAATATGAATTCAATTCTAATGAAACTAAGATGTGCAAACCCTTTAAAAAGAAATTATACTACTTAGTAATATTAATGAAGATCTTAATCGAAAGATAGCATATTCTTAGGTTAGAGCAAAAGATACAGAAATAAAAATTATATGCAGTATAACTCCATTAATATAAAGTTCAAAAGTGGGCTGAACTAAACTATATTGTTTAGAGATATCTATACTAGTGGTAAAACTATAAAGAAAAGCAAAGAAATTACCACAAAAGTCAAAATAATGAATATCGCTGTGGGAAGAAATGAAGTTGTGGTCAAAGACCTGGGCGGTGGTAACATGGGTGTTTGTTTTGTAAATATTTATTAAATTCAACACCTATTTTAATGCACTTTCTATGTGTATGTTACATTTCTCAATAAAAATGGTGATTACTAAATTAATTATCAAAACTATTACTAAATTAATTACTGAAAAAGTAAGAGAGCGTGCTATTGCAGAGATAAATTAGGCCAATGGAACAGAAAAAAGTCACACACATATGTAAGCTGCATAGTTTATATCAGATGTGTCACTGTAGAAACAGACTTTTTAATTATGTGAAACAATTGAATTCTGGTATGAAAAAACAATTTTTAGAACTCTACCTCACACCATACACAAGAACCTATTACTGATAGATTAAAGACATAAGTGTAAAAAGTAAAACAATGAAGACTTTTTAGAATAATCTAGGAGAATATCTTCATGATCTTGAGGTAGGAAATGCTTTCTTAAACAAGACACAAAAAAATACTAGCCTGAAAGGAAAAAGACTGATAAATTGAATTAAGTAGAAGTTAAGGACTTCAGTTCATTCAAAGACATCATAAAAATTGAAAAGCAAACTACAGAATGAGAGAGATTTTGTAACAATATACCCAACAAAGGACAATTTACTCCCACAAATCTGTAAGGGAACAATAAGATTGATCAGCATTATTGGTAATTTGTGAAGTGAAAATTGAAATTAAAATGAGTTACACACTAACTCATGCACATTAAAATTAAAAATCTGACAGTATGATGTGCTAATGCAGATGTGGATAATGGGAACTATCATGCAGTGCTTGTGGGAGGGTAAATGTACAACTATTTGGAAAACAGTTTGGCATTTTCTAGTCAATGCCCCAGCAGTTATGCTTCAGGGTATATTATCTCAAGGAACTTATACATCTATGCACCAGAAGACCTGCATACAAAAATATTCATAGCAATATTATTCATTATAGCCCCAAACTAGAAACAAAGACAGGAAACCATGCAAGCCTAGAGACAAAAAGGTTGGGGAAGTAGCTGCCTTGAGTGTTGATGACTTTTTGGTTCTGGTTCCAATCTCTGATGAGGCCCAATTGCCCGTTGTACTCTTTTAATAAATTTCTTATTTTGCTTAAGCTAATTTGAGCAGGTTTTCTGTTTCTTGCAGTCAATGGCGCTTTCTTAGAAAAAAATGGGGAAATGGAACCCGTAAATTACCAAAGACTTCAGAGACATATCAGTCAATATGAAGAACTTATTTGAGTCCTCATGTAAACACAAATATTGCAAAAGAAAGTACATCATATAATAGTAAATAATTTTTTAAAAATTACCCCCAAACCCACTATCTTTCTTTTCTTCCTTCCTTCCTTCCTTCCTTCTCTTCTCTCTTCCTTCCTTCCTTCCTTCCTTCCTTCTTCCTTCCTTCCTTCCTTTCCTTCCTTTCCTTTCCTCAAGGGGTCTTCATGAGGTTGCAGTCAAGGTGTCAGTCATCTCAAGACTCTGTAGAGCAGTGGTCCCCAATCTTTTTGGCTCCAGGGACTAGTGCTCCTATGAGAATCTAATGCCTGATGATCTGAGGTGGAGCTGAGGTGGTGATGCTAGCGCTGGGGAGTGGCTGCAAATACAGATGAAGCTTTGCTCGCTCACCCGCCACTCACCCCTGCTGTGCGGCTCAGTTCCTAACAGGCCACGGACTGGTACCAGTCTGTGGCCTGGGGGTTGGGGACCCCTGCTATAGAGGTTGGAAGATCAGTTTCCAGGCTCACTCATGTGTTTGCTGGCAGGCCTGGTTTTCTTGCCATATGGGCCTCTCCAGGGGCTGCTTGAGTGTCCTCACAACATGGCAGCTGACAAGACCAACTACATGTGTGAAACCCAATGTAAAATGAAAATGCAGAGCCCCTAGTTCAAAAGTTATTCATAATTTCAAGATGATCAGAGAAGGGAATAAAGACAAGTTTGGAGACTTCTTAGCCCATGGCTCTATGTAATTGCATCAGTCACACACCCTTGAAGACAACTCTGGCAGCTGGTGACCTGAATGAAAGAGAGTCAGAGAACAACCAGGACAGAAGCCACAGCCTTCTTGCAACCTCATCTCAAAAGTGATATCCTGTCTTTTTCGTTGTAGCCTATTTATTAGAAGCAAGTTACAAGATCCATTTTCCACTTATGGGGTGGGGATCACGCGAGGACATGAATACCAATTAGCATTGCTGATCATCTTAGAGGACCTCTACCACAACAACCATTAATGAGATAAACAGGAAAATGTGACCATTGCCTGGATATTTGATAATGTTAAAGAACTATTCTTAATTTCTTAGGTGTGATGATAATATTGTAATTAAATTAAAAGAAAATCTACAGATGAAATGATTTAATGTATTGGATTCGCTTAAAAATAATATGAAGTGAGAGAGAAGAGGGGGCATAGATGAAACAAGATTTGCCATGAATTAACCATTGTTGAAGCTGGCGACGGATACATAGAAGTTCATTATACTCTATTTTTGTATATATTTGAACTTTTCCATAAAAAGGGAGCCTTTCTTGTCTATGACGATAAATCAGCTCACTGGACTCATAACAGAATTCAGATGAGCACACTGGTATGATGTAAGTTGAGGCTCTCTAGGCAGAAGCTATGGGTCTGAGAATCAAAGGATGACACCATGCATATTAATTCATTTGCTTCAAAATTTCCTAATTCTCGTGGTGCTTTTTAGAAAAGAAAGTATTGAAGAAAGAGCTGAAGGAAGAGATGACAGTGATTAGCATACGGAAGATAGACCAACTTGGAGTCAAGTCAGTTATGTGTAATTCTTGCCTTGCTCCCCAGCTTTATCTCCAGTCCTGGAGAATTACCAGGGCCTTCTTGTACTAGGCTGGGGATGGGAGAAGGGCAGCTTCTGAGCTGTTAGAATTAGAGGTCTTATTGCTGTGATCTTTGCTTTCCATAATTAGCATGAAGACCTCACAGTGAAAGGTGTGTAAGTCTATGATTTAGAACTGAGATTTAAAAGCACGTGGTATAATAGGAAAAGATGCTAGGAATCGAAGGAGATAATAAAAGGTACTAACTAAAGGCTGAATGCCAAGGGATACTGTAACCATACTTAGTTGGATATATAGAACCTTTTCATTTTAAATATTATTTATAGTTTTTATTTAAGGTGCTTTTAAAAGCCAGGCTACCTTTTCTTACTTTAATTATCTTGCTTTTCAGGACTGACATTTAGTTTGCTGGCAAGGCAACTGATTCCTCCTTTCAATATCTCGTATGCAGCTTTCTGTTCTTCAGTAATTTACGTGATTTTTGGATCATGTCATCAGATGTCCATTGGTGAGTTTAGTACTGGAAACACAGAAAGTGAATGAAGTCCCCACCTCAATTATTTACTTAGTGCTAAGGAACCCTAATTAAAGCTACGGTTAAGGTGGAAAGGAAAGAGACAAAAGATGAACACTCTCTCCATAGGGTTAGTGTTCAGACTTTAGAAATTAAAGACTTCTAGTGTATCATTACTAATGTCACCAGATAAACAGGCCAGCCAGCTGTTTCTCAAAGAAATTAAAGGACAGAAGTACTTTCCTTAGTGAAACTACCACACATTGGAATCTAACTGCCCTCAACCAGGAAGATTCAGTAACAATTATGCCAGTACTCCTAGAGTGGATCCATCTTTCAGCTGGACCCATAATAACCAAATTCTGTGGGCCTGATGTATAATAATCATGTCAGTTTATTAATTTACAATGAGAAAAGGCTGCCATAGTAATCAAAGCACTCAAATCCACAGGACGAATGCTTTTTTCCCCCAGACTCAAAAGTCCACATACTACTTAATAATTAGAAATGATTGTTACACGAATGACAGTAGTTAAAAGTCATATAATTAGTACATTTAGTTCACCTCAGTGAACCTGCATAGAAATCAAATCACAAAATGCCCCAATGTGTTGGGGGGGAATTGCCACCATTCACTCCATGAAGTGGCTTTTCCTGGGCTTCCCCACACAACTGACACTGATCATTCTGACCGACACACTCTTTCTCCAGATGTTTTTGTATATTCGGTCTGGTTATCATCCCATTCTTCAAGATGTGGAATGCTAGTCTGCCTTTTTAATCACATATCTTTACTAAAATCCAGTATGTGTTGATTTTACATTTGAACATTGAAAGAACAATTTTATTTCCATATTTCCAAGTTCCTGGAGCATACCACAATTATTTCCAAATACTGATAATAAGGACTATTAGAGTTTTGTTTCTGTTAGGTAGTTTATTTTATTTTATTTATCTATTTTTTCTGTTAGGTAATTTAAAAGTAAGATTTGCCTTTGCTCCTATGTTGATCTGAGAAATAAATGAAATTATGTTTGAAACAGGTTTAGCTCAGTGTCATTTTGTACCTGGTAAATCCTTCATTCGTGTTAGGTATTATTTTTCTTATTATTGTTATTGATTAGCTTTGTTTTCTGATACTTTCACCACCATCTTTCTTTCCACAATCTTTAAGAATAGACACAGCAGCTGAACCTGATACACATTTCCAGTTAATTTCTCTTTGAATCCCACTCCATATGCCCATAATGAAAGAGGTTAATACCTAGACCACCAAGATCTAAATTCTGTGGATTGATCATAGTTTCTGGACCCAGAGGTTTTTTTATTGCTCTTTCTTACTTCTCAATAGCCACTTTAAAATGAGAAAAGTTCTTCAGATCAAGAACAAAACAACATTAGTTCATGCCTTGATTTTGTCTATATCTGTCAGTTTCCCTGGACTTAAAACTTCATCTTCTGCCTAAATATCTTCTTTCATAGGTCCTTTCTTCCTTGTGAGTGCTCTGATGATTGATGTCCTGACATTGTACCCATTCAATAGTGGCCACCTGATAATGGGAACTTTCATCAAAGATGACTTTTCTAACCCCTTCTTCTATGCAGCCTATAACAAATCCTTGAGTGCAGTGGCAGCCACAACGTTTTTGACTGGAATTATTCAGGTAAGACCTGAGTCTCTGAACCTCTGAAGAAGAAATAAATGAACAAAAGAGCTCCAAATAGACCCATTTAATAGCTCCTGTTATCCATTATGATATAATGGAACTTTAGTGATTTATTTTTAGAAAACTTGCGGAATGTGTGGATAGGCTCTTTCCTCAGTGACAAAACTTATCCTTTGTCAGAAATCATCCACAATTGATTTAAGATGACATACCGAACATTCTGACCAGTCCCTTCTCTAAGACTAAAGAAGAGTCCTAGGAACTATGTTTAGTGTTTGACTCATGATTTCATGTTTTTAAATTTTTTCTTTATCTGTTTTTAACAAGAGTAACATCATTAGGCTCACATACTACATTTGGGGTTACTAGGCTTTAGAGTCAGACCTGGAATCCTTTTTCTGCAATGACAGAACCATAGCTTAAGGACAATAGTATCAATGACCTATTAAAATATCAAACTTATTTTAGGCAGTGTCTTTAATTTTTCTGAGAGTCTACTATCTAAAGCTTCACCTGCTGAACTAAAGTTACATATTCCAGATTTATTTCTCTTTTCAACTAACCCACTTTCTAGCTAATTATCACTGATCTCTCCTGGGGTAATCTTTCATTAGATAAGGATTTTTGGAAGCCTACAAATGCAGGCTATCATGGTGGGCTGACCCCAGCCCTGACATTTGCCAGCTATATTAACATACTTAATTATCTTACTTTTGTGGATTTTAGTTTACTCATGTGTAAAATAAGAATAATAATATTTGTTTTGTAGTGTTCTTGTAAGGATTAAGTGGAAAAAATGCATGTAAAACACTCAGCCCAGATCCTGTCACTTAGTAAGCATCAATAAATTATAATCACTGGGTACAAAGAAATGAATTTGGTACTTTAACAGAAACATAATCTTTTGCCAAATTTGAGAAGTTTTCATCTATCATTCATCTATTTTTATATATATATATATATATATATTTCCTGTAGTTAAAAAATTTAATCTTGTAGGAGAAGACAAAATAACAGGCAATAAGTCAGTAAGCTGTTAATTATCCAAGTGGCCTTGGGCATGTTCTGTCCCCTTCTGTGAGCCTCAGTTTTTTTATTTAGTAAAGGAGGAGACATTCCATTTCCAGAACATTCCATTTTCCCTGTTCCTTCTGCTAAATACAATTTAAAACTTTATATATAGAAGACTCTGAAAGGTGGAGAGAAGAAGGCAAACTGGCTTGGCACCTTAGGACACAAAGTACAACACAGTGGTGAGTTCTCTGGGTTTTCTTTTTGCCTCATATAGTTCAATCTTGGTGCTGAAGAAGCCAGAAACCCAAAATGCAGACAGATGCAGACCAAAGAAAAGTCCCAACAAAAGTCTGCAGTTTATAGCCACAGGACCAGGAAAGGCTAGCAAGACTGAAACATTTATACAATAACCAGACAAACACCAAGACAAAACAGAACTGTGGTGTCACCACCATTTATGCCTGCAAAAGCCAAGTAGGGAGCCTATATTTTCATCCTCAAGTAGCTATAATGAGGTACCCACCCACCCACAACTGGGGTTTGACAGAGAAGAAGAAAAGAACAAATAGAGAGTTAGGACTTCCATTCCCACTGAGCAGTAACGAGACAACCTTCCTACTCTTTGCTGGAGTGGTGTCAGAGAAGGCCCAGTGAAGAGCAGGTCTTTCATCACTACACGGCAGTAATAAGAACAACCTCCTTCTGCTGTAGTGTCATTGGAGGCCATGTGGGAAAAAGTAAAGGCATTCCTGTCTCTCCCAGCCTAGGGGGGATCCAGAACTCCCACCCATGCCCAGCAAAATAAAGAGTCCCTGCTGCCTTAGGTGTCAGTGGAGGCTGAGAGGAGAACCTGGACTTCTACTCCTACCAGGCAATAACAAGTTGGTACCCGCTCCTTCCCCTTCCAGCATTTTGTCAAAATAAGCTAGCTAAGACAGAAGGTTTAACTAAGATCCAGAGTCTCATAGCATAGTACCCAAAATGTATGATTGAACCGAAAATCACTTGTTATACCAAGAACCAGAAAAATCTTAACTTGAGTAAAAAATACAATAAAAAAATTCCAACACTGAGATGATAGTAATGTTAGAATTATCTGGAAAGATTTTAAAGTAACCATTCTAAAAAATGTTTCAGCAAGCAATTATGAATGTGCTTGAAACAAATGAAGAATGTTCTGTTCTCAGCAAATAAATAGAAAAATGTAAAGAAGAACCAAAATGGAAATTTTAAAACTGAAAAAAATACAATAACCAAAATTAAAAATTTAAAGGATGGGCTCAACACAGAATAGAGGAGACAGAGGAAAAAATCAATGAACTTGAAGAAAGAACAATAGAAATTACCCAATCTGAACAACAGAGAGAAAATTGACTGAAAAAAATTAACAGAGCCTCAGGGACAAAAGATCTAGCATTTGTGTAATAAGAGTCCAGAAAGAGAGGAGAAAAAAGATGAGGCTAAATTACTTGAAGAAATAATAAATGAAAACTTCCCAAATTTGGCAAAATATCTAATGCTACAGATTCAAATTATAGTCAAACTTCGGAAAACTAAAGACAATGAAAAAAAAAATATTGAAAGCAGTGAGAGAAACACTTTACCTACAGAGGGAAAACAATAACAGCAGATTTCTTATTAGAAACCATGGAGGCCAGAAGGAAGTGGCACAATATTTTTTGTTCACTGAAAGAAGAGTTGCCAATCCAAAATCATATGCCCAATGAAAATATCCTTCAAAAATGAAAGGAAAGTCAAGACATTCTCAGAAAACTAAGATAATTTGTCATAAACAAACTAAGAGAATTTGTCATAAACAAACCTACCCTAAAAGAATGGCTGAAGGAAGTTCTCTAAAAAGAAAGGAAATGATAAAAGAAGGAATCTTGAAACATCAGGAAGGAAAAAAGAATAATGGAAAGAGTAAAAATATTGTTAAGTATGATAGATTTTTCTTGTCCTTTTGGGTTTTCTAAATTATGTTTGATGGTTGAAGCAAAGTTATAACGCTGTCTGATATGATTCAAAATGTATATAGAAGAAATATTGAAAACAATTCTTTTGTAAACAAACATAAAGAGAAGTAAAGTTTCTATACTTTGCTTCAATTGGTAAAATGTCAACACCAGTAGACTAATAAGTTATGTATATATAATGTAATACCAAGAGCAAGCACTAAAGAAGCTATACAAAAAGATACACTCAGAAATACTATAGATAAATATGGAATTCTAAAAATGTTCGAGTGATCCACAAAAGCCAGGAAAAAGAAAAAGAAAAATGAAAAAAGAAAAAACAGAAAAATGGCATACTTAAGCTCTAACATATCAACATTTACATTAAAAATAGAAATAGACGTATCTAAAACTATGCCATCTACAAGAAACATCAAATATAGTGATATAGACAGGTTGAATATAAAAGAATGAAAATATGTAGCATGTAAATATGAATCAAAGGAAAGCAGGATTGACAATATTAATATCAGATAAAGTGGAATTTAGAGCCAAGAAAATTACTAAAGGTAGAGAGGAACATTATATAATGATAAAAGGATCAATCTACCAAGAAGACATAGCAATCCTATGTATGGACCAAACAACAGAGATACAAAATATGTGAAACAAAAATTAATACAAATGAAAGGAGAAATAGACAAATCCACAGTTAAAATTGGAGACTTCAACTCCCCTCTCTCAAAAATTGATGAAACAACTAGACAGAAAATCAGCAAGGAAATAATAAAACTCAACAACACTGCCAACTAACAGGACTTAAGAGACATTTAAAGAACACTCCATCAATAACAGCAGAACACACACACTTTTCAATGACCCATGGAACATATACCAAGATAAACCATATCCTGTGCCATAAAACTAACCTCCAGAATCTGTGCTCTAGATAATCTTAAAGTACAAACTAATATTAATAAAAGTGGAGAGTTCAGTGTCAAAAGAATATGAGGTAGAGGAATAATCTTTAGTTGGGTTGGAGTTGTCTGGAAAGGAAACAACCATTTACTGAAGTTTTCTTTCCTTCATTGACCATTTTGTACTTGCTCTCTATAAGAATGGCAGAGAGGTTTCACGTCACAGGCCAACTCTGAAAATGGCTACCTAGAAAACAATGTTAACACAGATTCTGATGCCACATAACAGCTGAGCAAGAGAGTTTTATGTTTAATTGGCTATTTTCCATTTACGAGGTGGAAAGAAAGGATGACATGAGAATGAATAATATGTTTTTGCATCTGTCACTGTTGTAAGATTCGAGCTAGATGTTTTACATATGTTATGTTATGTAATCCATACAAAACACTGTGTGTAGAGTATTATTCACAATTTATCGATTAGGAAACCGAGGCTCAGAGAGTTTAGTTAACTGATTCAAACTCACAAAGCCAATAAGTGCCAGAGCCAGGATGAAGCCAACTTCTCCATCCCAAGGAATCATGCTCTTTTCATGGACATGGATTGGTGGAGATGGCAAAAAAGAGTGGTTTGTGCAAAAAAAGAGTGGTAGGCACAGAAATAGCAATCAGCCAATCACTGAAAAGACAGGAAGCAGATTGGCCTGACTAAAGCAGAGGAGCATATTGGGTGATAATGACAGGAGATTAAGGGAGACAGAGTACCCACCCAGCTGATTGGAAGCTTTAAATCAAAAAGCTTGTAACACTAAAAGATTTATTCTTCCAATTTGTCTGTTTTCTGAGGGCTTCTAATGCAGTGGAAGATATAGTGACAATAGCAGGCTTCAAGACTTGTTTCTCTTTCCCCATATTCTTGTGCCAGTTTTCTTTTTTTTTTTTTTTAACTTGTTTATTTTAATTAGTTTCAAGTATACAGTACATTGGTTAGACATCTGTGTAGTTCGCAAAATGATCCCCAAATTGCTCCCTCCCTCCCCTGACCGTCCACCTAGCCAACGTATTCATGTTAATTGCATTTCCTATGCTGTGCTCCCCAACCGCGTGACCATCCATCAGCTACTAATTTGTACTTCTTTAACCCTTTACCCCATTCTCCCAGCCTTCCAACATCTCCTGTCAATCACCAAATTGTCCACTATATTTGTGAGTCTGTTTTTGATTAGTTTGTTCTTTTTATTCCTTAGATTCTACATATAAGTGAAATCATAGTGTTTCTTTTTCTCTGTCAGACTTAAATACCTTCTAGGTCCATCAAAGCAATATCTTTTTCCATCCCTTCCTTTTAGTCTCTGTGTCTTTTAATCTGATAGGCAACATGTAGGGGACTTGTTTTCCTTTCAATTCATCCACTCTTTTAGTTGGAACATTTAATTCTTTTCCATTTGAAGTACTTATTGATAGGAATGTAGTTGTTACCATTTTTTGTTTCTGTTTTTGATACATGTTTTTTTCTTTTTACAGAAGTCCCTCCAACATTTCCTGTAATACTGGCTTGGTGGTGATAAATTCCTTTAGCTTATTTTTGTCTGGGAAGTTCTTTATCTGTCTTTCAACTATAAATGATAGCTTTGCTGAATAAATTATTCTTGGTTGTAGACCCTGAGTCTTCATCCTGTCGAATATTTTTTGTCAGGCTCTTCTGTCCTGCATAGTTTCTTATGAGAAATCAGCTGCCAGTCTTAAGGATTTTTCCTTATAAGTAACTGTCTGTTTTTCTCATGCTGCTTTTAATATTCTTTCTTTGTATTTAACCTTTGGCATTTTATTTATGATGTGTCTTGTTGTGGGCCTCTTTGAATCCCTGATTTTTAGAATTCTCTGAGCTTCCTGGGGATTTATCTCCATTTCCTTCACCAGGGTAGGGAAGTTTTCCATCATCATTTCTTCAAACAGCTTTTCAACATCTTGATTTTCTTTAGTTATGCCGATCAGACAGATATTTGGACCCTTAATAGTGTCCTGTATGCTCCTTAAATTCTTTTTATAGTCTTGGCATCTTTTTTCTTGCCATTCTGATTGAGTGTCCTTGGCTTTCCCATCCTCTAGATAGGGCATTTGATCCTTTTCTTTATTCACTCTGTTTATTCCTTTGTCTATTCCATTTAATATACTTCTCATCTCAGATAATGTGTTCTTCATTTCAGACTGGTTCCCATCTATAATTTCTATTTCCATTTTTATGTTTTTTTAATCTCTTTGTTAAAGTTCTCACTGAATTTAACCAAAGTTCATTGAGCATCTTTATAACCAATGTTTTGAACTCTGCTTCTGTTAGATTACTTGACTCCATTATATCTAGATCTCTGTTCTGTTCTCTCATATGGTTTCTGCTTCTTTGTCCTTCCATTTTAACTGCCTTTTCTTGTCTGTTTCTATGTACTAAGCAAAGCTCTTAAGTCTCCCGGTATTATTAGTGTGGATTTGTGAAGTAAGTGTTCAGTGATACAGTCCTGAGAGGGGTTTAGCTGCAGGCCGAATTTAGCCCAAGCCTCTGCCCCTCTGGGGCCACCTATTAAGATTCAGCAAGCAATCTACAGATGCTGTGCTTATAGTTGCCTCAAAGGGCCACACCAGAAACCGAGGCCAGCTGCCTCCAGTATGAGTATAGGTGCTGCTCAGCAAGGAGTACCTGACTTGCTGAGGATATACCTGGATGTGGCTTGGGTGGGGCTGCGAGTTGGGGAAGGCAGAGTTTCAGGGAATCCTTTGGGTGGAGCGACTTCTGTTATCCAGTTTGATGACATCAGGCCTATGAACGTGCAGTGTCTTGCGCACTGGCATGGGGGAGGTCTCAACAGGGAACAATGGATACTGCTGGCACTTCTGGACCAAGCGAGTCTCACCTCCACCCTCACTCCGACAATGTCTTCCTGTAAGTCCCTGGTGCCCCCTGTGCAGCTGAACCGGCACTGGTGCTCAGAGGGAGCAGGTCCATCACTGCAAAAATCTGCTGGTGGACGCGGCCCCTTTAAGCAGCTTCTGCTACTGCTGCAGCCTCCATCTCAGCTGCTGGAGACTGGGCAGGCTCGCATCCTTGCCCCGTCCTTCCTTCTGCCGTTGCACAGTGCTTTTTTAGATTTCTCTCTAGTTGTATGGCTTGTTTATCAAGATCCCAGATGATTTTTCCTTCTGCTGCCCCTTGTTTCCGTCACAGCTTTGATTTGGTCACCAGAGGGATGAACAAAGCTTCTATCATCTACTCCAGTTTGGTTCCCTCCTCCTTGTGCCAGTTTTCTTAACCTGCCTTCTTAAGGGGATTGAGATCCATCAATTTTCCAATTGTGTTTTTTTATTATAAAAAATAGATATATATATTACAAAAAAATCTCAAATAATAAAGTGTTTAAATTATAAAGTATTACCACCAACCTTTAATCCCATTCCCCAAAAGTAACTCTTGTTAATGTTTGCTGTCTTTTAGATCTTTTGTATATTTATAAATATATGTATATAATTTATTTTATTATATATTACATGACATTTAAAATATATACTTATATGTTATATATGTACACATACATGTAAAATGCTATATTTTACATGTATATAGTATATATATATATATAATCCTGATGACATAAACACAGTTTTATCATTCTTAGTAAAGAAAAGAGTCAAAGACCAAGAAGTTTGAGCCAGAGCTCAGATTTTTTAAATTGTCTTTTCCTTTGTGAAAAGCTGCATTCCTCTCAGGGATAAGATATCCGAGCTTCTAATGAAAGGGCCTTGAAAAAGGAAATGGCTTGTTCTGATTGCTTTGTTACTGTTAACCCTAAGTCAACAAGGTCAGTAGATTCTAGGGCAAGAAATTAAGTTTAAGTGCTTGGGAAGAAAATGTGTGGTCTAGTGCCTGTAGGGGGCTTCTGAATGAACATTCAGGACCTACTTTATCTCATTAAATTCAGTTAATTAGGGAAAGAGAAACAGAAGAGTTATCAAAAGTGCCTAACCTAACTTTTTTGTTGGAAGTGCCCTGGAGAGAACCTAATTGGTGCCATGGCTGGTCTGAGGACATTCCATCTCACTCTGTTTTTCTTTTCCATCTGACCACTCTGCAGCTATCAATGGGCGTGTTAGGTTTTGGCTTCATTGCCACTTACCTTCCAGAGGCTGCAATCAGTGCTTACCTGGCTGCCACAGCACTACACATTATACTGTCCCAGCTGACTTGCATCTTTGGGATTATGATTAGTTTCCACGCTGGCCCTATCTCCTTCTTCTATGTGAGTAATTTCTACCCTCACCCCAAATTACAAATACCCCTCCCCTTGTTTCCAAAAAGAAGCAGACCTGAGTGGAGATACTCCTGCATAGGCAGTTGGGTGAAGAGGTCCTGGAAATAATTTTATCTCTTTTAGATTTACAGTCTTGATTAATTGCAGATGCCAGTTGGACCATGTTCTCAGTTGCATTAACCATTTTGCCCAGATTTTTAAACTAATGTTTTATATTAAGCTAAATTAAAGATTTATATGAAAATTTGGTCTTTAAGGTACTTTATCTATCACAATTTTTCCTACTACATGCCTCATATCAAACATGTATCTTAAAGATACATGTAAAATGCTAAAGAATGTAAAATGCTAAGTAATCCCTGAATGAAAAAAATGGCATAGAAGCCAAGCTAAAGAACATATATGGTCTGGGAAAATCAATAAAGAATAGGCTAATAAACAGACCTTCATTACAATGAAATATATAAAGTGTATTCTTTCCTTATTGGACATTACTGTTTATAATATCATTTTTTTCCAACTTAAAAAAATACACATGTACCTACTTGGTCTCGCTGTTCTAGTAGTACTCCAAAGATTTTTGGGCCCAGCAACGCTGCCTTGGGACTTCTTTTTGAACTAATCTAGAAAGAGTATCATTTTCTAGATTTAGGCAATTATTATATTCCTTTCTAATTCTCTGTAATTTTGTTTTCTTTCAGAACATAGTTAACTACTGTATGTCTCTCCCAAAAGCTAATTCTACCAGCATCCTACTATTCCTAACTGCTGTTGTCGCTCTGAGAACCAACAAATGCATCAGAATTTCCTTCAATCAGTACCCCATTGAGTTTCCTATGGAAGTTTTTCTGGTAGGTGTTTTGATGACCCAAATTCATGGTTAAGATCATTTAAAATACCTACCTTTTAAACAATTAAATAAAAAGCAACCTAGGAAGAGAAAGGTTCAGAGAAGACTAAAAATAACTTTAAATTTTTTTTTTTATTTTTAGTTTCAAATATACAGCACGTTGGTTAGACATCGATATAGTTTATGAAGTGGTCCCCCTGATTACTCTGTCTTCCCTCTGGCTCTACACATAGCCATTACATTACTGCCGACTGCATTCCCCATACCCATGACCATCTATCAACAACTAATTTGTACTTCTTTAACCCTTCACCCCTTTCTCCCAGCCCCCCAACCCCCTCCCCTCTGCTGTCACCAGATGTCCTCTATATTAATGAGTCAGTTGTAAAAATAACTTTTAAAAAACATATGTTGAATTGTGACAAAGCTGAATACATTTAGTTTTAAATACTAGCTTATATTTGTAAAACATACTTATTTTCAAAGGACTTTTAGCTATTGCCTCTTTTTCACACTATTTAAAAATAAGGTTTTTTCCTCCTTATGAGAGTAATATGGGCTCATCCTAACACTTTCAAAAGACATAAAGAAGAAAAAAGGGAGAAAAAGAATTCCAAACGCTGCACCACGCAGAGGGTGCAACTACAATTGATAGTTTTGGATTTTCAGTTTTTTCAGTCCTTTTTTCTTTCAAACAAATATATGACAGGCCTATGCTCAGTGTTGGTGAATTTCCATCTTCTATGTAGAAGTTTCGTTTCTATTTTAACATAGTTGCAATCATTCTGCTATTCAGCCTCTTCGCATTCTCACTATGCTACAGTAGAGAAGTTGAGGGAGATGAGATGTGACATGAATTACCTAATCCATGTCACTAGTAAGCAACGGAGCTGGGGCTCCCCACTATCTAATAATAATATTTCTTGTTTCTTTCTTAAAATCTACTGATAAAATGTATCTTTTGCAGTTATAATTAACATTTTTATAATAATAAAGACATTTTCATAAATAAAGCTCAGGTTTTTTAAGCCATCATTTTTCATATTAGGATCACCGAATGCTTGGGTGTCATTGAGAATTATTTTCCCCTTAAGAAGTGTTCTGTTGCAGAGATAATTAACATCCAAATATCCATGTGCTCCCCTATATTTCCCAACCATCCTAGTCAGGCAGGACTATGTGACTTTAAGGCCAAAGCACAGGAGACTAGGCGAGAGTCTCCATGTTTCTTTCTTCCTCTGCTGTGGTAATCATAGAGACTGTATGTTGAGATGATGGAGTCTGCAGGTGGAATTGGTCTTGACCCCTGAGGCACCATTTGCAAAGAAGCTACCCTGGAGAGACACTGGCCCACAATGGACTCTGCAGGCAAAACATCTTTTATGTGTTCAGATCTCATGGTTTGTATGTTGCCACAGCATAACCTATCCTATACTAACTAATCCAGGTCTATATAGTTCATGATCGAAAGAGTATGGGGGTTGCTTTGGAAACTGAGACCAAGCTCTGTCTCATAACTGTTGTCTACCTCTTGTAGAGGTACATATTCTTTCTTCCTTGTATTAGCTCAAAAGCTCTTCATTTATAAAGGCCAAAAGCTGAAAGGCTGCTTTAACAAAAGATTTTTCAAAACACTGTGCACAAATAGTGGTGCCCTAGAGCCCAGGAGACAGTGTGCATATGATGTTTGGGAAGTGGAGTCAGAGGCAACCTCTCATTTTCTTGGAATCCAGTCCAGTTCTGGCACCTTAAGAAACAGGCTTTAGAGTCACCAGCAGATGGCACCTATGACACAGACATCAATGTGCTTGCTAACTTGCGCACTAACTTGCGCACGTGCTCGCACGCTCTCTCTCTCTGTGCCCCCGCCCCCACCGCCACTCGCTCTCTAATTTTAGCTTTATCGAGGTACAATTAACATATAAACTTGTAAGATATTTAAAGTATACACCATGGTGATTTGATATACAGTGCCTTGTGAAAGCATTCCTCCCACCCAGTTAATTAACACATCTATCACCTCACATATTTATCTTTTTTTTTTGCTGATAACACTTAAGCTCTACTCCCTTATCAAATTTCAATTATATAATACAGTGTTATCAACTATAGTCACCGTGTTATACATTAGGTCCTCAGACCTTATTCATCTTATAACTGAAAGTTTATACCTTTTACCAACTTTTTCCTATTTCACCCACCCCCCAGCCCCTGGCAACCACTTTTCTACTCTTTGTTTCTATCAATGTAACTGTTTGGGTTTTTTTTAAGTTCCACATATAATCGATACCATACAGTATTTGTTTTCCTTTGTCTGGCTTATTTCACTTAGCATAATGCCCCCAAGGCTCATCCATGTTTTCTCAAATCAACCCTCCCCTAAGAGACATCAGCAATAAGAATCATAGTGATATTCCTTCAAGCAGCCTCAAAGGCAATGAACATTATTAGCCAGGGTTATTAGGAAAGGAAAGAGGTAAGAGTATAGAGGATGCTGTGGCTTTACTATGGCTGAAGGATTGGTTTGTGGGCTACAGTTAAGACATTCCTTTGGGGAATGCTATAAATAATTAGGATGCTTCATAAAGTGAAGTGAGAAAGCAATCTGAGGCCCAGCGATACAAGTAGGTAAAGACTTAGAATTATTGCAATTTAGGAATTAAAATTTTTCATGACCTAATTTATACTCAAAGGTTATTGAAGCCTACAATGTACTACTTATTCTCATGTCAGGTGATTCGGAACACTTTCCACCACATAGCAGAGATTAGAGATGTAGTTTAGAACTGGAAAAAGACCTCCATGTTTCCTCTGGTTGTGCGGAGAGTGGGAGAGGGAGGGTGGAAGCTGCTATGGCCTAAGGTCTATAAAGCTTCTCACAGCACCCATCATGACACTGCTGTTTAGATGTGCTGGAGGAACATGCACATACCTCAATTTGTCCTTAAGGTAGTAGTCTCAAATATAAGGACATTTTTCAAGGCTATATCTAGGATCCAGGTAGAATATACTGACATATAATTCAAGAGTCTTATAGTTATAGAACATGATATATACTATATGTTCATAATTTATATGTGTGTATTTTTAAGCTGTATAGCAAAAACAAAAAAAAGTGTCAATAGTCGATGTCTTTGGGTGATTTATTTTTGCTTTTAAATTTTTCCTATTTTCTTTATTTTCCTTTATGAGCAAGTATTATCTTTATACTAAAAATAAAAAGTTCCTTGGACACTCATCACACTTCTTGTCTCTTAACTATAAAAAGACCAAAACTCTCCTTTGACTCAAGCTATGATCCAGATTCTTCCCTCCATTTTGATCTGTAGGCTTCCTAGGGGTCTTCATCTGATCACAGGTAAACCAACTGCTATGCTGCTCAGTGTCTGGTTAAACTCTTAGAGTAGAAACTGGGAAAAGATTTATGTGTTAGTAGGGACAATGGGGTACAGCAACTATATGATTATTATTTTGAAACCTAGGCATCTCTTGTCTCTGGTTCAATTTGCTTTTCTGTGAGGTCTTTACAAGGTATAACAGCTGCTAGGTTGTCTAATTGAAATGGAAAGGAGACTTGCCATTTTAGAAAGAAATGAATGGGGAATAAAGGCAAGTAATTGCTTTGCTGAAGACTTTGTCCTTGTGCTCTCAAATGCTATTCATATTATTAAGGGTTAGTCAGTAATATGATTCTTGATATACCTCAACAATCCCCCAAAAGGCATATTTATATTGGCACAACTTAAATCTAAAATCTATAAACTTTTAAAACTGAGGCCTTGATACAACTATTACCTGAAAATATGTTTATATTTGCTCCAGATGTTTAAAGTTGGTAAGGAAAGAGAAGTCCAGGGCATCTATTTTTTCCTATTATTATGTCAGAGACCAAAGCTGTTTTTCATTCTGGCTACAATGCTAAAAAGGGTTTAGGGAACTAAAAGAGTCAGGGAGAACATCTGCCTTTTTTGCTCCACTAAACTGGCCTTCTCTCCAATCTTCATAAATAGACTGCCACATATTTCATTCCCTGTCCTGCCAGATGCTGAGGGCACCTCTACTCCTGGAAGCAATACGTAAAATAATATTTAGATGATCATATGCCTTTTTTTTTTTTTAAACCCCTACAGATTCTTGGCTTCAGTGCATTTGCAAACAAGATACACATGGATACAGAAACCAGCAAGACGCTCATTGATATGATTCCTTATAGGTTGGTAATTCCACTTTTCAAGACTACTTTTCCCTTTCTGTTACCTTCTCTTAGCCTCTGACCACAGTGCTTGATTGATATTCTCCACTAGCAGTCTCTAGCCATAGCCAAATTTGGGTCAATGAGTTCAAATTCATTTTAGAACACAGAGGTTCATGAAAGGAGAAGGGCTAGGACAACCCCTTCTTTCTTCTCTGGTCAGCCTCTGACTCTCTTCCCGTAGTTGAACCAATCCCGTTACCCAAGTAAACTGTTGAATGCATGGAATACCAGAGAGACTCGTGAATTTTTTTGTAATACATTATGGGCCTTCTCAACTTCCACACCTATCTGATTAACTCTCAAGGATGCCTCTGTTTTCCTAGCCTCTCTCCTGGGGCTCAGTGTTTAGGAGGTGAGCATTCCTTCTGTCTTCACCCACTTAGACTGAATCAGTGTCCTTGAGCAACATTATGTTATTACTCTGAGTAGAAAGTTATCTTCAAATAATCTGGCAGATAAAGTTCTTAAGGACTCACAATTAATTTACATTATAATGTCTACCAGTGTCTATGAGACATCACTCTTGCTTCTGTTAGGAAGTTATAATTTCTATAACCTCGATCAGATAAATCACTTTAGCTAAGAAAGGCAATATATTGCAGTTTCTTGACTCATAGGCAGGCTTTTGAAGAGTATGTTCATTTTCCTCATGCTATTCAATAGGGAATACTAGCCCCCAGGATAATGAAACACGGGCCACTTTGACACTAATTCTAATCCAGATTGAATTAGTTTCATATCCTACTTGTTCTCAGTGAAATCTGATGATGGCTAAATCCATTTGAAATTCTGTTCAATTAAAAAAAAAAAGCGAGCAGACCCAGGGCATACGACAGTAAATAAGGCTTGGTCTCCACCCTCAGGAAAAAAAAAAGTAACATGAACAATAGGATTGACACTTTATGTAATTATTTTATTTCATTTGCTCCTCACATTTATACTATATCTTCTTTTTATGGCTGAGGAAATTGAGGCTTACCAAGTTTAAGTTACTCATCCAAGAACACACAGCTGGTCAGGGGCAGAGCTACTGTTTGAACCCATTGCTATTTAATTACAAAATCTATGATTATAATAAGCACTCTATTATATGTACTCAATATGCTTCTGTTTTTAATGACTTAAAAACCACACAGTCACCTTTTGCTTATATTTTATCATAAGATTCAAGGGTTTAGACAGACAGTAAGCATTCCAAAAATATAATTTTAAGTATTGTTTTGAACTTCCTTTTTTTATTATATATTTATCCAAGGTTCCTAGGGACTAGAAAAATGGATCTATTTAAGTTAGCTTAATATTCATGTCCCTTTTTAATCTAAACTGTTAACAAAGAATTAAATGTTACAGAGACCAGTAGAAAGGTCTCTGTAGTTTGTGTTGTTATCATGCTAAATATTAGAGGTTTACTAACATAAATTTTGGCAATAAATTCCATTTACCGTATACCTGTTTGGGATAGCCACATTCTTGCCTAACTTCTTAAAAGGACAAAAAAGGGAAATTTAACAAAAAGTTAAATATCTGCCTTTGAGTATCCAGTTATATTCCTACATAGCTCATTACTAGAAAAACATCAAGGTACTTTAAAGTTATAAGTAAGTTATAAATAGGTAATTAAAATAGACATGATGAAGGAAAAGTTATTCAAAAATAAGAATTTAGATTCATTCACATAATAATGGTGAGAAATGGGAAGATAGGAGGAAGTAGCACTTCAAGGTGCTAAAAGTGATATTTCCTACTTTAAGGAAAATGAAACTTAAAATGCATAAACTAATAAGAAATTTTAATTAGAAAAGGGATTAAAATACATCACAAAATTTCTTTTAAAGTGATTTTCCCAAGTTCATTTTACTGAATTTGGATTTTATACAAAATTTCAGAAATAAATCAATTATTAAGTCATATATCTGTGCCTTGATGAAATGATCAGACCAATCAGAAGAATAAACATTTCAAATAGCAAAACTTATCTAAAACTTATATGAGAGATTTTTTTTTTTTTTTTTTTTTACTTAGAAATTAAATCTAGAGATTTGGAAACCATAGCATACTGGTGCTTCCAAATTCAGTTTTAAAGAATTATTCTACTTTGGATCTATAGAAAATAACACTCTCCCCCAAACATGAAGATTTCTTTTCCTTTATTTAGTCTGTTTAATATCATGATTTATTTTTGAATGTTAACCAACATTGCTTCCTGGGATAAACCACAATTGGTCATGATATAATTTTATATATTGATTTGCTAAAATGATAGTAAGAATTTTTATATTTATATTCATGAGGGATGTTGACTTGAGATTTCTTTTATTGTAATGTCTGTGTCTAATTTTGATATCAGAGTAATGTTGACATAAAAAATTTTAGGATATATTCTCTTGTCTTTAACTTCTGAAGAAGTTTCTATAAAATTGGCATTATTTCTTTCTTACATATTTGGTAGAGTCCACTAGTAAAGATACTTAGACCTGAAGTTTTCAGTTTCTTAACTACATATTCATTTTTTAAATTGGTTATTTACTAAATAAAACTATCATCAAATTATATAATCATTGTTTATGATTCAGGTTATTTATTTCTTCTTAAGATACTTTTTAAAAAGATTTTAAAAATAAAAAAGTACTTAATTAGTTTTGGTGATTCATATACTACTTCTATCTAATCTAAGTTTTCAAATGTATTTATAATAATATAAAAAGTTATTTATAATAGTCTCTAATCTTGTTTATTGATATATAATTCACATGCCATAAAATTCACCATTTTAAAGTGTACAAGTTAGTAGATTTTAGTATATTCTCAAAGTTGTGTGACCATCACCACTATCTAATTTTAAAATATTTTATCATCCAAATGTAGTCCTGTACCCATTAGCACTCCCAATTGCCCCAATCCAAAGCCCTTGGCTACCACTAATCTACTTTCTGTCTCTGTAGATTTGCCTATTCTGGATATTTCATATAAATGGAATCAAACAATACGTGGTCTTTTGACTCTGTCTTCTTTTCACTTAGCATAATTTTTCAAGATTCATCCATGTTCTACCATGGATCATTCCTATTTATGGCTGAATAATATTCCATTATATGGCTATACGACTTTTTGTTAATCCATTTACCAGCTAATGGACATTTCAGTTATTTCCAATAACTATTGGTTATTATGAACAGTGCTACTACAAAAATTCATGTAGAAGTTTTTCTTTGAGCACCTGTTTTCATTCTTTTGCATGTGTGCCTAGGAGTGCATTTGCTGGATCAAATGGTAATTCTATGTTTAACTTGTTGAGGAACTAACAAACTATTTTCCACAGTGACTGCATCATTTTATATTCCCATCATCAATGCATAGGGTTCCAATTTCTCCACATCAACACTTGTTATTTTCTATTATTATAATGATTATGATTATGATTACTACCCTCTTAGTAAGTATGAAGTGTATATTGCCCTGGCTTTGATTTGCATTTCCCTAGTAACTAATGATGTTGAGCATCTTTTCATGTGCTTATTGGTCATTTATATATCCTTTATGGAGAAATGTATATTCACATCATTTGGCTATTTTTAATTGGGTTATTTGTCTTTTTTTTGTTGAATTGTAGGAGTTCGATATATATTCTGAACACCACATCTTTATTAGATATAGAATTTGCAAGTATTTTCATCCATCCAATGTGTTGTTCTTCACTTTCTTGATAGATCCTTTGAAGCACAAAATTTTTAAATTTTGATGAAGTTCAATTTAGTTTTTCTTTTGTCACTTGTGTTTTTGGTGTTATATCTAAGAAACCATTGCCTAATCCAACGTCATGAAGATTTACCCCTATGTTTTTTTCCAAGAGTTTTATAGTTTTACATCTTACATTTAGGTCTTTGATCCATTTTGAATTCATTGTTATATATGTTGTAAAACAGGGGTCCAACTTTATTCTTTTACATTTGAATATCCAGTTGTCCTAGAACCATTTGATGAAGAGACTTCTTTCCCAATTGAATGATCTTGTCACCCTTGTTGAAAATCAATTGACCGTAAATGTTTGGTCAATGTTTGGTCTGAACTCTCAATTCTATTCCATTGATCTATATGTGTATCCCTCTGTCACTTTGAATTATTGTAGCTTTGATGTAAGTTTTAAAATGGAGAAGTGTGAGTCCACCAACTTTATTCTTATTTTTCAAGATTGTTTTTGGCCATTCAGGGTCTTTGGAATTCCATATAAATTTTAGAATCAACTTTTCCATTTTTGCAAAAGTGGCCATTGGGATTTTGATAGAGATTGACTCTATATATTACTTTGTTGCTCCTACTGGCCAAACACATAAAATATGCTTAAATCCACGAATACATAAAAACTCTAAAAAAATAAATTTCTTTTTTTACCCTTGGAAAATGCTAAAGAACCAGCTAATTATTTTGAAAATTGTTAAATAAAAGAAACAAATCAAATATTTATCATGCCTTTCCTATAAGAACTGCTTTTGGTATCCAAATAGTTAATAAAAAGACATTTCACTTTATAGACGTATTACAGTCAATAAAGGGAGAAGGAATTATAAAATTAGAATACCACCATTAAGGGTTACTAGCATATTATGTGCTAACATCACAAAGAGCGGCAATTAATAACAAACTATCAGAAAGAGAAATTAAGAAAACAATCTCATTTATAACTACATCAAAAAGAATAAAATATCTAAGAATAAATTTAATCAAGGAGATAAAAGACCTGTAAACTGAAAACTATAAGACATTGATGAAAAAATTGAAGACACAAATAAAAAAAATAGTCCATGCTCATGGACTGGAAGAATTAATATTATTAAAATGTCCATATGCAAAAGCAATCTACTTTTCAGTGCAATCCCTATCAAAATTCCAATGTCAGGTTTCATAGAACTAGAAGAAACAGTCCTAAAATTTGTATAAAATCACAAAACACCCCGAGTAACCAAAGCAATCTCGAGAAAGAAGAACAAAGCTGGAGGCATCACATGTCCTGATTTCAAACTATATTACAAAGCTATAATAATCAAAACAGTATGGTATCAGAATAAAAACAGACACATAGATCAAAGGAACATAATAAAAAGCATGGAAATAAGCACATGTGTATATGATGAATTAATTTACAACAGAGATCCAAGTATATACAACGGATCCAAGAATATACAATGAAAAGTCTCTACCAAATGGTGTTGGAAACACTAGATAGCCACATGCAAAAGAATGAGACTGAACCACTATTTTACACCATACACAAAAATTAACTCAAAATGGATTAAAGACTTAAACTTAAGACCTAAAACCATAAAACTCCTGGAGAAAACAGGCAGCAAGCTCCTTGACATTGGTCTTGACAGTGATTTTTTGGATCTGACTCCAAAAGCAAAGACAGCAAAAGCAAAATCAAGCAAGTGAAACTACATCAAATTAAAAAGCTTCTGCACAGCAAAGGATACATAAAAAAAAAAAATGAAAAGGCAGCCTACCAAATGAGAGAAAATATTTGCAAATCATATATCTGATAAGGTATTAACATCCTATATATATAAAGAACTCATACAACTCAATATCAAAAAACAAACAATTCGATTTTTTCAATAATTTTATTTTTCACTTATAGTTGGCATACAATATTATTTTACTTTCAAGTGTACAACATAGTGATTAGACATCTGTATAACAAAGTGATCACCCTGAAAAATCTAGTACCCTTCTGATACTGTACCTAGTTATTACAATATTATTGGATATATTCTTTATGCTGTACTTTATATTTCTATGACTATTTTGTAACTACCAATTTGTACTTCTTAATCCCCTCCCCCTTTTTCACTGATTCCCCCAACTTTCTTCCCATCTGGTAACCCTCAAAATATTCTCTGTATCTATGAGTTTGTTTCTGGTTTTTTTTTCGGTTGTCGTTTATTTTGTTCTTTAGATTCCACATGTACATCATATGACATTTGTCTTTATTTGACTTACTCCACTCAGCAAGATACCCTCTAGGTCCATCATGAAATATCTTTTTCCATCCCTTTAGTTTCTGTCTGTGCGTCTTTTAATATAAAGTGAGTCTTGTAGGCAGCCTATGTAAGGGTTGTGTTTTCTTAACCATTCAGCCACCCTACCTTTTGATTGGAGCATCTAATTCTTTTTCATTTGAAGTACTTATTGATAGATATATAGTTATTCCCATTCTTTATTCATATTTTTGATACATTTTTTTTCTTCTTCTTCTTAAAGTAGTCCCTCCAACATTTCCTGTAATACTGCCTTGGTGGCGATGAACTCCTTTAGCTTTTTCTTGTCTGAGAAGCTCTTTATCTATCCTGATTCTAAATGACAGCTTTGCTGTGTAGAGTAATCTTGGTTGTAGATCCTAGGTTTTCATCATTTTGAATATTTTGTGCCAAGCCCTCTGGCTTGCAAAGTTTCTGCTGAGAAATCGGTTGACAGTCTTATGGGAGCTCCCTTATAGGTAACTAACTGCTTTTCTCTTGCTGTTTTTAGGATTCTCTCTTTGTATTTAACCTTTGCCATTGCAATTATAACGTATCTTGTTGTGGGCCTCTTTGAGTTCATCTTGTTTGGGACTCTGTACTTCTTGGTCTTATATGTCTATTTCCTATGCTAGCTTAAGGAAATTTTCAGTCATTATTTCATCAAGTAGGTTTTCAATTTCTTGCTCTCTCTCTTCTACTTCTGGAACCCCTCTGATATCAATGTTGTTAAACTTGCTGGTGTCCCAGAGGCTCCTTAAACTATTTTCATTTTTATGGATTCTTTTTTCTTGTTGCTGTCCTCCACTACCCTATCCTCTATATTGGTGATTCAATTCTCTGCTTCATCCACTCTGTTGAGTCCCTCTAATGTACTCTTCATCTCATATATTGTATTCTTCATTTCTGACTGGTTCTCTTTTATGTTTTTCATTTCCATTTTTATGTTTTTTAAATCTCTTTGTTAATATTCTCACTGAGTTCATCTACTCTTCCCCTAAGTTCATTGAGCATCCTTATAAGCAGTGTTTTGAACTCTGCATCTGGTAGATTGTTTGTCTCCTTTCCTCGAGTTCTTTTTCTGGAGTTTTGTTCTGTTCTTTCATTTGTTTCTTTGTTTCCCCATTTTGGCTGCCTCCTTGTGTCTGTTTCTATGTATTAGGTAGGGCTCCCAAGTCTCCTGGACTTAGTAGAGTGGTTTTATGTAGTAAGTGCCCTGTGGGGCCAGTGGCACAGTCCTGGGAGGGGTCTAGCTGCAGGCCAAGTTCAGCCACAGCCTGTGCACCTCCAGGGCCACCTGGTGAGAAAGCATCCTAAGTGTTCACTGATAGGTGGATAAAGAAAATATGGTACATGTACATAATGGAATATTATTCAGCCATAGAAAGAAAGAAATTTTCCACTTGCAATATGGATGGACCTTACGCTAAGTGAAATAAATCAGACAGAGAAAGATAAATACTGTATAATCTCACTTATATATGGAATCTAAAAAAAAAAACAACCAAGCTCATAGATGCAGAGAACAAATTGGTTGCTAGTGGCGGGGGGGCAGGTAAGGAGCAGTGAAATGGGTGAAAGTGATCAAAAGGAACAAATTGAAAATATCGAACAAGACATAGAAAACCTTAACCTAAAAGAAAAGTTTAGGGCCGTGAAGTGCAATAACTGAAATGAAGAATTCACTATAGTTATGTGCCACATAATGATGTTTCAGTCAACAATGGACCACATATAAGACAGTGGCCCCATAAGATTATAATGGAGCTGAAAAATTCCTATGGCCTAGTGACATCGTAGCCATCCTAACATCAGAGTGCAATACATTATTCACGTGTTTGTGGTGATACTGGTATAAACTAACCTACTGCACTGTCAGTCACATGAAACTGTAGCATATATAATTATGTAGAGTACATAAAACTTGATAATGATAATAAATGACTCTGTTACTGGTTTATGTATTTACTATACTATACTTAATTGTTGTTATTTTAGAGTCTAATCTTTCTACTTATATTTAAAAAGTTTGCTATAAAACAGTATGCTGTGTTACGCCAGCAGCAGCCTCACACATCTTGTGTTTACCATGTCTCTGGTTGCATCATTTTCTCTTGTGCTTGATTTAATCTTGTGTTATTTTGTTCATTGTAGCCTCTAAGCATACAAAATCCACTGTTAATGTAGCCAATAAGAGGCCATGTTGAATGATTGGCCTGGAAACAGAATTATAAGTGATTAAAGACTACAAAGGTAGGAAACGAGTGATGGTAATTGCTCACCAGTCAGATATGTTTCATTCCACCATAGCTATGATCTTGAAAAGCAAGAACAAAATGATAGAAGCTGTTAAAGGATCTGCTTCATCAAAGGCAATAAAACTAATGAAAATTTGAGAAGGGCCTATTTCAGACATGGAGAACTTCTAATTACCTGGATTGAAGACCAGACACAGAACCATATCCCCCTCAGCACCATGACAATCATAGCCAAAGCAAAAAGTTTGTTTGTGATGTTGAAAGAAAAGACTGGACCTGACAACAGTGTTGCATTTACTGCTAGCTCTGGGTGTTTTAAATCATTCAAGATTCATTATATAATGTGAAAGTGAGTGGTAAATCTGTGAATGCTGGTATAAAGGCAGCTGAAGAATTTTTGGAAACTCTAGCTGATTGTGGAGGAAAATTACTTGCCAGAACAAATATTCAGTATGGATGAAAGGTCCCTATTCTGTAAATGGATGCCTGGAGGACAAGTCAATTCCAGGTTTCAAGACTTTTAAAGACAAGATAACAGTCTTGTTTGGGGGTGATTTTGCAGGCTACAAATTAAAACCTTGTTTGATCTGGCTCAGTGAGAACACCAGGGCCTTCAAGCATGTCAATAAGCCCACTTTGCCAGTGTACTGCAAGAGCAATAAATCATGGGTGACCCAACTTCTCTTCCAAGATGCTCTTTTGAATTGCTCTGCCAGCGCAATGGAGAAGTACTGTTTGGACAATAACATACCTTTCAAGATTTCGCTTATTGTTGACAGTGCTCCTCCTTTTATTGATGATCTTCATCCCAATATCATCATGGTATTTCTCCCTCCAAACATCACCTCTTTAATTCAACCAATGGATCAAGGAGTTATAATAGCTTTTAAGGCCTACTACCTGAGGAGGACCTTTGCTCAGGCTATTGCTGCGACTAAGGAAAACACTGGTGTAATTTTGGAGGGATTACAATATCTATAACTGCATCAGAAACTTTGCTTGGGCTTGGAGTGATGTCACCAAGGGGTGTATGAATGGCATCTGAAAGAAGATACTCAAGAGATTTTTTCCATGATTTGAAAGTATTTGCCAATGATGAGGAGGTTGCAAAAATCAACAAAGCTGTGGTTGAGATGGAAAACAACTTTAACATGGTGTGGATGAGGATGACACTGAGGAGCTTGTAGAGGCAGTTCCTGAGGAACTGACTAACGAGAAGTTGTTGGAACTGGAACAGGAATGCATAGCTGAAGAAAAGGCAAGAGAAAAGGAAACTGCGAGAGAAGAAAAAGAAGCACCTGCAAGAAAATTCACAGTGAAGGGTTTAGCAGAAGCTTTTGCAGACATCAACAAGCTCCTTAAAAAGTTTGAAAATCTGGAACCCAACACTAAAAGGTTTTCATTAGTAGAGATAAATGTTCGAGGTGCATTAACTGCTTACAAGCAAACTATGATGAAAAAAATTAACAAACATATTTCTGAAAAGAGTGACATCTCTTAAGAAGAACTTCAGGCAGGTCTTCCATGAGATATCCCAGAAGGCATTATCATAGGAGATGACAGCTCCATGTGTTATTGCTCCTGAAGACCTTCCAGTGGGACAAGATGTGGAGGTGGAAGACAGTGATATTGATGATTTTTACCCTATGTAGGCCTAAGCTAATATGTGTGTTTGTGTCTTTGTTTTTAACAAAAAAGTTTGAAAAGCAAAAAAAATTTTTGAAAATTTAAAAATAGAAAATTTATAGAATAAGGATATAAAGAAAGAAAATATTTTTGTATAGCTGTATAATGTGTTTGTGTTTTAAGCTAAGTGTTATTACAAAAGAGTCAAAAAGTTTTTAAAAACTTTAAGTTTATAAAGTAAAAATGTTATAGTAAGCTGTTAATTTATTATTTAAAAAAATTATTTTTTATAAATTTAGTGTAGCCTAAGTGTACAGTGTTTATAAAGTTTACAGTGGTATACAGTAATATCCTAGGCCTTTGCATTCACTTACCACTCACTCACTGACTCACCCAGAGCAATCTTCAGTCCTATAAGCTACACTCATGGTAAGTGCCCTATACAGGTCTACATTTTTTATCTTTTATATCATATTCTTACTGTATATTTTCTATGTTTAGATATATTTAGATACACAAATATTTATCATTGTGTTACAGTTGCCTACAGTACCCAGTATAGTAACATGCTGTACAGTTTTGTAGCCTAGGAGCTATAGGCTATACCATATAGCCTAGGTGTGTGGTAGGCTATACCATCTAGGTTTGTGTAAGCGCAGTCTATAATGTTTATGCAATGATGAAATTGCCTAATGTTGCATTTCTCAGACTGTATCCCCATCGTTAAGCAACACAAGTCTGTAGAGGTATTTGTTGGCAGAGTTGAGCAGTCAGAAAAAAGAATCAGTGAACTTGAAAATAGGATAATGGAAATTATTATTGAGTCTGAGGAACAGAAAGACAAACAACTGGAGAAAAATCAACAGTGCCTAAGGAGCCTATGGGACACCATTAAGCACACTAACATACACATCATGGGAGTCTTAGAAGGAGGAGAGAGAGAGAAAGGGGTGGAGAGGGCATTTGAAGAAATAATGGCTGAAAACTTCCCAAGTTTAATGAAAGACATGAATATAAACATCTAAGAAGCTCAACAAATTCCTAGTAAGATGAATTCAAAGAGTTTATCATTATAATGTGGTAACACATTATAATCAAACTTTCAAAAGACAAAGAGAGAATCTTGAGAGTAGCAGGAGACAAGTGACTCATCACACACAAGGGCTCCTCCATAAAATAATGAGCAGATTTCTTGTCAGAAACTTTAGAGGCCAGAAAGCAATGGGTCAACATAGTCAAAGTGCTAAAAGAAAAAAAATTGCCAACCAAGAATCCTATATCCAGCAAAACTGTCCTTCAAAAGTGAAGGAGAAATTAAGATATTCCCAGATAAACAAAAGCTGAGGGAGTTCATTACTACTAGACCTGCCCTGCAAGAAATACTCAAGGGTGTCCTGCAAGGTAAAATAAAAGGAACAAGACAATAACTGGGAGCTGTATGAAGAAATAAATATCTCAATACAAGTAAATATAGGGCAATTATAAAAGCTACTATTGTTGTAACAATGGTAACACCACATTTTGTTTCTACATAATTTAAGAGACTGATGCATTTAAAAGACTTATGTTTTGGGGCCCACAAGGTATAAAGATGTAATTTTGTGACATCAACAATCAAAAGGGATAAGGACAGAACTATAGAAGAGCAGAGTTTTTGTATGTTATTGAAGTATAAATTCAAATTAGAGTGTTATAACTAGAGGATTCCATGTAATTCCCATGGTAACAACAAAGAAAATAGCTATATAATACACACAAAAGAAAATTAGAAAGGAATTTAACCATTTCATTACAAAAAATCAACTAAACATGAAAAAAATTAATGCAGGAAATGAAGGACAAATAAAGCTAGAAAACAAATACCAAAATTACAGACGTAATTTCCTTCTTATCTGTAATTACTTTAAATGTAAACGTATTAAACTCTCCAACCAAAAGACAGAGATTGTCAGTTGGATAAAACACATGATCTAACTATATGCTGTCTGCAAGAGACATACTTTAGATCCAAAGACACAAATAGATTGAAAACAAAAGGATGAGTAAAGGTATTCCATGTAAATCGGAACCTAAAGATAACAGGAGTGGATATCAGACAAAATAGACTTTAAATTTAAAAAGCCATATATGAAAAATCTACAGCAAACATCACACTAAATGTTGAAAGACTGAATGCTTTTCCTCTAAAATCGGGAACAAGGTTACCCACTTTCAACACTTCTATTCAACATAGTACTGGAAATTCTAGCCAGAGCAATTAAGCATGAAAAAAGAAATAAAAGCCTTCCAAATTGGAAAGGAAGAAGTAAAATTATCTCTGTTTATAGATGATATGAATTTACATGCAGAAACCCTAAAGATTACACAAGAAAAAAACTGTTAAAACCAATACATGAATACAGCAAAGTAGCAGGATACAAAGTCAACACAAAAAAAGAGTAGCTTTTTTATACACTAAGAGTGGACAATCTGAAAAGGAAATTATTACAACAACTCCATTTATAAAAGCATCAAAAAGAATAAAATACTTAGGAATTAACCAAGGAGGTAAAAGATTTATACAATGAGAGCTACACAACATTGGTGAAAAAAATTAAAGAAGATGTAAATAAATGGAAATACATCTCACGTTCATGGATTGGAAGACTTAATATTGTTATGATATCAATACTACCCAAAGCAATCAGCAGATTCAATTCAATCCCTATCAAAATCCCCATGAGGTGTTTTGCAGGAAAAAAAAATCCTAAAATTCATATAGAATATCAAGGAGTCTGGAAGAGCCAAAGCAATCCTGAAAAAGTTGAGCAAAGTTGGAGGACTTACATTTCCAAATTTCAAAACTTACTGCAAAGCTTCAAGTAATCAAAACAGTGTGGTACCAGTATAAAAACTGACATATAGACCAATGGAATGGCATGGACAGCCCAGAAATAAACCTTTGCATATATGGTCCAATGACAAGGATGCCAAGAGTATTCAATGGGAAAAGGACAATTTTTTCAGTGATGCTGGGAAAACTAGATATCCACATGCAAAAGAATGAAGTTGGACTCTTGCTAACACTGTATACAAAAATGATCTCAAAATGGATCAAAGGCCTAAATGTAAGACCTAAACTAGAAGAAAACATAGGGCAAATCTTCATGACATTAGATTTGGCAATGATTTCTTGAATATGATACCAAAGGCATAGGCAACAAAAGAAAATAGGCAAATTAGACTTCATGAAAATTAAAAACTTTTGTGAATCAAAAGACGCTATCAATAGAATAAAAGGGTAACCCACAGAATAGGAGAAAATATATCTGATAAAGGATTAATATCCAAAACATATAGATAATGCCTAATAACCAACAACAAAGAAACAATCTGACTCAAAAAATTGGGAAAGGACTTGAACAGACATTTTTCCAAAGAAGATATACAAATGAGCAATAAGCACATGATAAGATGCTCAGTATCACTAGTCATTTGGGAAATGCAAACCAAAACTACAATGAGATACCGCCTCATACCTATCAGGATGGCTGCTATAAAAATAAAAATAACAAGTATTGGAGAGAATGTGGGTGAGGAAAATGGAATCCTCATGCACTGTAAGTGGAAAGCAGTATGGCAGTTCCTCAAAAAATTAAAAATAGAATTACCATATGATATATCAATTCTACTTCTGGATATATATACCCCCTAAAACTGAAAGCAGGGTCTCAAGGTATTTGTGCACCCATGTTCATAGCAGCATTATTCCCAACAGCTAAAATTTTAGTGGAAGAAACCATAAGTGGATGAATGGATAAGCAAAATGTGGTATATACATAATAAAACATTATTCAGCCTTAAAAAGGAAGGAAATTCTGACATATACTGCAACATGGATGAACCTTGAGGACATTGTGCTAGGTGAAAGAAGCCAGTCACTAAAAGAAACATACTGTATGATTCCACATATGAAGTCCTTAGAGCAGTCAAAATCATCAAGAAAAAAAGTAGAATCATGGTAGCCAGGGCTGGGAAAGGGGGAAATAAAGAATTATTGGGTAATGAGTATAGAGTTTCAGTTTTACAATATGAAAAGAGTTATGGAGCTGATGATTGTGATGGTTGCACGTTATGAATATATTGAATTCTACTGAACTGTACACTTAAAATGGATGATAGTAAATTTCACGTTATGTGTATTTTACCGCAATAACAAAAACTGGAAGAAAAAAACTACAGGTGGGAAGGTGTGGATAAAATTGGAAATAATTTGTATAAAGGACAATGACTAAAATTACACCCTGAAAGGTTTGTGTAAATAGAAGGGAATTCACTGAGCTTTTTAGCTTTAAACCATCTTAGATGTGATATCTGCCTGTTGTTTACCCACTGGTATGTCTCAAATCGTGTATATAAACCATTTTCCATCAATCTTTGTGGTTTTGTGTGTCCTATTTGTTACCATTGCTACATGGCAGAAACCTTAACTGGAATATAGCAGAGCATGCTCTCTCAATGGCTGTTGTAACTTGGCTTGGTTTGCTGGCAGTTTTGGCAGGCTACTGCCTCAATTGTTCTTCTTATCTCTTATTGTTTTTTTTTTTAAGGGTCAGCCTACCCTTTATGATAAGGAGGGAGTGGGGGAGGTGCCAATAAATGATCCTGCTCTCCAAGAATAATTCTACCATTTTATTCTAGCTTCCTGTTTCCTGATACACCAGATTTGAACTTTCTTTCGGACGTTGTTTTAGAAGCCTTCTCCTTAGCTTTTGTAAGCTCCTCACTGCTCATATTTCTGGGCAAGAAGATGGCCAGTTTCCATAACTATGATGTCAATTCCAACCAGGTGAGAGGACAGGTCTTTCTATTACTTCCTCTGACCTTTAAGTCTGTGCTCTCTCATCTGAGCCTCCTGCTAATGTGAAGACTGGATTCTCCTGTAACCAGAGAATCACTTGGACCATTATCAAAACTATAATTATTACCAAAGGATTTTTGAGAAGTGTGGCACACTTAACTCTGAACCCTCTTGAATTAATGTGAGTGTTATTCCCCTAGAACAGATATGGTATAGGAGTGAGTGCAAGAAGATAACACACGGTACCATGTTGGTAAGCTAGCGGAGTTCCTCTCCTCTTAATTTTATCTTCCTTTCCACTAAGTCCTTAGAAGTCAACCACATTCTGAGGTACAGTAAGAAATGATATGGAATATCAAAACCAGGCTACTAATATAATTAAGTTGGTCTCCCAGAAATAGTTTTTGCCTTTTTTTTATTTTTGGAAGATCTCCAACTATTCTGAGTTTGGTCCTTTTTCTAGGACTCAAAAGGGAAATGTGGAAGTAAGAGGTGTCCCACTTTGACTTTAGGATAGTATAGAAGGAAGGGAGAGAAAGAGTACTGTGTTCCTCTCTGTCATTCTAAGTCCTACTGATCTTGCAAAAGTCTCGTTAACTCATTTTGAAACGTGCTTTCCTTATGATCACTAGCTAAAGTGAAGATTCAACGAAATCTAGAAATCAGATTTGCCATCCTTTTGTTCTTTCTAAGAAAATTTCAGTATTATTTCAAGTGATATAAACAACCCTATCTTAATACACAAGAAATAGACAGTATACCTTTAGTGAAAATGTAAATCAGCATTCTTCAACAAATAGTGGGCCTAAATTGTTTGCCATTTCTTTGTAGGATTTAATAGCCATCGGCCTTTGCAATGTCGTCAGTTCATTTTTCAAATCTTGTGTGTTTACCGGTGCTGTTATCAGGACTATTATCCAGGATAAATCTGGAGGAAGACAACAGGTGTGTTGAAATAGAACCATTGTCTAACGTATAAACATATTTATCTCTATTCACACAAACACACACGTGTATATATATATATATAGTCATAGTAAGGGATTATATTAGCTTAATTATGTTGCTGTTTAACATTGTGCTTATTGAGGAAGATCTCTTGGAAGAATTTGGATTTCATGCTTGTCTTAATTTTTGCTTATATTTTGTCTTAAAAGCAATTTGTCAATATGGAACTTGAAAGTCATTTACTATAGAAATGTTGTTCTGTGTGACAGGTTTCTATATATTAGCTCACAAAAAACCATTTTCTATGTAGCATACCTACTCATTTTTTCATATGGGCTATATATTCTCAGTCCTAGACTGGGAAAGCAATAACACAACTCTCTTCAACCTGGCAGCCAAACTAGAAAATGTCCTTGCTTCCTCAAAGGGCATAGCAAGATGCTTTCATGACAGAGAGTAAGATCTATGTCTAGTTAAGCCTAGGGGATTTATGACCATTCTACCTATGTATGAGAGAAAATTATCTAGGTCAGACTCACTTCAGGTATTCTGAATTAGTAAACTAAATGTATGGGTAGGTGGAAGGGGAGAGATAAGAGGCAAATGACAATTGAGAAGGCAGGCTCTAAAGGCAAACCTCCTTGTCTACTTGCAGTCATGAGTCCAATGTTCATGAGTTTTAGACCGACTAAATGATACTACGTTACAATGTGAGGGGTGTTCCATCTCAACTATGTAGTCTGATTAAATGTCAAAGAACTATCAAAACTGAAACTAGAGTAAGGCCAGGGAACAGGTCAGAGTTCAGAAGGCAGAGAAACAGCAACAGAGGTCAAAGACAAGCTTAGGCTGCAGAAGCATGGTAGGAAGGTATAGCCAAGGTCAGAAACTGAAGTGTTGGGAGAATGGACACTAAAGTTTAATGGGGAAAGATAAAGTGTCACAGTCCATGGCTAAATTTGGTGAAATATAAGGTGAAAGCTAATAAAAGTCAGAAGGTGAGAACAAAAGCATGGGTCTAGAGTCAGACCATATGATATCATTCTATGTGGACTGAGTTTTATTGCCATAGAGCTTCTGCCAGACACACTGGCCTTTAAGGTGTAGCTCTTTTCCACTATTCTTTAAGAATGTCCTAAGCACTAGTGAAAAAGCTTTGAAGTCAGAATGAGAGAGTTTTATGAAAAGAAATGGAAATAGCAATTCTGGATATTAATTCCCACTAACTTTTGACAACTCACTTTGTTCATTCAATGTATAAGCGTAACATAAATTTGAGGAGAAAAGATGCACACAGTTGGAAAAAACTAAATCACAGTGCAAGTAAAATTAAGTGCAGAATAAGTACAGTAAATAAAAACTGCCATAAATATTGTAAGAAGGAGAATGATGAAGTGAGACTTTCATGTATTATTGAAAGAGAGCTAGGTTATGTATAGATGGAAGGAAGGAAGAAGGGCTTCAGTTCAGCCTCTGAGTTGCCTTCAGCCTGTTGGACAAAGTGCCTGCCTCAAAGACAGCCAGCCTATGGCTCTCATTCTGTTTTCTGTTGCTGCATTATTCTCTTGTGTAACATACTCCTCTACCAATGACATCTCTCTCTCTGCAGTGCAGTGACCCTTCTAGGGATGCTGGTAAGCCCTTCCGTGAGACCCTGATTTGCCCCATGCAAATCACTAGTTCAAGGAGAGAGTGCTGCTGGACCCTAGCCCTACATATTGGAGCTACCCAGCCTCTACTCTGAGCTTCTGATCTGGACCGGCAAAGGCCTCTAAGACTCATACAGCCTTCTTCATCCCACAGCCGTGGGTGCTCTCTCCACCTTTTCACTCTAGGACTTTTGATTCACTCTGCCTGAGAACACACTTGCTTCTTCAAAGTTCCTTAAGACTAAAAGAAAGAGAAGCTAGGGGTCTGGCTCTAAACCTCTCAGACGTGACCTGCCACCAAGGGCCACCTTATTTTATTTATTTGTTTGTTTGTTTGTTTGTTTGTCTGTCTGTTTGTTTGTTTGTTTTTGGTCTGTCATAAATATAAGCTGTGTATATGTGTCTGGATTTCTTTTTAATTTTTCCTGATCTATAACCCACTTCTCTTCATTGGTTACAGCAAAACCTATTGGCCCTTCCAGCTATGGCCTGGGCCTGAACAGAGGGGATGTGGAGAGCCCCAGGCCCATTCGGACTGTCCCCCACTCCATCTTCCTGCTCATTTACTTCTGACCACTGTGCTTTCCTCTTCCCCATGAGTGGTTTCCTTTCCTTATTCTCTGCTTTCTAAGAACTGGCCTTCTTGCCTTCTCCCCATGCTCAAGAACTGTTTACAAAATTAGTTGTTATAAAAGAAAGAAAAGAAAAAAATTATAAAAGAAGAAATGTGTTGTGTTTTTTTTAGAGGAAGCAGATGGGATAGTAGAGAAAGCCAAGATTTTGGAGTCAGCAGGTCAGATGGGTTGAAACCTGACTCGGTGGTGCCTAGATGTATGACCATGGGCAAGTTGCTTTTGCCTTCTGAGGCTCTGTTCCTCACCTATGAAATGGTGATAAGGATAACCTTTCAGTTGTGAGAATTGAATTCGATGATAATAGTTCCCTTCAGTGCCTGTCACTTAAGATGTTTGAAAATCATAACTTTAACCCCAGGTTCCTAGAGCCCTGGGCGCTTGGCCATCTATTGTCCTACTTTATGGAACCCACTACTTATAGGGTAATTGATGTCCGAGGGTCTGTGTGTCAATAGTGGCTGTGGCTTGTGGGAACTCACATTACCTTGAATCCCCAGAGAAAGGGCAGAGTCTGTCTTTGATCAAGAACGCCTAGAAAAGTGATGGAAAATTAGAGCAGAAAAGCAAAGCATGCATGAGATGTACAGTTCTCATGCTTGCTGTCTTTAGACACTGTTCAGACACTGAGTCTGAGATTCTGAGAGCCACCAAGCATCCTCCTAAGGCATAATGCCACTGAGGATGGCCCTCTGATCCCAAAGCTCCATTCCCTTGTGTGTGCGGCCAAGGGGGACACACAGTTATTAGCAGGCCTTCCAACCCTCTCTGAGTAGAAAATTTTATGATCCAATTCAATGTCTGGCTTGTACTCATTTTAATCTAGGCTTTATACAGCTTATTTTGGCATCTGCATGGCTTTGCTTCCTTAAAAATAATCAGAAGAATTTTGGAGGAAAGAAGTGGTAGGAAGGAAAAATGCTGATATATTTTTCTGTGCTAATTGAAGAAGATTTTTTCCTATAGTGCTGACAAAGACTGCCTGAAGCCGGACTCTCAAATTAGATCCAGCAACAGGCTGATATGTATCTTGGCTGGAGGAGCTCATGGCCTCAGTTACTTGTTTTAGTTCCAGTGTATAAAATATTTGCCATTAGAACTCCCCGAGTTTCAGTCACAGTGATTCATTTTCCTGAAACCTTCCTTCTTCCTACACTACTCTCATGGGGCTCAACTTTTCCACGTCAGGTTGCTCACCTTAGCTGTGAATCAGCTGGGATGGGGGAATAGAACATTGATTTCATTGCCATTATTTTCAGTGATACATTTATATGGCAAATAGCAGTGAATAGTAACAGGAAACCCCGTAGGAAGGTTTTTTTTTTTTTTCTTCACGCCTAAGATAAAGAGAAAATTAGAGAATATTGCTGAGTGGCCATTTAATGGTTTAGATTTAAGGGACTTCCTCAGTTCTTGCTTGATTTGATTTGTGGTTACAGTTTTATTCCCTTCACAGTGGGAAATTATACTGCTTTATATTATTTTTTATTGTTAGGGACTTAAACAATAGAAAGTTATCAATAAAGTATATAATGAGTTCAAGACTATGTCCAGAGAGCCTTGAGATTGTGAAGGGAATTATGTTTCTTAGGTTTCCTCCTGTGTTTGTCAACCAGGATCGCTGCTTACCAAGTCGCACTGAGCCCAGAGTAGTCAACCCAGCTGGGATAGGATCCAGAGCTACTACATGTGGCCCCGACTCATGTTTGTAACTTTTTTTGAAGCAGAGACAACTAAAGTAGGAACATCAGAAGTGATTATCATTGTATTTGTAAGAGGAAGCACCACTGAAACTGCTAGGTAGGAAGGTATCCAAGCTCCAAACAGGAGAGCGAGGGGCGGGATATTTATTGATATGAGAAGTGGAATGGTTGGGATTTTAGGGCTGACAGTAATGACTCTTCTAGGGCTTTTTTTTAACTGTTTAAGGAGAGGTTCAAGTTAGGATGGGAATGCAAGCCAGATGTTAGATTTCAGATTCATAGCCAAAAAGCTATGGCAATAAAGACTCAAATGCCCAAGACAATTTGGAAATTTTCAAAGTGGATTCATGCATTCTCTCACCATTTGTACTGAGTACCTAGTATGTGTTTCGCACTTTGACAAGACCTGAAAATGTCAGTTTAACAAAAATGCACTATGCTGGTTGGTTACACTCAACTCCTTTTAAGAAAAACTGATATGCTTCTCACCAAGCAGAAGGCCTCAGTCATGACAGGAACCGAAAAGTTCCTGATGGTCTCTCTCTAACCGCCTCTGTCTCTTCAGTTTGCATCTCTGGTAGGAGCAGGTGTGATGCTGCTCCTGATGGTGAAGGTGGGACACTTTTTCTACGAACTGCCAAATGTAAGTGGAACTGATCAAATAACTAAGCCAAGAAAGACCGATCTCCAGATTGCATCTTGGTGGGTATCTCTGAGGAGAATTGCATTCAGCTTGTCCCCAGTGGTAGCCCCAGCCTCCTTCTAGTCCCTTTCTGTTAAAATAATAGCATCTACCTCACAGGATTGGGAGTTAAATAAGATGATATATATAATATAGAGAAAACAGTGTTGAGCTAATAATAAGCCCTCAAGAAACCTTAGTTATTATTTTTATTATTCTCATTAATCTTCTTTTAATTGCTTAAGCTATAAAGTAAGCTTTACAAGTGAGGATTCAGTTAAAGCTGACCGAAATAGACTTCAGATGCCAGAACACCCGTTACCAACACAGGCTTAGAAACTCACTGTGCATTCATGCCATCTGTTTTCCTAAACCGTTTCCAGAAGGACTTGTTCTGCATTCATGTGAACTCAATCCCCCTCTTGCTTCCACATTGTCTCTTGGTTAGTATAAAGCACTAAAAAGCAAGATCTGAAAGTTGAGTTATAACTCTGTGTTCAGCTACAATGCTTCTATATACTTATGTGCCATTTCTTCGCTTTGCATTAGACTGACCACCTTGAGTTTAGAGATGCCAGGTGCATTAATTACTGCCTATAATCAATTCCTTCTAAGTTATAATAGAGATCAGTATGCAGTGACCATAATTTCCTTTTAAATTTCCTTAATGTTCCTTTTAGCCATTTTTAGATAGTACTAAGGGAGGTAGGAGGAGGTTTCATTCCTGGTGTAGCAGCTTGGTTACACACTAAGGTGGCAGTCCCTGAAGCTGGAGTCATTGTAAATGTTATCCTTATCCTTTTGAACACGTCTCTTCCACCTGGTGAATATCAGGTTTTAGTAGAGCAGGACCACCTCAAGGCTGTTGCTGCCTTCTGCTTTTGTGAGTCAAGGACCTTGGAACCTAGCCATGGAAGCTATGCATGGAAGGTGGGATTAAGCTTGTATTTATCACACAAGCTGTCCTCTGATTCTCAGCAGAAGTTATCTCTAGAATTTAGTTTATATAGCATCTTTAGTGCTATAACTCTTGAAGTCTATTTTAAGAGAGCCACTCACTAATTTACTTTAAATAGTGGTATTTTTTCTTTCTGTATAGCTAGAAGAATCAGAATTTTTAAAAATCCCAAACACTCCGTTATTATAAATATGTTAGAGACAGAACAACCCTTGCTTTTGGCTAACCATGTTATGTTACATTATTTTTACAGCATCTAGTTAGGGTATTTCTGGGTAAGAAAATGTGAACACTATCTGATCGGTGGAATATCTAAATTACTATAACATGGGGCTCTATGAGTCTTAAACTATGAAAGATTCCTTCCTTCCTTGAAAAACTATGAATAGCTTGCTGCAAAATTCTTATTGGAGGAATTATTGGAGCATCCTGGCAAGGATCTCAACTAGTTAGCAATGGGACCAATACAAATTTTTTAAACATAATACAAAATGGTATATTCAATATTGTTCCAATTTTATGTGAAAAAATAGAGAGAGAGAACATACCAAAATGTTAAAAATGGTTATCTTTTAGGCGATGAAAATTATATATAAGTTTAATTCTTCTTTACACATGAGCATGTCTTACCTTAATATTCAGAAAGGTCAATTTTTTATTGTGTATTGTTTTATGAAAATATTTGTTTCCTCTTCACACTCCCTACCTCCAGCCAAAAACCTTGCAAAAACCCTATGAAGTTGAGATTATTTTCCTTCCTACCACGTCTCCCTGCAAATTGCAGAAAGTTTGGTGATTCCTAGTGGGAAAAAGTAATTTCTGCTGACTTCACTTTTGCTCTTCCCTCCTCTACTGACCTGTTAAGTCCAACTGTTCACTGAGTAACCTCAGAAAACCAGAGTAAGCTTGGATCCAGCCATTCCTAGTGGTAGGATGAGTTCTTATTCCCAGGCATTGTTTATAGAGGAGAGGATGGCTAGGAAAAGGCTGAAAATGTTATGCCAACACAAGACTTTGTGAACACAGAAAGCGTTTCTTGAAGTATGTTATATTTACTTTGAGGCCCTGATGATTTTTATATCCCTATAAGTACAGATTTTCAATTTCTCCAATTTAAGAAATTTTGTTCCATTAGGAAAGTAGACATGCTTATTTTTAAAACTTTGGAAAATGCATAATAGGTACAAATATCATCTATAATTACAAACAAACCACTCTTAACATTTTGTTTTTTGTTTTGTTTTTTTAAACACCTACAGCATGTGGTATTCCTAGGTGGTCTCCCATCCAAGTACTAACCAGACCCAACCCTGCTTAGCTTCTGAGATCAGACGAGACTGGGCACGGTCGGGGTGGCATGGCTATAGACCACTATTAACATTTTGACATATATCTGACCAATGTTATTTTCTATGAAGGGATATTACTTTGTAACCTAACTGGACATACAACTTTGTATTCTTGTTTTTATTTAATATATAGCATGATACTTCATACTATAACTTATTTAGTTATTTTCTTATTATCAAAAAAATTAGATTGCCTGAATTTTTGTTATCATAAATAACATGACAATGAGTAATTTTATACATTTTCCCTTTTCTATATTTGGAATAGATTTCTAAAAATAAAACATTTCTGTGTAAAAGCATATCAATATGTCTCGATATATTGCCAAATTATTTTCTAAAAGGGCAGTACCCTCTTATACTCAACAACTATGTGTATGGGGTATTTTCAGTTGGCTGATTTAATCTGATAGACAAAAAAATGGTATTTCATTGTGGAAATAACTACAGCGTATCATGATTAGACTTGAACAAAAGCCCAATCAAAACTATTTGAGTTTCTGTAAGTAGAAGTTCCCTTAATTTGTTATCTCATCTGAGAATGGTTCCTAGGCAATGTAGGTAGCATAGATGTGACCAGCAAACTAGATAAAGCAAGGCCAAGTAACCAAAGGCAAGACAAATAACTATAGTGCCAGCCCCCTCTAGGTCTTGTTTTCTACACCAAAAGTGACAACACAGGTATGTGTAATCTTTGACTACTCTTTTCCCCACTTTCTGCGTAAATAATAAATGATCTGAATCTAACAGGTGCTTGTTGTAGCCTTACTGGCTGAATCAGTCAGGTCTTGGCCTTGGCCTTGCCTTGTCTTGTGTTTTTGACAAATTATGGAGAAGAGCAGAGAAAAATGTGGAGAATACTTCTTTGATGAGACAATGAGTTACAGTATGGACATGGTATTTTTATGAAGTATCAATGCCTAATATCTCTGAGTGGCAAAACCGACTTTTTGTTGTTCCTTTGTGAAGATTTGGGAGTTTTACCTCTAAAGGGAAAATGAAGCAGGTTTTATCTTTTCCCCACAGGCTGTGCTGGCTGGTATTATTCTGAGCAATGTTGTACCCTACCTTGAAACCATTTACAATCTACCCAGTCTGTGGAAGCAGAACCAATATGACTGTGTGAGTGTAGATGCACTGTCTGGAGTAGGGAAAGACAGAGAAGAAGGCTGAAGAGGGGGAAAGAGAACAAACCAAAGAGATCAGTGTGAAGGACACTAGCAACCCTTTGATGCCTAATACTCTACTTTTGCTTTAAAAAAAAAAAGGAGAGTCAGAGTTGTTGGTGCATGGAAATGCTGAGACCTCATTCCATTTATGCAAAATTAAATAAAAGGGAATTAATGAAGTGGCTACAGTTACACACACATCTAGTAAAAAGGGTTTGCCGTGCATTGCATATTTGAATGACTTTTAACCCAGTTAATGTGTTTCCAGCATAGGAAACAGAAATCCTAATAAGTTATTCTGTCTTGCCAGGCAGAATAACTGATGGAGTGCCTTCCTTCTCTCTAAAGCTCAAAACTAGGAGATAGAAAGGGGAAACAGCAAGAAATAAAATATGGGGGTGTATAATATGACAAGAGGAGAAGGATCCAACAGAGGCAAGGAGATCCAGGTCCCTGAGGAGCTAAGAGGATATGTGGTCCAATGCATAGGTAGAGCTTCCATCTCCAAGAGGAGAAATAGGACTTCCAACAGTACTGGAGAGGATGAAGGAAAATTGAGTGCAGATATTAACTAACAAGTGGCTGGTGGAGGGGGAAGTAAATATTTAAGGGAGTGTCAGACTGTCTTCTCTATGAAGATTAAAGTTAAGTCACCTGCTGAGACTAATGGAGAAGGTGGTGGGGTAGGGACTTTAAAAGGATGTTAAAGATTTACAGTAACTATCCTAGGTCTTCAAATAGCAACTACTTGGCGCGTGTCCTGGGTTGATTTACAAATGGTGTTTCTAATCTCAACAAAGCCTATAAAGTAGATATTATTACATACATTTTGCACACAAGGAGATTGAAGTTTCAAGAGAAAATTGAAAAGATAGGTTACCAAGATAGGTGGATCAAGGATCTGCCAGGGTCTCCTGATGTCTGCCTGTGACCAAGGAAATGATGGTGGGCAGTTAAGAGCATAAAAGAATTGCTAGGCAGCCTTGGGACCCTATCATTTGTGATGGTGTCAGTCCATACGACTATGGAATTTGTTCTCTAAATTCCAGGTCTTGGGAGGGAGAGAGTGAAGGTGAATTAAGGGATTGGAGTGGCGATTTTCTCAATTCTGCTTGTTATCATGGTCTTCTTTTTCCCTTCTTCCCCTTTCTCATAAGATTATTTGGATAGTGACATTCACATCTGCAATTTTCCTGGGACTGGACATTGGACTACTTGTTTCAATAGCTTTTGCTTTCTTCTTGATCACTCTTCAGTCACACAGGTACTTAGTCTCAGGTAATTGGAGGTTAGCCATGGCAAGGTAAGGCAACTATGACCTAAAGCCAAATGCATTCCCTTTCAGAACTAAGATTCTCCTCCTGGGTCAGATCCCTAACACCAACATTTATAGAAGCGTCAATGACTATCGGGAGGTAAGAATCTAAATCAGTCCCACTTCTTTGCCCAAATGATGGAATATACTAGGTCTGCTGCTTAGTTTTCTCCCAAATCTCTTTGGTGGTGTTGGCTGTACTACAGACACACATTGACAAAGGCAGGGAAAGGGATGCACAATGGTAAAGGTGGGGAGCTTAAGTAGGTAAATCCTCAGAGTCCTGCGGCCAATTAAGGGTAATTTTAAAATGTTCTTCAGCGGCCAAAAGAAAAGAGAGGAGTAAGAAAATGGAGGAGAAAAGAAAATAGTAGAAAAAGTAGGGGGTGAAAATTCAAGGAAGGAATTTGCTAGCTCTTGCCTCTTATAAAGACTACAGATTCTCCAGGAAGTTCTAAAGATTTTTTCTTATTCCATAAAAGAGCTGAAAATTTTCTCTTAATTTTACATTTGTCTTGCAGATTACAACCATTCCTGGGGTGAAAATCTTCCAGTGCTGCAACTCCATTACATTTGTAAATATTCACCACCTAAAGGACAAGCTGTTGAGAGAGGTAACTGGCTTTCCTCCCCTGCTTTTCTCCGCCTGCTCCCCTCGCCCTCCCCAAGTACCCCTGTCTTCCACCACTCGCTGTCTGTATGAGAGCCCTCTTATATCTTTCAGGTTGAAATGGTCAAGGTGCCTCTTAAAGAAGAAGAAATTTTCGTCCTATTTAATGAAAGCGAAAACGGCTCACGGGAAGGAAAGATTTGTCACTGTTTCTGCAACTGTGATGAACTGGAGCCACCACCTAGGGTTAGAAACATCTCTTCTTTTCTGCATTTTTCTCCACAGTTTATAAAGAAGAGCACTAGTACTTGTTTTAAGAAAAGGAAATAAAATCAAAATCACCTCAGGGATTTCACTCTTAGATGGACCACAGGTAATTGGAAATTAAAGATTTCTACTCAGAAGTGAAGACACAGGTTCCCCTTTAAAGGTCAGATCTTGACTTGAAAGTAGGTAGGAGGAAACGTCCTGACTCTTGAGTCCCTACTGAGTGGCTGGAGGTTTATTTGAGCTCAGAGAGTACAGTTGGCTCATTGAGATTGTCAGCAATTCCCTAATTGTATCTATTTCTCTGACTTTTAGCTGCCTGCTTTTAGATTTCTGAAATTAAAGAACTTAAAGATTTAAAATTTTCTAATTCCAACTAGGGCAGGGTCAAGGTGGCTGGGGTTTTCAAGGATCTGCCAGGGTCACCTAATGTCTGCCTGTGACCAAGGAAATGATGGTGGGCAGTTAAGAGCAGATAAGCACAGATGGGAATTTTATAGCATCTGAAGGTTATTTTAGCTGATGAACAAAGTGTTCATTATTTCCAACTCAGACTTGATCTAAATATTCTTTTTCCCCCAGAGCAGGGCTGCTCATTTCTAGGTTTGAAGCCTTTTACCTAGTCTATACCCACACTCTGGAGGGGCGCGTGAGCACGCGCACGCGCGCACGCACACACACACACACGCCTCCTGCCTGCCTCCTCATGTAGACCCCTGCAAACACCAAGCTCCCACTCTCGTTGCCATACACCCTAACGAAGCGTAGGTTCTACTGAGCTCCCTGAAAATACCAATTTCTCTGCCAAGAGGACAAAATTAACACTATATTTAATTTTTATTTTGTATCTGCACTGCACTGAATATTGTAGAGAGTATTTACAGGACATCAGCAAATACACTTTAGAGTAGAATAGGATCATCTAGTATTATTGAGCTTCTACTATGCACCCAGAACTATGACACCATGAAAAAGAAAAAAGACTTTTTTAAGGTTTTCTATCTTCGGGCAGTTCTTTTTTCTTTTTCTTTTTATTGTGGTAAAAAAAATAACATAAAATTTATCATCTTTACCATTTTTAAGTGTACAGTTCAGTAGTGTTAAATATATTCACAGTATTGTACAACCATTAAGACCATCTGTCTCCAAAACTTTTTCATCTTAGAAAACTGGAACTCAGTACCCATTAAACAACTAATTTCCATTTCCTCCTCCTCCCAGACACTGGCAACCTCCATTTTACTTTCTGTTTCTATAAATTTGAGTACTGCAGATACCCCATATAAGTGAAATTGTACAGTATTTGTCTTTTTGTGATTGCTTTATTTTACTTTGCATAATGTCTTCATGGTTCATCCATGTTGTTCTTTAAAAAAAAAAAAGTTTTTTCATGGAAAATTTTGAACATATACAAAAATAGAGACAAGTATAACAAGCCTCTATGTACCTACCATCCACTTTAAGATTTATGAACTCATAGCCAACCTTGTTTCATTGATAATCCCACCTACCTATAGTCCCTCAAAAATCACAGGATTATTTTGAAGCAATCCATAGTTTTAAATCAAACTAGGAAGACAACTCTATTAATGTGACCAAAAAGGCTATTATTGTATTTTATCAATCCTAAGATAGACATTTTTTTCGCATCTCTGAAATGCGGATGCATTATATAATCGATGGCATGTCATAGTTTAACTTGCAGTGTTTTCTTTTCCTTGATAACACAAAAAGTAGTGATGCATCTTAAAACTAATGAAATAGGGTAGTAAACCATACCATACAATATATTTTTATGCTCTAAATTATGTGTTAATATTTTAACAACTCTAAGACTTCAGGTAAAGAGAGATCAGCATAAGCTCGAAAAGTCAGAAATTTCATGGTAGCAATGAATGTGAGTTAGGCAGAAGAAAGAAATTTGGATTTATGTGAGGCTGGAAAAAAAAAAATAGGACTCTCAGTCCATGGATAGGGTTGGACAAAGACAATGAATAAGTATGAGGTCCTCAGAGTAAGAGGCTTGGCCTAGGAAGTAAGTTTGGGCAGACACAGCATGAGTGAATTATGAAAGCCCTTGAAAGATAGTAGTATAAAGTAGATGAAGGAGAGAAAAAGGAGGCTCTCAGAGGTTTCCTTTTGTGTGGAAAACCTTGCATCTCCCCGCCACTGAGCCAGTCCACAGCTGTCCCCTAAAGACCTGGCCTCAGTGACCTTCAAACCTTGGGGAACACCTCTCTCTTTTGAACTGTAATATTATCTATCCACACAACTTATTTTGCTATACAATATATACTACCTTGCATAGTTTTTATCTTTATAGTTTTTCTCTTTTAAAATTTTATTTCATAAGCAACATTATTAGAACTTTTTTTTAACATTACCCCAAATTATACTACTCTAGCAAATGAATTATTTCCATTTTTTCTATGTGCCTTATAGTTCTTGTCCATATATGTTGTTATTTATCCTTTGAATAGACATGTGCCAGTTCCCCAGATACAAACTGGTCCCTGTGACTGCAGAGTTGGTATTCACATCTTGCATGCTGTTGTATTCCTTATGCTTGATACTGACCTTAAGCTCTGACAGGCACTCCAGGCCAATTAGGAGGAAAAAGGAGTGAAAGGTAAAGACAGCCCTACTCAAGTAATTTGTGTCTTCTTATGGAGTCTGACAGAGACTGTTCCACTGATAAAAGAAGGGGTGTTGAGAAAAGAGCAAAGCATTAGTAAGCACTAAACTAATTAGAACCCAGGGATGAGGGAAAAGAATAAATCAAAGATGATTTTAAGTCCGGCTCACTAGGACATTGATAATGTCATTGATACACACAGGGAATTGGGGAGGAGATGCCGTGAGTGATGAGGATAAGGAAAGATGAATGTTGTTTGTTTTTGCCATTAGCTTAAAGTGACAATGAGATAACCAAGTAAAAAAATGTAGAGTACTTAGTCTGTGGAGACATTTCCTAAGGGAAAGAGAAGCGACTAGACAGAAATGGCGTAGTTGCAAGTACTTCCAGGCCTTGTTTGAATCTTATAGTTCTCCCCTACCTCTTGTCCCAGGTTATTTACACAGAACGATTTGAAAGTAAACAGGACCACAGCACATCCTCCATTAACCTGATCCGCTGCTCACGTTTGGAGGGTGGGAGCACAAGCCAAATTTCATCTGATGACCAAATGCCATACGCAGTATCTTCCACATTTCTGAGAAATCAAGGGCAAACCTATGAGCCTGTGGAGAAAGAATGGCTTTCTAATGAACCCTCGAGGTCATTTCCTGATGCTGCTCCAAGTCAGGTCAGAAGTAGAGCACTCGCGCCTTATTCAGAATCATCTCTTCTACCCAGCACTCATACCATCATCCTGGATTTCTCCATGGTACATTTTGTGGATTCTCGGGCTTTAGTCATATTAAGACAGGTAAGATCCCCACCTACCCCACCACCCCAGCCCCAATCCTGATTGAATTCTGTTAGTCATTGATCAGCTGCTATGTGACTCATAGGCCACTAGAAACTTGAACACTGAAGATAGTTTAAGGTCAACCAGAATAAAAAGAAAATGAACCAACTCTGATGTACTGAACTGGGGTTGGTTCCGTAAGCATGGCATATTATTTCTCAAGGAATGAAAAACAGAAAACTCTTAACACCACTGAAACAGCAATCTATGCCACACCCAGCAACTTCTAGTATATCCTGAGGGTTAGCTGCAAATCTTTTCGGGGAATAGGTCTGAATGCTGCAGAAAAGAGCTCACCAAGAATTCTCCGCTATTCAGCTGCTCTGACCTACACATTGTAAAAGGCACTCAGATTTGAAGAAATTGTGATGAAAGGACACCCCAAGCCTGGGGCTGTCTGGTCCAGTACCTATAGGATCATCCCCAGTTCCCTCTTCATTGCCTGCAACTTTGGGCGAAAGGGGCAGGGAAGATTTTTCCTTCAAAAGCTGTGTCCCTAAATCCTGGCTTCTTTCCCACTCTCTGGTTTCTCTGACAGTTTTCATTTCTCTCTTTCTTATACAATATGGACAGTTGAGATGCACAACTAACCATACTGGTTTTATTATTTAATGTCTCATCAATAAAATATCTTTTTCTCAGCCAGCTTATCTCAGTTTATAGCCCTTTATCTCACTCTGGCTCCTGTTGGTGATGGCTTGGATTTAAACATCCTGACCAACCCAGCTTTGATTGCACCCACTTGTTTTCATTTTTTGTTTTTTGTTTTTTTGAGATATACTCATTTGGCTGATTTTCCATCTTTTATCCTCAGATCTTAGTTTATCAAACCTTATTCCTAAAGGAATGTGATTCTTTCTTAAGTGAGTCCAGTTCCCTTTTGGTCTGAAGCAGTAGGAAGCTTCTCATGTCAAAAAGAACTCTGGGTGGGTGGTCTGTGGATGTGGCTTTACTTCTGCTGACTGTCCATCTGACCTGGGGCAACTTACTAAATTCATGGGGTCTTGGTTTCCTCATCTATAAAATGAGAGGCTTGGAAAAGATTAATATTCAGGGCTTTTCCATCTATGAGATCCTTTTCCCACCCCCCATTTTCAGACTCAAGTATACTTGATTATGTTTTATCTTTTGGGCTTTTCCACTTTAGGTCATCCTACTGGGCTGTGGTCTCTTTTCCCAGTCTTGCGCTATAGCTGTGATTTCATTCAACTCACATTACTGTATGCCTTCTAAATGCCAGGCTGAGTTGGACACACTTATATGCATGATCTCATTTAATTCTCACATAGCCCTAGAGACAAGCCATATTTCCCCCTAGGAGTTCTGGGCTCACAGCAAGTAAGTGGCCTGTCCAGCACTGGAACTTAAAACAGTTGTGCCATCCTCTCTTCCTCTCACTCCTCTCTTGCCTTCCTTTTTTGAGGAGGCACCATATGCTCTGGTCCTTGGTATGACCCATCCATACTCGGCTTATGTTGATGACTTTCTGCTCCAGCACCAATGTGGAGGCAACATCAGACACCTTTACTGCGCAGCCTTCGGAGATTCATGGCGCACTTTTACACTTTAAAATTACAGGTTTCTGCATTTCTTTTGTAATTGTTCTATACCACTGTATTGGAGGAAATCATTATATTTTGTTTACTTTATAATTGAAAACTTAATATTAATAAGAAAAATCCCAGGAAACAACCTCTCAATTCAATCTTCTTCCTAATTCAGTCTCCCATTGCTTGTCTTTCAGAGTATGTCCACTGTGGCTCTTTACCAAAAGACCTCATGCTTTATCTTTATACTTTATGATTTATCATCAAGAATGGCTTCCTTGTTTTTTCTTGGTAGTGAAAGAAATAGAGTCTGTCTGTTTTAGTTGTTTTTGTTTTTCTTGACATTTTAGCTTAGTGCTCAGGATTGGCTTATTTGATCGGAGTATTAAAGTTAATACTGACTTTCATTGAATTGAACTTTAAGATTTATTGCCCCAGAGCATATATATTGGCTGAAGAAAATTCGAGATCAATATCAGATCCTTCTTAATCTGATACTACTAAATATCTGATGTTTTACTAAAGTCAGATGTAATTTTACAGGGCAGCTCTGATTATGACCCTCAGGGTTCCTGAATTCCATTTCCTGCTATACCCTTGACCATCTCTGGGCCATGTTTTACCTCCTCTGTTCAGTGAACTCCAGGGAGAAGGGGATCATATGCAAACACTAAGCACTAATGACAAGATATAGTTGTTCTTGAGGACCATCCAGTGTGTTCCCATCACACCTGTGCCTGTCTCTATCCTAGCACTGTACTCACATGAACATTATCTCTACCTGAACTGTTCCCTGCTTAAGACCATGCGCAACCCTCCCTCTCACTCCCTACACCATGTAAGACCATCTGATTCTCTTTTGTAGTCCCAGCACCTTAGACACTTCCTGGCATATAGAAGTCCACCCATCAAATGTTTATAGAGCTGAATTGGAATGCAAAGGTACATATATCCCAGACAAGTGAATGACCAAAGGAATTTTAAAACACAACTAATTAGAAGGCCCTTTCTTAGTGAGTATGAAGATCCCTAACACTGACTTACTCTCTCCCCGCAGATGTGCAATGCCTTCCAAAATGCCAACATTTTGGTGCTCATTGCAGGGAGTCACTGTGAGTATCCTTCACCCTATGAGAGGGCTGTGTTTTGCACCCTGGGTGCTTTCCTCCCCAGGTGTCTGACCCTGTGTGTGCTCCGGGTTTGGTTTGTAGCTTCTGTGGTCAGGGCATTTGAGAGGAATGACTTCTTTGATGCTGGTATCACCAAGGCCCAGCTGTTCCTCACTCTCCATGATGCTGTGCTGTTTGCCTTGTCAAGGAAGTTTCCAGAGTCCTCCGAGTTGAGTGTGGATGAATCTGAGACAGTGATACAGGAAACCTACTCAGAAACAGACAAGGTTGGATGATGTGAAGCATTGGGCTGGGGGTGAGGAGGAGGGGTGAGGTGGGGGTGAGGTAGGGGTGAGGTGGGGGAGAGCCCTGATCAGATGTAGATAAGCAACGTCCAGGTAAGGTTTTTGAGTATGGCTGTGCCAGACTTTGAGATGTTGAGATGTTGAAGTTCCCTTATCAGTTAGAAAATAGCAGTGGACCTGAGTCCCAGGTTCCCCCAGGGCTGTGACATCTGAGTGCCATTCAGGGCCTTTTCCCAACTGGAGAGAAGGTTGTCCAACCCAGCAAAGGTTTCAAGGATCCTTTTACAGCAGGCGTGGTTACTGCCAAGCACCATATCAATGACTAAATATTTTATACATCTCCTCTAGCTATACCTTTAGAATCTACCCCTACCCTACCCTTGGGATGAATAATAAAACTAATGAACTAGCAGAGGTAAAGATCTGTCAGTCTAATACTTTGGCTATTATTTACATTGTGAGTAATTTGATTTACTCTGCCTGACCAAATACAAAGGAGAATGATTTACAAGCCAGAACTTTTAACCATTTATTAATACTAAGTAAAGAACTGGGCCTGCCTCAGTATTTTCAAATCAGTATCTGTGAAGGTTAACAGTTCCGCCCACCAAAAGGAAATTAAAACACAGATGGTCACCAAAATATTACCTAATGACTGGAAATTTTTAAAATTAACTCCTTGATTCTTTGATTTACATTTCAATAATGTTTGAATTTTTATGACAAAAAAATATTACCAGAGTAATGTGTTTATAAAAACCTTAAAAAGTAAAAGATATCCAAGCTCATGAGACATGACCCTTTTATTTATTTTTCTATTTTAAAGTAATATATTAGCAAGCATTTTCTTTGCTTTGTTGAGAATTCTCACAGGTATGTGCCTCTGCTTATCTAGAATAACTTCTTCCCCAACAAATAGAATCAAACATATTTTTTCTATATTGGCAGTGTCTACAGTTATTAGACTTTTTAAATGCTGTATTCATAGCCAGGTTTTGTGACTTTCTTCATATAGACAAATCCTAGATATACTTTATGTTTTACTTTTTTATTGCTTTTTAAAATGAATTTTTTTCATTATATTTTCCAACTGGCAACTGCTAGCATATAAGAAACCTATTGATTTTTATTAAATTATTTGGCCACCTTACGAATCTTTTTACTAGTCCTAAAAGGTTTCATTGTTAATTCTCTTGAGTTTTCTAAATCAAAAAATATTTTATACAAATAATATAAATCTCTTATTTTTTAATTGTTAGAATTCTTATTTCAGTATCATATATTATGGCATTAGCCAAACAAACCTCCCAGAACAATTTAAGTAATAATGGTGACTCTTGCCTTACTCCTGAATTAAATGAGAAAGCTTCTTATGTATCTGTGATAGTTGACCTAAGATGAACATTACATTCACTGTGTTTTTAAAAAGTATTTTTCTAGTTTACTAATATTCTCATCAGGACTTATATTAAGAAAAAGCAAAGTTTTTTTTTTGTTGAAAACTTGGTGTTGAGTATGTCATTTTTTTTTTCTTCTAGCATTTAAGCTAGGAAAGACTAGGAGAGGAAAAATTTCAATTTTGGATGTATTAAATTCAAGATTCCTATTAAACATCCAAGTGGAGATGTCAAGAATGGAAGTGGATATATGAACCAGCAGATTAGGGCAAGAGTTATAACCAAAAAGTCATTGGCGCAAAGATGGTAATAAAAATTACGGGACTAAATAAAATTGCCTATGGGGGCAGTGTAGATGGAGAAGAGAAGGGTCCCAGGGTTAAGCCTTGGGGCATGCCAACATTCAGAAGCCCAGAAGAAGTAGTGATGACAACAGAGAGACCAGGAAGAAGCAACCAGAAAGGAAGAGAGAAAAGCAAAAAAAAATGTCATATGGTGGAAGAGAAAAAAATATTTCAGGAAAGGTGGAAGTTGTTAATTCTGTGGAATGCTGCTGCAAGGCTGATTCATGAAGCCTGTAGGGGGTCTGCTCTGTGACAGGCCCCCTGGTACTGGGGATATCAAGTACCAGGCACTGTCCTACCTCAAGGAGCTTAGGGTCTAATAGGGGAGATAGATTTGTAAATGAATAAGGCAATATATTACTGGTACTATGATAAAGATGTGAGTGAGGTACAGTTGGAACACAAAGGAATTTAATATCCTGGTTAATGATCTTTGATCTGAATCTGGAACGATGGAGAAGGACAAGGCAGACACAGGGAGCTAGCTGCATACGCAAAGGTAAGCAGTAGTCAGGCATCTTTGGTCAGCTTAATGGCTAGAGCAAAGAGTGGGGACTACAGCTGGAGATAAAGCCAAAGAAGATGGCAAGAGGCTAGGTCATGAAGGGTCCTGCTGAGGATTACATTGGGAGATAGGAAGACAAGTAAGATCAAGAAGACAAGATGTTTCAGAATGCCGCCAAGACCATTGTTATTCAAATGGTTGACCATGAAATCCAGGCTAGGTAGGAAATCCAGAGAAACCAGAAGTTATGGATTGATTAAGCCTAAAAAATAATGGGTAACTGAGGAACCAGAGGGTACAAAAAAGATGAAAAACAGATTTAGGCCAGAAGTTTTTTTCTATTTTGCCAGGAACCCATGATTCTGGTACCTTAAATCCTATTGTATTTTGAAATTCCTTGACTATTCAAAAGTTAGATTTAATTGGAAATGTTAACACATCTAATTATGTATATTTCAGGATGCAGAGTCAAGACATAAAATAAGCAGCAGTATTCTAGATGCCCCCAAAAATGTAAGTTCTGGCTTCACCATGATCCAAGAGCCTATAACAGAGGAGGAGTCAGAGCTGGACATGGAGCTGGAACCCACGCTGGAGTCAGAACAAGAGGCTATGAGAGGTCTGGACCTAGACCTGTGTAGTGAACTGGAGCCTGAATCAGAGCTAGAGCCCGAATCTGAGCTGGAGCCTGAAACAGAGCTCGAGCCCGAGACAGAGCTGGAACTTGAGCCTGAGCCCGAGCCCGAGCCTGAACCCAAGCCCAAGTCCAAATCCAGGCCAAGGGATCAAACTTATTCTTGGCAGCAGTACTGGCCTCTGTATCAGTCTAAGCCTTCCAGCTCTCTAAGTCAAACTCAGCCTAGGACACAGTCAGTAGAGAGGAGGCGTCAACATATGAATTCATATTCACCTAAGGGCAGTGACACTGAGGATCACTAGAAGGTGAACTGGGAATAAGGGGTCAGATTCCCTTGATTCCCTCTCCACGCAAGTTGGGTCATTTGGTCAGAAGTCCTAGACAAGTTACTAACTAGCAGTACTTGCTTTGGGACTCTTCTACCTGCTGCCCTTCTTCCTTGCTCAGCAGTGTGATCTTGCTTCTAGATCACAATACTAAATACAAAGAATTATCTCTGAATTCCTCATCCAGGTGCACCTCATTTCACCTTCAACAGACATTCTAATGAAGGATTTTTTTCCTTCGCATACCCCGCATGTCAGGGGTTTTATCAGGCTATCTCTAACGTAATCCTCTCAGCTCTGTTCCCCTTTCTCCAGAGATGAGGTTCAAATAAAATATGTAACTCTAGTTACTACATTTGGACCCTTGCTGCATCTTCTCTCTTCTCTGTATTCTGTATGCCTAAGGAAATGTCAGGTGCGAGAAATTCCAGAGTGGGCGGACGTGGTGGAGAAGCAATGAACAACAACAACAAAAAAAAAACCGAGTGGCATTTGTATTTTATATGCAGGGTATTTTTACTGCCCTGATGATAGAAATAGGCAGATTAAGCTAGGCCAGCCTGTGAGGCATGTAAGATAAGGAATTGTTAGGCTGAAAGCATTTTTGCCATCCCTCCAAGATCAGGATCTTATCCTGCCACTGTTTCACAAGGCCAATTAGCTGTACCGACTGATGAGAATGCTAGCTCTATAGAACTCTCCCTGATCTTCAGATTCACAATCACTATTGTGTCTTTCTTACAGATTTTTAAGACACAAGCAATCTAGAATCTCTACTCTTGGTAGACCAGACTTAGTTAAAATCTGTGGCAGACACAAACCCCTTAGGAATTGGAAAAGTCAATCATTACTAATTTGGTCCAAATTTATTTTAAAAATTTCCCCCTCTCCCATTAAAAAATATCTAGTACTATGTTACAACCAGAAGAGAAATATAGACTCCTGGACAATACTATATGGAATCCTGAATTTCATTTCCCACTCAATAAACAAGATTCATCTTGCTTGAGTACTCAATTTCTCTCATCTGTTAGATGAAAGAAATTCTTGTTAAAACACAGGTGTCATTTATTACAGAGATAGCATGCACATTCACTCATTCTACCAATATTTACTAAGCATCTACTACAGACATAACATTCCCAAACTCTGGGGTAGATAAAACAATATTATCCCTACTTTATAAATGCATAAACTAAGATTCAGATAAGTTTTATAACTAGCCCAAGGTCATATACAATTGTACCCTAAAAGAGGTTGAGGCCCAAGTCACAAGCTTCATTTGTTCATGGCTTTTTAAAAAATAATTTTTAAAATTGTTTAATTACAGTTGGCATACAATATTATATTAGTTTCAGGTGTACAACATGATAATTAGACATTTACGTACAAAGTGATCACCTTGCTAAATCTAGTACCCATCCAACACTATATATAGTTATTATAATATTATCGACTATATTCTTTATACTATACTATACATTCCGATGGCTATTTCCTAACTACCAATTTGTACTTCTTAATCCCTTCCCCTTTCCTCCCCGAAAGCTCCCTCCCATCTGGCCACCATCAAAATGTTCTCTGTATCTATGAGTCTGTTTCTGTTTTGTTTATTTTGTTCTTTGGATTCCACATATAAGTGAAATCATATGGTATTTGCCTTTCTCTACATGACTTACTCCACTCAGCACAATACCTTCTAGGTCTCCCCGTGTTATTGCAGATGACAAGACTTTGTTTTTTTATGGCTGAGTAATTCCATTGTATATATATACCACCTCTTCCTTATCAAATCATCTATTGATGGACACCCAGGTTGCCTCCATATCTTGACTGTTGTAAATAATGCTGCAATGAACATATGGATGCACGTGTCCTTTCGAAGTAGTGCTTTGGGATTCTTTGGATAAATACTCAGAGTGGGATTACTGGGTCCTTCTTTGTCTCTTGTTATGACCTTTGTTTTAAAGTCTATTTTGTCTGGTGTAAGTATTGCTACCCCAGCTTTTTATTGGTTTGTTTCCATTTCCATGAAATATCTTTTTCCATCCCTTTGCTTTCAGTCTGCATATGTCTTTCGATCTGAAGTGAGTCTCTTGTAAGCAACATATGCAAGGGTCTTGTTTTTTATCCATTCAGCCTCCCTATGTCTTTGATTAGAGCATTTAATCCATTTACATTTAAAGTAATTTTTTATAGATATGTAGTTATTGCCATTTTATTATTCATATTTTTTTATCATTTATCTTGTTTCTTCTTCTGAAAGAAGTCTCTCCAGCATTTCCTGTAGTACTGGTTTGGTGTTGATGAACTCCTTTAGCGTTTTCTTTTCTGGGAAGCTCTTTATCTGTCCTTCAATTCTAAATGATAGCTTTCCTGAGTAGAGTCATCTTGATTGTAGATCCTGGGTTTTCATCACTGAAAACCCTTCTGGCCTGCAAAATTTCTGTTGAGAATTCAGCTGAAAGTCTTTAAGAACCTCCTTGTAGGTAACTAACTGCTTTTCTCTTGCTGCTTTTAAGATTCTCTCTTTGTCTTTAACCTTTGCCATTTTAATTATGATGTGTTTTAGTGTGGGCCTCTTTGGGTTCATCTTGTTTGAGATTTTTCTGTTCCTCCTGGGCTTGTATGTCTATTTCTTCATCAACTTAAGGAAGTTTTCAGTCATTATTTCTTCAAATAGGTTTTTAATTTCTTGCTCTCTCTTCTCCTGCTATGCCTATGATGCAAATGTTGGTACACTTGATGTTGTCCCAGAGGCCCCTTAAACTGTCCTCAATTTTTTGGATTCTTTTTCTTGTTGCTGTTCTGATCGGGTGTTCTCTGCTACCTTACCTTCTAAGTCACCAATTAGACCTCTGCTTTATCTAATCTACTGTTGATTCCTCTGGGTATTCTTTATTTCAGTTATTGTATTCTTCATTTCTGACTGGTTCTTTTTTATATTTTCTATCTCCATTTTTATGTTTTCTATTCCTTTGTTGAAGCTCTCACTGAGTTTCTCTACTTTTCCCCTAAGTTTATTGAGCATCTTTATAACCTTATAAGAGTGTTCTGAACTCTGTATCCAGTAGATTGCTTATCTCCATTTTGTTTAGTTCTTTTGCTAGAGCTTTGTTCTATTATTTCATCTGAGACATGTTTCTTTGTCTCCCCACTTTGGCTGCCTCCTTGTGTTTGGCTGCCTCCCTGTGTTTGTTTCTATTATTAAGTAGGGCTGCTATGTCTCCCAGTCTTAGTAGAGTAGCCTTATATAGTAGGTGTCCTGTGGGGCCAAGTGACACAGTCTCCCTGGTCACTTGGGCCAGCTACTCCAGATATGTCCCTTTTATGGGTTGTGTGTGCCCTCCTGTTGTAGTTGAGCCTTCATTTCACTTTTCATGTCATTGAGAGGAATTGACCCTTGGGCTGATTGGTTGTGAGAAGTGGCAGGTGAGAGACTGACTCTATGGAGCAGGATTCGCTTTAGCAGGGCTCTGGTGCTTGCCCAGTCTGCCTTTTGGGTGTGTCATCAATGCAGCCCCAGGTGGTGCTCTGAGCTGGTCAGAAGTCAGCTATCAGGTGTGCCAGCCCTGGGGCCTCCTGGGAGGGGCCCCGCCACAGGCCAAGTTCAGCCACAGCCTATGCCATGCCCAAAGCCACCTTGCAAGAGTCATTAAGCAATCTGCTGATGGCTGCTGCCCACACTGTCCTGGGAGAAGGAAGCCTTGAGGGATCAAGCCATGAACCAGGCTTGGAGCTGCTCAGCAAGAGGTATGGGGCTTGCAGAGGCCAGATGCAGCTTGTATGGGTTTTGCAAAACTTTCAGAGATTTTAGATATGTCCACAGCATGAGCCAAGACAGGCCACTTGTATGGAAAAGCCACAGAAGCAGCTTGAGTGGGCTCACAAGTTGGGTGGGGTGAGGTGTCCAAGAATCACCAGGGCAAGCCAGCCAGGTTGATGGAGATTCAGATATCATGGCCACCTATGTCTGTTCACCAGGAGTGGGGAGGGCTCAACAAAGTAACAATAGATTCTGCCAGCACTTCTGTCTAGGAGAAAGCTGCCCCTCCAGCCCTTGCCCTGAAGCCAGACAATTGCATTCCTCCCTGTATGTTCCTGGTGCTTTTCAAGCTGCTGCCCCAGCCCGAGCTCAGAGTGAGTGAGTCCGTCACTGAGTAAGTCTTCATGCAGGCCCTTTAGGAGAAATGTCTGCAACTCTAGTTGCCCTCCATCTTAATCAGCCATAATCTCTGTGGGTTTTTACAGCCAGAAGTGGAGACTTCTCTTCCTGGCATTGGAACCCTGGTCTGAGGAGCCCAGTGTGGGGCTGAGAACCCCTCACTCCTCCAGGGAGAACTTCACAGCTGATATATCCCTCCCAATTCTCAACCACTACACATGGATGAGGAACCAGCCTGTTCCACATCTCCACTCCTCCGACCAGTCTCAAAATGGCCTCTACTGTATGTCCCCAGTTGTAGGACTTCTGTTCAGCCAGAATTCAAGCGACTCCCAATGATAGCTGTTCTACAGTTTGGTTGTAATTTTGATGTGATTGTGAAAGGTGGCAAGCACAGTGTTTACCTACTCTCCCATCTTGACTGGAACTTGTTCATGTTTACTCAACACATTTATTGAACTCCTCCTATGTGCCAGGCATTGTCCCAGGTGCTAAAGATACAAGATGAGGAGAATAGATGACAGAAATAATTATAAATTGTGATAAGCGCCTTGAAGGTAAAATACAGGAAACTCTGAGGGTATGTATAAGGAAGCTACTTGAAGTGCCATGACAGATTGACTGGTTTCCTCTTTGAGACACTCAGGAGGCTAGGAATTGCCTTCAAAAACAAAATGAAATCTCCCACAGTCTCAAAGTATTTTTATTTGGGAGGCAAACTTGTCTCCCAAATAAAAGAGTTCTTTAATAAGCACACAAAAGATCCTGCCCTTTAGACATTTGAAACCAGAGGTGAACTAAGTCAATTAAAGCCACAACACAGCTCAATTTTTAATAGAATTGGGATGATTCGTCCTCATCTTATTTGCCTAATAAGAACTATGTATTTTTTTTTTTTTGGAAAGAAATAATATTGATTTCAGTCTCTATTTTTTGCACAACATCCAGCATACAATTAAGAAAAAAAAACACAAGGTATTTGAAGAGACAGAAAAAATGTCTGATGAATAGGAAAAAAAAAGTGTACAATAGAAGCACTCCCACAGATGATCAAGGACTTCAAAAAACTATTATAAATGTGTTCAAGAAAGCAGAGTAAAAGATGGACAAATGAATGAAAAGATGAATAATTTCAAAAGAGAATTATAATTTGCAGAAAAAGAATCAAATGCACATTCTAGAACTGAAATATGAAATATTGGAAAATAAAAATTCATTTGATAGGTTTATCCAATGGACACAGCAAAAGAGGATTATGCAAGTCAAAGATAGTCAATATAAAATATTCAAAATGAAGCATATAGAAGAAAAATGGGGGGGTACAGAAAAGAGATTTCGAGACATATAGGACATAGTCAAATGGCCTAATATATGTGTTTTAGGAGTCCCAGAAAGAGAGAATGAGGAAAGTAATATTTGAAGATGTGACTGAGAATTTGCCAAAACATGAAAGACAGCAACTCAAAGATTCAAGGTTAGCAAATTATAAGCGAGATAAACAGAAAGAAAACCAAGCATAGCCACATCATAGTTAAATTGCTAAAAACCAAAGAGGAACAGAAAATCTTAAAAGCAGTCAGAGGAAAAAGGGACACACACTTGTAGAGTAACAACAATAACACTCATTGCTGACTTTTTAACAGAACCTATGGAGAGTCAGAAAACCATAGAAGGCCATCTTTTAAATTCTGAAAGAAAAAAAATAATCTGCTGTCCTAAAATTCTGTACCCAGTGAAACTTACCTCTAAAAATTAAGATATAATAAAGATGTTATTGAGAGAATTCATTACCTACAGATTTCCTCTATAAGAAATATTAAAGAAATTTCTCAGGCTGAAGGAAAATGACTCCAGAGGGATGCTTAGAACTGCAAAAAGTATTAAAGAGCATTAGAAAGGTTAAATATGTAGATTCATATAAAACAGTATTGACTGTGATTGCTTAAAGCAATAATAACTTTATCTTGTCCAGTTTATAACATATGTAAAAGAATATGACCACAAAAATACAAAAAACAAGACTGGTAAATGCAGTTAAACTGTTCATAAAGTGGTAAAGAACTAATTTAAGGTACATTATAAAAAGTCAGAGATGCACATTATCATGTCTCAGGAAACTACTAGAAATATTTTTTTAAAAGATATAATTAAATTAATAGAGGAGATAAATAGAATAATAAAAACACTTGATTAATCCAAAAGTAGGCAGAAAAATGGAATAAAAGAACAAAGAATATACAGGACAAATAGAAAAAAAAAATATCAAAATGGCAGTCTTAAACTCAGTTATATCAACAACTAAATAGACTAAACATTCAAATTAAGAGATGTAAATTTTTCCAAATGGGTAGTTTTTAAAAGACTCAAATATATATATATGCTATTTATGAGAGACGCACTATAAATATAAATATGCAGATATGTAGAAAGCGGAAGGATGGAAAAAACATAATAAGCAAATAGCAACTAAAAGCTGAGATGGCAATATTAATATTAAATTGTGAGATAAGAAGCATTCCTAAAAGTTAAAGGGGCACATTACATGGTGATTAAAGGGCCAATTAAACAGAAAGACCTAACAATCCTAACTTTGCGTGCACTTGATAACATCATTTCAAAATATATAAAACAAACTGAAGAAATAGACAAATCTGAGGACAGCAGAAGATTTTTAATACAATTCTCTCAGTGCAGAAACAAAATATTCTAAAGTCCTTGTATTTTTCAGGAGAAAGATAGAGATGGTGATTAACTCCATATTTCAAATTAAATATGTAAAGCAATATTTTAAGGGTAGCCACTAAAATAAACAAAGCATGTAATTTCCAAACCAGTAAAGGGAAAAATAAGGAATAGGGGACTCTAGTTGAAAAATAGGGAGGAGCAAGAAAGGATTAAAAAGAACAAAAAACCCCCAGTTATTAAGTTATTAAGTTAGATAAATGTAAGTATCTCAGAGGGACTACCTGAACCCAGCACAGAGAAGCCCAAGGTTCTCAATGAACCAAGGATGAGCAGGGGAGCCACATCTACTGAGGACCTAATGTTCATCTGAGGTGAGACTCTGGGAAAAATCTTGAGTTTCACTATCCTTTCCTTCAGTAAATCTCAAGTTTCTAGCATATGATAGGAGCTTAGAACACATTTGTTGAAGGATGATTGAGTTTGGTCATGTATCGCTCATTCCTGAGGTCCCTCAGTTTTAGACTGACTCCACAAGGTTGTTTGTGCGCATCATCAAAGAGAAAAATGCCTTGAAAATTATTTTAGCCCACCACTCTCTCATCCCTACCTAAATGTGGCTTAAGTAGCAGCTTTCTATACATCTGAATCTTTTCATTCATTCATTCATTCACCTACTCATTCATTTATTCTCTTTTTTGCTCATGCATGCATGGATCAAACATTCCTTATAGTCCTTATCCTCAAGGTATTTATAATCCAGATGAGAAGACAGATGGGTAGAAGAATAAACTATAATACAATGTAATATGTACAACCCAAAAGTTAATAAAGAAAGAAAAGATACAGTAGGAGGAAAGAGAAGAGAGACCAGGTTTTTCAGAAGAGTGCCTTCCATTTTTTTTGACTGCAGTTCATATTTTATAACATAACACAATATACACGCACACACGCAACTGAGATTCATGTCCAAGAAATAATACTTTCCTCCATGTTATCTGATATTCATCAATATTTTCTCTTATCTATTTCTCAGCCTGAACTGAGTTCTACTTTATTGTTTAATTATCGTCTAAAATAGTAAAAGTAGTTAGAGTTCAAAAAATAAAAACTATAAAAATAAGTTAGTGAAAAATCTTGCTCCTAGTCCTATTCCACACTTTCATTCCCAAATTCCTTTTTCCCCCACCCCACCCAGATAACCACCATTATTAGCCTTTTCTGTGTGCTTCCAGGTCCTCTTACTATGTCTTTATAACAGTAAGAATGGTAATTTCTTTATGCAAATAGAAGTATTAATATGTGAACAAATAGTCTCATGTTCCCCTTTTCCTACCCAAATAGTTATTAAATATTTTTGACAACTTCTCTTTAAAAAAAAACTATTTTGGAGTGTCCTAATATCAATACTGATCTAAAGTGGTTTTTTGTTTGTTTGATTTTTTTTTTTTGTCTTGGACTTCAGGTCAGTTTTTATTTCGAACAGCTTCATTAAACCATAATTAACATAAAATAAATACATTTTTAAAGTGCCAATTTGATATTTTGACCTATGTATACTCCCATGAAATCATCACCACAATCAAGATAATGAACACATCTATCACCTCCAAAAATTTCCTTGTGTCCACCTATAATCCCACCCTCCTGGCCTTCCCTAGCAACATCTTCATTCCCAGACAACCACTGATCCACCTTCTGTCTCTATAGATTGGTTCTCATTTTCTAGATTTTCACATAAGTGGAATGATACTGTATGTGCTTTTTTCTGGGGTGGGGGAGGTCTGGCATCTTTCACTCAGCATAATTATTTTAAGATTCATACATGTGCTATGCATATCAAGACTTTAACCCTTTCTATTACATTGTATAGATATATCACAATCTGTTTATCCATTCATCTGCTTATGGACACTTGGAGTATTTCCAGTTTGGGGCTATTACAAATAAAGGTGCTATGAACAGTAATGTAAAAGTCTTTATATGAACATATATGTATATACTTTCATTTCTCTTCAGAGTAGAATGGCCTAGTCATGTGGTAAGTATATAATTAACATTTTATGAATTTTTAAAAATATTTATACGACGTTTCCATCAGTAGTATATGAGAATTTGGTTGCTCCATATCCTTGTAAACATTTATGTTTAGTCTTTTTAAACTGAGACTTTCTAATAGCTATATAATTATATCTCACTGTGGTTTTAATTTGAATTTCTCTAATGACCAGTAATGTTGAAAATTCTTTCATATGCTTATTTGATATTCATGTATCTTTTAGTTTTATTGATTTTCTCAATGATTTTTCTGTTGTTTCATTCTCTAATCTAATCTGCATTTCTCTTCCTACTCTAATCTTCATTTCTCTTCTTCACTTATTTTGGGTTTCATTTGCCCTTCTTTTGTTAGATTCTTTTGACGGAAGCTGAGGTCATTGATTTGAGAATTTTCTTCTTCCTACTACTGATGTTTAGTGCTATAAATTTCATCTACATACTGCTTTAGCAACATTCCACAAATTTTGATGTTTTGTTTTATTAATTCAAAATATCTTCTGATTTCATTCTTGGTTTCATCTTTGACCCCTGGATTTAGAAGTGTGTTATTTAGTTTCCAAATATTTGGGGGGATCGTCTAGATAGCTTGCTTTTACGTATTTCTAAGTTAATTTCTCTGTAGTGAAAGAAGATGTTTTGCATGATTTGATTCCTTTCAAAATTTTTGAGACTTGTTTTATGATCTGAAAAAAGGTCTATCTTGGCAATGATCCATGTGCACTTGAAAAAAATGTGTGTTCTGCTGTTGTTGGGAAGATAGTTTTATAAATGTTGGTAAGGTCAAGTTGGTTGATAGTGTTGTTCTGAATCATTACTGATTTCCTGTTCATTTGTTCTATCAGTTATTGAGAAAGAGGTATTGAAAATTCCAACTATAATTGAAAGTTTATTTCTCTTTGCAGTCTGTCACTTTTGCTAATGTATTTCAATGTTCTGCTGTTAGATGTTTAACATTAAGCTTTGTTATGTCTTCCTCATGAATGGACCCATTCTTTCCTAATGAAATGACATTCTTTGTGACTAGTGATATTTTTTTCTAAAATATACTTTGTCCGATATTAGCATTGCCATGTCAGTGCCGAGCTGATAGAGAAGGGAAAGTTCGATGGTGAGATGCCCAGTTTGAAGAATGCACAAAAGGCTGACGTGAGAATGAAACAGAAGGCACCAATTTATTGTGGGGAGCGCAGTATTGTACACACTTCTCCTGCTTCCCATTTCTTGTGCTCCCCTTCTGCTCTCCAGGGGACTGCATGGCTCCACACAGGTCAGAGTACAATAGTGGCATTCAGCCACACATGTGTGATACAATAAACTGAAGTATGTTTACATAATTTAGGTGCAGGTGCCCTACTACACTAATGTAACACTCTAAATCCAGGATTCTATTACTAGCTGTGAGCCTGGATCACAGCCAGACCTGGGACCCACCAGACCTGAGACCCACACTCCACCCCTACAGGGTTGCGGTGCAGGATTTGTCCTGGAGGGCTCTGTCTTGGGCCCACAATCCGCTTGCCATTCTTGGAGTGGCTTAGTCCTGTGGGGCATCACCCCCGGAGTACTCTTTATCCACCATCTTTCTGGGTGCTGCTCAGCACACCAGAGGCATTGTGACACAGCAACTTGTGCTCGAGCCCATGTCAATGATAGTCTCCATCATTTCACTACCTATTCCCTGGTATGAGCCATCTGTGTACTAGGCATCCTCAGGGATGGGAGTCCGACCCTCTACATAGAGACTTGGTATATTTCCCATCTTAGCAGGCTCCACCAGGAGCTCTGCTTGGACAGTGTGGGGGTCTGTGCAATTCCCATACAAGGAGTCTTACTTAAGACCATAGTCACCCCTCCACGGGGTACGTAGACTGCACAATTACGGGATTAGGGCCAATGATGGCCTCACTGGCCAGGAGGGCTGCATATATGGCAGCCAGTTGTTTATCAGAGAATACCACACTGCCGCACTTTTCCACAATTGGGACCAGAGCCTATTGTCACCTTCTGGGAATCGTGCTTCTGCCACAAGCCCCATCCAAACCCTGCATCATCCACCTGCACTGTAAGCAGGAATGGAAGGGCTGGAACTACAACACATAGCATTTGGGCTGTGCTACAGCTCCCTTTGTAGCCTGAAAGGCCTCTTCTATTTGGGGGTTCCAATCCCATTGGTCATCCCATTGCATTAAATGATGCAGAGGTTGCATCAAGGAGGCAAAATGAGGGATGAACATTATCCAAAATCCCAGCAGTCCCAAATAGGTTTGGAGCTGCTTCACAGTGTCAGGTCAGAGATATGCCTGTATCTTATCAATCACTGCCTCCAGCACTACTTTTGTCTCACTCCACCAGACAACTCCCAAGAATTTGACAGAGAACCCAGGTCCCCGGACCTTGTCCTCGTTGACTGCCCAATCCCAGTCAGCGAGAGCTTCTCACAGGCTGGTTGCCACTGCTTCTAGTTCTGTAAGAGAATCAGAGGTTAGCATTATGTCATCAATGTAATGATACAAGTACACTGCCGGCAGTCGTTTCCACGTGGCTAAATTTTGAACCACGAGACAATGGCACAGGATAGAGCTAGAGAAAAAGGCATTTGCCAAGTCCACCACATAATGGTATCGTCCAAGTTCATGTGACGACCGGTCCATGATGTACGTGATGTTCGGCATGGCAGCATGCAGGGACGGCGTAACCTTATTCATTCCCGAGGCTTCAGGTCAACTGGCTCCCTTGCCAACCGAGTGTTCCAGCCGAATCCCTAATCAGGGAGATAATCGGCCAGCCCCACCTCATGGGTTGTGGCTTTCCCGGGAATAAAAGTCAATTGCTGGTCAGGGCACAGCTGATTCCACAGCGCCAGCAGCACTTCATTAAGTTGCTGCTCATTCTTTTCCGCAGTGACCCTGCCACCAGGAGAGCAAACCGCATTTGCTTGTGGCTCACTCTCACAGCTGAACAGGCCGGGCACTGCTCTGCTCCTGCTTTTTGGTCACACCTCCCTCCGTGCACTGGCTGGTCTGGGAGTGCGGTAGGCAGTAGGGAGCACGCTTAGGTGGAATGCTCCTTGCGTTTCATTTCCACATTGCCCAACCTAGCCATAGCGGATGTCATCTTGTGGATCTGCCTATCCACGTATGGGGATAACAGTGCCACCATGGCAGCAAAAGTACCAGCCAGGCCAGAAGCCAAAATCAAGTCCTTCGCACAGGTTGTAAATACCTCTTCATCGGAGCTTATACACTGGGCGTGAAATATCATCTGTCGCATGACCATTTCCCAAATTATCTGGACCAGATCTAAGTACGTGGTCATCTGCTCACTCTCTCTCTGGCAGCTCCTCCAGATTGGCCCACATTGTCCATGCAGCGGACATGAGCCAGTTAATCAGGGAGTGATTGCCTGCACCCTGCACCGTGTGTGCCACATTCTGGAGGCCCTGCCTGAGGGACAGTATCACCATTATGGAGGCCAGCTGAGCCATCTCTTCCGGAGATAATTCAGTTTCTTCAGCTTCGTCATCCCACAGCCAAAGCAGCCACCCCAGAACCCTTTCCCCATCTCTCTGCCATACCAGTTTCATCAGGAACCAGAGTTCCTCAGGGGTATACTGGATCAAGGTGGTTTGCTTTTTAACCTGGAGGGCATTGTCAGCTTGCCCCCCTGGGGCAATGGCTGTTTCACTTCAACCTGCTGCCATATCACCAGCCGCGCCTGTCATGGTACTTCCGGTAGGCTCCCAGACCTGGACAATGGCAACGACCCATCAGGACCCTATAACATATGTTCTGTTGCCTCCAGCCACTTTTCCAGCCCTTCTTCCTGGCATTGTAGTGGTTGTACCCGCTGAGCTTCCAGGCTGGCTTGCCACAGCACCACTAGGAACATCCAGGTCACCCGACCCGCTGCCTCCTAGTAAGTGGTAGGGACATTTGGCTCCAACATTTCCAGGGCTTTCCAGATGTCCTCCGGACGCAGCTTCACTCCATCCCCAATCCTCCGGGGGCATCCACATAGCCAGATACGCGGCCACAGAGTACCACTGCAGGGGGGCCATATATCCTCCACCCTGGTATCCTCCACCCAGGAACCACCCGGAGCACTAGGGGCTGTACACACCTCAACCTGCCGACTACACCAAGTATCAGTGCTGAGCTGATTGAGAAGAGAAGGTTCGATAATGAGACGCCCAGTTAGAAGAATGCACGAAAGGCCGACATGAGAATGAAAGAGAAGGCACCAACTTTATTGTGGGAAGCGCAGTATTGTACACACTTCTCCTGCTTCCCTTCTTGTGCTCCCTTCTGCTCTCCAGGGGACCTCATGGCTTCACACAGGAGCAATAGTGGCATTCAGCCACAATGCTGATACAATATGATATAATAAGCTGAAGTATGTTTACATATTTTTGCCATAGGTGTCCTACTACACTAATGTAACATTCTAAATCCAGGGTCCTATTACTAGCCACGAGCCTGGATTATAGCCAGACCTAGGACCCACCAAGCCGGGAACCCACATGCCATTCTCACTTTATTTTGAATAGTGTTACCATGGTAAAACTTGCTTCTATCCTTTTAATTTTTTTTAACACATTTATGTCTCTATATTTAAGTGGGTTTCTTGTAGGTGGAAGGTAATCGGGTCTTGTTTTTTTCCTCTGTGTGAAAATCTCTTGCTTTTAATTGGGATATTTAGGCCATTTGCATTTAATGTGACTATATCTCAAATGTCTGTTTTAAATTAAAGCACTCATTATATCTCAATAATCACATTAAATATAAATAATCCCATTATATATCAATAATCACATTAAATGCAATTAACCTAAATATGTAAAATTTTTGGCCATTCTTCTTCAAATATCTATCCTTTGCTTCTCCCTTCTCCGCCAGGAACTCCACTGACAGGTGCATTAATCCATTTGGAGTTGTCCCACAGTGAACTGATACTTCGGGCTCTTTTTATTTTTATTTTCTTTAGTTATTTTTAGTTTCATCTTGGATAGCATCTGTAGGTATATCTTCAGGCTCACTAATTTTTTTCTTCTGCAATGTCTAAATCAGCTGTTAATCCCATCCAGTGAAATTTTTCATCTTAAACATTGTTGTTTTCTTTTCTAGAAGTTCAGTTTGGGTCTTTTTAAAATATCTTTCATACCCTTACTTAACATGTTCAATATTTTCCCTAGTTTCTTAAGTAAATGGAATATGGTTATAGTTTTAATCTTTTCTACTAATTCTGTCATCAATGTATTTTCTAGGTCAGTTTCAATTGGTTGATTTTTCTTCTCATTAAGGGTCATATTTTTCTGCTTCTTTGCATACTTGTTAACTTTTATTGGACACTGGACCAATCATACTGGATATTGTAAATTTTATTGTGTTAGGGTTGGGGTATAATTGTATTCCTATAAATATTCTTCAGCTTTGTTCAGGGATATGGCTAAACTACCAGGAAACAATTCGATCACTTCAGGTATTATTGTCATGCTTTGTTAGGTGGGAACAGAGCAGCATTTAGTCCAGGGCTAATTTTTTCCCAAAACTGGGACAAAATCTTTCTAAATACTCTATCCAATGCTCTGAAAATTGACCTTAACATAGTCAAGGGAGCCTCATGCTTCAATTAATTTTGTGTTTATTTTGTAAATCTACAGATGGAGACCTTTTAGAGCTCATGATATCGATTTTCTAAATTAAAACTTCTCATTATAAGAATACTGGTTCTTTAATAAAAATCTGTAAAATACAGAAAATCAGCTTGGGGGGAGAATCTCCTATACTTCTACTCCCGAGAGGTAATCCTGTTAACATTCTGGGGGTGTTTCCTTTGCTTTCCTAGGTGACATGAGCTCATTCATAGTAATGGAGGGATTCTCCCCTCCCAAAGTTATAGAACTTTTTAAAACTTCATCAAATTGGGGGTGAGGGAGGCTTCGATTAAATCTAAGGAAAACAACCCATCCTAACATGTGTTTCTTGTTCTCAAAGAGCTTAAGATAAACAACCTGGGAAGCCCCGCGGCTGCTCACGTCTGACCCCAGCCCTAAGCAGCTGCCAGGCCTACAAGTTCGTTTTTAGCCTCCTTCCTTCAGATTTTATAAACTTAAGGAACTGTCAGGAAGTTGACAGAAACTATGGCCATTCCCTCACCCTCTGCAATTTTTTAGGAACCCTTGGTTCACGGCTGCCCTTCCAGTCTCAGGGAAGGCTGTCCCTTGGACAAGATGTGATATCAGTATACCTCCAGTAGTTTGGTTTTTGTTTGTTTGTTTGTTTGTTTTTTGTTTTTTGTTTTTTGTTTTTTGCTTAAGGAACATTCGAGTGCTTGCCATGTGCTGAGACTTATTCTTGTCTGGGGTTTTACAGAATGACTCCCTGCTCTGGAGGACATCATAGGCTGGAGGGGGAGATAGCATATAACCTAGGAACTGTTAACACTGAGTACATGATCCCCTGTGTTGTTTCAAGACATCAAAGATCTTTGAGGGAAAGGAGGGCAGAACTTTACCTCACCCTCTGCTGGGGGTATCAGAAGAGTTTTTTGTATTTGTTTGGTTTTGTTACAAGAACACCAAATATACTTTACTAGCACGCGCACAAAAAAAGGCATAACAAGACAACAAGTGGAAACATACATTAGTAGTCAAAGGGTTAGTGTTGCATACAAACAGCTTTCCATTTTTGTAGCCTTGGCAATAGCCATAGGGATGTAAAGTAACATTCTACAGCAGCAAGTTAGGAAACTAAGGACCATTCGCTCACCAGTGGTTCAGAGCACATTAACCAAAAGACACAAGAATGGATTTAACCACTTTAGTGCAAATGTCTAAGATAAAATTGTAAATTCAGTTCAATACAAAGAAGCAAACACTAGAACTTATTACTACTTCCAAAATAGCTCACTCTAATAGTATTGCATACAATTCTAAGTGATAAAAAGGTGCTAAGTAAAGTTTTTTACAGATATAATGGTTGTAGAGTATCTTTTAAATCTGTAATTTAGGTTTCAGATTTTCTATTTAAAATCAACTGCATTGAAATTCTAGAAATTGTGTTCAAGCAATTCAGCTATGAGTTTACAACAGAGATAAATACTGTCATCCAAATTATTAATTACAGTTTAACAATAATCTTAATATCAGCAATCACTGTAGTTACTATTATCTGACTTGTATGGGCATCTTCTAGTCTCATTTTCTTCATAGTTCACAAACTCATCATGAGGATAGGAAAAGATCCAACTTTAATGAATCAACAATTAGACAGTACATGTCTACTTTAAAAATCACACACAGAACTACATTGCAGCCACTATTCCAAATGTCTGTTTTAAGTTAAAGCACTCATTTAAAAAAATAATAATACCCCAGTCTTTAAATAAAATTCTACCAATTGTATAAGTCGGAAATTGTAAGAACTACTATTTAGAAAACCTGGTTTATGTAACAGTACCTTTTTCAGAAGAGACAAGGAGATTGACTATAAACTATATCAACACTTAAGTGAACTGCACTAAGTCCACATGGCCAGAAAATTGCTTTTTTTCCCTAAAGGAAGGCAGTCTTTATTTTTTGGACTTCCAAAGCTTGATTTATTGTCACTACACACATTGCTACTTTGGGAAGTTTGTAGAAAATTTCTTAGAAAAAAATAATAATTTCAAACATTAGTCACACTGTTCAAATACTCATTCGATATTAATAATTTGTTGTTCGGTAAGAAATAGAATTCTTCACAGCAAATGCCCAGAGTTGTCTCATTCAATTACTTCAGCCATTAAAAATCAAACAGCTAAATCAGCAAAATATTGTCTCTATCTAGGTTGTCTCGATAGGCACCACATTTATCTAACAGCCAATCACATCTGACAGATACTAACATTAAGCTTACGTATTACACTGAAAAAAACCTAACACAGATATGTGTGCCTGCTATTGGCATACTGTCCGATACACATAAAAGCAGATCTAGCCCTTTGAGAACAGGAGAGTTCACTTTGCCTTGACTGGTTCTCATTCTAACCAGCAAATGCTAACTTATTGTTTATAGTAACACTCTTTTTAAAAATCCTGTAACATTGGTGATAAAGGGAGCCCATCAATTCCATCATATGTAGTGCATCTGTAGATTCCTTCATGGCAGATATATTGCAGGCTAAAAGGGAAAGCCCTATTTAGTGACATAGCGAGCAATGGTTCAAAAAACATGCAAGAACTGAGATTTTTATAATGTTCCAAAAGTCCTGTTATAGTGCAAGAGTGAAATACACAGGGATCGTGAACATCAAAACTAAAGTTATGATTCCATTGTTAAATTTTGGCATGCAGGAACCTGTTGTAGCAACAGAAGCTCACAGAGAAGAGGACTCTCATGCAGACTCCTCGAGCAAAAATGTACCTTCAGGTTTCCCTTCAAGAAGAGCTTCCACTTTATAACAGTCTATCACTCCCCTGTAACAGGGACTACCTATATCTGAAGCAAATCAGTCACGAGGCAGTGTATGTAATGAATCTGTGTATGGACTTTCTAAGCTCCCTGTCTACTAACATGGGCATAGCTCTCTCTAGACACCTGGCTTTACTTCTGCCTACGTGACTGCGAACACAGGGTAGTTGTATCCTCTTATGAGTCACGATTAGCTTGTGAAATTGCAGAATTGTCTCACTTATTTCAGTCATTCCAGGAGTTAACTTTGGAACCAGGTTATGTAATTAATTGACCTGTGCAGTGGCTTCAAATGTATGTGTCTGTGCATCGGGAGGGGGTCGACCCCTTATTCAATACTACGCTGCCTTCTTTCTTTAAGCTTATCTTCTTTATCTTCTATGGGAGCCAAGGATCGATCAAATGTATCAAAAAAAAAAAATGTTGAATGTGGGCTCATAGGGGCTATATGCTATTTAATCGAATGTCATTTGGGGACTAAATTTGAGCCAGCAGGAAAAGGACATTTCCCAAGCATTAATTCAGAGATATATTTTTTTTCTTTTATTATAAAAAAGGGGGCTTTGATTGTTCGTCATAAGTTCTCATGGAAAAACATAAGCCTGCAGTATACTGCAACATCTGTCTTAGTGACTTCCTACACTTGTGCTGGAAATGTTGTTCTTATCATGTATGGAGCTTACGTCATATCACCTCTCCTTTGACATCCACTTCAAGTCTTACTAAACTTTTTATCAGCATCCAGTGAATTCCATGTGTTTGTAGAACAAGAATGTTTTTTCTTCTCACCCCATGGAGCACGTCAAGAGGAAGAGGCTCCTTTTGTAAGTCTCGTTCCTGGGGTGACACGAATCATTATCCGTGTCAATGCCTATTTCAACAATCTGAGGAATTTCAGTGGCAGCATTTTGGTTTCTCCTTGTAGAATTATTTGAAGAGTTTAGATTTTCTCCAAAGGAACTGCTTTGTTGCCGAGGAGCTGAGTCTCCTATACTGATGTTTTTCTCTTCGACAGACAAACATCTGCTGGAACTCATATCCACATTTTCACCACAGCTTCCTCCTTCACGAAAGAAGACATTCTGACACCCGTATTTGAAGTTATCCCACATTTCCCCCACATACACCCACTTTATCCATTGATTTAAGATTGTAGCCAATAGCAGGTGGGGCTTTGGAGGGGCAGGATTCCTTTAAAAGGGCTTCAGAGGAATAGGAGCTTTGAAGGAAATGTGTGGTTCCTCTGGCCACAGATACTTATGGTGTCCTTAACCTGCTACACCTACTGAAAATTGCCCACTATTTTTCATTCCTCTGGTAGAATCTGATTCTCTGTGACATCTTAATACATCTTATAAATGGTGCATGGGAGACAGAGCAACTCTGCTCTCCCGCTCCGCTAATACCCTAGGGTGCCCCTTCTCTTCCAGATAACACATGTATTTTTATCAGTGGCCTACAGGCAAACCAAAATAATATTTATTAACCCTTTATTGTGTACCAGTCTCTCTTCTACACAAAAGTTAACGCATTCTTCTGCACAACAACCCTACTCCTGTTTTCTAGTTGAAGAATCCAAGGTACAGGAGGTTCCTCTACCCTAAATTCCACCTGAGGCCTCTAATTCTACCATTTTATCTACTGCTGAGCATCTGTAGTAGTCATGAGTCCAATAGTGCAAATTTCTGACCTAGGAAAAGGGAGAGGTGGTGCCACCAAAAGGAAAAGAAGCAGAGTTCAAATGAAGGGCAATTCATACTTCCTGAGTTTATGTGATGGTGCAGATACTTTACAGGCGTTATCATATTTCATCATTACTTCTTCTAATATCTATCTTGGAAGAAGGGACCATTATCTATATTGTCCAGGGTAAGAATCTAAGACCAAGAGTTTGCCCAATGTCACAGCTATTCAATGTCAATGTTAGAATTCAAACCCAGGATAGATGCCAAATATTGGGCCTTTCTTCTACTCAGTGCTGCTTCAGTTTGGGGAAAGGTGTCCTTTTGGTACTTTTGAACTGAAAAACCCAAATAAGTACACTGGATGCCTCTGTGTCTCTGCTTCCTCTCCTTGACCCCCTATGCATACACCCTGATGCCTGTGGGTTTTACATTCCTTCATAACATCCCACAAATATTCATTGAGCACCTACTATATATCTGACACCTTTCTAGGTCCTGGAAATATAGTAATGAACAAAAGTCACTATCATTCCATGGAGTGGTGGGGTACACAAACAAAAACAAAAACAAAGGCCTCTCCCTCTTCCCAAAGAATCATTCTCAGGTGCACTGCCAGAGGTCACATAAACCTCATAGGGGTCTAAACAAAGGGACATATTAAAATACTGGATTGAGAAAGTAAACAACTTAATCATCAGGTAACATCTTTTTGCAAGTCAGATGTTTCCAATCATTTGCTTTCAATGAAATTGAATAAGGACCTCCTGGAGTTGTCAGTTGACGGGTCATTAAAATAAGTTTTAGAATGATTACTATGTGATTCTTGGCACATTATTTGGAAAGAGTTCCAAAAACAACTGAATGGTATTGCTATAGCAAAACCCTTTCCATTAGCATCTACTTATTTTATGTGAACAAGTTTTCTTAGCCACAGACAAAAAACAGGAGTAGAATAATGCAGGACTCTTTGAAAAAAAGTACCTAACATTGCACTGAAATACATCTGCAATAAAATTTCCTTTATCAAAAAATGATGCTATAAGTTATTTTGATTAATCACGCAATGATTAAGAATAAGAATACTTGCAATGATAGGTAAGAAAGTTCTTAGAGAATCACAATTTCAGGAAATATTTTTACAAATTAAATATCAATGTAAATGCACATTTCTGTGGTGGAGAAGTATGATAGACTTCCAAGCATAAAAATATATTACCTGAGGATAAACTTCTGTGAGAAGAAAATGGAATAGAAATACAGGTTCAAGGAGAAAAGAGAGAAATGCGAAATTTCTTATAGTTGAAGCGACTTTGCTTTTTTTACATATGTAATTGGGTGATGGTTGGTATCGAATTGCTATTGTATTTAAATTCCATTGGATGGCATTCAAAACTGTGATGTAACACTTTTATTTTAAGGGTCAACTTCCTTTCCAATTTGTACGCCTTTTATACAATTTTCTTGCCTGATGACCCTGGCGAGAACCTCCAGTACAATACTAAATAGAAATGGTGAAAGTGAACATTCTTGTCTTATTCCTGATCTTAGGGAGGAAGGCATGTAGTCTTTCACCATTGAATATGATGTTAGCTGTAGGTTTTTCATAGATGTCCTTTACCAGTTTGAAAAAATTCCCTTCTATTTCTAGTTTATCGAGTGTTTTGCATGGGGGTAGTTTCAAAAAGTTACTTTAGTGAATAAGGAAGCAGAATGTTTGAAAGCTCAAGCTCCGGTTCCTTAGATGTTCCGTCCCTGCCATACCCCCAGCACCAAGCACCATGCCTGCACATTGAAGGGGCCCAAGAAACGTTTGTGGAGCAAGTTATCTCCCACGTCCCTCCTTGCATTTTATGCTCCAGTGAGTAAACATTTGTGGTTCTCCGCACATACTACGCTGTCTTCTCTGGCTGGAGTCTTCTTTCTTCTCGCTGTTCCAAGTTGATCCTTATTCATGCTTTTCAACACGACCCAGGTGTCATCTCACTCAGGCAATGCCTCTGTCATCTCCCCTCCTCAAATCCTGAGCTGAGTGGTCTTCTTTTTGTGCTCTTTTGGTACTTTGTGCATCTACTGTTGGGCATTGTACTTATTTACTTATGCGTCCATCCCCCCACTAAACTAGATAGGTGATATGGTGTATGGTTAAGACTATGAATTTGAGAGCCTGGCTGCCCAGATTCAAAATCCTGCCTCTTACTAGTTTGTGTGACTTTGGTTGTGCCTTGGTTTCCTCATCTGTCAAACATGTGATAATAATAGTACCTATCTCATAGATTGTTTGAGGGTTGAGGGACAACAGTGTCTAGTAAACAGTAATTAATATGTAAGAGTTAGCTATTAAGTCCTACAAAGCAAGGTCTATGTTTGTTTCTTCTCTGCTTTTCACAATCCTTAGTCTAATGCCTGGCCTGCTGTGGGTACTAAATAGATGTTTGTCATAAGGATGAACATGGTGGAAAATATCTGAAAGAAAAAAAAAAGGAAAATAGGTTCAACATTACATAGCAGGGTAGAAATCAAAAATCAAACACGTATACCATTTCAATATATTTCCTAAATTGTCTTTGCTCTGCCCCTGAGATTGCCGAGCTGGAGGAATTAAATCCTAGTCATTACAGCACTCCTCTCCTTAGGGTCGCAGAAAAGTGTGTGAGGTTTATGCACTGCTCAGAAAACAGGGAAAAAACTTTTAATCTTCAGTCTGTTATTTTTATTGTCCGAGTCCGTATGGTCCTTTGAACATGTTAAATATAGTGTAGGATCTTCCTGGCCTGGCAGCCTCTTAGGGGCACTGCATCTCATGCTGTTTGTAATTTCCTTGAAATCAAGGCAGGGAAGGCATATTCTAGGTGAAAAAGTTTAAGAAAGCTCTTCTGGTACTTCCAGAACCTTAGATAGGCTCCATGTCCCTGTTTTACCAACTCACACAGACATGGTGTAACACTTTCTTAACCATTCCCCTAGTATTAGGCTCCCAGATTGCTGCTGCTGCTTTTTGGGGGCGGGGTGAGGAGCAGGGGGGACAGGGAGAGGCATTTTTCAATAAATAAATATGCTTTTTCAAAATAAAATACTTGGGCATATTAAAACTTTTGGCAAAGACAGAATAACATTTGTAGATGTCAGTTACTGGAAGTTACACCCCGGTGCAGCTAATGTTCTAATCAGCAAGTCCGGCGTCGGGAGTGGTTAGTGGGCATTCCGGTCAGAAGGTGGCTTCAACAAAGTGGTTCAGAGTAACTGAATACCACAGATTTCGCCAATGATAGCCTCTTTTATAACATCCATTACACAAATTAACAAGCAACTTGTTTCAGCAGTGAAAACCTGTTTCTGATAACACCTCTGGCATTGATCAGGATTGGAACAGCATAATAAAGTATAAGGGGAACTCCCTCTCTGGCTGCCTGATGCCCACTCTGTGGGTGACGGAGTCCTGCCTCTAGGATACTGTTGTCCCTGCCCTGAGTAAACCTTTCATTCATGCTGTGACCAGAGCATCCAAAAAGACAGAGAAACCCCATAGAACTTACAGAAGTCACTGGAGCTGTTTTGTGCCTGCCTGCTAATGAATATTTAACAAATATCCTGGGGGTGGGGGCAGATTTTAGCCTGAAACTTGTTTTCTTCATATCCCAGAAGTGAGGATGTGGGGCAAATCCTCATCACTTCAAGCTTCTCTAGCAGGGATCGTTACTAACGAAAAAGAACTAAGAGTTGGACATGTTCAGCTCAGGTCAGTTTGCAACACCTCGCCGCCTCCCCAGAGCACTTCCAGGGAGCAGAGCAAGGGCCCTTCCTACCTTGGGAACCTCCAATCTCTGTAACCACCTCATTGGTAGATAATCTCCTCCCCTCCTCCAACCTTCATGCATGGCCAGAGCATCCAAAAAGACAGAGAGTTGAGATCTCAAAGAACTTACATAGTTTCTTACCCCACCAAGCCAAGGCTTTTAGTCTTTCATCTAATCCACCTACTGCCCCCAACTCTTTACTCCAGTACAATTTCCTTGTGAAGCTTAAGCTTTTATAGAACAAAGCCAGAAAGGGGGTTAACTCTAAGCAGCTTCTGTTCTCAAGCCTCTTCAGGGATCAGGGAGCCCAAGAAGCTGGCTTACTCGCTTGGAAAGTTCTAGCTGCTTTGGGTGTATCCTACAGACTGCCCAGACAGGCTGTGCTTGATAGTCTCTGTTTGCCCCTCCGTAGTTACCCGCCACCCTTCTCCACCCTGTTCTATGCCCTAGGAGGCTGGCTTGCATGGACTGCGTCACCCAGGCACTCTTCTCCCAGTTGGGTTTTGTCTACGGGAAGCATTAGCCTGACAGAATGAGAGGAGAAAGAAGTTGGGTATTTATTTCCCTGCTGGGTCATGGTTATATCCCTTTATCAAAACTCACAGCTGCCCTTTCTTACCCAGACAGCTCATTGTGTACCCTCCAAAAGAGATATATTGGAGTCCAACCCCCAGTATCTCAGAAGGTGACCTTATTTGGAGGTATGGTCTTTATAGAGGAAATCGAGTTAAAATGAGGTCATTAGAATGAGCCCTAATCCAATATGACTGATGTCTTTATGAAAAGAGGAAATTAGGACACAGATTGAGACATACAAAGAAGGAAAATGATATGAAGAGATACAGAGAAGACAGTCATCTACAAGTCAAGAAAAGAGGGCAGATCCTTCCCTCACAGCCCTCAGAAGGAACCAACGCTGCTGACACCTTGATTTCAGACTTCTAGCCTCTAGAACTGTGAGAATACATTTCTGTTGTTTAAGCCCCCAGTTTGTAGTACTTTGGCAACCCTAACAGACTCATACAAGCTCTTGTTGGAGTCTTATAACATCTCCATCCCTTGTCCCTTAAGGCCTGGAGGTAGTAAAGACTCCTGCTGTTAGTCCCTGGATGCCTCATCAACCCTTGTTAGTTTCCCTCAACCCTATCCACACCTCAATCCCCTTATTCGATTCTCTTTAATTAGTCTGTTGAATGTGCCATGTGTTTTCTGATACTCAAGCCTAGAATATAATTATATTTTCCCAACATACTTCACAAAACTATCACAAGGGCAAAATAAAGTTCTACTTGGGTACTCCAATTATACAGACATCTACTGGGAATCTTATGTCATTCAAAATAAAGTATCTATATATTTTCACTTTCTTTTGTTGTCCATTTCATCTCACAGGACATAGGGGAAGCCATAAGGGGAAGTGATACTTTGGGTTTGATTCAGATCAAAACTTTGGCAGTGTTAAGAGTTTACAGTAATCAAAACAGAGAATATTAAGTGTAAAGAAACATAAATCCTACACTTTAGGTGCTCAGATTTCAAAATTTTCAAAGAACCATCAGGGAAGGCCCCAGGGCAGTCTTAACAAGTAAGTTAGCTCAAGGTGATTGGGATTTTCAGAAATTCAATTCTGACACTGCCCATGGACAGCAAAAAATACGATGGCTCGTGGTCTCTGAATAATTCTACTTTTAAAAGAACTTGCAGAAAACAGTTGTGAGAGAGGGGTATGCATGTAACTGAGAACGAATACCAAAGAATGTATTGGTGACCACTTTTAAGAATAACTTCTGGGAAGGTAAAGTCCAGAATAGAACAAACTCTGTGAAATTGAAGGAGTGGGAGAGAAATTGGTTTCTGAGGTTATGTGTAAAGCCAGAAGCACACACACACGCAAAGGTATAGGCTTTAGAATAGGGAGCAAATACAAACCAGCTTATATAAACAATTATAGAGATTTTTATTAAAAGTGTGGAGAACTGAAGCACGCTAGGAGAATGAGGGAAAACAGATGAAAAAGGGGAGAAATAGTCAATTCTGGGAACTTTGTCCAGTGAGCTTGACATCAATTCTGGAAAAATTCTGATGAGTTCTTAAACAGATGGTTAGTAAGCTCTTAGAGAAGCCATAATCACTCAGAGTCAGAATAGGTATGAATGATTCATGCTAAGCTAAACTTATTTCCTTTTTGATGATTCTGCCGTAGCCCATTTTAGCACAGCTCTCTGTTCCTTTCAGTGTTTTCTCTCTTGTCCAGACATTTCCCATAAACTGCACCTCATTTATTCCTTGATTAGGCAAATATTTGAGCATTTACTAAATGTTGGACACTGTGGAAGACGCAGGGGATACATCAAGGGAAACCCAAACAGGGTCTTACCCTTATAGAGTTTACTTTCTAGTGGAAAGTAATTTCCCTAACCTGGGACTTTTTGTCAGCCATCAGCTAGCTCTCTCCCGTCTTTCCTAAACCACATGTGGTTTTCCTGAGCTTGCAGAATCCTCAGACTCCAGGGCTTCAGTGTGTGCCGCAACTCTTCTATTGTTCTCAAGTAGAGAGTAGGAAGAAAATTGGTTGCAATTTTCCTTGGCCAACAGGCGCTGTCCTCTTTTTGAATATGCCCAGCATGTTATCATTCGGGTTCCATGTAACAGATATCTAAATTTCAAATTTGGCGAACTTACATTTCCAGCCTCACATTCCACTTCATCCCTTCAGTCATCGCCAGTTCCAGGCCCTGTCCATAAATTTCCAAGTCTGTGTCTTTTTGCTCAATCAATTTTCTCATTCAAGAATGCCTGACATCTCCTTCTCCACCTATAGAAGTCTTACATGTTTCCCAAGACCCAGCTCAAAAGCTGCCTCCTCCCTGACTGGCCCTAGTTACTTACTTTGCTCAATAGTCCCTCCCAAATCTCCATGCTTGACTTGTGCAGTACTATTGTACCTTCATCTTCCTTTCTCAGTCAATAAATTACTTGTCCATGTTCCCCACTAGAGTCTAACATTTTTTAGGGTACGAGTCTTCAGAGCTTCCACCCTGTCCGGCAACAGAGCTTTTACAATGTTCTGTTGTAAAAGGCAAACTAAGGCCTGAGCCAAGAAAGGTTGAAATAATTGAAAAAAGATCAACAGAATAACACTTTGTTAAAATTACATACAATTCAAATTTCAGGGGCCATAAATAAAGCTTTGTTGGATTACAGACAGTCTCCACTTTCCATGACTGCTTTTGAGCTCCAGCGGCAGAGTTGAGTAGTTGAAAAAGAGATGTTGTGGCCCACAAGCCCCAGACAAACTTTGCTACCCCCCTGCTTTACAACAAGGGTTTCATGATTGAATCACTGGGTTGGGACACCAAGATTCTGAGTACATATCCCCTCCAAGTTTCCATTTCTTCGTACAGCGGATAAGAACTATCTTGCCTTTAAGGTGCCATAAACATCAAACGGGATAATACACTTAGGAAAGTATAAAAGCATCCTATAAAGACAACTGTTTATCATGTACTGAAAAGATGATAAAGTGGTAAAATGAGAAAGTTTTTATTCTCCCCCTGCCTTCCTTTATAGTCTGCACTTAAACTTGAAATTTTAAGAGAAAATTCACTTTTAAAGTTTCCACTTCTTCAGTAACGACGGGGTCACAGGTTTCCTCCTTTCAGTCTTTCTTCTGTGTTGCTCCCACTTCCTTTTCTTTCTCGTAATTTCTCCCCTCATTTTCTTTACATGGTATCTCAATTGGCCCTCTCGCTAACGTAGCATAGAAACTGGGACACGCCTGATTAATCCATTTTACAGATCAGGAAACTAAGGCCAATACCAGTTTGCGGCAGAGCTCTGACTCCGCAAGCAGGGAACCCTCAGCTGCGCTCTTCGCCTTTCCCAAGGGGCAACCGCTCGGCAAATAGAACAAACCTGACCCTGTCAGTCTTCCAAGCCAGGTTCTCAAACACCTCTCTAGCATTCACATTCGGCGTTCTTCCCTGCCCCTTTGGCACCCATTCTTTACCGCCCTCCCCTTCTCGGGAGCAGGTGGTAGGCTCCGCGCTCAACGCGCAGGCGCACGCCGTCGTGGGGCGGGGGCGGGGCGGGGCGGGGCGGGAACTGGGGGGCGGGGTGTGCGCGGGCTTGGTTTTGGGCCGCGGCGGGAGCGGGAGTCACCGCCACTCGAGTGCGCAGGCGCCTGGCGGTTACCGGTCTCGCCATGGAGCGGAAAGGTGAGCGGTGGAGCGGCCTTCGCCACGAGGGGCAACGGCCGCCGGGGCGAGGCCCGGGTCATTGCCCGGAGCTTCGCCGAACCGCCGCAGTCCGGTCCCCGGGCGTGCGGCGCCTCTGCACTGAGGTGGCGCCGCCCCTCAACCCCCGCCTCTGGGCTGCTGGTCCGCGCCCCTCAGCCCGGGCGTCCTTCCGCGCTGGCAGTCATCACCCCTTGTTCCCCGCCAGGCCGTCCAGCGCTTTGGGGCCACTACAGGGCTCCGCCCTCGGTGGGCGAGGCAGACCGCCCGCCGGCCCCCCGACCCGACCCCAGCCCCCTCCGTCGCACCCCGCCTGGGCACTGCTCTGTGCCCCGTGGGCCGCCAGACCCCTGGCCGGCAGCCTTGCCGAAGCCTCGGCGCTCACCTCGGAGCTGCGTCTCAGGCAGGCCCGGCACCCGGGCCTCGCGTCCCTGCTAGGTCTCCACCCTCACCTTGGTCGCCTCCTTTCCTCCACATTCGCCCTTCATCCATCCCTCTCTCCTGCAGTGCTTGCGCTCCAGGCCCGAAAGAAAAGGACCAAGGCCAAGAAGGACAAAGCCCAAAGGAAGTGAGTCTTGAACCCCAACATCCTATTCTTTGGATTTCCTCCCGCACCTCTTCTCTGGTTTCACGTCTTGAACGTGCACCGGGTTTGGGCACCCTGCGGCCCCAGCCACATGGCTTCTCGGTGGCCTTGGAGGGTCGCTCTCCATGAACCATGTGGAAGGCAGCGTCTGTTGCTGAAGGCCAGGCCTGGGTTTAAGCCGCAGGTCTGCTGTAAAGGACTATTGGAGGAGGACCAGAGGCCCTCCGGTCATTACCTCCCCAACTCCAGAGAGGAGGCACAAGCTCCCCTAGTTTGGGCCTCCCAACGGAGCTGGTGGATCATTATCAGCCTCCCCATGAACTCTGGTCTCTTTTTCATACCTCCTTCCCAGCGTCTTATCTCCTACGTCTGTCTGCACGGTAGGCCTTTAGGGAATTCTTGAATGAATTTGCCGTATTTTGGTCTGCCAGCTACATGCTCCCTTTTTTTAGAGGAGGGCATGGAGCTAGCTATACGCAGGGTAGGTCAACTTCCTGCGGAGCCTGCAGTGTGCATTCAGAGCACTGTATACAGAGCCTGTTTCTCTTACTGCTTCGCTTTTTAAATCTCAAGTCCTCACACTGAAAGCAGATACCTTCTGGAGTGGGCATCACAATAGTGACGGGAAAGTTCTTTAGCCGACAGTGTTGGTTTTTCTGGTTTGATATATTGAGTGCCGCATGTCCGGTTTTACCAGCAGGATGCATAACCATGGTTTAGCGCTATTGTGGGAAACACAAAAGTTGGACACGGCTTAATAGAAACGCCCAGTAGAGGGCTTCTGCAAGTGAATCTTACTCTAAAGAATTTTTATCTTGGACTGTTTAATTGCAAAGGGACTTGAAAATTGTCTTTTAGACAATTTGTGTTCAGAAGTGCATTATTTTCTTGACACTTTTCCATTTATTTGATGTTATGTAGAGTCGTATATCATCTAATTTGTGAGCTGATGAAATGCGTTTCAGAGGCTTTCCTAGGTTACCTTTCTGAATGACAATACTAGATAGGGATGTATGGTGTTTTTGTGCCTCCTTAATGTTTGGGGAGAGCACATAATGACTTCTGTCCATAGAGCTAAAAAAGTGGTAGGTTGACCTAACCTCTTGCTCCATTTCTATCAGCTGTCTTATGAAATTTTTTATTTTGTAAAGTGCTTGGTAACATTTAATTGTGAGTTTAATATATGTTGTGTGTGTGGGGGGGGGTTGCTTCTTGATTATCCATGTATAGATTATTTGAAAACCAGTTTTTAATCCCAGATTGGTTTAATGGAAACAGCAAGGAGCTAACCTGGTTTTAGTATGCAGTGCGAATTTAAATGTTACTCATTTTCTTTTTGTGCGTTAGTTTTGTTGTTCCCTATGGAGCTGATGTGAATATGTTATAAAATGGTTTTTGCCGATGTAAGGAGGTGGTGATTTTATTATTTAGAAGTCATTTGTCTTGGTGTCTCCACATGGAAATTGATATCAGCCAGAATTGACCTCTGATTTGGAGGCGGGTATAATATAGGTGATCATATACTTTAAACACAGATATTCATTACTTTGGATTATCTATTTAGACCATATGCTTATTTCTAAAGCTGAATATATGTACTTTGCATTATCTGTTACTTCTCCATTCACTACTGTAAATAACCTAGAATTGTGTTCTTAATTATTGCATTCTTGCACAAAAGCAAGTGAATAGTCCAGATAATCTAGCGCTTATTTTGCTGAATATTTCACCTTGGGCAGCTTTAACTCCTGCAAATATATGTGAATGAACCAACCCCATTTACTTGTTTTGTCTTCAGTTAACATCAATTTTCTTGATAATTTTACCTTTTCTTTTGTTTCTCCACCCTCCTCTTAAGTATCTGAAATGTCTAATTAATTAACTTAGTTAGAGTATTGTGTCACAAGTTCAGGCCCCACCTGAGTCAAGTTCCATGACTTCTGACTTCAGTCATTTTGCAAAGGTGAGCTGTTAATTACCAGATTAGTCAGGCAGCAGCAGAAGAAGCATGCCATAGAGTTTGGTGAGAATTAGGTTTGAATTTTAATTTTGTCACTTTTTAGCAGTCTAACCTTGGATAACTTAGTTAAGGAAACAGTCTAATATGTTCTTATGTCTGGTAGCACAGTCATAATGAAAACTGATCAGGACCTGAAGTTACAAAAACCAAGCATTTAAATGAAAAATTTTAGAAACTTTTGAAAGTAGAACAGTAGTTAGCATTCTGGTGCGGTAGTCATGGTGTGGTACCAGGTAGAAAGGATTTTCAATCCCCTGATTTTGTAGATCTTAAAACTAGAACCTACAAACATGAAATAATATGCCAATGGAGCTGGAGCTGGTTGTAGCAGGGTCAAAACTGGAATCCAGGGCTCCTGTCTTCCAGCTCAGTGCTCTTTAGGATGTTTCCTTTGGGTCCTTTCACTGTTGAAAGATTTTACTTTAGGGATTTTTAGTTGTCTTATTTGAATTCTTTCCCCTTTTCACTTCTTCAGACACTGTATTCTTAGTAACCTTAATTTGTTGGTGATAATCTGTATTTTACTTTACAGAGAAGGAAATTGAGATTTGTCACATTGCCCCCCTATAAAATTGTAAAGTTGGGATTCCAACTGAGGTCTGACATACCCCAAAGCCCTGGGTACTAACCACTGCTGTCTCCAAGTGATAATTCCTTCTGATGTGTCTGAGAACAAATAAGGTACAAGCTGAGTGAACTGAGGCTTCTGAATAAGGAACCTCAGGATGCCTGGGTGTTTAGGTACCCTTTCGTGGCCCACTGGCTCTGTATCTAAAAGGGCACAATGCTCTATCTCCCTTTGAGCATTTTTCAACATGTGTATACCTATAGCCATGCCTTTATCTGTTTGTCATAAGCTTTTATAATTTAACATATTATATGTCTGCTTTTGAAATTGTTTCTATGGAACATAATTCCGGAATAAATTTCATGTCTAATAATTTTATTACTTAGCTTAGGAAGTTAATTTGGACAGAAATTTTTCACTTTATTTGCAGTTAAATGAACTGTATGGGGTTAGTATAAATTTCGCAGTAAAATTATTTAAGCTGGAGAAGTGCTTTTGCTCATTCTAGTACACACTGATCTATGGAGTCAAAAGGAAGATGGTTTTATTTCTCAAATTTCCAAAAGTGTGATTGTTACGTTGAATATTTAGAAAAGAAAATACTTTAAAATTTCCAACATTTTTATCCAGTAGAGAGTACATAAATTTGAAACAATTTTAAAAATTAAATGGTATTGGATATTTTTTACAGTAACGATATATCTTGGTTCTTTGTCAGTTCCATATAGTGGAGCCTTACTATTTTTTTTAAGTTCTGTTTTCTTCACTAAGTCTTAGAAATGGTTCCATATTAGGACAAAGAGAGTAGCTTCATCTACTATTCCATTAAATGAATGTATCATAATTTATTTGAGTTCCTATTAATAAGCAAGTATACTTCTTAGGACAAAAATTGAATCATTGGGTACACTTTTCCCAGTTAACATCATGAATATTTTTCATAGTATTAAATATTACACATTGTTTTAAGTGTTCCATTGTAGGCTGTTCCCAGTTTTTCACAATTCACAGTTAACGATGAGTAATCTTTTGTATAAACAGTGCTCACTCACAACAGTGATTATTTCCTTAGGATAAGTTCTTGGAAGTGATATTGCTGGTGTGTGCATTTTAAATATTTTTAATTCATGTTATCAAAGTTTTTCTTAAGAAAGAGTTAACCAGTTTAACTCCATTCATTAAACAAATAGTTTTTGAACATCTACCATGTCCCAGGTAGTTTTCCATCCTTGTGACACATCAGTGAAAAAATATATATTCCTATCCTTGGGAACTTGATTGTAATGGGGCGAGACAGAGAATAAGGAATAGACACAATAAGTTAATTACATGATATGGTGGGTGATAAGGTAGAAAAGAGAGTAAGGTAAGGGGATGTTAAGAATTTGGGGGCTGAGGATACGGTTTTAAATAAGGTGAGTGAGGCCACATTGAGAAGGTGACACTTGAAGGAGATTAATAAAGAATTGCTCCAGTATTGGGGGTAGGAATACTCTTTCATCTCTTGCTTCACCGGCAGAACTAGGCATTATTATTTTAAAAAGCTTCCTAAATCCAGTGATTTATAAGTTACCTTGTTTTAATTTAGTTTATTATCAACAAGATTGACCATTTGGGGTTATATAAATATATATATATTTTCTTTGACCTGCACCTATTTTTTGCCCATTTTTTATATTAGATTATTGATCATTTTCTTGATCTTAAGAGCTATTTAGAATATACATTTTTTCATATGGCACATTTGTATTTCTCAGCTTGTTAGCCTTTCAAGTTTCATTTATAGTGTTTTTGATATAAATTGACTTTTTCTAAATGTAGCTAATCTTTCTTTTACTTTGCTTTTTAGGAATTTCCTTTACCTTTGAAATCTTCAGTTAAACTGTCGTATCTTTAAAAAACTTGCATTTTTAATTTTGTGTGATTCCATTAAAGTACAGACTTGCAAAATTGCATTTTGCAACTTTGAAGTGAGTAACTTGTTGACAAGCTGAAATGGTGGGTGCTTAGGAACTCCCTTTTTTTAAAATGAAGGAAAGATAGTCTCGTCAACTAGAATTCATTTTCACTATATTTTTTAGCCTTGGTGGAATAACTACAGCAGTTCCCCACCCCGTTTAGGTAGACTTTTGCCCCATACTTCCCAAGTCCTTTCTAATGCTAGTTTGGGGACTAAGTTCATTTTTATATTGGCTAAAGTATTATTTTAATACTTCTTTCATTGTAATAATTAATTCCAAGCAAGTAAGAAAATTCAGATCGCCAAGAGTTGGGTTTTTAATTTTCCTTTCCAGGTACAAAGCAAATAATGGTTAGCTAAGGAGAAATAGATTTCTAGATGTATTTGTAAACTTAGTTTTTTAATTGAATTTAAGATGCTATTCATTTTCAAAGACATCATTTTATGTATCACTGAGAAAAAATACTATCAATTAAACTGATACACCATTCCCTATAAGATGTGTCTTGATTTCAGGGACGTAAAATGGTGAGAGACATAATCATGTTTGAATTTGTGAAATGCAATAATTCCGATAATGTATAGAATTAGTAAAACTATTGTCCTTTTTAAAGTTTTATTGGTGAAGATTTCAAATATATGTAAAATGAGAGAAAATGGCAAAATAGACTTTCATGTATTCATCTCAACTTCAACAATTATTAGCTGTGACTAATGTTTTACCTATATCTTTTCCCATTCTTCCTATTTTAGAGCAAATCTCAGACATATCATTTTATAAATACTCTTAATTTTTAAAAACATAGCTACAGTATCATCACACACCTAAAATTTTTAAAAACAAATCCTTAATAGCGAATACCAATCTGTTCAATTTTTCCCATTAATTAGTTTGTTTGAATCAGGATTCATAAGGTTCTTACATTGCCATTGTTGGAAAAATCTCTCTAGTCTTTTTTATCTATAAGTTCTCCGTGGTTTTGTTTTTGTTAGACTACTTCGTAGGTGGTGGTGTACACTTCTTCAGAAAGTACCTAATGTCTGGTTGACTAGATCCATTATTTTATTTAGGATTGCAAAATGGTAATCTTTTCTTTAATAATTGTAATACTTCCATAAAGAGAAATTTCACCTCATCTCTTTGGTTACCTAGAGAGCTAATATATATGAAAGACAAGATAAATACTTGATACTTTCCAGTTTTCAAAACAATGAGTTGGATTCCTACCATCCTCCAAAATGACCAGTAGAGATTGATTTGAACATATTTGTGGTTCAGTCCAGTGTGGTTGGTTTTTGGCATACAGCTTTATGGAGTTATAATTTACATACCATAGAATTCAGCTGTTTAAAGTGTACAGTTTAGTGATTTGTAATATGTTCACAGAGTTGTGCAACCATTAACAAGATCTAATAAGTTTGAAACATTTCCGTCACCCCGAAAAGAAACCCTGTACCCATTAGCAGTCATTCATTCCCCTTAACGCTACCCTACCTTCAACCCTAGGCAACCACTAATCTACTCTATAGGTTTGCCTAGTCTGAGTATTTCATATAAATGGAATCATACAAAATGTGGTCTTTTTTGACTCACTTCTGTTACTTTGCATAATGTTTTCAATATCCATGCATTTTGTAGCATGTATAATTGTTATTTTTATTGTCTCATCTTTGGCCAGTCGGAGTACCTTAATGATGGCCCCTAAGTCCATTTGACTCGATTTGAGGCATCTTTGATAGTTTTTTACATTTGGTATGACAGTTTGTCCAAACATATCTTGTATATTTTTGCCCCAGACCAGGAAATAGCCCTTTCTCTAAGAAGCCTTTAAGTGAGAAAAGGCATTTGAGATCACAATCTGGGCACTTAAATTGCTTATTCCTACTGAGTTAGTCATTGTTACTAGGGCTTTTCTGTGATTAGAGCTAGGAAATAAGTTTTTTCTTTTCAAAAAAAAAAAAATCATGAGTTCATGTTATACTTAAAAATCAAATTAAATAACCCAAAGACCTTTCTTCTTTGATGTTATATCTTTATCTCCTTTCTCCCACACTGAAAACCAACATGATTACTCATTTTTTACCCTCACATTATATAAATACAAAATAGCCTCAGTGATGATGCCAGCACTACCACCAATATGATTACTGAAAAAGTTAATGGCTTTTTATTGTTGTTCTTAGAGTATATTTCACTGTAGTTATAGAGTCAAATTACTGAGAAAGGTACATGGCCTTGTTCCTTGCTGTGTGATTATGTTACCACCTGGTTACAGAGATTCATTTGTTTCATTTCGCTTTCATTTTATATCATCTTTGGCCTTCTAGAAAAGATTCCTAACCTTGCAGAATTTGGGTCATCTGTGTTCTTAGTTTCAAAGGAAAATGTCTGTAATTTGTGATCGTGTTGATTTATTTTTAGAATATGGCTTATGAAGCATAATATAAGTAAACCAAAAGAGAATGGTGATTATTAGAATGCGTGGAGTGGGACTCCTTTATATCTAAAAAAAAAAAGACTTCTAGCTCTTGCTGGTTGTCCAGTGAGAAGATGAGTCCAGTGCTACCAGGTCTTCAGATTTTTTGAGAGATTCTCCAGATTGTTTAGCGTTCACAACTACTTAAAATTTTTTTTTAATCCATTGTAAACAAAAGTTAGGGGCGAGATCTGGCATTACAGCCTGCAATCTGTAATTTCTGCTATAGAGTCTTCACGGTGAGGATTAGGCATTAATAGGCTTAATACTGTCTCAAGCACCCTCTCGTAAAGTCACAGTAAGCACAGTTGAGGAAGAACCCTGTGGTCCTTGTGCCTCCTACAGAAGGATTAACTTTGGGAATTTAAAAAAGACCATGAGAGATCAGCTATGAAGACCAGAGAATCCAGTTTTTCGACTGCTTTGACAAATGATTTCAGAAAGTTATCAGAAACCACAAAATAAGTTTAAATATACTTTGTTCATTTTCAGAGACACAGAGTAACACTGAATACAAAAGTCAAGTTTCAGGAGCTAGATAAATAAAAATCATGTTCATTTTGTACCATGACATGCCTTTAGTTGTGCAGATGAAGATTAAGGCCAAATATCATTCATTGCTATTGGGTAATAAAATTTTAGGTGGTATAAATGCCTTGAGCATTACTGATAGGTATTTTAGAATAATGTATTAAGAAGTTTGAGTATTTTAACTACTGTATAAGAATTGTCACCAATAGTGAACAAACATCAATGCCATAAAGTTTGGAGATGGTACCATGAGTCATGTTGGTGATCTTTATATGTCGGCGGTCTTTTTGGCACCAGAGACCAGTTTCATGGAATACAATTTTTCCACAGACCGGGGTGGGCTGGAGATGGTTTCTGAATGATTCAAGCACAATACATTTATTGTGCACTTTATTTCTATTATTATTACATTGTAACATATAATGAAATAATTACGCAACTCACCAAGATGCAGAATCAATGGGAGCCCTGAGCTTGTTTTCCTGCAACTAGATGGTCCCATCTGGGGGTGATGGGAGATAGTGACATCCAAAGCGTGTTGCTTATGTCCAGTCTACTCTGAAATCTTGTTTTGGTTGCTGTCACTGCAGAAAACCCTGCTTCACAAAGATAGGATGTTGGAAATGGACACAGGCTTTTCAGTGCTTTCGTGGAAATCTCAGGATATTCTGCCCTGGCTTTAATCCAGAACGTGTGGAGATGTGAAGTTGTCTCAAACATACTTTTAGGGCCACCGTCATTTGCGATCTCAAGCAGTTGATCCTTTCTAGCACTATTCACCTGGCTTATTCACAAATGGATCACAGATCCATTCCTTCCTAGTTCCAGGGGTCTTTTGTGATTGGGAAGTAATGCTCAAACTCTTTTGAAAGCTGAGATAGGTGATCATGCACCACCTGGAAGAAAGAAGGTCCTGGCTCAGTCTCTTTCAAAATCTCTGCTAATGTTTGAAACACGTCAAAAATCCCAATGTTCACTCATCGCTCCCATAATTCCAGTTTGGCTTTAAATACAGCCATTTTATCTGCCCACTTGAACAGAGTTGTCATTCTCCCTGAAGTGACAGATTGAGTTGATTAAGCAGGTTGAATAGGTCACACGAGTAAACAAGTTTTGCAACCTATTCTGTGTCACTGAAATGTGCTGCCAGTGGTGACTGTTCTCCTAAACAATCTTAAGCGGCTCTCATAAATCAGAAACTCTGGCCAGTGTGATGTACCTTTGGAAAGCCATCTCACTTCTGTGTATAAGAGGAGACGTGTGTGCTCTGTGTCCATCTCACAGCTGTGTGAACAGATGTGAGTTAAGGGCATGTACTTTAATGTGATTGAGAATTTTAATCACATCCTGTTAAATGTTAAGTTCAGGTGACATTTTTCAGCTAGCCAGAATTTCTCTATGGATGACACAGTGTGTAGACCCACATTCAGAAGTGACCTCCTTGATCTGAGTAGTGAAACCAGGAAGCTATCTGGTCATGGCAGCCACTCTGTCCATGCATATACTGACACAAAATGACCAATTCAGTTTTCCCGATACATAATTCAAAGACTTGAATAGTTCTGCAGCTGTGGTGTTGATTGGCAACAAAAGTGCACAAAACATATCGTCATGCACATCCTCCTGAAAAATATATCGTACAAAAACAAGCATTGTTGCATTGTTGTCAACATTAGTAGACTCGTCAGCCTGGATTGCGTATCACAGTGACTCATTAATCCAAATAGTTGTGCCTCAATGTCCTCTGCTATTTCATCAATTCATCTAGTTATGATACTAGCCGAAAAAGGAACACGTGCCACCTTTTGAACAGTAGCCTCTCCTAAAAGTTCACAACAGACATCCTTAGCAGCAGGCAGGATCAACTCTTCACCAATAGTTAAGGGCTTCTTAGCTTTAGCAATGCGGTTAGCCACTAAGAATGACGCTCTCAGTGCAGACACATTTGATGAAGTGGTAGCCTTCAATAATTGCTTCTGTTCTTTGTGTTCACATTTTTGTCTTTTGAAAAACTCCAAAGGCTTGTCTTTTAATGCAGGATGCTTGATCTCCATGTGGTGAAGTAGATTTTAAGATTTCATGGCTTCATTGGATAGCTGGTTGCCACATATTATGCAGAGCAGGCTTGAAGAATCTGAATCACCTATTGGAATGTACCCGTAATTTAAGAAGGACTCTTGGTATTTTCTTTTAAATGCAGCTTGCTTTTTATTGGCAGTCTTAGCATCTTCTGCTGTCTTATCATTGGGTCTTTCCCCCTTTTCAAAGAAGCCCTTCAGCGACTTTTTTTTTACTCATTTTGGCAAAGGTTAGCTTGTGGGCCTACCAAAACCATGACTGAGACAAGTGCGCAGTATGGGAAAGAGGTGCGGATAGAAGTGGTAAATAAAATAATGGGCAGGCCATGGCACAGACTGGAATAAATGTCGCATTCTGGCTTAAAGCCTGCCACCAGATGCAGCTGTACAATTGAAGTACATCAACTCACTTGCCACTATAAAGCTTGCCAGCAGATGCAGCTTAATTGTCACTTGCCACTCACCAACAGGGTTTTGATATGAGTCTGCAAGCAATTGGTTTATTATGGTCTCTGTGCAGTCAAACCTCACTGAGGCTAACGTTAATCTGTATTTGCAGCTGCTCACCAGTGCTAGCATCACCGCCTCAGCTTCACCTCAGATCATCAGGCATTAGCTTCTCATACGGAGCACACAATCTAGATCCCTCGCATGCACAGTTCATAATAGGGTTAGCGCCCCTGTGAGAGTTTAATGTTTGATGATCTGAGGTAGAGCTGAGGCGGTGATGCTAGCACTGGGGAGCAGCCGTAAATACAGATGAAACTTTGCTCACTCACCTACCACTCACCTCCTGCTGTGCGACTGGGTTCCTAACACCGGTCAGTGGCCCAGGGGGTGCGGACCCCTGTTATATATTTAATTTATTCATTTTAAATTGTTTTGAGTAACTAGACATTTTTTAAAAGGTTTACCAGTCTTTTGGGTGTGGTTTTGTGAACTTTTGTTTCCTGAAGTAGTAGAGTAGGCTTATTTTGTAACTGATTATAAATGTAATTTATAGGCAGCTATATCTTTGCATTTACTTTGTTCTTAATCATGTTGCTGCTCTGTAAATGTTCAGCCTGTAAATGTTCTTAAATGGCCTCTCAACCAAGCAGTTTGATCAAAGATGTCAGGTTCTGTCTACACATGAGCTTGCTCCCTTGATACTCTTATACTTTTTTCTGTTCTGTAGCTACCTACGCCTTTGAGAACCTATTTAACAAGAATTGTATTTTGCATTTTTCTTTGCCAGAATTAAGACTATAATGAGATAAATAAGGTAACTCATGTTCATGTTTCTAGGTGGAAGGATAATATATTGTAGGTATATGCTCGTATGTTGTTTACCAAAAAGGGTTTGCTTTTTGAATTACACAGTCCCAGGTTCCAGTTTTCCTCTAACACCATTATTGGGTGAACTTGGACAATGTCATGCGACTTCCTTGAGTCTGAGTTTCCTATCTGTAGATGGCGAGTTTCTGTGGATGAAATTGTGTATGTCAGTACCTAGCCCAGTGCTGAGCTGGAGTAAAGTGCTTTGGTGACGACTGCCTCCCTTTCTCATGCTTTCTTACTTACATTTGACTTTTATGTGAAATTTCTTACTACTATTCATGTATCAAACTAACAGTTTTAACTCATCTCTTGGTATTTCCTATATATCCAGGTCTATTTTAGAATATAGTTGCCTAAAGATCAGGGATAGTTTATATTTAATTATTTGTACGTAACACCTGATAACCTTAGGCACTTAAATTTTAATTTTGATGTTGCCAAACTAGCTCCAGTTCAGGATTACTGAGTTGAGATTACTACTTGAATATGTATCAGAAGTTCATTTCATTTTGCAAAAGAGAAATTATCTGTCAGGAAAAATATATATGAAAAAGGTAGCGAGAAAAATTTAGCATTTATTGAAGTCCACTGTTTGTAGTTGTTGAAACGTAATATAGTATCTTACTAAATTTTTGCATGAGATCAGGTACTGTAGAAGGGATACAAAGATGACTTTAAAAAGTTCTTCCTCTTGAGGGGCTTATGATTGCTTTCAAGGAGATAAGTATACAGATATGATCTTCCAGTTTGAATTCTTTTGCTAGGGTTACTGTAACAAAGTGCTGCAAACTGGGCAGCTTAAACAACAAACATGTATTGTCTCACAGTTCTAGAGGCTGTAAGTCTTAAATGAAAGTATCAGCAAGGTTGGTTCCTTCTGAAGACTGTGAGGGAAGGACCTGTTTGAGGTCTCTCTCCTTGGCTTGGCGATGGCTGTCTTCTCCCTGTTACTGTGCAGCATCTTCCCTCTGTCTGTGTCTCAATCTGTGTCCAAATTTTCGCTTTCATATGGACACTAGTCATATTGATTAGGGGTAACCCTAATGACCTCATCTTAACTTGATTTTGTCTTTAAATTCTGTCTTCAAATAAAGCCACCTTCTGAGGTACTGGAGGCTAGGACTCCATTATATCTTTTCGGGGTGGAGAGAACACAATTTAACCCATAACACAGTCCCTAGAAGACAGTTCTCTGCATTAGAAGATCCTACAATTCTTCATTCCTCAAGGCAGAAAGGAATGAAAGACTAAGTAAGTAAGACTAAGTAAGTAAGTAAGTTTACTTACATGTAAGTAAACTCATTTCTAAGGTGCTATTTCCAGTCAGCCTTTAGTTTGTCTTTTGAAGCCAGAGCTAAATCATTTCTACCCCAAAACACAATGTCTTCAAATCATTTCTTCCTCCCGCATTTCAGTTTTATTTTGAATTATTCCAGCATCTCTCACATCTTCACTCAAATGTCACAACCCTCTTTAAAATAAGGTCAGCTCACTTTGTTCCTTTACCCTACTTAATTTTTCTTTATAGCCTTTTTCATAGCCTGACGTTATAGAACATGTATCTCTGAAAGACACAGAGGAAGGACTTTGATGGAACTTTGCTGTCCCAACTTTAGCTATTCATCAGTGGAAACTCAAGAACCAGATAGATTCAGATAAATTAGGACTGTTTTTGTCACTTCATGCTAGAATGTCAAGGTGATGATGACCAGGGACTCTTTTTGTTTGCAGTTATATTTCCAATGCCTAGAGAAAAGTACCTGACAGTACCTATAGGGCACTCAATAAAAATAAGTTGAAAAAATGAACAAATATTTGCCTGTTCCTTTTCCCTTATTTCCTACATGCAATGCTAAAATTTATGTCAGGCACTGTACTAAGCATAGGATAAACATAACCTTTATGATCCCTGTGAGGTAGAAATTTTTTCCTGCTTTCATTTTACACACTGGGCAACTGAGACACAAAGAACTTCTTGAATTAACAGTTTATTTAAAGTCACAGAGAGGTAAACTATGGAGCCATGATTAAACCTAAGTCTCCTGACACCAGAGACATTGACAGTAACTATCTCTGCAGTGTCTCCTGCATCTCTGCTTTCCAGTCGTACATTTTACCATCTCCTTGACAAAAGAATTTTTCTAGAGCACTGCTTTTGTAGGGTGATTCTGCTGCTTAAGTCTCTTGATGACTTTCTTCCACTTAAAATACTTAAATGCTTAACATTTAAATCTCTTCACCTTCTAGTTCTGTTAGGTACTGGTTGGGGAGAGGGAGATGTAATATATTTCAATTGAAGAATGATGAGTAATAGCTAAAGATGAAAGAGAGGATACATGCATAGTGTGTATCCCTTTTCTAGGCTTTTGGGATCCTGCAGTGAGCAAAATAAAGTCTGTCCTGAAATTTACATTCTGGGAGTGTGGGCAGAGGGTAGGGGAGAGCAGGCAGCCCGCTGCTATTTTATATGGCAGGGTCAGGGAAGTTCTCTGAAAAAACACCACTAATGGATCAAAAGAGGTAAAGTCAGAGAGATGAGTTTGGGGGGGGACAATGAAAAGTCAGATCATGTAGGGTCTTGTTGTAGGCAAGGATAACACCTAATATGGGTGCTTTATTGAAGATCACCAGTTTTTGTTTTGTTTTTGTTTTAAGTATAATTGAGTCTAAATTGCTTCCTGTGGAAATCTAGGCTGCTGGGATTAGGAAAGCACAGAGTGCCATCTAGTGGCTGTTTATCATAAATGTGCGTGAGCCTTCTGGAAAATGAGCAAGCTCTACAGAAGTTTGGGTTGCCAACTCAGTCATATAAATGGAAAATGTGGATGCCTGAAGAAACCTTTATGAACTATTTGAGAGTAAGTTACATACATTGTACCCCTTTACCCATAAATACTTCAGTATTCCCTTAGAATAAGGACATTCACTTATATAACTACAATATAATTATCAAAATAGACAATAGGTTTTCTCCAGATTGCTGCTGTTACTTCCTCTCATGTCAGTATTACATGCTCCTTTCTAAGACCTTTCCTTATGAAGAGCAATTAGTTTGCTGCCATTGGCCAGCTGTCAAGAACTCTCAATAAGCAAGAAGAATCTTAATTCCTTGACTTTGGATTAATTCAAGGATAGCTTTAATTTCTATGAAAAACAGAAGGAAAAAAATGCAGTAGTCCTACTTATCTGCAGTTTCACTTTCTGTGGTTTCAGTTACCTGCAATCAACCATTGTCTGAAAATAGTAAATGGAAAATTTCAGAAATAAACGATTCATAAGTTTTAAATTGGGTTCTCAGTAGCATAATGAAATCTCACACTATTCCTTTCCATTCAGCCCATGAATCATCCCTTTATCCAGTGTTTCCCACCTGTTAATCACTTAGTAGCCATCTCAGTTGTCAGATGGACTCTTGTGGTATTGTGGTGCTTGTGTTCAAGTTACATATGTGTATATAAAAACTTTTTTTTTTTTGACTGAACTATTTGAAAGTAAGTTGCAGATAGCAGACACCCTATACAGATATTCTTTTACATATTTTTCTTAGCTGTGATAATGGTATTACGATTAACAATAATTACTTACAGCCAGTTTATATTCCTATTTTGTCAATGCCTTATAAATGTTATGGTTTAAAAGTCATGGTTCAGTTCAAGTTTTCATATTATATTTGGCTGTATTTGTTTCTTTATCTCTTTTCATCTAAAACAGCCCCTCTGCCCTCTGCCCAACGCCCCCTTATATCATTGACTTTTTCAAGATATCAGGCCAGTCGTCTTGTAAAATATCAAACTGTCCCACACTCTGGATTTATCTATATCTTCACGGTATTCTTCACCATGTTCCTTTATCTCTTTTATGTCCTTTAAACTGGAAGCTAGGTTAAAAGATTAATTGGGTTTCAGTTAAACATTTTGATGAGAATATTCAAGATAATGCTCTGTACTTCATACAGTATCATACTTTTTTAATTTTAGTTTTCAGTTAGAGTTGACATTATTTTATATTTCAGGTGCATAGCATATAGTGGTTAGACATTTATATAATTTACAAAGTGGTCCTCATCTGGTACCCACCTGGCACTATACAGTTTTTACAATGTTATTGACTATTCCCTATGCTGTACTTCACATCCCCATAACTATTTTGTAACTACCAATTTGTACTTCTTCATCCCTTCTTCACCTTTTTCACCTAGCCCCCAATCCCTCTCCTGCCTGGCAGTCAATCATCAGTTTGTTCTCTGTATCCATGAGTCTATTTGTTTTGTTTGTTTATTTTGTTCTTTAGATTCTACATATAAATGAAGTCATATAGTATTTGTCTTTTCCTGACTTATTTCACTTAGCATGATACCCTCTAGGTCCATCCATGTTGTCGCATATTGTATTTTTAGTGGGAAGTTTGATCATATGGTTATTGGAATCTAGTTTTTGAATAGTTTTTAAAGTAAAACTTTCTGTTATTCTATTACAGTGCATAACCCCCTTAGATTAAATTAGAAAACATTAGCCTTTGTGCATATATTGATTGAACCTGAAGGCTTTTTTGTCCCGAATGGGAGAACAAGTTTTGCTTTTATTGCATACTTTCTCTTCCTGGACTTGCTATTCTCAGTAGCACATGAAGAACTAGACAGGAAGTAATGGCTTTATTTCTGGGATCAGCTATACAATATTGTTCTGTATACTTCGGTAAAATACTCAAAATAACTTTTCCTCAGTTATGTACTCATTACAAAAAGCAGTGGTGGACTTCAGTATCTTTGTGGCTTTGAATTAGCCTAAAACAAGGAAATTTGGTCTTTTTGGTATCACTAATGTGAAAGGTATTTAGATGTTCCATACCATTTTTATAGTTGATGTTTTTGTTGTTTAAAACATATTGCTGCTTTTAAATTTGATCCATCTTTGGGGAGGGGAGATACAACATGTTTATGAATTGGAATTTCTAAACTATATTCTTTTGGAGTGCAAAAATTATCCTATATCAGAGTTGTCGCTGTCTTTTCTGTAAGGTTTTAGGCAAAATGTAGTACTTTGAAGTCAAGGGTTATTTTAGGTAATTGTACTTTGAAATAATTGCATGGTCATGAATGAGTTGAATATTTCCAAATGAAATAACAAAGAGGGGAAGTTACATAATAATAAAGTCCAGACTTTTTTTCTTTCTGTTTCCACCCCCTCTACGTTTAGTGAACAACCACCCTTCCTTGAGAGAAGCAACAGAATGTTGTATGAGAAGCATCGGGCATGACTAGATGAACACAATGAAGCTACTTTATAGTAACAGGAAAAAAAAACCACCTCTCCTTTAATGTCAGAGTACTTTCATGTACAGTATCACACAAGAAGCTTTACTGAAATGATGTAAATAATCTTTTTAAAAAAGCAAGCAACAGAATAAGATATCTTATTGACAAGAATAGGGATAGAATTAGTGTGTTGTCGTGTTCATATACTAATAAGTGACGTTTCTGCTAAATATGAGAGGATTCTAGAGGCAGTGATGATTCAACCATGACAAAAAGCGCCACTCTAAAAAGGAAAATAAAATTGCTCCATCTAACAAGTATTTCCTAAGTCCAGAATATTTTAATCTCAGATAGTATATCTTGAAATTAATTGTAATTGTGTTAAATGCAGGTACTATTGGTAACTTTCTCCCAAAATTTTTAAATTGCATTCCTCAGATTAGCTGCCAACTATTGAAGAAAAGCTATAGTCAAGAACTCCAGTCCAAAGAGACTATCCATATTTTTCTATGTGAAAATAATAATAATAATAATAGTAATAATAATAGCACCTGTTGCCAGACACAGTTCTTAGCCTTTAATGGGAACTAACTCATTTAATGTTACAGCAACCATACAAACTTGGTGCTTTTATTTTTATGACTTTATAGGTAAGGAAATAGACTCAGAGAGGTTAAGTTACTTGCTTAAGATCACACAGGAAGTAAGTATTAAAGCCAGGATTTGACCATAAGCAAGTTATCCTAGAGTCTAGGCTCTTACCCTCTATGTTATAATATCTTTCAGGTTAGATAGTATATGATTGGCATTGAGGTTCTGGAAGAGGAGAGACAAAAGGGCACATCTGTGTCTTTGAGATTTTTTGGTATTTGTCAATTTGTATAGAGAAAAATCCATTTTCTTTTTCTATTTAACCTCAATTGCCATGAATTCCCTGGTATAGGTAACTTAATCAAACTGAGACTATGAAGATGAAGGGATAATCCTGACTCCTTTTCTTCTGCAGATGTTTGGTGTACAATGTCTTTGTTATCATTTTTGTTTTGTTTTGGAAAATCTGAAAATCAGAGGGCTCTCAGAAGCAGGTCTTGGGGAAAACACACAGACAGAAAGGTATGCTTGAGACAGTGGAAGAACCTAGCAATATGATACATTTTTTAAAAAGATAGTAATGGATACTCTAGAAGTTCATTGTATAGAAACATTTTCAAATACAGTAAGAATTCAAAATGGAACATATTGATTAAGGGATACAAGGAGGTGACCCTTTTAGCAATTTACAATTTTTACCTCAAATGAACAAATTGGTAATCAGTTTTTACATAAACAAATGAAGGTGATTCATACAGCCAATACATTTACTCAGCCCTCTCTTGCTAGATGTTTAGGTTTCCAGGTTGTTCAAAGAAAGAGATTATGTCTCTTGATATTAAAAAAAGAGAGTGGAAACCTTGTAATTAAAAGCTTCAGTCCTCTGTTCTACCCTTTCCCCAGTCATAGGCCTACTTCCTCAGGTAAATACTTTTACCTATTTCTTTGTGGTTTCTTTTGTTTATTTTTTTATTGAGCTATAATTGACATATAACATTATTACTTTTGTGTTCTTTTGTTTAGATGCACATCTCCAGCATACTTATTGCTATTTCTTGATTCATCAGCTTCAGCTATTACCATCAATTCATGCTATGATTAAAGGAGATTTAATTCATTTATTCTACCTCCACTCTTTCTCCCAATAAAGCACTATGTTTAGATCCAGTTTTTTAACAACTTTTTTGAGATACGAGCCACATCTATAATTCAAAAATTCACCCATCTATCGTATAGAGTTCGGTGGTTGTAGTATATTCACAGAAATGTGCAGTTGCATCACAATCTAAATTTAGAACATTTTCATCACCCATACACTGCCCTCTAAAAAATCCAAACCCATTAGCAGTCACTCACCCTTACATCTTTCCCCAGATTCTCACAACCAGTTATGTACTTTCTGTGTCTATGAATTTGCGTGTTCTGGACATTTCGTGTAAATGGAATAGTACATGTGGTCTTTTGAGACTGACTTCTTTCACTTAGTATATTTTCAAGGTTCATCCATGCTGTAGGATATGTCACTATTTTATTCTTTTTTATGGCTGAATATTTCATTGTATGGATATACCACCTTTTGTTTATCCGTTCATCAGTTTATGGATATCTGGGTTGTCTCTATTTGGGGGCTATTATGAATAATACTGTTGTGAACATTCATGTACAATTTGTTGTGTGGGCAGATGTTGTTTTCATTTGTCTCGAATATATACCTAGAAGTAGAATTACTAGATTATATGGTAATTCTAATGTGTAATATTTTGAGGAACTGACAAACTATTTTGCAAAATGCTTGCACCATTTCACATTTCTACCAGCAATGTATGAGGGTTCCAGTTTCTCTACATCCTCACTATATAGATCCACTATTGATTACTTCATGACTTTACCTCAACCTTTAGTGTAAGCCCTGACATTGGTTATTTTTCTTTTTTATACTGCAAATGCATGACTTAAACTTTGATTGTCAAGGCATTTATCTCAAAAAGGCATCCACGTCAAAAACGCTATCTTGAATAAACATATTGCCAGGCACACAGCTCGATAGAGAGCCAGGCTGCCTCTCCCCACTGAGGTTCCTTTGTTTTAGAGATCTCAGTTGACTTCAGTAACTGACCATTTGGGCTACTTGTTTTCTCTTCCCATACTTTTAAGTTCACTAATAGTGGGCCCCTAAAACCCTAGGCACCCTCCCTCAAACCCAATAAAAGCAGTACCCAAAGCCTGTGTGTGTACATGTTTCCTCTCCCTTCTATTCTCCCTCTTCCTCTTCCCCTACCCCCACAACCTCAATGCGTGGCCCCAGGTATGTTCTGTAATTTCCAGGTCCTATGAGTAATAAACCTGTATCTTTTCAGAGTTTCCTGATGGTTATTACCGAAGATCTTGAAATCATAAGAACCATAAGGGCTGGTCCAGCCACGACGTTGGTTATTCATAGGCTGAGACCAGTACAAAACAAGTTTTAGGGTTTTCTATGTATCATATGCCATCTGCATGTAATAATCAATTTACTTCTCCCTTTCCAATTTGGATACCTTTTCTTTCTTTTTCTTACCAAATTGCTTTGGCTAGGACTTCCAATACTATATTGAATAGAAGTGGTGAGAGTAAGCATTTTTGTCTTGTCCTGATCTTAGAGGAAAGGCTTTCAACTTTTCACCACTGAGTCTGATTTTAGCTGTGGGCTTGTCATATATGGCCTTTATTATGTTGAGGTACGTTCCCTTTATACCCATGTTATCAAGAATTTTTATCATAAATGGATGTTAAATTTTGTCAGATGCTTTTCTACATCTATTGAGGTGATCATATGATTTTTATCCTTTAATTTTGTTATTATGGTATATCACATTGATTTGGGGGTATTGAACCATCCTTGCATTCCCTGGAATAAATCCCACTCGATCAGGGTGTATTATGCTTTTAATGTGTTGTTAAATTTGTTTTGCTAATATTTTGTTGAATACTTTTGCATCAACATTCATCAGGGATATGGGCCAGTAATTTTCTCTTCTTGTAACATCCTTGTCTGATTTTGGTAATGCTGGCTTCATGAAATGCGTTTGCATTAAATGTTCAGTAAAAGTTACGAGTGAAGCCATCTGGTCCTAAATATGTATTTCTTGTAATGTTTTTGATTACTAATGGAATCTCCTTATTAGTAAATGGTCTGTTCAAATATTCTGCTTCATCATGTTTCATTCTTGGTAGATTGTATGTTTCTGGAAATTTATCCATTATTCTAGGTTGTTCAATTTGGTAGTGTATAATTGTGTTCATCAGTCTATTATGATCCTTTGTATTTCTGTAATCAGTTGGAACATCTCTTTCTGATTTTATATATTTGAGTCCTTTTACTTTTTTTCTTGTTGAGTCTATATAAAAGCTTGTCAGTTTTATCTTTTTAAGGAACCAGCTCTTAGTTTCATTGATGTTCTCTTTTGTCTTTGGTCTCTATTTCACTTATTTCTGCCCTAATCTTTATTTCTTTTTTTTTCCTTCTTTTACTGAGTTGGGGCTTCATTGTTTTATTTTTTCCTTATTTCTTGAGGTATAAAGATAGGTTGTTTGAGACTTTTCTTGTTTCTTGAGGTAGACATTTATTGCTATGAAATTCCCTCTTAGAACTGCTTTTCTGCCATCCCATAAGTTTTGGTATGTTATATTTCTGTTTTCGTTTGCATAGAATGAATACCTTTTTCAAGGTGTTTTTTTTCTCTTTTGATTTCTTCTTTGACTCATTGGTTGTTCAGTAGCATATTGTTTAATCTCTACATACTTGTGAATTTTCCAGTTTTCTTTGTGTGATTAATTTCTAATTTCATAACATTGTTGTCAGAAAAGATGCTTGATATCATTTCAATCCTCTTAAACTAATGAAGACTTTTGTGGCCTCGCATATGATCTGGAGAATATTTCATGTAATCCTGAAAAGAATGTGTATTCTGTTGGTTTGGGATGGAATGTTCTGTATATATCTATTAAATCTGTCTAGTCTGACACGTTAAAGTTGATGTTTCCTTATTCATTTTCTGTCTGGATTATCTATCCATTGATCTAAGTGGGGTATAAAATCCCCTACTATTATTGTATCATTGTCTATTTCTCCCTTTAGTTCTGTTAATACATTTAGGTGTTCCTGTGTTGGGTACATAAATATTGACAAATGTTATATCCTCTTGTTTGATTGACTCCTCTATCATTATGTAACACCCATCTTTGTCTCTTATTACAGTCTTTCTTTTAAAGTCAGTTTTGTCTGATATAAGCATAGCTACTCCAGCTTTCTTTTGGTTTCCTTTTGCATAGAATGAATTACCTTTTTCATCCCTTCATTCTCAGTCTGCATGTGTCCTTAGATCTGTATAAATAGGGAGAGTGTTTCTATCCTTATATGCTAATTTAACTTTAGGGAAATAATTCTGAATATAGAATAAAGATTATCCAAAAATATTCAACAGCTTTATTTTCAGTAGTGAAAAATTAGAAACACATTGAACATCCAGCGGAGCAGAATGTGCCAAAGTAAGTTATGATACTTCTAAGATTTAAGAGATTGAATAGGAATGAGAGGGAATGTTTACAATATAGTAGGAAAAGCAGGATATAATTTTTTTATGTAATATTGAATTATAAATGTTTTTTATAAAAATACAGCGAAATAACTGGAAGAAAATGTAATAGTTTTACCAGCGATTATGTTTGGATATTGTGATTCAAGTAATTTTTCCCTTTGTACTTTTTTTTTCCCCAGATTTTCTTTAATCATGTACTGATTTTTTAAAAAGTAGTATTTTCCTAACATGGGGTAAAGAGATAATTAATGCTTTCATAGCCCTCCACTAGATAATATTCTGTTTATATTATCTGTTCAGTTGGGGGACGTTTTGATAATGATATTTTCTTAAAATCCTGTTTTCTTCTGTCCATTTGGATTGAACACGTTTGTATTATTTCTTAGATCTGAAACTCAGCACCGAGGCTCTGCTCCCCACTCTGAGAGTGATCTACCAGAACAGGAAGAGGAGATTCTGGGATCTGATGATGATGAGCAGGAAGATCCCAATGATTATTGTAAAGGTAAGGCTTTCTATAGGAGCTACTAAGTAAGTCATGATTCACGTATATGCAGTTTTTCATTTGAATGTTTGATCTATCAGTGTAAACAGTTTTGATGCTTTCTGCTTATTGCTCTTTTTTCTGTTGAGCTAGGAAACGGTATTTCTTCTTAGTTTGACTTAATTTATTAAAACTTAGTTTTATATTAAATCTGTTTTTACCCTTTTTTCTCTTTAAAAGTAATAGTGCATATTTACCTTAGGAATTTTCAGAAATATATTAAACGAAAAGAAAATAAAAGCCATCTTTAATGCTATCACTCAGAGGTAAGTGTGATAAGATTTGGTATGTAGACTTTTGCAGAACACCTTTTAATTACTTTTTCCTCATAGAGATGATTGCTAATATAAGTTAAACTGGAATTATAGATACTTATACTGTGTCACAAAGTTGCCTGATACTTCTGTTTCTTTATGAGACTCTCTAGTATTCTTGGATAAGAACTTATAACAGAATGTATCTTACCATATAGGAGAGCCTGGTTCTTTTTATTCTCAGCTGGCATAAGATAGATGTTGAAATACTTTGATTCATGCCACTGTTGGCAGCCTTGTTTTGTTGTGTTTTAGAGAAGCAAATTCTCTGTTTTCTTTTTAAGTTAAATAAATGGAATTCATTGATCTGTCTCCTAAAAAACATCCTGAGACTGCAACTGTAAATCGATTTATATGTTTAGATAAATCTAGTGGATTACCAAGGGGCAAGAATATTGTGATACATAACCTTATTTTTTCTTGAGGATGACTTATTTTAAGTAGCTTTGTTCCACAAAGCATCTCTTGCTCACTCTAAGTCATTAATCTTACTGTAAAGTTTTGGGTTTTTTGGGGGTAGGGAGGGTAACATAAGCTTAATAATACTGTGTGGCTGACATGACTTAAATTTTTCTTCTATTGAATTGATTGTATATAAGAAACCATTTTTATTTGATAAAAGGTGTATATATAGAAGTTGGAAAATGGGATGTGAGATACTTTTTCAAACTATTTAAGTGACTGTTTCCCTCCTATTGTTTCTTCCAGGAGGTTATCATCTGGTGAAAATTGGGGATCTATTCAATGGAAGATACCATGTGATCCGAAAGTTGGGCTGGGGACATTTTTCAACAGTGTGGTTATCGTGGGATATTCAGTAAGTTTTTGTGGTCCTGCAAAAGAATTAGTTAGGTGTGATCTTTATGTTCTTGGGCAAATAACTTTCCTTTGGTGAAGAAGACCCTAGAGACAAATGATTAATTAAATTAATATCAGCAAGGCACTTAGCACTCCCCAAATCAAAGCATTACCAACTTAAGAAAGTATGGTATGTATATTCATAGTTTTTCCCACTGGAATAGAGTTAAATTTCTGGGTGATGTCTTAGACCAACCTATGTGAAATTATTTTCTTATATTTTGTTTTGGTAACAGATTTGCTTGGCCATATAGTCTAAAGCTACTCTCTACATAAAAATCACAGGCAGTTCACATTGGATGTTTACCTAAAAGTATACCATCTGTCTTTGATGAGACCACATTTGCTATCTATGCACGTTATTATTTTATCAATTTGTTTTCACCCAAGTATTTCTTTTGACTTCTTATAGGAAAGTATTATGGCTTTTAACATTTTGGCTTTTACCAAATATACTGGATACTTTTTATTTGGTGCGGTTTGCTCTCTTATTTATCCCCATTTCATGGTTTTAGTTGGATTCAGAGAAACATTAAGAAGGTAGATTTTAACTTAGAGAAATGTTTGGTGACCGACATTACCTCAAAACATCTTCTTCCTGTAAATTAAATCTGGCTAGTCAATTAACAGGTACAAGTAGTCCCACAGAAGTAGCCTGTGTTTGAGTATAGGGCATTGTGAAATCAATATTGGTACTTTTGTCACTGTGTCCCAGTTATAGCTAAATTTTAGCTTCCTAAAGTAAGGGTAGGACATTTAGTCTTAATTGTTTGTGTTTATTTCTTAGGGGGAAGAAGTTTGTGGCCATGAAAGTAGTTAAAAGTGCTGAACATTATACGGAAACAGCACTAGATGAAATTCGGTTGCTGAAATCGGTGAGTATTAGATCGTATGTGTGACTGCAACGCATTAAACAAATTTTATTCAATTAAGATATACCAAGTGTAAATTCTTTAGCATGGCTAATTTTTAGTATAAAGTTCCAATATCTTTAAAGAAGTAGAGGAAAACAACAATATTTACACATTCTGAGCATGTGGTAGGGAATTGGTGGAATATGCTGTCATAAGAATTCTTCCTACATACACACCAAAAAAGTTTTCAAATAAACAAAAATGTTTATTGAGCATGTTTTATGTGTCAGATAGCACAAAGAATGTTTTTCTTTCCTACTATGGTTAAAAGGAAAATTATGCAAACCAATATATAATATGTTTTGTTTTAAAATGTTATAAAAATAAACATAGTATTTATTCCCGTATACCTGGAAACAGGTAAATTTATCAGAAACTTATTTTAAGTTTTGTCGTAAACCAGGAAGATGTCAGTGAAATAAAAGGAGCTTAAACTCAAGAGTTAGAAAACCTGGGTTTTAGGATCAATCAGCTCTATCCCAATATATCCTCCAATTCATTATTTTATTTCTTTTGAGCCTTAAATTTTTCATTTGTAAAGTGACAATGTTAGACCAGGAGAGCTCTAAGGAATACTTTTCAAAGTGCTAGTTTGTGACAAGAAAAGGAGTTTGTGACAAGAAAAAGGAGTTTGTGCCCAAAAGTAAATTAATGTACTGCTTCCTTCATTGGGAAAGTTTTTCTATGAAAAAAAAAAATACATCAGCTGAATAAACAGTGTGGTTAGTGCTGTAGTTGATTTGCCTCCTGCAAAAGTTCCTTAATTCCTCATGGCCTGGTTGCCAGCAGTTAATTTAGGAGTCACACTGAGTAACAAAATGTCATTTTAGAACAGTAGTCTTTTTCAGTTGTATTTCCTTTTGTGAACCGTTTAAGTTCCTTGCCTATTTGAGCTTTTAAAATTTTACTATATTTTTCTTGTAGATTTGTAAAAGTTTCTCTTGGAGTAATTAATCTTTTGTAATATTTGCTGCAGGTAGTCCTTCCTCCACCATTTGGTTTATTTCCATGCTTTCCTTTTTACTAAATACTGTTTCTTCCTCACTTATAGGTTCGCAATTCAGACCCTAATGATCCAAACAGAGAAATGGTTGTTCAACTACTAGATGACTTTAAAATATCAGGAGTTAATGGAACGCGTATCCTTTTAAAAAACCTTTGAAAATAAATCATGAATTAACTCTATCCCAAAGAAAGGAACCAGATTTCTATAAGACAGCATTGGTCTCTCTTCTCAAGGCAAACTGTAATCAAATTACTTTCTTTTGTTTTAAATTTCTGAACCCAGATGTGAATCATATCTGTCTTTGTATGTTGTGATTTTGGGGGGATATTGCTTTAGGTTTTTCTCCTTTTCAGCCAAATTAAACCAAAATCAAAAGAGCTTTTTTAGAAAATAGCCTTAATTAAAGGTTTTTTTGATTTTTATTAATTAGCACGTAGATTTTAGTGGAAGTAATTTTTCATGATAAATATTGGATAAACAAGAATTTAACACATTTTATTATTTATCAGACCTCAACATTGAAGAAGCTATGCGTGTAGGTTAATGCTTAGAATCTAAACAGGTGTGATTGTTCACATTCTATCATAATGAAAAAACTGACTTGTTTCATGTTTTTATCTGGATTCTTAGAATTTTAGAGTTGGAAGGAACCTTAGCTGATATCCTTTACAAGTTAATGTCAGAGCAACATTGAATGAGATAATCAAAATGTTTTTTTAACAGCAATGCTTATAAAAGCCTATCAGATTTTTCAGAATAAAAGAGAGTCTCTCTCAGATTGGAGAGTCTAAAACTACCAGTTCATAAACTATTTACAAATGTAAAGGGAAGACATTTCATATATCATTCTATTTCCCTGCATGTTAAACTTCTTTTAACACACGTTCTTAATTGCAAGTGATACACTTTTTTTAAGAAGTAGTATCATATGGACTGTGGTAAGAGATTTGAAAAGAGACACTAGAAAAGAGGATGAGAGAACAGGTAATAATGTGAAAAGATTTATCATTCTGAAGTTAGTTATGAGTTATTTCTTCGAAGAAGTAGAAGTAAAAATCACATATCCCCCAATATGTCAAAAACTGCTTCAAGAATCATCCTATTTTAAAACAGTATCTTTTGTCCTATTGCGGTCACTTTTTTGATGACTCTGTGTGTATATGTGTTCAAATTATTAAGAATAACCAAGAAATAACATACACAGGATCTAATGATGGCCATCAAATTCTGTTTCTCTATAATTTGATCTTATAATGTTTGTCATTTGTCAAATTTTTCTACTAATTTGGGAAGTTTACAGATAAAACTGTGCAAATATTCTAAACAGTCTCCTTAGTAATGCTTAGTGACTTTATTTGACCCAAAGCAAGAAGGCTTTTTAAAAAATTATTTAAATATCTTAGTAGCTTTCAATTCAAGTTCCAGGATATTCCAAACATTACCAGGTAGTTTCTCTACTTTTTACCCACTGAGTCCCTATTTTATTCATTTCTCCCTTTTTGCTTAGCCATTTCTCTCCGCCCTTCCTCCTACTTGTCTCAGCTCTCTTGGCTACTGCATTTTATGCTGCTAGAGATTGAAAAGAATAAAACCAGTAGCGCTAGGGTTAATGGATTATGTTAGTCTTCAGGGTTAATAGGTTATGTTAGTCTTCTGCCCCTCATCTCTTTTCACGACACAGACATGCCTACATGGAGCCATAGATCTGTTTTGTTTTGTTTTGTTTTTTTGTATATTGGTTTTTCTCGGAGCACTATCCTTTCTTATATTAAAATATGAAGGACCTTGAACTAGAAAGTTAGTTATACAGACTTCAATATAAATTGAAGTCATCCATGGGTGGTGAGGGGAGAGGAGTAGTTAAGAAGGGACAGCTGGTCTATATATAATATTGACGTTGGCCAGCGATTGTCATTATTGGCTACCTATGTTACCTACCATGTGTTAGGATCCTTTTTTTTTCCTAGTATGTATTTTGCATCTTTTGCGAACTCCTCTTATTCAGAATGCACCCTGAATTTGGCTTTTAATTAGTTTTCAGCCTTTTGTTTTTTTATACCATCTCCCCGAAACATGTTTTTTATATATCCTTTTGATATTTTATTCAATTTTTGTTTTTTTAAGCTACTAAATGTTTGGTCATTTCAGTATCACTGCATACAAATTAAGACAACATTGTTGCCAAATTACAGTGTTTCCCTCAACAAATAAAAGTTTACATTGAAGGTGGCAACATTAAGAAAATAACTATGGCCATGCTACCCTGAACAAGCCCGATCCCATCTGATCTCAGAAGCTAAGCAGGGTCGGGCCTGGTTAGTACTTGGATGGGAGACCACCTCGGAAGACCAGCTGCTATAGGCGTAAAAAATAAGTAAATAAGTGAGTAAATAAATAAAAATAACTTAAAATTTTGTTAAAGCAATCTATGTTTTTAAAATTCTGTTTTGGTATATTTTATATATACAAAAGTAGAATAGTTTAATGAATCCCCACAGATCCATTACCCATTTCAAGTATTATGAACTCATAGCCAGTATTGTTTTGTCTATTCTGCCTGATAATTTTGTGGCCAATCTTAGATGTACTGTTTCATCCATAATTATTCTAGAATGTATCTCCAAAAGATAGGGACTCTTTTAAGATGTAATGTGAATGCAATTATTATACCTAAAAATATTGGTACCAACTTCTTAGCTATTTGGTATCTAGTCAGTGTTTCAGTCTCTCCAGATGTCTCATACTTTTTATTCTTAGTTTTTTTATTCTTATTTGAGTCAGCATTTACATAAGGTCATTGAAAGTTTCTTTATTTTTTGGCACATCAAGATGTTTGGCACATCATCTTATACATTTCCTGTTCAAACCTGGAAACATCCATTTCTTCAAGAAGCCCTAACTCCTTTTTAGTTAGAAATGGCACACAGAATCAAAGCACTAGGAGTACACTTTGCTATTGGGTTGATCGTTGTCATTTTTATGATTTGTTTGTTAATCTGTCGTGAAGAGTAATACCTCCATTCCCTCTTCACCCTTTTTTTAGATCACTTGAAGTTGCCCCCACAGATTACTTTTGCAGGTGGGTAGATTTGTTTGGATAATTTTTTTTCTCTGGTTTTTCATTTTGGATAGTTTCTACTGCTATGCCTTCAAGTTCACTAATCTTTTTATTCTGTATTGCCTAATCTGCCATTTATCCCATCCAGTGTATTTTTCATCTCACATTGTGCTTTTCATCTCAGAAATTCAGTTTGGGTCACTATATCTTCTATATCTCTACTTTTCAATATATGAAATACAACCATACCTTTAATTTTCTTGTCTACTAATTCTAACATCTTTGACAGTTTTGGATTAGTTTCAAATGATCATTATTCTAATTTTCAGATATGTCTTCTTAAATCTTTGCTGCCCGGTAATCTTTGAGACATTGTGATTTTTACCTGTTAGCTGCTGGATATTTTTTTATCCCCATAAATCTTCTTGAGCTTTGTTCTGGGAAGCAGTTATGTTTCTTGGAAACAGTCTGATCCTGTTCAGATTTTACTTTTATGATGTGTTAGGTGGATCCAGAGCAGTGTTTAGTCTAGGGCTAAACATTCCCTCGACTGAGGCAGTACCTTCCTGAATAATTTATCCAATGCCCAGTGACAATGAATTTTTCTAGTCTTTTTTTTTCATTTGAGATATAATTGACATATAACACTTTATTGGTTTTGGATGTGCAACATAATGATAATATACAATACAGTATTGTTAACTATAGTCACCGTGCCATACATTATATCCCCAGGACTTATCTTCTAACTGGAAGTTTGTACCTTTTGATCACCTTCATCTATTTCTTCCACCCTTCCCCAAACTTCTGGCAACTACCAATCTGCTCTCTGTATCTATAGGTCTGGGTTTTTGGTTTTTCTTTAGATTCCATATATAAGTGATATCATCCAGTATTTGTCTTTCTCTTACTTATTTCACTTAGCATAATTCCCTTAAGTTTTATCCATGTTGTTGCAAATGACAGGGTTTCTTTTTTTATGGCTGAGTAATATTCCATTGTGTTTATGTACCACCTCCTTATTCATTCATCCTTTGATGGCCATTTAGGTTATTTCTGTGTCTTGACATTGTAAATAACACTGCAGCAATATGGGGTGCAGATATCTCTTTGACATAGTGTTTTTATTTCCTTCAGATAAATACCCAGAAACTTAGCCCAAGCCTCTACCCCTCTGGGGCCACCTGTTAAGATTCAGCAAGCAATCCACAGGTGCTGTGCTTATAGTTGCCTCAAAAGGCCACACCAGGAGCCAGCTGGCTCCAGTGTGAGTCTAGGTGCTGCTCAGCAAGGAGCACCTGACTCACTGAGGATACAGCTGGATGTGGCTTGGGTGGGGCCATGAGTTGGGGGAGGCGGGGTTTCAGGGAATCCTCTGGGTGGAGCGACTTCTGTTATCCAGTCTGATGGCCTCATAGCTTTGGCGGTGCTGTGTCCACACACTGGGAGCGGGGAGGGCTCAACAGGAAACAATGGAGACTGCCAGCACTTCTGAACAGAGCAAGTCTCGCTTCAGCCCTCACTCTGACAATGTCTCCCTGTAAGTCCGTGGTGCCCCCTGTGCGCAGCCAAATTGGCACTGGTGCTCAGAGCGAGCAGGTCCATCACCACAAAAATTCGCTGGTGGACGCCGCCCCTTTAAGAGGCGTCTGCTGCTGCTGCTGCAGCCTTCATCTCACTCAGCTGCTCACGACCAGGCAGCCCCAGTCCTCACTGCGTTCTCCTTTCTGCCATTGCGGGGTGATTTCTTGGATTTCTCCTTAGTTGTATGGCTTGTTCATCAAGATCCCAGGCGATTTTTCCTTGCTGCTGCTCCTTATTTTCATCACAACTTTGATTTGGTCGCCAGAGGTATGAACAGAGCCTCTGTTATCTATGCCATTTTTTTCCCTCTCTAGTCCAGTTGTTTTGTCCCTTCATTTGAATTTATCTGATTGTTTCCTCATGGTTAAATTCAGATTAATCATTTTTGTCAAGTATACTACGTGGATGATATTTTGTTCTCATTGTGTAATATCAGAGGGCACATGATGTGAATTTGTGCTTATCATTGGTGCTGATAAGTTTGATCAGTTGGTTAAAGCAGTATCTTTCAGATTTTACTGTTTAAAAGTACTTTTTTCCTTTTGTAATTAATAAGTAATATATGGGGTGATATTGTCACACTGTGACAATTCTTCCCAGCAGTCTTTCATTTAATAGTCTTAGAATTCATTGATATTTACCTAAATCAGCTATTACTATAGTAATTGTAAAGTGATGGTTTTCTATTTCTGTCATACTTTGTATATTTATTACTTGACTTTTTCCTCTAACAGAAATTTCCATCCCCCCAGCACACACTTATTTTAGTATCTCTTTGGATTCATTGTATTTTTAATTTATAAGTTAATTCATAACGTCACTCTTTAAATGTTCTCAACTTGGGCTAGTGACATCCTCTCAAACTGGTTCCCATTTCTTGACATGTTCCTTGACTATTGGCACAGCAAGGTTTTCCAGATTTGCTCTGGATTTGGCCATTTCTTCAAGGAGCCCGGGTTTTTCTTCAGTGGAGAATCTTAAAAGTCTGGGCACTAGGTCATTATTATATATGTATGTCTAATTTATGTAGAAGCTTCTAGAGATTCAAGATACCAGTGTCTTGCTTCTAAAATTCCTGCAGTGCCCCGCTTACAACTAGGCTCAGAATATTCCTGCTGTGTGGTGTGATTGGGATGTGTACACATAAAGAGAACATGTGGTAGCACCAGAATCAAAATTAGTTTTGTGAACTACAGACCATAGAGCAGGTCAGCTTCCTGTTTTTTAAAAATGTTAGCATTTACATTTTTAGGTTTGAGTACTGGTACATCGTCTTCTCTAATCAGAGCATAATAAATTTTCCTTGCTTTGAGACTGGGAGTAGGAGTTGTTACGCTGGACATTAGTTTTGATATCAGGGGAGAGTCTAATAAACAACTTAATCCTAGTGCTTTCACTAATTCATGTACATGTTTCTCTTGTTGTTTTTTTTTTTTTACCACTAAATGTTTTATTAACAAACCAGCACTCCAGAATTTTCCATTTCTTGGGTGTTTTCAGTGACTAAAGAATTAACCTTTGGAATTACAGAATGTTGACAGCTAGATATATTTCTAGACAAGCTCTATAACTTTATATACTGAAAAAATAAGACAATAGCAATTTTATTGGGATGGAACACATCTTGTCTCCCTTTAACTCCTTAACACACTTCTAGATATCTGCATGGTGTTTGAAGTTTTGGGGCATCATCTGCTTAAGTGGATCATCAAGTCTAATTATCAGGGGCTTCCACTGCCTTGTGTCAAAAAAATTATTCAGCAAGTATGTATCTTAGTACTTTCTATATGTTGATTTTTTAAATATTCTTTAAGTGTCAGGAGTTTTCCTACTTCTCATAGAACCTTTATTTTTAAAACTAGGGTTTTTTAATTGCTAAAATTGTTTTATTTGGCCCCTACAATTTATTGTGTTTATTCTGTTTTTAAATGTTTTAGCATAATCATTTTTCCCCAGGTTCATCTCCTATAATAATTATTAATGGGGAAGCTGTGTGCAGTGCCTGATTTTGGAAATTTGGAGCCCTATCCTGAAGTTCTGGTTGCGAATATCGATCCTATATTAATAGAGAATTGCTGTGTCAAATTACCATCATCTTTATACATAACGTTATTCATGGCCATTTTCTGATATTCTAAATAGCTTTCAGTGTTCAATAAAGAAGTTTACCATCAGGAAAATATTAATATTTTAGTATTAATAAGGGCAAATAATTTGTTTGGATATGTGTTTTGATGAAAAGAGCTCCAAACTGGGAAGCAAGCGACTCACTTCTTTAGCAACAAGGAAATTTAAATTAAAAGATATCTAAATCTCTTACCTACATTTCAGCACTTAAAGGGCATGTTAACCATTTCTTCCTTCTCCAGAAAGACTTCTATTCTGTGTTTGCGAGTCTACTACTCTATTCCCATTCAGGTGTTACAGGGCCTGGATTATTTACACAGCAAGTGCCGCATCATCCACACTGATATTAAACCAGAAAACATCTTGTTGTCAGTGAACGAGCAGTACATCCGGAGGCTGGCTGCAGAAGCAACAGAATGGCAGCGATCTGGAGCTCCTCCACCTTCCGGATCTGCAGGTCTATTTTCTTTGGGAACTTTGCTGGCATTAGAAGTTAAGAGAAGTTTCTATTTTATTCTACTACCAGATAGTTCAATAAAACACCACTCATTCATTTAACAATAAGATACAGTAAGTACTTATGTATAAGAAATAGTCCCAGCCTTCAAAAGTATTGGTTCAGTCTTGGTTCCAAATTGGAAGGAGAAGACTAAAGATTATGTCTTTTAGGTGCAGATATGTTGTATGGTTGATCATGAACAATGCAGGGGTTAGGCTTACTGACTGCTTCCCCTCCCCCGCCCCTTCCCACACATTCAAAAATTCACTTTGTTAACCAAAAATTTTCATGGCTGAAAGCTTTTCTAAAAGGAAGGGTTTATTGAGCCACATGTTAGCCAGAAAAAGGACCAGGTCCTGGGGTATTCACTCTAAACCATCATCAGCAGGACTAGATGGAGAAGACACATGTCCACCGTCCTGGGATTGACAAGGCTTTTTGATGCAGTTTACAGAGGAAAGATGAAAGTTGTTTTCAAAGAATTTACATTGGCTATGGAAAAAGGGGATAAGAGAAGAGGAAGTGGGGCTAGTTCTGGCATAGGTGCATAGTCCATAAGAAAGAAATGTTTGCTTTATAGAATTGGTCGTGGGCAACAGTACAGGAAAATCATGTATAAGCAAGATGTGATGGTGCCTGGTGGTCAGCTATTCAGCTATTCTCTCAAAAATAGCCTTCTGGTGGTTAGTTCAAAGTTTCAACATACATTCAGGAATGTTATCAGTCTTTATTGGTTTCAGCCTGCTGACTCCCCAAAAACTTAAAACACAGATAGCCTGATAACATAAACAGTTGATTAACATATATTTTGTAAGTTATGTGTTGTGTACTATATTCTTATAATAAAGTAAGCTAGAGAAAAGAAAATATTAAGAAAATCATAAGGAAAGTACATTTATAGTATTTATTAAAAAGAATCCTCAAGTAAATGGACCCACACGGTTCAAACCTGTGTTGTTCAAGAGTCGGCTATATATATAAAAGCCGGTTCACGATGTTTTAAAATGTTTTTTCTTGTGATTTGATGGCCATTTTTGACGTGTTTACCTTTTACCATAATTATACATGCTCATTTATAGGTCAGTGATCTGGCAGGGGGGCAAGATAATATTGCTATTTAGAGATTGAGTTTAAGCACTGGAGTAGACATACTGAGTTGGAATCCTGGCTTCATTGTTGGCTGGGTGACCTTGGGCAAATCACTTGACTTCATTTTTACTCATGCAGGAGTTATTGGGATTAAATTTCATGTTAAATCAGTTCGTAGTGTGCCACACAGTATTATGTACTAAGTAAATATTAGCTACTATGATAATGATGATTCTTTTTTCCATTTGAGAAACATTTTAATTTTAGTAGTTTAATTATATTTGAGGAACTTTCCTGATCCATAAGTTGAAGTATCAGTTATCATAGGCTTCCTTTAAAAAGAAGAACTGAAGTGAGAAATGGGGAGTTTTCGATGACATAGTTTCATTTTTGCAAAATGAAAAAGTTCTAGAAATATAACACAACAGTGTGACTATATTTACTACTACTAAACTGTACACTTAAAAATGGGAGTCCTAGGTGGGAATTAAGCGGGGGGTTATTGCCTATCATTTTATTTTAAGGAGTACCTAGTGATGAGATTTTAGCAGCATTAATAGTGGAAACCAGAAATGAGGACTTTGTTTTGCTTATATTGATGCTATCTGAAGATGAATTTATTTAAACTTATTTTAAAGTTGTCAACTTTTGTAATTTTTTTAAAGAAAAATAATGTTGCTTCTACCAAAGTTGCTTAAGTAGTTGTCTCTACAGTATTTAAACTGTACGAGAAAGAGTTTTCACTCTGATAGGATGTCTATGAGCCTTAGTTTATACTGCCTGCTGAGTGCCAGGATTCTTACTTTGTTTTTTTTTCTTTTCAGTCAGTACTGCGCCCCAGCCTAAACCAGTAAGTATAAGGTGTTTCTATATTTAATTCTGGTCTGTGGACAATGGGCAGGGTTTCTTCTGTTATAGATGATCACAGTTTGTTTAGAGTTTGAAAACCCAAAGGAAAAAAATATTCCTGCATTTCTATGATTTTCTCCAAAAAATTCCCATGCATCTTCAACAAGTTTGTACTGGTAAAGGCATCTGTAAATTTGAATGTGTCTGAGAGTACACCAGCCCCACCAAACTGCTCAGAGGTCCAAGATTTGTTGTTAATTTTATTTTTATTTGGTTTCTTAAGAGTATATACTTTTACGTTATTAAACTTAAGTTCTGTGTTAGGGAAAGAGTGAAATTTAATCAGGAAGTAATTAAAGTTAACAGTTATCTCCAACAAGGGGTAATGGATTAGCCACCTGAAGGCTTTATCTGTTTGTAATCTCCGCCCAGGCTGACAAAATGTCAAAGAATAAGAAGAAGAAATTGAAGAAGAAGCAGAAGCGCCAGGCAGAATTACTAGAGAAGCGAATGCAGGAAATTGAGGAAATGGAGAAAGAGTCGGGCCCTGGGCAAAAAAGACCAAACAAGCAAGAAGAATCAGAGAGTCCTGTTGAAAGACCCTTGAAAGAGAACCCACCTAATAAAATGACCCAAGAAAAACTTGGTATAAATAGAGCATCACAAAAATTACTTTATAGCAAACTTTAACATTATCATTGTTGTATAATATAGTGGTTTCATGCACACAACACATCTCTGGGGGTGTCCTTATCCAGTAAGAATACAGAACTTGTCATAAGTATTAGGCAGGTGATATTCAAATGTAATTTCTAACTTTTCTCAAGAAATGCAACATAGCCTTCGTTTAGCAATTGGGTAAAGGAAGAGCTTTGTCCTTCCATAAATAGGTTTTATATGTTCAGTCGTGTTTTTATGCCACAGTCTATGAGTTCTAGAAAATGTTTTAATCTTGAGAAATTTTTCTGTTTTTTCATTCATACGCATACACATACATCCTTTTTGTCTGTTTGTTCCTTAGAAGAGTCAAGTACCATTAACCAGGATCAAACACTTATGGAACGTGGTGTAGAGGGTGGTGAAGCAGAAATTAATTGCAATGGAGTAATTGAAATCGTTAATTATACTGAGAACAGTAATAAAGAAACATTGAGGCTTAAAGAGGATCTACATAATGCTAATGACTGTGATGTCCAAAATTTGAAGCAGGAAACTAGTTTCCTAAGCTCCCAAAATGGAGACAGCAGCACATCTCAAGAAACAGACTCTTGTACACCTGTAACCTCTGATATGTCAGATACTATGATGTGCCAGTCTTCATCAAATGTAGCCCAGTCATTCAATGAACAGGACATCAGTCAACTTCAAGAAAGCATTCGGGCGGAGATACCCTGTGAGGATGAGCAGGACCAAGAACATAATGGACCACTGGACAACAAAGGTACTTCTCCAGACCTACTTCCCCAGTACTCCTTCCCTGCATAACATATATATGAATTTCTAGACAAAATTCCAATTTTTTAATAAATTTAGCTTTACAGCAGGTGTCCAAGTTACCTTCGATGTGTAAATCTGTAGCTAACTTTGAATTTTATTGGTTGTATACTGGGTACACAGCATTTCACTTGTTACTATGATGGCAGAGGTTTTAATTCTAGAAACTTAAGGTGTTGCTGTGCTCTTTTTACCTTAGAAAAGTTGTCGTGGGTTGCCAGTTGGGGGCTTGGGTGCATTACCTCAAGAGAGTTTTATTAACCTTTGGGTATTTCTGTGTTTGTTGAACAATTTTATTAATGATTGCCTATTGTCTATAGGAAAATCCACTGCTGGAAATTTTCTTGTTAATCCCCTTGAGCCAAAAAATGCAGAAAAGCTCCAAGTGAAGATTGCTGATCTTGGAAATGCCTGTTGGGTGGTAAGTTAAACTTGTCTTGGTGCTTTGTTTTGACTAGGAGTTAATGAGAATTTGGACTTAGTTGTACTAAAAGAAGAAAACATCTTCAGTTACAAACCTAGATTGGATTTTGTTAACCAATGTCACCATAAAAAAAAAAAGTTAATTAATTAATTAATTAATTAAAAAAAAAAACCTAGATTGCCAGTTAACATTTTAGTGAATATTTTTCACTTGGTCTTTTAACCTTTGTTATGGAGAAGTTCAAATGGTATAATGAGATAATCCTTTCCACTCCAGGTACCTGTTACCCAGATTCAATAATGTCAACTCCTAGCCAATTTTATCTATATCTTCATCCATTTTCATACTCTGAATGCCTTTGTTCCCCCTATTTTTTTTTTCCCCCAAAATTGGCACCTGATTTATTAGTTGTAACCTTTTAATTTACTTAATGTATTTTGGACACTTTTCTCAGTTCACCAAAAATTTTTATCAAATTCAGTTGGTTATTTAGTATTCCCTAGTACATTATAATCTTTACACATTTTTGACAGCTCTTTGCAATGAGCATCTTTGCTCATGAATCTAAGTCATCCTTAGAAACATGTTCTAGACATGAAATTGCTAAATCAAAAGTTGGGAGCTTTTTGTAAAGGAGTTTTTGATCTATAGTGTCATTAATACTGTTGTTTACCTAGTTAACATGGGGGCTGTTGCATTATTTTAAATGGACATCTTTTTAAATCTACAATATAATAATTTACACCTAAATGACATTGCTCAAAGAACCATATGCTTTGTAAACAAGAATATTGGAGATGGTTGGGACAAAAACTGAGCTGTTGAAAATCCACTTTAATATGGCTTATGTTAACACTTCAAATTCCCTATTCCCTATGACTTTTGTACCTAATGGTTTATACCCTAGAAGGATCATACTTCCAATATTGATTCTAGAATATTGTTATACCTTTTAGGAAAAATGAAGTCAGATCTTAGCACTGGCTGATAGCAAGGTGGAAAAGCTTTTGAAGCAATTAGAATTACTTCACTATGCCATTGTCTAGTCCAGACCATCATATGTTTTCACCTGGATGACTGCAATAGCCTCTTACCCTCTCCATTCTGCTACCTACACTTGTTCCCTACAGACTGTTGTCAACAGAGCTATCAGTGTGATCCTTCTAAATACAAATCACATCAGATACTCTCAAATCCTTGTAGTGGCTTCCTTCAGAATGAATGCCAAAATCCTTACCATGTCCCCGCACACTATCAAACAAAAAATACTTACTGTTCCTACTGTCTGGAACTTTCCTCCAAATAAAATGTTCACCTCAATCCCTTATTTCAAGTCCTGTTCTAAGATGTTATCTTATCAGGGTGATTGTCCTCTGAACACCTAACATAATTAGCAAACCGCCACTCTCCAAACCCATATAACACCTACATTATATTTATTCATGTATTTTCTCTCTTCCTCTCCTCCCTCAAATTTTTTTCTCCACAGCACTATCACAATCTGATACTAAATGATGGTTTGCTTAATATTCCTTTCCCTAGAACATATGTTCATCACAACAGAGCTTTTTTGTTATTATTGTTGTTCACTGCTCTATGATATTTAGAACAGTGCATGATACATAGGAGATAATAAATATTTAAGTAAATGAATTTGTAGAGAAACATTGGTTCTGTACCAGAATCACGTGGTACAAACATCAAATGTTTGTGGTTTTCTGCCCATACCGTATTTTAAGCTTTCATGCCTTTATGTTCGGAACATACTTTCCTTACCCACCGGGCACACTTTTCTTTATTTTGGTACAACCTTTCCTGTCACCTTTACTAACAACAGAATTTCTCTTTTCTCTTCAACCGTTAACATGCATGTCTTTTTAACATGTCTTTACACCAAAATGACTTTACATTCTTTTCATCCATTCACTCATTCAACGACGTAATTGGCACATAGTCTGACCTGAGCACTAGGACACAGTGGTGAACTAGACGTAGGTGTCTTGGCTCTGCTGGATCCTGGTCATACTCACATGTTGGTCTCTTTAGCACCGCAGCATCTAGCATTCAGTAGTACAGTTTTATGTGTTGACAAAAGATACATCCAGACCTGTAGTGAATTTTTATAATAGCTTATTTGAGACAAAGTGACATTGCCAAGGAGCAAGATCTCAAATGCTCCACAGAATGACAGTTTTGCAGTTTCTTTTCTACATTGGGAATTAAGGAGGGAACATAAGGAAGGTTACATGAAGGCAAAAGAAAGCAAGGTAGGAATTGGATTACAGGATAGTTAACAAGCTTATACGCTCTCTTGAGTGTGGTTACGCTTCCAAGGGGACTGAAAAAGAGGTATTTCAAAGATGTGTTAATAGATGCACAGAAACAATGGACAGGGCTTGTGTAAGGCGAAGATAAAGCTTTTACTAAAGAAATTATATGCCTGGGGTGTGACTACCTACCGTGACCTGCCCAGTTAGGAATTTATGATCAGAACACCCTGTGAAGTCCAGTGACTTTTGGTCACTGGACTTCTCAGATTTATTATTTATTTTTCCATTCACATATGTGATTTTCAAAAAGCTTGATATGTAAAAATATACTATACTTTTGCTTATCAGTTATACATGTATATAGTTTAGAGACAGTTATGTAGATTTTGATTCAAAAATCTAAACCCCACCTTTGCCAGTTTTTCACTCTCCACATAACAGTATTTACCTTCATGTCGCTAATAAATAACTTGGATATATTGTTCTCGATTCTTTTTTTCAATTTTAGGTATTATTTCTTTCTCTTGAAAAGTATAACTGCACCTGTCCCAGTCTTCCCAATTTAATATGATTTTTGGCTATGCAATCATTCGCATTTACATTATTAGGACTCTAATGCTATCCTCATGTGTTAATAGATGCACAGAAACAATGGACAACACCCTGTTTTTGTGTTTTGGTTTTTGTTTTGTTTTTGCTTTTGTTTTTTGGGGTTTTTTGGTGTTTTTTTTTTTTTTTTGAAGTACATACAGCTTGCAGTAGAAAGGGTGTGTGTGATTGGGCAGACAGCGGGGAACCTTAAATGTCTGTTAACACTTTTATTCTGCTTTCATAGTCGGTTGGGTGTAAAGTTTTAGGTTGAGAATCATTTTCCTTCAGAACATTCATCATTGCTGTATTGTCTTTTAGCTTTCCCGTCTTGCTGCTAAAGACCAATGTCATTCTGATTCTTGATCTTTTGTATAAAGATTTTTCCCCTGTAGAAGTCTGTAGGATCATCATTTCATGGCAATATGCCTCATTAGGTCTATTTTCATCATTATGCTAATGACTCACTATTGAAACTCTGGTTCTTTGGTTTTGGCTTTGTTTGTTTGTTTAATTCCCTTTGGTCTCTGTTCTCTAGCTCTGAAATTTCACTATTCAAATATTAGACCTATGCAGGTACTCTTCGTTTTCTTACCTTTCTTTTTTTTTCTATCATTTTCTTTCTGTTCTATTTTCTGGCAGATTTCTCAATTTGTTCTCATAAGCCGTATTTGTTCTTGTTTCTCCTATTATATATTTACTTTCCAAGAGTTTTTTGGTTCTCTGATTTTCTCTCAGATGATATTGATTATTTTCTCCATTATTGACATTTTCTTCTTTCTATATGCTGTCTGTTGTCTTTTTTCTATTTAGGATCACTAACAAAGGACTGTATGACCATATGAATGGAGTGCTAAAAAGCTAGTTGGAAGCTCTGTGCCTGTGTCAGTCTTTTTAGTTCATCCTCAGATGTCAGGATCTGTGGATCTTTCCTCTTGGACTGGTCATATTTCCCACAGAAGACTTATAGTCTTCTTCGCATCTCCTACACAGAGAGTAAACGTATGGCTACTAGTGTTTTGGGAGTTAAGCAAGAAAACTGGGAGTTCAACATGCACGTGCATACAGTCACTGAATTTCTCTGTTTTTAGAATGGTACTCTGTTTAGCTGTGTGGAGCATCCTCCAGAGACCCTGTTTTCCCCACTCCAGAGTAAACCTCTAAGTGCTCTGTGGGCCAGGGAACAGGCTGTGAGATTGCATCATGCCCTGTGTTCTGGAGCTCTGTTTCTTTAAAAGACGTTTTAAAGCAGTATTACTGTGTTCAATCCCACCTTCACCCCTACTTCGAGTGATACTTGATAACACCAAATCCTGAGCCTTGGGGAGAGGAGTGCTGTGGTATACATCACATTGCCTCTCAACTTTCACCAGTGTCTTATTCAGCTTTCTTGGATCCACTAAGACATTTACCAGTGATCTCTCTGCTTTCTAACTTCTACATTTTACTGCTCTGACTTTTTGCCACTCTCTTTGTTAGCATATGCTTTAAAAATTAATACTGAATTCTCTCCTAAAGTGGAGTTTCAGGAGTGAGTAGATACATGTGTATGTATCCAATCAACCTTCTGTACTTTTGCTAATTCTTGACCTCATTTAGCATCTTCTTAAGGCACAATGAATAAAGATGACTCCCTTGAACAACATATCCATTTTTCTGAATGTATTACCTGCAGTACATTTTCACTTCGAACTCAGTATCTGAACCCATTGTTTTCCAGTAAAACCACTTCCCTCTCTAAGTCTCTTCATCTCCATTTTTGTCAACAGACAGCCAACCCTACAGGCCTCTGCTACAGAGTTGCTTTTGGCTCTTTCTACTGTCTTCCAGACCTAGCCATTGAATTTTTAAATTCTGCTTTTTCTTTCTGTGTATGTCCTTGTTTTTAACTCTCCTCTCCTAGTTCCACAACCATTGCTTTGATTTTCATTACTAACCCTAAATCAGGCCACCATCCAGAGGATTACTGGAACGATGTTCTCAGGTGTTATATCAGGCTTCTTATAGCACACAATATGCAGTGATGCTCTCTTATCTGCCAGATAAAACCTAAACTCTAGCGTAGCATTTTGCTTTATTTGGCTTTAGCAAATTTTTGTGCCTTTATTTGTGATGTTGCCTCTACCTGGAGTACTTTTTTATTTTTTGGTCAGACTTAGTCTAATTTGGACCCTGTGAAACTCTCGTCAGTACTGGTTTTCGACCTGAAGCTTTCTCTACTTAATTTCTTCTCTTCACAAATGCCACTATCTTGTTTTTGAATTTCAGTAGGATTAGAGAATCCTCTTCCACACTTTCTTGTACATATTTTGGTATTATCTGAATTTTGTTTCCCGTGTATGACTCATTCTTTGCTTTTTCTGTATTTATTTTTCATTATGGAAAACTTTAAACTTATGCAAAACTAGAGAGAATAGAATAACAAACTCCTATGCCATTATACTAGTGTTGCCTAGCACTTATCAATTCACTGCTAGTCTATTTTCACCTATATCCCCACCCTGCCACCCACACCAGATTATTTTGAAGTATATCCCAGGCATTTTATTTTCATTTGTAAATATGGCTTTCTAAAAGATGATTCTTGTAAGTAACCGTGACACCATTGTTACACCGAAAGTTAATAGTTCACTGATAGCAAATATTCATTCAGTTTTGTTATTGCATAAACATTCTTTTAATTTTGTTTGAAATAGTGTTCAAATAAAATCTGTGAATGCAAAATTGGGTACTGTGTCTCTTAAATTGCTTTTACTATAGAGGTTTTCTCTTTTTTCCCCCTATACAATTTATGTGTTAAAGAAATTCCACTCATTTTGTTGGTTGTATCCTTGTATTATTTAACGTGGTCTCTATTTCCCCAAGGTTAATACTTGTTTTTTTTTTTTTTTTTTTTTTGAGAAGAGTGAGGGAGACAAAGAGAATGAGAACAAGAGTTCTTTTTTTTTTTAATTGAAGTAACATTGGCTTACAACGTTATATAAGTTTCAGGTGAACAACATTATAATTCTGTCTGTATACACTATAGCACATTCACCATCTAAAGTTTAGTTTCCATCCGACGCCATACATTTGGCCCCCTTTACCCAGTACATCCTCCCTCCACCCGCCCCTTTTTCTGGTACCCACCAATCTATTGTTCATATTTATGAGTTTGGTTTTTGTTTTGCTTGTTTCTTTTTGTTTGTTTTATATTCTACATATAAATGAAATCATGATTGTTGTCCTTTCATCTCATTCTACTTAGCATAATACCTAAAAAGTCTGTTTATGTTGTCAAAGATGACAATATTTCATGTTTTTATGGCTGAGTAGTATTCTGGGTGTGCGTGCGTGCGCGTGTGTGTGTGTGCGCGCCACATCTTTATCCATTTATCAGTCAGTGGACACTTAGGTTGTTTCCATATCTTGACTATTGTAAATAATGCTGCAGTGAACGTAGGGGTACAAATAACTTCTGTTTGATTATATTTTTGTTTCGTTGATGGTTTTCTTTGCTAAACAGAAGTTTTTTAGTTTACTGTAGTCTCATTTTTGTTTGTTTTTGTTTCCTTTGCCATCGGGGGTCAAATCCACAAAAACATCCCTAAGACTGATGTTCAGGAGCTTAGTGCCTGTGTGTTTTTCTATGTATTTTATGGTTTCATGTCTTACATTCAAGTCTTTAATCCATTTTGAGTTAATTTTTATGTATGGTGTAAGAGAGTGATCTGGTTTCATTCTTTTGCATATGGCTTTCCCAGCAACATTTATTGAAGAGACTTCTCCATTATATATTTATGGCTCCTTTATTGTAAATTAGTTGTCCATATATATGTGGGTTTATTTCTGGGCTCTCAATTCTATTTAATTAGTCTATGTGTCTTTTTTTCTGCCAGTACTATACTGTTTTGATTACTACAGCTTTGTAGTATACTTTGAAATCAGGGAACGTGAGACCTCCAACTTTGTTCTTTTTTCTCAGGGTTGCTTTGGCTATTCAGGGTCTTTTATGGTTCCTACAAATTTGAGGATTTTTGTTCTTTTATTTCTGTGAAAAATGCCATTGGGATTTTGTTCTTTTATTTCTGTGAAAAGTGCCATTGAGATTGCATTGAATCTGTAAATTATGTCTCCAGTTTCTTTCAACAGTGTCTTGTAATTTGTAGTATACAGATCTTTCGCTTCCTTCGATACATTTATTCCTAGGTATTCAATTCTTTTTGTTGTGATTATAAATGGGATTATTTTCTTCATTTCTGTTTCCGATAGTTCATTGTTAGTATATAGATATGCAACCAAATTTTGTATATTGACTTTGTACCCTGCAACTTTATTGTATTTGTTTATTATTTCTAATAATTTTTTGGTGGAATTTTTAGGGTTTTCTATATATAAAATGATGTCATCCATAAATAATGAGTTTTTATTTCTTCCTTTCCAATTTGGATGCCTTTTTTATTTCTTACCTTATTGCTGTAGCTAGAGCTTCCAATACTATGTTGAAGAAAAGCGGCTAGAGTGAGCATTCCTGTCTTATTCCTGCTCTTAGAGGAAAAGCTTTCAATTTTTTCTGTTGAGTGTGATGTTAACTATCATATATGGCCTTTATTGTGTTGAAGTACTTTCTTTTTATACCCATTTTATTGAGGGTTTTTTTTTATCATAAATGGATGTTGAATCTTATTAAATGCCTTTTCTGTATATCTGTTGAGATGATCATATGATTTTTACTCTTCATTTTGTTAATTTGGTGTATCAGGTTGATTGATTTGCAGATGTTGAACCATCCTTGCATCTCTGGAATGAATACTGCTTGATCATGGTGTATGGTCTTTTTAATGTATTGCATGTTTGATTTGCTAGTATTTTATTGATCTATATTCATCAGAGATATTGGCCTATAATTTCTTTTTTGTGTTTTGACCTCATCAGTTTTTGATATCAGGGTAATGTTGGCCTTGTAAAATGAGTTAAGAAGTGTTTCCTCCTCTTCAGTTTTTTGGAAGAAGAGTTTGAGAAGATGGGTATTAAATCTTAGAATGTTTGTAGAATTCAGCAGAGATGCCATGCTGCCTTGGACTTTTGTTTTTTTGGAGGGTTTTTTGGAAGGTTTTTGATTACTGTTTCAATTTCCTTACTAGTAATTGGTCCATTCAGATTTTCTATTCATGATTCAGTCTCGGAAGGTATTATGATTCTTAGAATTTATCTATTTCTTCTAGGTTGTCCGATTTGGTGATGTATAGCCTTTTACAATCCTTTGTATTTCTGTGGTATCTGTTATAACTTCTCTTTCATTTCTGATTTTATTTATTTGAATCTTTTCTCTTTTTTTAGTGAGTCTAGCCAAAGTTTTCTCCATTTTGTTAATCATTTCAGAGAACCAGCTCATAATTTCATTGATCTTTTCTATTGTCTTTTTAGTCTTTCTTTCATTTATTTCTGTTCTGATTTTTTTCTTCCTTCTACTGATTTTGGGTTTCATTTGTTCTTTTTCTAGTTCCTTTGGATGTAGGGTTAGATTGATTTTTTTTTGTTTGTTTCATGAGGTAGGCCTATACTTCATTTTTTTGTGCTTCACAGATGTTGCATTTTTTACAAATTGAAGGCAACACCCTCCACCAGCAAAAAGGTTACAACTCACTTTATTGTGGTGGTCTGAAACTGAACCGGCAATATCTCCAAAGTATACCTGTACTGCTATCAACTTCTCTTTTTAATACTTCTTTTGCTCCATATTCCATAGATTTTGGTATGTTGTAGTTATGTTTTCATTTGCCTCCATGTATTTCTTGATTATGCCTCCATGTATTGATCATTTGCCTCTATGTATTTCTTGATTTTTTTTTTGTTGCTCCAATTATTCAGTAGTATGTTGTTTAATCTCCACATAGTTGTGATTTTTTTTTTCTAGCTTTCTTGTAGTTGATTTATAATTTTTATGCCGTTGTGGTTAGAAAAGCTGCTTGCTATGTTGTTCTTAAATTAATTAAGACTTGTGTCTATCCTTGAGAATGTTCCATGTGCACTTGAGAAGAATGTATATTTTGTTGCTTTTGGATAGGATGTTCTGTATATATCTGTTAAGTCAATTTAATGTGTCCTTTACGGCTGATGTTCCCTTGTTGACTTTCTGTCTTATTGATCTACCTATTGATGTAAGTGGGGTGTTAAAGTCTACTACTACCATTGCATTTCTGTCAGTTACTCCTTTTAGGTCTGCTAATAATTGCTTTATATATTTTAATGCTCCCAAGTTGAGTGCGTGTATATTAAAATATATTGCGTCTTGATGGATTGTCTCCTTTATCGTTATGTAATACCTATTTTTGTCTCTTGTTTCCTTTTTTTGGCTTGAGGTCTATTTTGTCTGATATAATTATAGCTACACTCACTTGCTTTTGGATACTATTTGTTGAGAGTATCATCTTTTATCCCTTTGCTTTGAGCCCTTGTTTCTCTTTGAAGTTGAGATGAGTCTCCTGAAGGCAGAATAGAGTTGAGTCTTTTTTACTGCATCCAGCTATTCTGTACCTTTCGATTGTTTAGTTCAGTCCATTTACAGTTAGGGCAATTATTGATACATGAAAACTTACTATTGCCATTTTATTGTTTAGATTCTGATTGCTCTGTATTTCCATTGTTTCTTTTCCTTTTGTTTTTCTGTCTGCTATTTTAGTTTGGTGGTTTTATACGATTTTCTTCATTTCTTCTTTTTTTTATGTTTTGGATTTCTGCTCTAGATTTTTGTTTTGTGATTACCATGTGGTTTATATAAAATGTCTCATAGATAAAGTAGACCTTTTTCTTCTGAAAGTATCTTATCTTCATTTGTCTATGTAAGTTTTGTCCTTTTTCTCCTCTCCTTTTATATTTTTGTTGTCACAAATTATTCTTTTTTATGTTAGTGTTCCTTTCAAGATTGAAGTAGCTATAGTTATTTTTAATACTTTTCCCCTTTAACCTTTATGTTATAATTAAGTGCTTAACCCTGTATTGTGCAATACAGTTGCAATTTTCTGATTCTGTTTATCATCTTACTCAATGTTTTGTATACTTTTGCCATTTTGTTTCCTGTAGGAGAGCTCCTTTCAACATTTCTTGCCAGGCAGGTCTTGTGGTGAACTGCCTCAACTTTTCTTTGTCTGGGAAAGCCTTTATTTACCTTTAATATTTTGAATATGTCATTCTACTCTCTCTTAGCCTGTTGAGTTTCTGCTTAGAAATTTGATGATAGCCTGATAGAGACTCCTTTGTAAGTTACTGGGTTTTTTCCTTGGCTGCCTTTAGCATTCTTTCTTTATCATTGACTTTTGACAGTTTTCATATGTTTTAGAGAAGGGTTTTGTTTGTTTGTTTGTTTGTTTTTGATGAGGGGGGTTGGGGTTTTTTTGTTTTTGTTTGTTTGCATTGAGATAATTAGGATTTCTATTAGTTTCTTATATGTCCGGCTCCTCCAGGTTTGGGAAGCTCTCATCTATTATTTCTTTAACTAGGTTCTCTGTTCCCTTCTCCCTCTCTTCTCCTTCTGTCAATTTTATTCTTATGTTACGCTTTCTGATGAAGCTGGATAGTTCTCACAGTTTTGTGGGTTTTTTTAATCTTAGTTCTCTCTGCTCTTCCACCTGAATCATTTCTAGATTTCTATCTTCAAGCTCGTTCATTCTCTCTTCCATCTGGTCTGGTCTGTTTCCAGTGCTTTTTAATTCATTCTTCATCTAATTTATTGAAATTTCAGTTCCAGAATTTTTGTTTGGTTATTTTTTGGAGTTTCAGTATCTTGTAAAGCACACCTTCTGTTCATTATTTTATTCCTGAGTTCATTGAACTGCGCTTCTGAGTTTTCTTGTATCTCCTTTAGTTTCTTCAAGACAGCTGTTTTGCATTCTCTATCATGTAGATCACAATCTTCCAGGACGTTGAGTTTGGTTTCTGGAGGACTGTCATTTTATTTTTGTGATACCATGATTATTCATGGTGCTTGATGGGTTGTGCCTCTACTGGCACATTTGAAGTAGCGAACACTTTTCTTATTTAGGTACAGTTTGGTTTAATTCTAACAATTCAACAAGTTGGTAATTAGAGGCCTTTTGTTGTTTTCCAGTAGGTGGCACTTTAGTACAAGGTTTTGTTTTCTCTTTCCTGAGCTGTCGGGCTATATTTGAGAGCCAGCACTTTCCACTTTCCACTTTGCATAGCTTCTGCCAGAGGTGTCACAGGTGCTCTCTTCCTCCTTGCTTTTGCCTCCAGGGTCACTGGTGCCTTCCTGCTTCCAGTGTTAATGTAGTCCTGGATTTCACTGGAGTCACTAGAATGGTGGGTGCCCCAGTGTGTCCTGAGTCATCTTGAGTCTCAGGCTCCACCACAGCCAGGGGAAGGAGCCAGAGTTGCTCGTGCCTGTGCTGCTGCTTGCCTTTTTCTTTGTTGAGGGGTGGGGACCAGAGTCACGAGCCTTTCCCTTCTCCTTTACTGCTGCCATGTTCACTGGGGCTTCGAGCTTAGCTGCCACTTCTAGACCAGGTCCCAAGTATCGTCCCTGCTGTTCCCCCAGTTCCACCATTCCTTGCATTCCCATCCACCCACCTTCAGATGTACAGATGTGTGGATCTCTCAGGCTTCCTAGTGTGTCAATCAGAGCAATCTGTTGAGTTATAGATGTTCCACTAGTTGTAGATTGAAGGAGTCAAAGGGTGTATCTCACTTTGCTAATGCTATTTATACGGTCCTTGAAACTTGAAACCTACCTCTTAAAAAAATAGTTATTCTCTAATCTGTATATTTATATTAAGTTAAAATTCATATGTTTGCAAAACTAATTTGGAGTAGACTGTAAAGCAAAGTGCTGTTTGGAGCTAACAGCATCAAAATAATATTTAAGAAATTAGCTAACCTAAAACTTTGGTTTGGAGAAAGCTTCAGAGAAATTATTTTAGTCTTCATTAGTAAGCAGTCATGACTTGTTACTTTTTAGAATAAATGAATTTTAAAATGCTGTTTTCTTCTCCGTTTACTCAGCACAAACATTTCACCGAAGATATTCAAACAAGGCAGTATCGCTCCTTGGAAGTTCTGATAGGATCTGGGTATAATACCCCTGCTGACATTTGGAGCACGGCATGCATGGTAATGTTTTTCTCCCTTGACCTTCACTTGTTATTTGGTGGTAACATACCTTGCCCTGTTTGCTAATTTCAATAGACCAGCAAATTAACAATCAAAAAAATTTTTTGTGTGGCTTATCACTGACACTCTAAATCCTGTGTCTGGAGAGATCCGAATTCAAAAGCTAGTTACAAATATCTAGCATTTCATTTTATTCCTGCCAAATTCCTGTTAGATGAAGGAACCAAATGTTTCTTACTACAGATTTGGGCAGGTGGGTGGGGAGAGATGGATTAAAAACAACTGCTCCAAATTGTTAGTTTTGATTAGGAGGTTACAAGTACCCCTTGCTTTTTCGGCTCTGATCTATTTTCAGATTTTTCAGTTTGGCAGTTACTCAGATATCTTATAAGATGTGAAATTCAACCATCAGTAGATTCATAAGTTCCTGCTTTGTCCCTGGCCAGCAACTACTCAGGTGGTCAGAGTTAGTTGATATTAAATGATTCCCCATGTTGGATCATGTTATATTGTTTTCTGAAATGGAGTATATCTCTTTACTTGTAATTTTGTGGTTGTTTGCTTATTTCTCTTCCACTAGGCCGTAAGTGCTATGCTGGCAGGAATCATGTTTATTATGTATAGCTAAATGTCTGGTTCAGGCCCAGGCTCATTTTGAGTTGGTGTTCACAGTATAGTTCTGATGCTAACTACCTAGAGTTATCACAAACTTAATGGTAAAGGCATGATTTCCCACAAGGATCCCCTCAATTCAGATATAAGCCACAAACTCTTAGGTCCACAGGCCACCTACACATTTGACCAGCTGTCTACAAATTGAGGGGTTCCACTATCCTTTCAGATTTAGTAATTTGCTAGAATGCCTCATAAAACTCAGGCTCATCATGAGTCACCTTATTAGTACAAATTTAAGTGTGGCCCAGGGCCCACTGAATAACAAAAGGCACTTTTTATCACTTGGAAATTTACAGTTTAGAGGCTCCCTCCCAGAATACAAGAACAAAGACCAAAGAAATTCTTTATCATACAACAGTACTTAATAAATATTTGTGGACCATCAAAAGAGTGAGTTACATATCTTAAACTATCATTTTAGTTAACATTTAGTATTCACAGTCAATTCTGGAGAACACTTGAAAAGGTAGGACAGACTATAGCAACCTCTACTGTTTTAGTCATAGATTTCTTGACTGAACATTCCTGAAAAACGTCTTCCAAAGATAATAGAGTTAACATGTTGTTAATATGGCATGACTTTATAAATCATTTTGTTATGGCATATCAATGGTTTTTAAGGTGGAGGTCTGTCTGAAATAAAGTCACATTTGGTATTGTGCACACAAGGTGAAAGGACTTTGAATAGAGTATGACCTTTTGTTATACTTTAAAGCTTTGATTTTGAGGAATTTCATTTGAATTGATTTGCTAGAGAAAATAAGTGATACAATACAACCAACAATAAAAAATAGCTAGTATTTAGATGACATCTTATTTAATATGATGTGGTTCTTAATAGTGGCTTAATTGTTTGAGGGCAAAAATTCTGCTTGCTATTTAACATAGTTAAGGCAAAAAAAAGATGAAAGAGGAATTAACCTTGCCTCCTTTTGGGACCAGCTCACATGCAGGAATTTTCTTGACCAAGGGAGGGAAAGTACTTATTTGATATGAGACAGTATCGCGAGAACTTGAACCCCATTTGTCCCCCCCAAAAGTCTTTCATTTTACTGATAGATGTAGAAATGTTGCTTTAAATGGCCGTACTCAGAGAGTAAAAATAAATTCTGAAATATCAGAAGTGCGTGGAGAGATGGATTATCCTGCATCCAGTACAATTAATTGATAGAAAAATTGGGACCCTTTCTGAGAGGTAAAGAGACAGTTGTAAGATTGACTGGTCCATTGATGATTGAGATTACAAAGTGTAGAAGGGCAGTATATAAAGGGAATGTTCTGTGAAGAACATTTAAGAATTAAAGAATAGATGTTTTATAAATTTCCAAACATTCTGTGGATTTTGACAAATGTATAATGACATGTATCTACCATTATAGTATCATATTAAGTTATACTGTCCTAAAAATCTTCTCTGCTTCACCTATTCATCCATTCCTTCCTCCCTTCAACTCCTGTCTAGCACTGTTTTCTTTTATCTCTATAGTTTTCCAGAATGTCACATAGCTGGAATCATACAGCATGTAGCTTTCTAGGGTGGCTTCTTTCCCTTTGTAATAATCATTTAAAGTTCCTCCATGTCTTTTTATGACTTGATTAGCTGAATAATTCCATTGTCGAGATGTACCAGCACACTGGATTTTATAACTGATTTTGCCTGTGTCTGTCACTGTGATCCTGACTGACATAGAATAGGCTCTGTGGTCAGTGTGAGACAAGGATCGGAGTGGGAATCAGGAACCCTGGATTGTAGGATGGGCTCTTAAATTTAAGTTTTAGAAAATTTTCTTTTTTTGAAAAAAAACTTCAATTTCAATATCTTTACTGACTGAACTCCCACTATGAGACTTTGAAAAATTAAAGTACTGATTTCAGAAGATGTTAACAAATTTTGATGAATAAGAATCAGTTTGTTTCTGTTCTGCTTTGGGACTATAAACCTCAGGATAATTAGAGGGTAGAATAAGTGTCTGCTCTTACCGGTGTGGTTCAGTTTCATAATGAACTGCTGGAATGTAAAACAAACTATGCGTAGCAGGAAGCCATAGCATCCCTGACATTTTAGAGGCAATCTTAAAACTTCTGATTTTGTGGTTTTGCTCTAGTCCTGGATAATACAGTTTGAGAAAGGCTGTCATGTCATGTGAAATTGCAGAAATTGAGACTGGCAAGCCACTGAAACCTCAACCTGGGTCTAAATTGAGAATATGCCCCAATAAATCCACCCCCACAGTTCTTCCAATTGCCTAGACTACCAAGTAACAGCAATTCAATCAAAACTGACCCATGACCAGCACTTGGTGTCACTGTACTTTTATATCAATAAGGCCTTTTAAAACTATTCTATTGTTTTTTTAATCCATTTTAATCAATGAAAAATTAATATAGTTTCATGACTTAGATCTTGTCTTTTCATCCTGCTTGACATTTATTCCAAAGAAAATCACTTTTTCTGACACTCTTACAACTGTTTATAAGAGGTTTCTTGTGGGAGACATGTGCCTTTCTCTTCCTGCTTGGTAAATGCTAACCTGATGGTCACATAGAATATGAGTGACTCCTGACTCCATTTATGTTTAATCTTTTTCTCATTTTCTGTAGGACTAGGAAATGGGAACTCTCTATCCAGAATAGTTTAGGGAGTGCTTTCCAAAGCAAAATTCTAAAATGTGCTTTTGCCAAACAATAAAGAGTCATCATAGGTAGAGAAATGTCTGAATTTTTTGGTTTAAGTTTTGGGTGCAAAATCTCAATTTCTAGCCATATGAAATTATAACGTAAGAAAATAAGACCTCTTCTTATGAAAATTTAATAACTTAGAATCACCTGAATATACAGATATGCCCCTATCGGAGCAGAAAGGAAAACTCAAGAGAGCTGTGTTACTGATTTGAGGTGGGAGGCATGGAATAATCCACATGTTGATATTAACTTGAGTTTTTATAGTTTTCCTCTTCCATTTGATTAAGATACAATGTGGAAGAAAAGATCTTTAGGAACAATCTTAGATTTTTTTTTTAATAATCATCTGCAGGTTTTTCCAAGAAGAAAAATTATATAATATGGAGCCAAATAGTAAGCTTCCCAAAGGCCTCCTTTTTTTTCTGTTCTCTTTTTTCTTTATTCTTTTTCTTTTACTTCTTCTTTTTTTTTTTTTAAATGCTTTTATATGCTGTCCTCTTTTTCTTAGGCCTTTGAACTAGCCACAGGTGACTATTTGTTTGAACCTCATTCGGGGGAAGAGTACACTCGAGATGAAGGTGAGTCTCCTTAAATGAGAATGTCTGTGCATGGTAGTTATACTTTTTACATGTGGCTAATGTCATTTGAAGAGCCTTAGTCTTTTTATTGTGCTGAATATATATAAATCCCAAAAAAGATAGAAATATAAGATGTTTTATAGTAGGTATTAGATATTCTAGATCTTTTATAATATATATTAAGGAACTCTATATAAGGATTAGAGAAAAGGCTACAATTGATTAAACTAAAATTTTCATTCTTCTAAAACAGCTCGTTATCTTCCTATCTATATAAATTAGTCTTTACCGAGTCTGAATCTATCGGTTCATCAACTTGTTGCTCAGTTATGCCTCCAACTTTATTTGGAAGTCAATAATTTTAATACAGACACGCTACTTGAATACAGAAACTGCATCCTATTTGTCTATATAAATTTTACAATTAGCATTCTTTTTTCTCATTTCTGAAAAGTAAAGCCATGTTTTTTTCTTTTTAAATCACACATTCAAAATTCCATTTTAAAACAAAATTTATTGATTTATATTTTGTGGTAGCCAGTGGGAAAAGCCCAAGCTTACAGCTGCTTTGTCTGACAGGCTGTGAAAACATGACTGAATGTGTGGGGGGATTTCTTTCTATTGTGGTAGCATCTAGATAACTAGATGAAATAATAATGTGAATGAAAAAAGCTGTGAAAGAAATGTTTTACCTTCTTTATTATACAGTTTAGACAGCTTTTGTTTTCAGAAGTAATAAAGATTACTTTGAAAGCAGTAACTATACCCTCCCAATGCAGAAAATATGTTCTTTACTAAAATATGTCCTCAGTACTTTGGGAAATCGGGTTTTGTGCTCTAGAAACAAGAATATTCTCTATTTCTCAAACTGTGGTCCCCTGGGTTATATTAATAGGCAGTGTTAGTAGGGTCTGCTGATATTCCTAACACATACTATTTGAAAAATGCTATGTTAACTCCCATAACCAAATGCCTATTTTAATTGGTACATTTTGGACATGTTTTCTGTACATAAGCTCCGTGTAAGAATATTCTGTATACTACCTGTGTATAAACATGTCATTTTCCCTGTTCTCTCTTGCTTTTTTCTGTGTTATAAGTTTGGGGTTATAGATACATATTTTATTTTAGAAATGCCCTACTATATCTGTTTGGGAAGGTAATTAATTTTTTTTCCCTTTACTTCCCTAGACTCCCTATGAATATATTGTGGTATGGAACACATACAGTGTCTAGAATTATATTGTGTAGGATCTTACGCTACCAAACCTGAAAACTGAAATGTATATGACAAGAGGGAGCCATCTACCCGAGATATTTAGGTCCTAATTTATTCCTTCCTGTACCAATCAATACTAACAGTTCTTAGATGAAACCTCAAACTACAGTTTGGCCCATAAGAGCAAGAAAAAGCAAACCTTTATCCCCTGACTAGTGTATGCAACTTGTTACAAGTATGGTAGGGACAGGGGCCTAAGTACCATGTCCTCTGTTACTGTTGACGTTCCACAGCCCTAACTCTTGAAATAATACTTGATAATTTTGCCTACCAAATATATCACTCCTGTAATTAATTGATAAGCCAGAATAGGTTGTTGGAATTAAATATAAAATAAGAATTTCAAGGGAAAAATAATTCCTCGATATAGGAAAAATATTAAAAGAACCAGTATTATACATTACACTTGGAAGTTTACAATAAGTTAAACTGTTGCCTCACAGTTAACTTATACAAAGACATTTATTTGCAGGTCCTGCCTAAAATCAGCAGAAGTTTGTTGGCAGCCAAGTATTTGTTACCAAGCCATAAATTCAGTCAAAACTGCCCAGAGGTTATAGTGAATTGGTGAATATAAAACCCCTTTAAAATGACACCAGTGAGAGTCCTTTACATGAAAAACAGATATGATCTGAAACCTTCACAAATTCCCAGATATGTGGCTGTCTCTAGCATATTATTCCCCTAGATGATACATTATTGGAGGTTTTAAATGATTGCTTTTGACATTGGTGATTTCTGTAACTGTAGGACTAAACTCATTTATAAAGCTCTTGTGGCTAGGAGCCATCACTTTCAAACCCTCTTCACATTCTTAGTTTCTGTCACCTGCAGAGTGAAAAAGGTAGTAGAGCTGCCTGTAAGTGTGGATACTGGCTGGTCTCAAGCTCACGTCTTGGTGACAGACTCCACACCTTTCTGTCAGTGTTCACAGTCCATGTTCATACTGTGACAGTTACAGGGCACTACATGACTTTCAGTGGCCTGCAAATAGTCAAATAGGTATGCTTGAAAATGTTTGTGCTAAGTTTAACTTAAAGGTGTGATTTATTTAAAAAAAAAAAATGCAGTTCTTGACTAGACATAAGATGTGAGTTTTCATTCTCATTCTACCTCTTTTTAGCTCTGTAGCTTCAAGTAGGCCATTCTCTCTAAGATTCCATTTTCTCATCTTTAAAATGGCATATTAATCTTTGGCCTGTTTCACAGAGTGATTTTGAAAACTCAAATAATCATGTTAGTGCTTTAATCATCATGAATATTTTTAAATAAAGTAATATTTTACTGATTGAAGCCCAGAGTAGTATTTAAATAAATAACAGCTCTGGATTATCTAAAGCATATTGATACCTTACCTAAAAAACCCACCTGAACTTAGGTATATCGACAAAATAGAAATAAAGGTGTAGATAAGGCTCCATACTCCAGTATGGGACATGCCAGCTACTGTCAGATGACAACCACCTGAAATAATTCTTGGCTTTCCCAGTCTCCCCTTAAGTATCCTTGGTTTTATTTGTAGTTACTTTTAAACAGCTAGTCTTTGAAAAAGCTATTCATAGAAAAACTTCTTTTACAGCTTATCCTTGATCCTGTTCTTCTTACCCTTCTATTTTAGACCACATTGCGCACATTATAGAGCTGATAGGCAGAATTCCAAGACGCTTTGCCCTCAGTGGGAAATACTCACAGGACTTCTTCAATCGCAGAGGTAGTATTGTTAACATGAGTTTTCATCTAGGCCCCAAGGATACAACTTCAGGAAGCAGAGCATTCACACCAAGATTGTTTTTACTTATCACTCAGGTCCCACTGGAGTGGGCCCCTGATTTTTTATGGTTTTCTGGATTCTCCATTAGATGGATAGAGTCCTCTTCTTCCCATTTAGGATAGAAAGCAAGCCTGAAATGTTTGACAAAGAGGTGTGCATGCTACTCTTTCTGCTAATGTCTAGAACTGGATTTGTTACTCCTATTATGTATGTCTTTTTTTCCCCCTTTTGAAATGTTTGAAACATACAGATCACATTGCACTGATCATAGAACTTCTGGGGAAGGTGCCTCGCAAGCTCATTGTGGCAGGAAAATATTCCAAGGAATTTTTCACCAAAAAAGGTAAAATAGATGTGTTTGTTCCCAGACATTAAGGGAACAAAATGTTTAAAACTTAAGAGGTAAGTACAGCTGAGTACATGTTCCTGGCACCTACAGAAGAATGATCCTACTTTGAATGCTGAGGTTACTTAGCAGAGGGGTGAAACAGTATGGTCAAGATCAGAAACTGAAGCCAGATCCTCTGGGTTCAAATCCTAGCCTCTCCACTAGTTATGTGGCCTCAGTTTGCTGATTTCTAAATTGAGATAATGTTTACTTCCTATTAAATTAGTTACTATTCGTATAGAGACTAGCATAAAGTTGGTTGATTACTATTATACATCACTTCTGAAAAATGGGCAAATTTTTGCTAGCATTTGGCCTAAGAACTGCATCTATCAAAGGGCAAGTTGTTTTTTTTTTAAGCTTAAAGGCAGTATTAAATGTCACTCACCTTATAGCCTATTGACACCTAGCATAGTCATATGAATTAGCTTTATGCTCTATAGTTTCATAAGCTTATGTTATCACTTATTCGTAAAGGAAACAAAGATAAAACTCTCACCTCAAATTTTTGACTTCATATATGTTGGCATATTTAAATATGTATTTCTTGTGCATTGCAAATAAAATTTAAAAGTTGAAATGTGAAAACTTGATGTAGAAGGGATTAGAAAACTGTCTGGCTATTTTTCCCCTTTTTGGCATGGTTCCTTTTTTCTTCACATCTGGTACATTAGTGCTGAGAAAAATCATTTTTCCCAACACCGATAGCAAGCATACTCAGAAACATTTCTCAATGTTCCTCTTTGGGGCAGGAAAGTGTGAAGTGCCCCATAAGAGTTCCTCCTTGAGTGCAAAGTCAGATTAATGGCATGTGTGTACCAAGTAGGCAATTAAATAGATATTCACTTCCCACGGAAGAAACATCAGATAAGTGTTGTATAAGAAGAATTTTTATGGCATTTACTTAATAAGCCACTGATAATTGACTGTCTTTTTAAGAAATTATACATCACACAAGCAAAAAATAGATTGACGTTCCAGAATAGTTCAGAGGTGATACAGCTGTATCTGAAAGCTATATGGAATTTATTCTTTTAGTTTTGTTGCTTTTATACATCTTTGACATGGTTTTAGCTTTCTATTTTTAAATTACTGCCAATTTTGAAGTAACATCTACTAGACTGTCAAGCCAAAAAAATAAAGTATAAGCAAATTGTTCTTGGTATATGGTTATAAGCTGTCTCTGACCACCATATGAAACCACGTTGAGTACATAGGCATTTAATATTCATTTTAGTGAATACCTAGTTCCTGATAGGCCTACCCAATTTGACTGGGACTAAAATCCCAGAATGGTGAAACAAACAACTTTTCTTAAATTTTTAGACCCTCATAAAAAATGGAGACAGTTCTTTCCAAGGAATGGATTAGAGAAGAGAAGTGCTTTTCGAATGGATGATTAGATTCTGATGGCGAAATCTGATTCTTTATAGAGTACCTGGATTAGTTCCTGGATTTCCACGGAAGAATTTTGTCACTTGTCGATGTTGGTCAGTTTCTTTTGTATTGTTTTTACCCTAGGTGACCTGAAACACATCACAAAGCTGAAGCCCTGGGGCCTTTTTGAGGTTCTGGTGGAGAAGTACGAGTGGTCTCAGGAAGAAGCAGCTGGCTTCACGGATTTCTTGCTTCCCATGCTGGAGCTGGTCCCCGAGAAGAGAGCCACTGCTGCTGATTGTCTCCGGCACCCTTGGCTCAACTCCTAAGTCTAGCCAGCACCGCAGCAGAGCGTACCCGCAGGCCCTCCACCCTTCCTCTCCTAGCACTTCCCTCTTCCCTTTTCAGGATGAAGCTCTTCCTTCAAGGGTTTCTAGGTGTTTTTTTTGTTTGTTTTTTTTTAATCCAACATGTTCATTTGGGTTTGCTTACTTGACCCTGTGGAGATTCTCCCACAGCCATTGGGCATCCTAGGTGAATTTGGCCTTGATTGGGCTTTGCCAAAGACTAATGGACTAAAATGTGAAACAGCCTCTCACCCTGTACCCTTGTCTTTCCATTAGGACATCCTTTAAATTATAAGCAGCCTTTTTTAAAAGAGCTATGAAGATATATGAGCTCATCCTTTTATTCATTGACTCTAAGAGTCAAATTTTCTAGCGCATATCCTATTGCCAGCAGAAGGGTGAGAAGGGGGAGAAGGGTTTTACTTCTCTGTACAGCAGAGACATTAAACTTGCTGTATCCAGGCTGCATCACCTTCCTGGATTGTTTCTGTTGTTTATGTTCATATTTTCTCCTGCGACTTTTAAGCTACTGTCTTTTTAAATGAGCTGCATAAACACCAAATTTGGGTACCATTTTATCACTGTTCAAAGCACTGTCATATTCTTTTCATCCTTTAATAACTCTAAGATCCTTGAATCTTCAGTCTGATTTTTGATGAAAACAAAAACAGAACCACTGACTAGGAATTTCTTCAGAATCACAGATGTTCTGCAAACAGTCCTCTTCTGTGTGTATTCTGTTACCCTAACAGCAGAATTATTATGATTGGCTGTTTGTGTTTTGGGGGTTTTGTTTTGTTTTTAATCCCTGGCTGGCACTTTACTCATTGCACTTGAGTTTATTGCCCCATAACTAAAGAATTCAAGATGACTCTAGAAAGGTGATCTGGATTTCACAGATATCCCATCTAAGAAGAAAATATCCTAGAGTTCTTGATTCTTTTCCAAACAGTCCCTTAACTTTTATTTACAGCTTTTACTTTACCTTGTCCAAAATTTAGCCTTGAAGAAGTTTCCCTCTGTGGCCTTGCCTTTCTCATTTTCTCAGAGGCTTCAGGTCTTAAGTGAAATCCCAAGATAAAAGAACCAAGGGGAGGGGTGGGATGGCACTTTTTTCACTGTTTATTTTGAGGGCTTGGTGGGTTTTTGTTGTTTTTGTTTTTTGTTTTTTGTTTTGGTTGGTTGGTTGTTGAAGATTAGCCATTCTCTGCTGCTATTTCCTTGTATAATGTAAGTTTTTTTAACTGCAATTTTGAGATGATTGAGATGTACTTGAGGCTTTTTTCTTTCTTTCTTTCTTTTTTTTAATGAGAAAGGCTTTGTGAATCTTATTTTAGGATGGGCCTCTCCTAGACTTGCCCTAAACATTGCATATTCCTCGGATCATACTGAAAAGCAAAAGAGGGGCAGGATTGAGGTCACCGCTGCTTCAGCATGGACCAAGTGGGCCTTTGGGATTACAGCATTCTCCAGAATTGGCTACAGGACTCTGATTTACAGAAAGCCAAGGAGGTGCAACTTGAGGCTCTACTAGCAAAGCTACCGATGAGACTATTGGGTAGCCAGCTTTCTATACGGGAAATTGGAATCTAGATTGTCATTTATCCATCAACAATGACAAAGGAAAAAGTGGTGCAATTATGCAATCCATTTAACTCATAAACATTACCCTGAGTAACTATGACCAGCCATTCATCGGATCCTTGATTGGGTAGTCCTGAAATCAGACATGTTCCTGTAGAAAGAATTTTAAGTGAGGCTGTCTATGCACCTATCAGGAATAAAGAGAATAGATTGTATCAAACAACGGCAGGGAAAATCCTTCAGCAATTCTAATCCACTTTGGGTTTTCAGCGATAACATATATCTAAAGCAATAGCAGACTAGAACTGAATTCTTTTCTACACTGTAAAAATCACAATTGTGGAATTACAGGAATTCTGGTGGTGATATTAAGGTGAAATAACAAAAAACAAAAGAAGGCCCCATTTTAACAATTGACATGAAATTTTAGTAAGAGAGAACCTATAATTTCATTTTGGAAATGTTTCCCTCACCAAATAAGGGCTTTTCCCCCTTTCATTTAAGGAGCCAGATGAATTAGAAGCTGTGGAAAGAGGCAGCTGTAGAATTTGATCTTCCAAGTACCCCATGTACCTTTACTGAACTTAATCATAATACTGTCAGATTGCCATGATCTCACTAAAGGATTTCTATTTGCTGTCAGTTAAAAATAAAACCCTGAATACATTTTTATTCTTTCTACTGGGTGCATTGTCTGTTTTCTTTGTAATTGCAATACAATAAATAATTTAATAACCTACATGTTTCTAGAAGACTTGTGTTCGTTTGTTGCCGAAGTTGGTCTGACCCAGGCTTCCGAGTCGAGGAAAGGATGGGTCAGTGCGTGTGCCCTTTAACTTCAGTATGCTGTGAAACTATAACTTGAACACGTGCTGCTTTGTCAGCTTTGTAGCTTTGCTTCTGCTTTAAATTGGGGGTGGAGTGGGACTAACAAAGTACATTTTGGGAAATTCTAAGAAAATTGTTATTTCCTACATCCGATAGCCTTTTCCCCAAAATATTTGTGGTATGATTTCCCCCCTCAGGTTATAATCATATTATGTACAAAATGCCAAAGATTTGTGAGCTCTGACGAAGGCACTGTGGTATGATGAATACTTGTGCACAAGTTTTCATACACTTGTCTCATTCACTCCTTAGGATAAATTCTTAGAAATCAAATGGCTGGGCCAGAGAGTAAGCACATTTTTAAGGTTTTTAATAAATGTTGCCTAACTTATGTGGAGAACAGTTTGGACTGTTTGGCTGTGACCAAGAGTACTTGAATGGGTCTGTTGTAATCTCATTTATTTTATTCCTAATAGTTTGCCCAAAAGGGAGTATCTTATTTTAATTTGCATATTGGGTAACTAGTGAAGTCAGAAACTTGTTCCATGGGTTTTATTGCCCATTTTTATTTTTTTGGTCATTTACCTATATTACCCACCTTTCATTTGGTGTGCTTCCTTATTTGATGACTTGGTAAGGATTTGTTATATATTAAAGGTAATAGATTTTTGTATTTTTGCTATCACATACTTTTCCAGGTTTTAATTTGCCTTTCATTTTCATTTGTGATATTCTTTAGTGTTACTCATAGAAAGTCCTTCCCTGCTCCTGAACTACATAAACTGTTCTAGTTAATTTGTAGTGTCTTCATACTGTAGTGTTGACCAGAATGTAACCTGTCTTAAAAAACAACCTAAAAAAATTAAATTGGGATTTATCAAACCAATATGTTCATCAGACTGACCCATCTAGGCAGTCGCACTAAGCCTTGTGTTAACTGTTTGTACCAAGAACTCCCAGGGTTTTGGAAAACTTCGGTGCTTGTTGTAGGAATGCTCAGCTATCTCAAAAGAACCAGTGCACTGGGGCAAAGGTACAACCCCACCTTTAACCCTTCATTTGCCCTGAGTGTCCACAGGGAACTCCAGAACAGGCCCAGGTTTCAGATGGATTTTATTACTGCCCATTCTTTATTTTGAAACCTGCAGTCTTCCAGTTTGGCCTTATGAGGAAAGTGATTTGCTCTTAGACTGTTTGTATCATGGAAAAGTGATTTATTGGCGATAGAATCTGAACTTAATTTGCTCCCAAAATAAGGCCTTATGACACCAGAGAAGTTTGAGTAGTCCTTTGTGTTTTGCCACCAATTTGGTTTAGAATTAGCAAGGCATTGTTTGCTTTAGAATTAGCAAGGCATTGTTAACGTACAGCTTTCAAAACTTTCAAAACAGTATGTAAAAGTAATATATGGACCTTGAGACCTGAAGAATTTTGGTTTTTGTCACTGAAGTCTTGTTTTTAAAAGTTGGAATTAAAAAACTAAATGTGTGATATGCATTTGTTTTTAAGTCCTTGCACAAATATTAATCCACACCAAGTCCTTGTGATCCAGAAATATCCCAGTTTAGAAACCAGAAAATTTGAGATATGATGTTAAGTGTTTAGAAGTTTTAACTAAGCAAGTTTACATTAGTACCTAGTTCTGTTACTGACTGCACCATTCCTTATAATCGGAGGATGGTTTTTTTTAAGTCAGAAGGAAAGTTTATTAGACATGGGATAATGAATGCTCCATAGCGTAGTCTCCTCTCGGAGACAGACTCAGAGGGGGACAGGGACAGAGAAAAGAGGGACCAAGGGAGGAGGGTTTTTAAAACATAGGTAATTGATTTGATTTGATATCCTCCCAAGTTCACTTTTTATCATAATCTCTCGTCCCTAATTCACGTCTAGCTTTTGCCCATTTTAATATAACAAGCCTTGCCCTACAATTGACAGAACTGGATTGTGTTAAGGAAGTGCATCTGCTACCTATTTGAGCTATATTCTTAGAACTTATTTCCCCAAGATATTGCACGGGTAGCTTTGGATTTACTAAATATAGAGGAAAGTATGGCAATGTTGGAAATTAATGGACCTTACTATAAGTCCGCGAGGTTAGATAGATGAGTTTTGAGGGTTAGAGACCTTCATCTTCAGCAACTTATTTTATTACAAAATAAACATATCCATCAGCACATAAAGTTACTACAATCTAATCGATTCCAATAAAGCATTCCGGTAAATGCCCATTTCAGCAATTAGGAGTAACTATGAAAGAACTTTTAAAACGACTCCAATGATTCCCACCTGGTAATCACACAACTTGTGTAATCCCCTTGCCTTGAATGTGGACTGGACTTCGTGATTGTTCTATCAGATTAAGACAGACGACTGGATGTCATTTCTGAGATGGGGTCACAAAAGGGCTGTGGCTTCTGTGTACCCACCTTTGCTCTGGGGAAGCAAGCTGCCGTGTGAATATACCTGTGGGGAGACCTGGGCCCTCAGTACAACAACCTGGGAGAAACGGAATCCTGCAGACAACCACTGATCTTGGAAGCAGATCCAACGCCTTAATAGCCCTGTGAGAAAACGAGGCAGAGGCAATTGGCTAAGACTTGCCGGATTCCTAAGCCACAGAAACAAATGTTTTAGAGCCACTCAGTTGTGGGTAATTTGTTACGCAGCAATAGGTAATTAATATAAAGGTATAAGATAAAGCCTTTGGGATAGCCATCCAGTTCACATTTCAGGTATAAATGACTAGACCGCCCTCTCAGCCAGATCTGCTCAAGGCTAGTCATTGTGGGTGAAACTTGGGTGTCACAACTGTCCCTAGCCCCCCAGCCCAAGGCAGTGGTGAGCCTGAAGTGAGGAAGGAACAAGGCAACTTGGTTAGAGGAATGCTGGTTTTATTTTCTATATACCTTCATCGATGAGATTTGAGGTGCCTTTTAAGAATTTATTTAAAGGTAAAGCCACTTGAAAAGAACGAACAAGTAGTTCCTAGGTATTAACCAAATTCATCGCTATTATTGGAGAGGGCAAATTCTGAGTTTCCTCGAAGACAAACCTAAAGTGAAACACTGGGTCATATGGCTGTGAGTTCTTCCCCAGCACTGAAACTCGCTGTTCTGTTAGAGTGAGGTGTGGGCTGTTGGCAGATGCACCTTAAGCGCTCCCTATCCTGTGAAGCTAATGTGAACCACCATGGTTGCCATTTCAATGAGAAATATTTTGAGGGTAGAGAGGCTTTCAGAAATTTTTTGCCTCATAAAAAGTAAAGTTAAGAAATAAATGAAATTTAGCTAGAAAACTCACTAGGCTACAGAATTTATCAAATTTTGCCATTGGTCAAGCTTACATAAAGTAGGTGTCTGGCTCTGAAATTTTATCGACTCAAGAAAATATGGATATGGCTGTTCTTAAATCCCATTCTAATAATTCCTATCAGCGACAACTGGGACAGTGCAGGGAGGGTTCTCATTCCTAGCCCATCTGAACTAGAGAAGAAACACTGCACTGACTGGGCAGGTTGTCAGAGTATATTGGTTAAAAACCATGCCCTACAGCCCAGGAACAAGAAACCTGTTTTCTGTGTCATTGCTGCTTGATCAAGCAACAACAAGATCCATACAGTTTTGTGTTTTTGGTTTTTTTTTTCAGCATTTACCCTCTTCCCCCTGTGAGAGAACAGAACCCACATTTTCTCTTTCCTGAGTAAATAAAGACCAGAAAACACCTGTTCCTCTGGATACTTCACTGCAGATGACCAACGAAACTTTGTTTATAATGCCCCATCCCACAGGCACGGAACAGCCTAAAGAACCTGTCATTGTTTTGGCATTTGCTACAATGAGATATTTTCTAAATTGAGTTCCCCTCTGGAAACTGGCAAAATTGTGCCATTTACTATGCCAAATCCAAAATGTTTTACAAGAAATGTCATCTATTACTATAACTTACTTGGACACAAGTAACAAATTTCCAAAGCTGGTAGCCAGTTCTGATGAGTCAGTGGGGGCACTGTGAAAAAAATGTGATTTGGGGTTCCAAAGAGAAAAAAGTGAATTTAGTCTCATAAGATTTTAGATCCTATGTTCACCCAATCTTTATTAAACTTCCAGAAGGATTCAGGATCTGGTGGCCTCTCTATTCCTTACCCACCTCTGAGCATCAATAAGAAAATAAGACGTGAGAAAAGAGAAGCAAAGGACCCCCTAAACCTCAACCTGAAACAATCCAGCATGCTCACAGCCACCTCTTCTTCAGTCACTCCTTACAGCCAGTGTTAGTTCCTGGTGTGCCTTCAGACAAGGGTACCCTCAGTTAATGAGGCTCTCGGAGACTCAGACCTGGAAGCCTCTAAACATGGACTCATTCCGCCATCTCAATTTACAGGAGAGAAGCCTCGTGAGGATAAAACGGTTTTCGGGTACAAAGGGACAGAAAGAGAACTTGGGTCCCCTGTCAGGAGAATACTACCCATTTCTCTGAATATCTTTGATGTGGATCACTGCAGTTCTGTTTCACCTGAAATTTTTCTATAGACAGTAGGAGGTCCTGTCTCAGAAGACTGTCAGGTTCTAATAATCCTATAATGAAAGGCTTCAGGGCTTCCAGCCTATAGTAGCCAGCGACAGGGACACGCAGGAACAAGTTTTTATCTCTGAAGAAGTCTATCCCCTAATTTTCCATTGTCAGGGAAGTAGATGACCTGTGGTATTAAGAAAAAAACAACAAAGATTGCAAGATTATAAAATTTGACACTTTTAAAGCCAAAAAAAAAAAACGTTCCCCCTGTATGCTCACAATTTGGTTTAGTCCTACCCAGATATGCAAACTTCCTCATTAGTGTATAAGATTGCATTTAATGTCTCTCAAGTAAAAAACTCGTGACCATTAAAATATAAATAAAATGTAGAACAAACAAACAAAAAAAAAACAGCATACACAGAGGTATAGTTACCTTTGATTCAGTAATTCCACTCCAGAATTTGTCAAAAAGTTATTATCTATGACAGCAATCCTAAATGGCTAATACCACGGCCTGGTTTAGCAATTAAATGGTATACCAGTACTGTGGAGTCAAAGGCTTTTTAAAAGATTTATAATGAACATTGCAAAAATATAAGAAAATGTCTATACTCTAGTAGCGCGTTACTCAAAGTGTGACCCCTACACCAGCACCCATCGCTGGAGAGCTGGTTAGAAATACAGCATCTGTGGCGCCACTCCCAAAATCAGAATCAAATCCCTAGGTGATTGGGTGCATATCAAAGTTTGAAAATCATCTAACGTATGGGCTAATGCTGATGTATAATTATTCAAAAAAAACCCCAACATATCTATATGGTCACAGACTAGAAGATACTTTGCAAAAATTAAAAGTTTAAATGGAGAAATTCCCTCCCACCCACAAAGTGCCCAGTCAGCTGTGGGTCCTTAATAAATGGCAGCTGTTAGGAAGGTGATACTGTTGTGGGGTTTTTTTTCTTTTTCTTTTTTTAAATGTGTTCCTTAATGTTCTTGTTAAATCACATTTTGGAAACTTAAAAGACAATAAGGAAATTCATATGCCGTGCTTCCTTTTCAACCATATATTAAAACTGGTTACATTGTGTTTTTCTTTTTGCCTCAGCTATCAGGAAGCATAGAGCTAAATTTAATACTCAATACAGTAATTCTATTAGCCTAGCTTTCTGTAATATGTGTTTTCTTCTTATGACTTTCGTTTTCTATTTTATTAGGTTTTCTAGTATGTTTCTTACAAATCAGTTAAAATTCTTTCTGAAAATAAGGGTCCAAATTACAATAATGACTTCTAAACAGCCATTTGTGTTTGCCAGTCTCCACAAAAAGATAGTTTATGAAACCACCTGCCTGTTTTAAATTATTTCTTCTTTCTCTGTTATTTTCCACTTCTCAAGACACAACTAAAGGGTTCCTGTTTGCCTTCAGCAAAGGTCTCAGATGCCAGCTGGCTCCTGCCCCCTGGGTGATCCCCAGGCCACACCACATCACAGCCCCTGTTGTCCAGCCCCATGAGTTATTCTGCCTGAGGCTTCCTTTTCATGGCTGAATAATATTCCATTAAATGAAGCGGAGGCCATAGCCCTTCCAAAGGTGCACAGACCACCCTTCAGTGGAATTACTGACCTTCAGCGGCTTCAGACTTCCTCTGCAATGAAAAAGAGAAAGAATAGTATTTGTTTACAGCCAAGCCTTGTTTTCAGGATAATTCCCCGCACACTACTTGCTCTCCAAACTAGATCAAATTCCTCATTCACTCTCAAGAAAGCTTGCACTTTTTATTCATCATGTTTTTCAGCTTATCATTCCATATTGCTAGATTGTCTCTGTTACTAGACTGTAAAGTCCAATTCAGACTTCTCTCTTCTCAGTACCCCCTAGGCCTAAAGACGTTGATGAGCAACTGAGCACAAGAGCTGTTATTGGCTGTGCCGATAGGTGATGTAAAAAGTGGGGATACTAGAAAAGCAGAAGGGAGAGAGAACTGATATTTATTAATCACCTATAATATGCAGGCATTGTTAGTGTTCTATATACGCTGTTTAATCCTCAGCACATTTTTTTTTATTGAGATATAATTCACTAACATAAGTTTTACTCATTTAAAGTGTACAACTTGGTGATCTTAAGTGTATTCACTAGGTTGTACAACCAAGAAACCCTGTGCCCATTAGCAACCACTCCTGGTTCCCCTTCTTCCCAGCCCCAGACAACTACTGAAATCTACTTTCTGTCTCCATGGATTTGCCTGTTCTGAACATTTTATATAAATGAGATCATGCAATATATGGTCTTTCACGTCGGGCTTCTTTGTAAAGTTTTCAGATTCATACATTGTAGCAATTTTTAGTATTTTGTTCCTTTTCATGGCTGAATAATATTCCATTAAATGAATATATACATATCGTTTATCCATTCATTAATTGATGAGCATTTGGGTTGTTTCCACTTTTTGACTCCTGTACTGCTATGAACATTTGTGGACAAGTTTTTGCATGAACACATGTTTTCTATTTTCTTGTGTCTATACCTAGGAGTGGAATTGCTGGGTCACCTTGTAACTCTATGTTTAATCATTTGAGAAATTGCCATTCTGTTTTCCAAAGCACTGCAAGATTTTACATTTGCACCAGCAGTGTACAAGGGTTCTAATTTCTCACATGCTCAACAACGTTTGTTATTGTTTAACTTTTTTATTATAACCATCCTAGTGGGTGTGGAGTGGTATCTCCTTGTGGTTTTGAATTGCATTTTCCTAATGACTAATGGTGTTGAGTATCTTTGCGTGTGCTCATTGGCCATTTGTACATCTTCTTTAGAGAAATGTCTATTCAAATCCTTTGCCCATTCTTAAAATTGGATTATTTGTGTTTTTATTGTTGAGTTGTAGGAGTTCTTAATGTATTCTGGATACTAGAATTATTATTATGATTTATAAATATTTGTTCCCAATATGTGGGTTGTCTATTCACTTTCTTGATAGTGTAATTTGAAGCACAAAAGTCTTCAATTTTGATGGAATCCAAATTATCTATTTTGTAACTTAGTTGCCTGTGTATTAGGTGTCACATGTAAGAAACCATGGCCTAATTCAAGGTCATAAAGATTTACACCTATGTCTCCCTTTAGAGTTTGACAATTTTATATTTTACGCTTACATCTGTGATCCATTTTGAGTTAATTTTTGTATGTAATGTGAGATAAGTGGTCCAACTTAATTTTTTTGCATGTGTATATCTGATTGTTCCAGCACTATTTATTGAAAAGACTGTTATTTCCCACTTTGAATGGTCTCAGCACCTCATTTGAAAATCACTTAGCCATTGATGTTTAGGTTTATTTCTGGACTCTCAATTTCATTCCGTTGATCTCTATGTCTATCCTTATGCCGGTGTCACGTTATCCTGATTACTAGCTTTCTAGTAAGTTTTGAAATCAAGACGTGTCCATCCTCTGACCTTGTTTTTCTTCAAAATGGTTTTGACTATTCTGGGTCCCTTGCATTTTTATATGAATTTTAGAATCAGATTGTCAATTTTTGCAGAAAGCCAGCTGGGATTTTGATAGAGACTGCAATGAATCTGTAGATCAGTTTGGGGAGTAGTACCATCTTAACAATATTAGGTCTTCTGATCCATGAATTTGGATGTTATTTATTTAGGCCTTTAATTTCTTTCAATGATGTTCTTAAATTTTCATGTATAAGTTTTGCACTTCTTTTGTTAAATTTATCCGTATTTTATTTTTTGATGCTATTGTAAATGAAATTGTTTTCTTGATTTCATTTTTAGATTGTTCATTGCTAGTGTATACAAATCCAAAAGATTTTTGTATCTCTTATATCCTACAATCTTGCTGAAATTGTATATTAGCTCAAATAGTTTTTAGTGGATTATTTAAGATTCTCCATATACAAAATCATGTCATCTACTAAAAAGACAGTTTTACTTCTTCCTCTCTAAACTCCATTTCTTTTATTTCTTTTTCTTGCCTAATTGCCCTGATCATAAGCTTCAGTACAATCTTCGATAGAAGTGATAGAAGTGACAAGAGCAGACATTCTTATCTTGTTCCTGAGCACGATCTTTTGAAGTAGGTACTTTTTCACAAATGGAGAAAAACCTGCCTCCTAGCCCATGAAAATGAGGCTTAGATGAGAAAACTGAGACTCAGAGAAGTTAAATAACCTCTACAAAGTCACACAGCTAGTTAATATGGGGCCAAAATTTTAAATCCAGTTCCGACTCCAGAGCCCATACTCATTTTCTTCTGCCTCCTTAACCCCTAGAGAGTAGATTAGCAGCCATATACTGGGTGAGGCTTCACTTCTGCTTTGTTTCATTCATGCCGCACAATAACGAAAGTGGCAGAGCAGGGGTTAGTGTCCCCCCCTTTTACTAGAAAGAATACTGACATAAAGTGACATGGAAGACCTGGGACTCAAACTCTGCTCTCCTGACCCAGTTTTGTGCTTTGACAGGAGCAATGACTACTTCCTTGAGCAGTGAGATGTATTCGGAAAGGTTATGTGGGTGTTTCCTAACAGGTAATAAACAAAAAGGATAAATTAAATCCTGTATGATAGTGAGGGGACTAAAGTATGGAGAGGAAAAAAGTCTGAAAAGATTGGGGACGAGGTATGCGGGATATGAAAGGAGAGGGACAAGGGAGGAGAGGAAAGCACATTGACATTTTGATTAGTAAAGAAAGTGTCCAAGGAACAAAACAATTTCTTTTTAAGAAAACACTTTAAAGAGGAATTATGTGAATAAAATTTCTTGCGGGCTAAAAGAATCCGTTCTGAAAAAAAGAGAAAGCAAATGAGCAATATAAAAATGCTGTGTGTGTGTGTGTGTGTGTGTGTGTCCAGACAGATTTAAGGGTGGCCTTGCCTTGGGGCTTGGAGCTAGACAACGCACCTCCTCAAGCCTCCCTGGGAGAACCTCCCTCACTGCAGAAAGTGCTGGTTGTGCAGATTGCTACTGGAATCCCTGCCTCCAACCTTTTTTTGCAGGATTACTGGGAGGATTAAATAAAAAACGGCCCCTGTGAACAAACCTTATATCACTCCTGCACATAGAAGAGGCTCAATAAATACTAGTTCCATTTCCCTTCCCTTTATGGGGCCCTTGCGGGCCCCAGGTCCTAAGCATTCCCAGCACCCAGGAACTCTCCGAATCTCCTGCATTAGAAATATCTCTCTCTCCTCCTTGGACTAGCTCATTCTGGTAATTTGATTTCCATCTTTAACCACATAACTTAGGTTTGTGAGTTTTTCTTCTTCCACCTCCAAACAAGGGTGAGCTGTTTCCAATTACTTCCCTCTGGAGAAGGGGGCGGTGGGCTCGGCCAGAGACTTGATCTGGGCTCCTCTTTGCTACCACTTTTCTGTGCACCTCTAGATGGTCTCCGTTCGGGGATTCAAATTCCTCATCTGGGAAGAGCCGTTGGTCACAGAGGATAAAGGAGTTTGGCTGTTTCTTTTTGTTCAGGTCCAAAGACAATTATAGGGAAAGGAGACTGGAGAGGCTCTGAGGTGTGACAGGCCCCTCATAGTGGCCACCTGCTGGTAGTAGGCATTTTGGGATTCACAAGGGTGTGAGACAGGCCTTGCCTTATGACTAGAAGATGAAATATTTGTGCTGAAAACCCCCTCAAGATAGAGAAAGAGCCTAATGAGAGACAGGAACAGGAAGGACCCTAGGAGGAAGGCAGGTCAGTGGGAAGCAATCTGAGGAGGCTTCCTGAAGGGTCTGCCTGGGCCTCCAGGGTCAGCTACAACTGACTTTATGACTGAGAAGTAGGATTCGCACGAGGGAACTGAAACAGAATGGGCATACAGAGAACCCCAAGACTACCCTAACCTCAGGGTGTTCAGCTCTCACCATCTGTAGTCCAGGATCTGTCACTTCTGCACCTCAACCTGCCCTTCTGCTCCTTCCCCAACAACTCATCCCATCCCCTCTGCCCCCCTGTTGTTTCTCTCCCCTCCTAGTCAACTCCCAGTGTTACTTCGAGACCCAGCCTCAGTGCCACTTTCTATGGGAGGCCACATCTGGCTCCCAGGCTGGATCAGGACTCTCTCCCCTGTAGACTCTGAGAGTGCAAGGGGGCAGGAGGACACTGCTCTATCTATCACAGACAGCCTGTGTCACACATGTCTGTCATCACCTCATTGCCTGCCAGTTTGCTACCCTCCACTGGCCTTTGGCCTCTGAGACAAGGTCTGTGTCTGATTAGTCTTGGTGCCCCCACCTCTTGGCCAGGTCCAGTCCCGGGCGAATGGCTGAGAGGAAGCCCCACTTCCCTGGGGGATGGCGAGTTACCTTGTCCATCGGCCTTATAGTCATCAGGGAGCAGCTTGTCCTGCCGGTAGCCCAGCACGAAGGCCAGGAAGGAGAGAATGAGGGCATCTCCGATGCTGAGGATGGCTAGCATGAAGGCCCAGCGGATGGTGCAGTGGCCCAGTGTGTACTTGCCCGTCTGCTCCCCACACATGCGCCGTACCTCACTCGAGTCCCAACCGTCTGGGTAGACCAGGCAGCCAATCATCAGGCCTGTAGCTGAGGGGGCAGGAGGGGGTGCAAATATGTCAGGCTGGGGGTGCTCAGCCTGCTGCCTCTCGCCTTGCACTGCTGTCATTGTGTCACCTCCTTTCTCCTCGTGTTAACAGCCTTGAGAGGCACAAGGGGCAGGTTATACCATCCTTGTAGAACACAGGGGAGAAAACTGAGGCTCCAAGAGCTAAAGCAGCTTGCCCCTGAGAGCAAGTGATCCGAGGAGCAAGTGAGCAGAGCTCCTCGGCCCAGGGAGGGTTCTGCTACCACGCCAGGTAGTCCTACCAGGCCTTCACCCAGCTCCTCACTTTGGACTGGATGAAGCACTGCCAACCCTGGCTTTGAAGCCCTCTAAAATCTGGTCCCAGACCAGAGAACTCATCATACCTAAGATGTACATTTGTTCACATTTCAACAGGTCTGACATGAGTGCAGTAAGAAAGCTATCAGCCATAGTTTCACTAGAATTATTTTTTCTTTGTACTGCACAAAAGATGGTGGTGTGTCCTACAATCTGGGTATCTTAAATTCAGTGAATACAGAAGGTAGTCCAGCCCCATCTCTTACTGCTTCCTTCATGAACCTTCCACTCAAGCAATCAGGCCTCCTCACTCTTACCTGATCCATTACAGTGAAGTTGCCACAATTCCCTGAATTAATCTCCTGCTTAAAATGCTGATTCCACGCTCAGGGTTGGGCTCAGGAATCCCTGTTTTTAAAAGCACTCTTCCAAGGTGATTCTCTCAATAGGAAAAGCTGGGTGACTGGAACAGGCTGACTGGATTTCAAGCCCAGCTCTTCACTAACTAGTCATGTGAGTCAGAGCAAGCTACTTACGTTTTTTGTTGGGTTTTTTTTTTTTTTCCGCAGTTTTCTCATCTATAAAATTGAGATAATAATAGCATCTACCTGTTTGGATTGCAGTGAGGTTCAAAGGAGTTAATATTGGAAAAGTGCTCAGAGCAGTGCCTGGCACATACTTGGCACTTCGTGAATGTTACCTACTATTATCCCACCCTGTACTTTCATTGACTTAGTATTTAAATCTAAAAATTTCATTTTTCCCACCTTCCCCCTACTTCTCCTATGCCCTCCCACCAAACCACCATCCCACCTTAGCTGCACAAAGAGGTGACATAATCCTGGGATGTGACCAGAATAACCCCAAGTGCAACCACCATGCAGGCAGGGTGTGCCTTCCCTTATCCGTGCCACCTTCCCACCCCGGGCCCTGCTTGCACAGGCCAGAGGCTCTTTAGTCCCAAGGCTGTCCCTACCCAGGGCCTCCTCAGAGAAGGACCTTACAAGACCCAAAGTTACCTTGGCTTATTCTTGCAAGAAAGGTCAACAGATCAAACAAATGCACAGTAAGGTGAAAAGATCAGAGTCCCACTTTCCTACCTAAATGTGTCAACCCTATTTTGATTTTTTAATAGGAGGAGCTCATTTATATAGTTCTTTCATAGATCACAAAATACTTCATGTGCCATTTTTTCTCTTGATCCTGACAACAGTTCTGAGAAATAAGCCATTTATTAATATCCTGTTTTACAATTAGAAAACTAAGGTCTCAGAGAAACCAAGGGACTTGCCCAATCATCCAGCTATGGCAGACCCAAGACCTGAACTCATGGCTCCTGACTTTCTTGATTTCAAAGTTAATTCCTCTTCCTCCCAGGCTTTGACATCTCTCCAAAGAGCTGAATGTGTTTAGTGGTGACATTTCAGACTTAATGACAAACTGAAGTATGTTTCAGGCAGATACTTAACGGCTGGGGAAGAAGGAACCCTCCCAGAGCTCTTTGGTAGAACCTTGGCCCTCTTGATATGAGACCAGCCTTTGGTGCCTGGCATTGCCCCTAGCTCAGTAGAAGAGAAGGAGGTGGGTGAAGACATATACATATACAGATGCTCAGTGTATAGGTGAATAGGTAAATGTGGAAAAAAAGCTGTCCTTCCGAACCTTCCGTTCTCCACATTACTCCTCCCCTTGGCCACTTTCTCCTTCCATAGCATCTCCCAGGGCCTCTGCCTTGGAAACAGGTTGTGACTATGGACCTGGGCACTGTGGAGGTCAACCCTGTTTGTGGTGTCTCTGGACCGTCTTAGCACAGTATTAGGCAAGTTTACTTACCCTTTCAGATTTCCATTCTCTTGTCTGTAAAATAGGGATAATAATATCTGACTCATAGGATTAAGTGTGATCAGGTATACAAAATGCTTACTAGAGTGTCCGGTACATGGTAAGTGGCCAACTAATGTTAGTTGTTGCTCTTATGATCGTCACTGAAGTCAGATGGAAGCAACCTCAGTGGATATAGATGTCATTAGAGCTGTTTACACATATTCCAGGTACATAGTAAGATTATACTCCCTTGCCCCATTCCCTTGATGTTAAGCAAGGCCATTTGACTTCATTTGGCCAATAAAATGTGAGCAGAAGTGTGGCGTGCATTTCTAGGCCAGAACATTTAACTGCTGGTGTGAGACCTTCCAGGGCTCCCTTTCCCTCTGCAGCGACAGACGATGCTCCATCCACCTGGGTTACAGAAGAGAATAGTGAGGGCAGAGCCCCCAGCAGATCCTCAATGAACATGTACCACAAGCAAGAAATAAACATTTGTTTTAAGCCATTAAGATTTTGAAACTTCAAAATCTTAATGTTTGGTACTGTGGTATCACTTCAACCATCCTGACTGATAAAGTTGCAGTTTTTGTTTTTCACATTTACTGAGCACATGATAATGTGTCAGGTACTGTGCAAGGTGTTTTGCATGCATGATATCATCTCCTCCTCGCAAGAACACTGTGATAGGGAATACTGTTGCTACATTCTACAGATGAGGTTACCAAGACTCAGAGAGACAAGCAACTTGCCCTACCTGTGTTTCTAGGAGCTGGGACCACATTCAGCCTACACTTGGCATCCAGAAGCTCGATTAATATTATTAAGCTATAGCCCCACCTTCCCTGTCATCAGTCCTCTTTCCCTTCTCCTTTTTCCTTCCTTGGTCCCAGGCTTTCTTGGCAAGGTCAAACTATCTGATTTAGGCCTCTTCAAATGGATACATCTCCCAGCTGCTGGCTATGGGGCACACCACCTACTTATACCTCCCTTTGGGTCATCTTCCCTTCCCCAGCACTGAGGACTGGAACATGACACCACCTGTGCTCTTCTCCAATATAAATGTTTTACTAGATGGCACCTGGCTACCTCTGCTAACAGTTTTCCAACTCCATGACCCATACAGAGCCTGGTTCAGAAGGCCTGCTAACCCTTCCCCCATCAAAGCCTTCCCAGTTCTGCCTATTCAGCAAATGATACCTGTTGTGGGAGGGGGGCAGTGCAGAGAATGAGAGAGATGGTTATATTTCCAGGGTCCCATAACTCTGACATGCAAGACCAGCTGGCAAGCATGCCAGTGTCCATTCTACTCCTCTTTGTCAAAAACTGCTAAATCTTCATTCCCCTTCTTTCTTCCCACTGCCCACCAAGACTTGCCTCACCCCTGCCCCAACCTTTCCCTCATTATATAGTGAGACTACAGAAGAGAGGGAGATGGTAGAGAGGATTTGGAAGGCAGCTCTGGAGCCAGGCGAGTAACCTGGGTACAAGATTTGGAATTAAACATTCTGTCCCTCACTACCTGTGTACTCGAACACAAGTTACCCACTAGGAGCCTTCTCTATAAAGTAGAAGGAATACCCACCTCACCATGTCATGATGAGGTTCCTCCAGACAAATCTATATAAAAGTACTCTGTAAATCTTTATATTTACATAAACGTGTGGCTCAACAAAAATGTCTTTGGAATACACCTAGTTTCTTGTCTTAATTTTCGTAGGTCCTTACAGTTGATCTACTATAGCGTGGCTAAGTCTTATCAGACCCAGATTTCTCATCTATAGTTGTGGGAGAGGGGGCTATAGGTTTCTTTGGTCCCCTCCAAATCTCACAGTCTTGAGTCTATATGTTTACTTGTCTGCAATTCTGATCCCTGTTTCATTCCCCTCTGTTAAGGATAACACTGCTTCTCATTCTAACCAATGATGTCAAGATGGTTTCACTCTAGTCTGCAGTTCCCAGCACTGCTTCTGGACATTTTCCCAGTATGGACAGTCTATGTACTGTCCTTGCATTGGGGAGGAACCAAACACTGCAGGATAAAGTCTTAGGCCCTCTCTTCCTGGCTTTAAAATTAATGACTGACCTTAGAATCTGCACTGAGAGCAGTTTGGGGTGGGAGGGAAGGGGTGAGGGCAGGGATATGGAAATCTTTAAAGGAGAAAGAACAAATGCCCAGACGTGGGAGATGGGGACATCTTGCAACTTCCTTTTTTCTCTCTCCCAGAGCAGCAACAACCTCTGGTGTGGCCTGTGAGTCAGGACACGTGATTTCTTCTACCAACTAGCTATGTGCTCCTGAGCAAGTCACTTGCCTTCTCTGGGCTTCAGTTCCTCATCAGCAAGATGAGGCAGTTGAACAATTTTATCTCTAAGGTCCTTTCTGTCTCAGCCATTCTAAAATTCCCTACTACTCAGAAGAGTCTACAGAGCCTTGAGTAGGGCTGGGCGAAAGGAGGCAGCTGAGTAGGAGACCCAGAGCCTCCACGGAAAATGGAATGGTGCAGCTGTACCTGTGGCCTGAGGTGCGCCCCTGCCTGCCCTCCCACTATCCCTGCTCACCCGCAGCCAGCTGCATCCATGCGCAGATCTTGTAGACTGTGGCCGTGTTGCAGACGAAGAACAGGCTGAAGCAGATGATGGAGCCAATGATGAGGAACATGGCCAAGGCCACAAAGAACATGGCAGTCTTGAAGGCTCTAGAGGGTATGGAGGAGAAGTCCAGTGGGCCACCCTTGCAGATGAGCTCTGAGGACAGCACGTTACCCACACAGTAGGAGAAAAGGCCGAAGTAGCCTGCCTGCGGTGTGTTGACGCTGTCACCGATCCAATATGGCTGGATGAAAAGGGCCATGACCAGCACCGAGAAGCAGATGGTGAGCGTGCCCCACATCACGCCAACCGCCCGCGAGTTCCGCACATAGTTGGTATGGTAGATCTTGGCTGCTTCCTGGGCAGGGAGCAACTTCACCATAGTGAGGGCGAGGGGCCTGGGCTGGGGCCCTATGGGCTGGAAGTTGGTGGCTGTGTGGATTGAGGCCCAGAAGCAGGTCACTCGCCAGCCTGGTTTGGGAAGGAGGCTGCAGTCAGGTCACAAGGTGAGGGCCTCTCCAAGGAAGAAGAAAGAGGATTAACAGGACAAGGACGACGACTTTGGTTTCTTCGGGGAAAGCTTGTCCAGGTGAATGCATCTGCCTAGCCGGGGCTGTCTCTGGTCTCTTGTCTCCTCTCTAGTCCTCCAGGGTCTCAGGCCGGCGGGCGCCGCCCTGCCCCTCTCTGATTTCCAGCTCAGAGGTCCAGAGAGCTCCGCCCCCTTTGCCCGGCCCCTCCTCCCTCCCTCCTCTGAGAGCTCTGTTTCAGCACCGAGGCCAGCGCTCCAGGACTCGGGGAGGGAGGAAAGGGCGGGGAGGCGGGGAGTGAGGGAAGGGGCAAACCTGGCCCAGGGAGGCACAGAGTGCCTCCCGGCCCAACGCACACACCGCACACCCCCGCCACAGGAAATCGAGACCCCTCTTCACTCTCCTGAGTGAGGACAATAATTGAGAGGATGGAACGGCGGCTGTCACATTCCTCCCGCTCGATTCCTGTCGCAAAAACGCTTCCTGAGCTCCATCCCCACCCCACCCCACCCATCCCTGGCTCCCTTGTCGCCCTCCCTGAACCTCCTTAGTACACCAGTAAAGCCTTTTCTGAGTGTATCTTCTGGTCACTGATTTCTAGACCCTACCATTCAATCAACAGTTACTAAGAGTCTACAATGTGTTAAGCCCTACGTTGGAGGATATCTTCCCCAAGCAAGAACCAGAGATTAATTAAAAAAAAAAAGCCCCTACCTTTAAAGACAGTGAGATATTTACATGTATATATATATGCATACCATATATTTTGAAATATATTTCTAATACACCATTGTAAATACTATATATGCTATATATAGTATATATAAATATATATAGATAATTTTATATAAGCAATACAGGCTGATAGTGTAATAACAGAAGCACTACGAAACACATGATCCTTATGAGCCTTCTCAGATCTTAACATATGCTTTTTGTTCAATACAGTGTCTCTCTCCTCTTGTTCACATTTTTGTTGTATATTTCTTTTTCCCCTTTTTTTTTTTTGAAATATATAGATTTCTCTTGATTTTATAGGTAAATACATGGTTAGTGTAGGGAACTAGGAAATTCAGGAAAGTTACATTAAAGAATACAAATCACTCAAAACCCCAACATCAAGAGCTAGAAAGAGATAAGATGATTTTAAAAAGATGGACTTTGGCTTTAGATATATCTAGATTTGAGTTAGCCACTTGTTAAATAACCGCCCATGGGTTTAGTCTTCCTGAGCCTCAGTTTCTTCATTTACAAAATGGAGATAATAATACCTATCACATAAGAGTCAGGTAAAATAACATGTAAACTGTTAAGCCCAGGGCCTCAGATATAAAAATGGATTAAAAATTTTATTTTATTATTATTATTATTATTATTATTATTATCTCTATTAACACATTGGTGTATTTTACTCCTTTTGCACATACTGTTTTACACAGTTGGATGATAATATACACACAATTTAGTATCCAATTTTTTCACTTAGCATTATATCATTAATATTTTCTCATATAACTATTTTTAAAAAACTATTTTGATGTTTGTATAATGGTTATTAATCATTTCCCCTTTTGGGGGTGTTTTGGCAGTTTCTGGTTATTCACTATTTAAAAGAACCTTGCCTTGAACATATTTGTGCCATTACTTATGTTTCCTCTTTATCTTAAATCTCTGGTTTTGTGACAAGTCTTCACTATCAGACCAGAAATTCATTGAGGGCACAGTCTATGTCTCCACCATCAGAATGAGAGCTTCCTGGAGCAGGGGCTGCATCTCCTCCCATCAGGAAAAGGACTTAGGCTGGGGCCAAAGTCTTAGGGGCTGGTGGACACCCTTTGTTTAGCCTGCTCAGCTTAGCTTCCCTGGCCTCTGAGAGTAGCCTCTCCTGCTTCCTGAGATTCTGGTGGAACAGCCAATCATAGGACATGCAAACCCTAGATAAAGATCAAGCTGGGGACTCTCAATTAGTGGTAGATTGACATGGGGAAAAAAAGTTGTTGCATAGTCAGGTCATGACAACATTCTCAAGAAACCATCCATGAACTCCTGCTACTGGGAGCTTCAGACTTAAGATTGATTGCCCTGTTCTTTCTTCAGTTCTGTGACCTACTTGGTATCCTTCTATTTCCTTCCCTTTTGTTTTCATTAACCAGAGTAAGTTTTGACCAAAGGGCCTTAACTGATCCAAATATTGCACCAGAAAGGAGGTTTCAGGCCCAGGCTTCAGGCAAAAGGCTCTGAGATTCCTATTTATGTTCAGAATTGGGAAAACAGCTTCCCATGGTACACAGAAGAGAAACAGCTAATCAAATTATCAGCTGCAAATACCAGGGATCATGAGAGTCATGTTCTGGAGACCTGAGTGGACCTGGCCATAGACAGATTTACAGGGAATGAAGAAACCATAAACACAGAATGAGATGGCTGCTTATAATGGCATTGTTCAAATCTAGATTGTTGACTTAAGGAATAAAATCAACTTTGAGACCTTCCTGTGATATGGCTCAAAGAATCTGTTAAGGCTAGTTGCTATAGGGCATAGGGCCATTAAAATAAGATTCAGAGAGTGTTAGAATACTGAACTTCAAGGCCTCAAACCATTCCATGTTCTGAATGGTTAGACCGGGTCACCTCAGGAACTGGTGGAATCCTCACCTTGGCCCCTGACCATTGAACTAAAAGGTTAATATACCAGGAAAAGCTAAGCCAAAGCCCCTGGTGTTCCCTCTCACTATCCAAATAATAAATAAAAAATAGCATTATGTCCCTAGGGAGGCTTTAGAAATTAGTCACTATCAATGACTCAAAAGATGCAGGGGTGGTGACTCCTGTCTCTAGTGAACATTTGTCACATTTTTGTTTGTTTTGGGTTTTGGCTGACCAGCATCCTAACCACTTTTCTATGTGAGGGTGATACCCTGCTGTGTGAGTCCCGGGGGGAGGGTGGGCCCCTTCTCTCCCTGTGGAAACCCCTTCCTCTGTCTGCTCTTGAGAGAGTTCTGATGATGTGCTGGCACCCATTAACAGTGGACTTCTGTGGTGTGACATCTCCCACTCGGGATAGCCCTGAGGAAAGCAGGAAGGAACATCTTTGTGGAAGGTAGAATTGAAAGCGCTATAACCATCTGTCCCCCAGATACCAACATCACAACCCCCAGAACCTATAAGTATTACCTTATTTAGAAAAGGGTTCTTTGCAAATGATTTTGGGATAAAGTGATCCTACCAGATTATCTGGGTGTGTCCTAAATACAATGACAGCTGTCCTTCTAAGAGACATACAAAGGAGAAGACAAAGAAGAAAAGGTGATATGACCACAGAGGCAGAAACCAGAATGATGTGGCCAAATAGAAGGAAGCTGGTGCTACCAGAAGCTTGAAGGGACATGAAAGGATTCTCCTCCAGAGACTCTGTAAGGGAGTGAAGCCCTGCTGACACCTTGACTTCGACTTCTGGCCTCTAGAATGACAAGAGAACAAAATTCTGTTGTTTCAAGCCACCAAGTTTTATGGTAATTTGTAGTAGCCTCAGGAAATATACCACCTCTTTTGTAAGGAGAGAGGGCCTCAGGTACAGATGGACACATTGTGGGCAGCAGCTAACAGACCAGCCAGATCATTGTCACCTTGGATAGAGCAAGTGAAGGGTTAAGTAAAAGTTTAGGGAAAGGATGGATGATGGAGCCCTCAGAATAGGGGCAAAACCAGGGAGTATTTGAGCCCTCTAACAACATTCTCCAGAGGCCTGCCACTACAAAGGCTTTTAACATCAGTTAGACAGGACAATTCATTCTGCAAATGCTAGCCAGCCTCCTTATTCAGCAGCTGATCGCACACTGGCTCAGACTCATAACAAGGTGTCCGTGGAGGAACAGATGGAGACAGTAGATGGATCTTCCATCAAGGCCAACACAGCCGGTCACGACTGGATCCAAACAACCTCGACAAACCTTAAATCCCCTGGGATATCATCTATAACTCAAAATCCAATAATAAGAAAACAACCCAATTAAAGATTGACTGGCAAAAAAAAAAAAAAAATCAAGCAAACACTTCATCAGAGAAGATATATGGGTGGTAATTAAGCACACTAAAAATATTCATAATCATTAGGCAGTAGAATGACACACCTATTAGAAAGGTTAAATTACAAATCAAAACCACAAAAAGATACTACCTTACACCTATTAGAATGGCTGTTATCAACAAAACAAGTAACAAGTGTTGGAAAGGTTATGGGGAAAAAGGAACCCTTATATACTGCTGGTGGGAATGTAAATTGGCACAGCCACTATGGAAAACAATATTGAGATTCCTCAAAAAATGAAGAATAGAATTATCATATGATCCAGCAATCCTTCTTCTGGGTATCTATCAAAAAACTTAAAAACAATTACCAAATAGATATATGCACACCTGTGTTCATTGCAGCATTATTCATGGTGGCCAAGACATGAAAACAACCAAAGTATCCTTCGATAGATGACTGGATAAAGAAGATGTGGTTCACATATACAATGGAACATTACTCAGTCATAGAAAAGATGAAATACTGCCATTAGAGACAACATAGATGGATCTTGAGATTATCATGCTAAGTGAAATAAATCAGACAGAAAAAGTTGAGAAACATGATTTCACTCATATGTGGCATAAAAAAACTGAAAGCAACAAATGAACAAGACAACAAACAAAAACTCATAGACACAGACACAGTTTATTGGTTACCAGAGGAAAAGCAGGGAGGTGGAGATAGATAAGGGTAAAGGGGGTCAAATTTGTGGTGATAGAAGAAGATTTGATTCTGGGTGGTGAACACACAATGCAATATACAGATGATGTATTATAGAATTGTACACTTGAAACCTATATAATTTTATTAACCAATGTCACCCCAATAAACTTAATCTAAAAAAGGGCTAAATTAAAAACAAAACACCTGACAATGCCAGGTCCTGGCGAGGATGTCTAGCCACTAGAATCTTTACATTGCTGGTGGGAATGCACATTGATTCAGCCACTTTGGAAAGCAGTTTGATATCTCTTAGAAATTGAAACAAACATTTGCCATGAGACTCAGCCTTCTCACTCCTCTACACAGTGCAGATCATGGGTAGGGGGTTGGAGGACACAAGCTAAGTCAACCTGAGTCTCTTAATGGGGAATTTGAATCTTGAGTGGCTTTCCTGTCTGCTCCCTGCTATGACTCCAGGGTTATTGTACATCTGACTTTGATCCAGAGCTCTGAGCTCCTTCCTAGAACTGAGATATCTGTTTGTGGCTTAAACAAAGGGGATGTATTACAGGGACACAAGGCCCCACAGGGGCAGAAATTAAGGCCACCATGGGAAGTGTGTGTGTGTGTGTGTGTGTGTGTGTGTGTGTGTGTGTGTGTGTAACTAGGACCTGGAAATCCATCAGGAAGTCAGGGCATCACTGCCACCGCTTCTTCCTAAATGAGAAATCCATTCTCCCTTCCCTCTGCAGACCAGCTTTCTCCATTTCTTCATCAACACATCAGAAAACCGCCTTTGTGGGCTTCCCCAGTTCCATGTTTCAGACCAGCGGGAAAGTAAACTGTTGGGCACAAGTCTATATCCCAGGAGAAGGGCTTGGGTGTCCATCCCTTGTCCAGCCTGTTGTGGTGGGGAACAAACACAGGCTCATTTACTAGCATGGCTGCCAGGGGCCCACCCTTGTGTGTCTCGGGCAGATCTTGGCGAAAGTAGACTGGGAGACACCCCAGAGGAGTAGGCTACATTTCTAGATCTATAGCCACTGTGTCCCAACCCCACTCAGCAGGCATGACATCACTCCAACCCCTACAATCCCAGGTGGTAAAACTTGACCAGGGAGGATTTCGTGTTTTGTTTGTTTGTTAATTGAGGTGCGATATCTACATTACACACAGTAAAATACTCAAATCTTAAGTGCACTGCTAGGTAGTTTTACGTCTGTGTTTTCGACACACCAGATCAAGATTTAGAACAATTCCAGTGCTCCAGAAGGCTCCCTCCGGCCCCCTCCCAGTCCATGTCCCTCCCAGAGGAAACCCTGCAGACTTTTGTCACCATAGTTTTGTCTCTTCTCGAACTTCATGTAAATAGAATCACAGTCTGTATTCTTTTGTCCTATGGCTTTTCTCACTCCACGTTATGCCTGTGAGTATAACTCATATGACTGCATGTGGGAACCAGAACACAGTTCTTTTTTGAGAGGGAAAACCCAAAACAAAACACTCTTTAGATTTGGAGAGGGGTAGTTAAACTTTATGAGGTTTTTGTAGAAAAAGTACTTAATTCTTGCTTATATTTTGGAAACACAAACATTGCCAACGTTCTCTTTGCTGTACTCTTCATTTGTAATGGAAAAAACTCCATTATTTCTCCTTTGGAAAGTCAGCAGTGATCAGCTGGAGACAGGACTGATGTGTTTTCACCGATTCACACTAACAGCTCCTCGTTTCCTTCCCCAGACTCCTAGTTTTAACTTGTGAGGAGGAAACCATAATCACCTGTGGCTCAGCTCACAGGTGTATTGGAGTGAAAGGGGACAGAGAGAGCAGGAGGGGCCAGAATGAGGCCATGTGAGAAAAGAGGTTTTAAACACTGAATTCCATAAACATAAGAAGGGACAGTGTTCCTTTAATCATTGGTATTTTCATGTCTCTGGTATAGGATGGGTTCTTCTGATTTTGAGGGTCTCCTGGCTAGTTCCTCCAGCTGCTCCCTTGTATTCCACCCTCCAGTGGTGTAAGGGGAAAGAAATGGGGAAGTATTATTCGGGCTGAGCACGTACTACATGCCAGGCCCTTCCACAGGGGTTCCACATACATTGTCTTATTTGATCCTGACCTAATGAAGGAGCCCTTATCCTCCTTGGGTAGATGAGGAAACTGAGGCTCAGGGAGCTTACAAATTTACATGATTTGTCTAAGGTCATGTAGCTAATCAGTATCGAGTTTTGAAGCCAAGTCTGTCTGGATCAAAGCTGTGCTAGAGGCAACCCAATCAAGTACCTCCACAGTGGAGCTGTCTTCCACCTTCTGGGCTGGAGGAGGGATCCCTGGCTGCAATGATCAGTCCTGCTGGGAAGGCTGCTCTAGTCCCACACCTGAGCACACTCGAGCAGCTGCACCCTTCCCAGCCTCCAGCCCCTGGGCCATCTGAAACTCACAGACCTCCTCCCACTCACACATGGCCTTGGGTAGGGGATAGAGTGAGTCTTAAGTGCTGGAATTGCAGATATTAAGTGAAATGGAAAGAAAACCGGAGAGAATCATTTGAGAAGGACTTCCTAAAGGCCCCTGAAATCACTCCTAGAGGCAGCCCCCTGGTGTGAGAGCGGGAGGAGGTACACCCAGAGCGGGAACACACATCCTCTGGCCAGGGAGGTGCAGAGCTGGTCAGCCCCAGGGACCTGGGCCTGTCCTAAAATCCCCAAGGGGGCCTGGGAAAGTTGAGGAGTGGGGAGGCTGGGACCCTCCTCACCTGAGCTTGATGCTGTCCGATATCTGGGTTTGGGTGAGGCAAGAGAGGTACCTAAAGTAAAAACTTGAGGTGCTTACGCCCTAGATGCTTCTCCTGCCTCAGCCTAGTTCCAGCCCTGCCAAGGAGTTCAGGGCACTAGAAGTGAATAACAGCAACAATAATAGTAGCTAACACTTACTTACTGCTTACATGTGCCAAGCCCTGTTCTAAGATCTATCTATTAATAGGTTCAATATTATCTTAATTCAATATTATGTTAACTCTTACAACTCTTGAAATTATCCTCAGTTGACAGATAAGGAGACTGAGATCCCAAACAGGTAACTCTCCCAGTTAATTACTTGTACCGGTAAAAGTGTTCCAGAGTCCACACTCTTAACCATGATGCACATCACCACCCCACACAAAGTACCAGGTGCCCAGCTGCCGCCCATTTACCTTATCAGGACCCTCCCCACCCCCCAGCAGCTTGGCTAGGGCTGGGCATCTGCTCAGGCAGGCTCTGCAAGATGGGAAAGGTAGGTCACATGTGGACAGGGCCCTTTTTATATCCTCGCCACCCCAACTGGCCCTGTCTTCTGCCACCTGGCCTGCTGACGGCTACCTGCACCAGCTGTGCCCATTCGTCATGGAGAAGATCCTTGTCCTTTTGCTCGTCACCCTTGCAGTGGCTCACGCAGTTCCTGATCCCCGAGGAATTATTATCAACCTGGTAAGAGGGTCTTCAGGGGAGTCACTTGAATCCCCAGGTGGGAATTTTTAAAGCTTGGTTCTTGACCTCTGATGTCCCCACCTGGGTCAGCCCGGGGGCTGAGAGGTGAGGCATCTCTTCCTTTACTGCCCATGCCCTTTCCTGCACCTCTTCCACAAGGGTTCCCGGAATGGTCGATGAGCATGACGCATGCTCAGAGCAGTGATTCAACCCGGCTGAGGGAGCTTTTAAAAAGCCAGAGCCCTAGGCATCCGCCCTGGAAACCCTGGCTCAGACGGTTCAGCTTCCCTAGATGATTCTGGCTTCTGACCTAGGGCACACACTTCCTGTGTGCCAGACATAATTCTAAATGCCTCAAGAATATTTACTCATTAGTCCTCATACTAAGCACGTGAGACCGGTACTATTATTATCAACCTTGTTTTAGATGCAAAGCTGTCAGTAGAGGAAGGTTAAGCAACCTGCCTGAGATCGCACAGCTGGAAAGTATTGAGAGGTGATGGAACCCAGACCGGAGGCTTCAGAGCCATGCTCTCCCCATTGCCACACACCGCCTCTCCACACAGAGCAGAAGTGGGAAAGCCCATTGGGGCCACCTGCAGCATCCAGGGGTCGTTAACTCGGGACCTTGCATAGGCTTGGGGGTCAGAATCCCCCTGAGATTGTGTGTAAAAGTCTGGAGGTGGGGATGAGGTAGTTTTCCAGGGAGATGGTCCTTGATTTTCACAGGCTTCTCAAGGAGTGTGGAGATCCTGTTTGGGGGCCAAATGTGCACATTCCATGCATGGGAACTCTGAGACAGAGGGTAGGGCAGAGATTTCCCCAGAGTCACCCAAGATGTTTATTGGTAGTGTAGCTGGTACTAGAACCCAGGTGTCCTGCCCCCAGCCCAGAGCTGCTTTTCTGGCACCAAATTGCACATTTCTCAAGCGAGTGGGGCTGAGCGTGGGCAGAGAGGCCACCAGGACCCTGAAGTTGGATTCCTTCACACACACACACACCCATATCCATCAGGGAAGGTACTGTCAGTGGTAGTGGGCAGGGGTCTGGGTGGAGAAGGGACCAAGGGGAGGAAGTCCTGGGCTGACTGGTTGCCCATGGCAGGATGACGGCGAGCTCTGCCTGAACAGCATCCAGTGCAAGAGCAGGTGCTGCCACCGTACAAGCGGGCTGAGCCTGGCCCGCTGCGCACCCAACGCCAGCGAGAGCAGCGAGTGCTCTGCCAAGGTGAGTGCCGGAGGACTGGGGGTGGTGGTGCTGGGAGGGGAGAGGGACAGTCCAAAGGAGAAGGGCCCACGAGGCTTAAGGATGGGATCAGGGAGCAGGGTCATCCTGGACCTCAAATGTTGAAGAGAGGAAGAGACAGAGGTCAACAGGCTTCAAAGCACTTTTCCATCCAATGGTCTCTCTAGACCCTCACAACTAACTAGTGAGAAGGGTGGGAGCAAGGATTTGCTATCCCCATTTCATGGATGGGTAAATAGAGGCCCCCCTCCGCCCCAGAGAGATCCAGTTAATATCAGCATGTGAGCCAGAGTGGAAATCAGAACCTGGGTCCTTCAGGCCCACAGCAGCCCCTGGGGAAGCAGTCGGAGAAACACAAACTGAAAAGACAGACTGGCCTGTTGTTTCTTGGGGTCAGGCAGGCGGCATTTGATACCCAAAGTAGCCCCACATAGCCTGTGACTCCCCTGGCTCCATGTCTCTGCAGACAATCTATGGGGTTTACTACAAGTGTCCCTGTGAGTGGGGCCTGACCTGCGAGGCGGACAAGTCTATTATGGGCTTCATCACCAACACCAACTTTGGCATCTGCCAAGATGCTAGCAGCTCCAGAAAATGAAACCACCCACCCAGCCTGCCCCTAGCCCAGCACGCAGAAGGATGCGCCTCATCCACCACCTCTCCCTGGCTGGCCACCCCCTTGACCAGCACCGTCGTTTTCTGATTGGGTTCTTGGTAATTAAAGCCCCTCCTGCAAACTTTCCCCAAGCTCCTGGATGTTCTTGCTGAGTGTGCGTCTTCCTTCATGTTCTATTAAGCCTTTGCCCCAACAGGGCAGGTGTCAAATAGGTCAGAGGAAGAAGGGATGGGTCTGGTGCCAGGTAGGATATGGCTGGACAGACTGGAGACAAGGTTGTGAAGCAGACTTAGCCATTCTGGAAACCTCTCCATTTCTGGGGAGCAATCACACCTTTCTGGGGTGCTCTCTGTGCCCCTCAAGTTCTCAGGCAAATGTGAGTGCGCACATAGCCTCTGGTGAGGAGTTATAATGACCCATATTTATTGCCCTGCATCAGAGCTTACCCATCCCCCATCCTGGGCTCACATCTCTTTTCTGGGCCCAACTCTGAGGTTGAAGGATCAGACCACTAACATTGCTGTGGCTCACTGAGCTCGCAAATTCTCACAACAATTCTGGGAGAGAGAATTTATTGTCTCCACTTTGTAGATAAGGGAAACTAAGGTTCAGAAAGGTTAAGTACCTTGCCCATCTCACATAATTAGAAAAAGTTAGCGCTAAACCATCTATCACTATCATCCTATGCTTTCTACAATTCCCTGTACTTTCCCAATTATCCATTACCAAGACAATCAGGTGGAATTTCAGGGAATTTAGTTTTGGCTTAATATAACAATTTCATGCTTCCTGGAGCCATCAAATCTGGGTTGCCTTAGACGGTCCTGAGGTCTCCTTCTCTGAGATGTGCAAGTGGAGGTTCACTGACCCCTCAGTAAAGATGCTGGTGAGGAGATTTACGCAAAGAATCTGGGAGAGTGAACTAAATGAAACTGAGATCTCTCCCAGCCCCAGGTTTCTGTAATTCTGGGATCAAATACTTCTTTGAGTAACTATTAAGTTGATGAGTTGGAACTGGATTCAGCTGTGACAAAAACCCCACGTAATTATGGCTTAAACAAATAGAGGCATATATTTCTCAGGAATAACAAGTCTAGAGATTGGAGCACTGGCATTTTTTTGTGTGTTGGCAGCTCGATAATTCTCCTGACTTCACGGTTAGCAAATGCCTTCATAGCAGCTCCTAATGTCATAACCTCTCACCAAATTCGAAGTAAAGGGTGGGTGGGATAAAGGGTGAGGGCAGAGTCTTTCTCCTAGCATACTTTCTTTTCTTGCCCTAAAGCATTCAGGCAGACTCCTCCATATCTCTATGGCTACAACTAGGTCACCTGACCACCTCTAGCTGCAAGGGAGGCTGGGAAAGCAAGTATTAGGCAAAGGAAATGGGATTGCCATAACTGGCTCAGGCTAATTACGATCCCTCTCCCAGGGTTGGGCACATACTCCCCAAGCATTATTGGGGTTCAGTTAGCAAGGAAGGGGGGTAATGGCTGGTAAGTGTCTGCTATACCTGGTTAGTGCTCAACCAGAGGAGCTTTCAACACCTTAACCCATTAGGGGTCTCAGGCCCTGAGGCAAGGGTGAGTCATACTCCTTGGTGCCCAGATTCAGCCCTGGGGGAACTCTGCATTCATTCGCTTCTTTATACATCCACTGAATAACTACAGTGCCCGGCACTGTGTTACACACTGTGGGGGACATATCTCTAGTTTCCAAGAGTAGGGAGTTGGGCTCTGCAGAAGCAAGTGGCCAAGACTTCTGTTCCCCTTTATTAAATCTTATCCGTTTGAAATAACTGAAGTGGTACTTGTTTTTCTACACTGAACTTGACTCATACAAGACGGCTGGATGAAGGGAGCACTTTATTGTTGTCGCTGTTGTTTAAATGCACTTCTTCTCACTGAGCCCAGAGGAGTCACCATTTTCTAATTCACATAAAAATGTCCTAGAAGCTGTAGCCTTTCCATTGACATTTTCCACCCTAATAGACTACTTTCAAGAACTCCCCATCTAGCTGTAACTTTTTTCTAGACCTGTTAGATATTCAGCTATAGAAGCAGGAATATTTGCAGCCTTGAATCCATAACAAATTCCTAATGCTGGCCCCTGGAGACCTATGTGGTCTAATATGGTAGCTATCCACATGTTCAGTACTTGACATGTGGTTCATCTGAAATGAGAAAAGTACAAAATACAAACTAGATTTCGAAGACCTATTATAAAAAAATAAAATCTCAAATAATTTTTACAATTTTTGATTGGATTATAAATAAAATATCTTATGAAAATTGATTTCATCTGTTTCTCTTTACTTTTTAATATGGCTATTAGAAAATTCAAGATGATATCTATAGACCACATTTTATTTTCATCGGACAGTGCTGCTGCAGATGCTTGATTTCTGCTGCTTTTCAGCACCAGAGAATTGACTCTTCACCATAGCAGAAGCATAATCTTACACGTCAAAGTACTTTCTCCCCACAATTTCTCTACATTCTGACATCAGTGGCCTCTACCTACCAATGACCACTTTTCCCGCAGGGGCAACTGAATATCCATGGATTGTGAAGGGGCCAGAATATGCCACAGTGGCATAAAAATTATTTTGAGCCAAAGACATGTGAGAATAGGCTTTTTTTCTGAACTCCCGTATCTTATCTATAAGCAGAGCCTCCCAAAAGAACTCAACTGCCATAAATTCCCTCCTGGGGAATTTCTTATAACCAGAGAAGATTTACTCATCACTGGAGAGAAGACATTTGCATCAATCTTAAATGGACATTGTCACAAAACTATCATATCTCCCATCTACTCTCCTAAGGGCCCATTTATCTTTCCTAAAAGTCATTGTTTTCAAATAAATGCCCCATTTCTCCCTCCCTTTCCCTTTTAAGAAGTCATTTTTCCAAAATTTCCTTCTCCCTCGCCCTACCCCAATTTAAATGGTATATAAGCCCCAAATTCTAACTGCCTCATTGAGTCACGTTTTTCTGTGAACTTTCTGCATATGTGAATAAAAATCTGTCTTTTCTTTTGCTAATCTGTCTTTTGTCAGTTTAATTTGAAGATCCCAAAACATGGAACCTAAGAGGATAGAGGAAAAGTTTTTCCTTCCCAATACTTAGAACCAGTTTAATCATATCAGTAACATTTTTTTTCCTCGCTCCCCTTCTAACTTCTAAGATATTGGATACCCTTGGAGGCTGGGTTTCCAGCCTGCAACCTCTCCTTTTAAGGTTGTTTAATAGATTTTCTCTAAATGGGGAGAGCTCATGTAACAATGGACTACAACAATATATATCTATCCGATGTAATATGTAACACTGTATGTCTGTCTGATACATTTAGTACAGGATAACATATTCTAGCAAGGTATAGTTTACACTTGGCTACGATTTACAGGGGAGCACTCTAAGTACAACCACAACTTCTATCTCAACTGTTGGGCACTTGCATCATAAGCCTGAGGTTACACCAAATCCTGAGCCAATCCTTTTAAAGAAGCTCCTGGAATTGTCTTTCAACCAATGGGCTGCAACCCTCCCTGTCCAATATCCTCATTTGCATCTTTACTGACCAATCAGAACAATTCCATAATGACCACTCAAAATGCATGATTCCAACCAATCAGGACAGTATTATTTGGACCAATAAGATAGCAAATTTGGATTCTTAATTGCATAGAAATAGATCTATCAGGGACAGGGTCGGGAACTTTCTTCATAAAAGCAGGCCTCCCCTCTATTTCAGCAAAGCACACTTTTGGTTTCCTCTGGAGGCTGCATCTCCCTAGTTTGCAAACTGTTCATCTGAGTGAAGTTTCTCCTTTTACACACCCCAGATTCAGGACTCCTGCTGATAGTGGATTGGTGGCTACAAACTTTTGTCGCTAACCCCAAGCCCAAGAGAATCTCTTTCTGTTTCCTCCCTCACCCCCTCAGTATCTCCTCACTGCCCCAGGAACTTGTTCCATGCCCAGCCCAGGAAGGTCCACCCAGCTCTCAGCTCCAAGGCAGCAAACGTTGAAAGCTGTTTATTGCAATGGTGGTACATCATCCCTTCTTCCCTGCCCCTCCCCTGTTGGTAGGGGTCAGGGGCAGGACCACACAGTTCTGGGTAGACCCAGGAGTGGCTGGAGGAGGGGCAGGAGGCAAGGAAGAGGGAGCATTAGAAAAAACCTCTTAGCTGGCCTCTTTTCTTCAATTTTCTTACAACGGCCATAGACAATTTTAAATGATTTCTCAACCTTCAGAAACACACAAGTCAAGTCCGGCTGACAGGGACACTAATTATACAGGGCCAAGAATGTCTAGGAAAGCCAGGACTTTGACACTGACCTTGGCAGCTGCTCTGCCCTCAGCCCTGGGGTGCAGCCCTCATTTTCACCCCAACCCAGCTCTGGAGCCCATCTGCTTATGCACAGCAGAGGAGCCAGAGCACAAAGGAACCCCTTATCCAACTGTCAGAGCCTGTGTCTTTGGTTGCCTCCTCCAGGCTGACCCCTAAGTTTAGTCAGTACCCTCCTATCTCTTCCCCTAAATCCTTTTTTGAGCAAATCAACCCCCATCTCCTGCACACCCAGCTCAGAGGCTGCCTCAGCCCGCTTCCCACCAGGAACACCTGGGCCACAGCAGAACCAGGGGCTGGAGGAGAGGGGGAAGTCTGAGGCAGAGTAGAGCTATGGTTAGGGCCAGACCATCTAGCTGTGCCCATTTACTGTGCTACTTTCGGGGTCTGCTGAGATGACCCGTGGAGAAGAGGAACCTTGTTAGAAAGGAAAGCATTGCCGCACCTCATAACCTCATCCAGGATTCCAAGCCCTTTGGATGGGGACCCACCTTGGGTCTGTCATCAAGTCTCCCCTGGCCCCAGGAGGCCTGGAGATGCAGTAGCAGCAGAGAATTCCCAGCTCTGGGTCTTTTCCACCCACTTACCCTTCCCTCCTTCCCCTGGGCTCTGGGTACACCCTGTCTCTCCCTTTCTGAGTGTCCCTCTCCCTTCAACCACCCCCAAACTGGGGCTCCATGCCTACACCCACCTGTGTGTGACACAAGCTGCTCTCAATTTCCTTTATGGCTCACTGTGACTTGCAGTTGTAGGACTCTGAACAGCAGCATCCACTCTTGCATATCTTGCTCTGGATGCACATCTCTCATTGTCCTGTAGGGAGAGGACACTGCCCTCCCTGCTCCACCACAGCCCACAGCCTACCCGCCAGGGGCTTTCTCTCTGTTGGCTCCGCCAACAGAGCACCCTCACCACCACTCCCACTGCCACCAGTCTGGGTCATCTCTAGCTGGAGACTGGGGGACATCTGTGTGGTAGAAAGCAGGGAAAGAGGGCCCTAGCGGGACCTGACTTGTGCCTGGAGGGGCTAAACAGTTTTCAAAGATTTTTCCTTAGTATCCCCAAAATAGGTGACTTCTCTAGCACACACCAAGATTATCCAGACCTTCCTGTCTTGGCTCATGCAGTTCCTTCCTCAGCACAAACTCATCTCCTGCAAACTCCTACTTACCCTTTCACTTGAGCTGAAATGTCTCCTCCCCCACCACACACACACACTCACACACATCAATGACCCCCAATGTTGGGGCTTATGGCATTTGTTCTCTCACAGCCACCCAATGCCTCTCTGTTGGATAATTTCAGTAGTCATTCAACAAGCAAATGCTGAGCATCCACTGTGTCTGGGCACTATTCTCCCACGGGAGACACAGCTGGGAACAAAATAAACAGAAATGCCTGCCCTCCTGGAGCTCACATTCCAGAGTAGCTGTCCAATAGAACTTTCTGCAATGAGGAACATCTGCAAGGTCCAATTTGGTAGTCACTAGCCACATATGGCTATTGAAATATGGTGAGTGTGACTGAGGAGTCGAATTTTAAATTTTGTTTCATTTTAATTAATTTTCACTTAAGAAACTGCATCTGACTAGTGACTACACTATTGGATAGCGCAGCTCAAAGGGAGAAGACAAATTGTAAATAGGGTACCACAGACAAAAATGTTAAGCGAAAGAAGCCAGATTTATTTTTTAAAAAAATACTGTTACCAGAGAGTGGGGTTCCCCTCTCGACACATCCATTAAGCTCTTGATGTCTCAAACAAAGACTTGAGCAAGACACCAAACTATAGCAGAAAAGAATAGCTTTATTGGAAGGAAAAGTAAAGCAACAGTACACTTCCAGACGTGGAAGCAGGCCTGAACAGGAGAAGGGTGGCTCAAAGGCCTAGGAACAAAGTCTTCGGGGTTTTTATCCCTATTTGCTATTGGTTACTTTTCTTAGAGGAGTGGGCTTTCTTGATTGACAACTAAGATTGACAGGACTCAGTGACTCATCATTTGCTTTCTGCGCACGTTCGTTCCCAGAATTCAATCTGTTATAATGCTATTAATGAACTTCCAGGCCTATGCATTATATTATAATGATGGTATAATGAGGTTCAGGTGACTAAAAGGTCATTGGGGTCTTCATTGTGCAGGTGCGAGTGACTGGCTTAAACTAGTATCCAATTTTCTGCTTGCTTGCTTCCTTGTATGAGTTACTTTTAGCCCAGAAATGCCTTTTAGCTTGCTTAATTGTGGGCAGACTGGGGTGGACCCTTTCTAGAATAGGATGACCTCAGTATTTTGCAGGCAGACCCGAAACCCCCTATCTAACTTTCCTGCCTAAACTTTTTTCTAAGAGCTATGAACCGCTTCTCGTTAGTATGGATGTTGAGGGAAGGGAGATCTCTTCTTCTGTATCTGCTTCCTGCTGAGGAGGGTCATAGTCCCTGCCTACTGGGGTTTCATGGAGCTCTTTCCCTCTCTGTCTCAGTCAAAACAGAGTCTTTTGTATCCCGCCGAAATGCCACTAGGCAAGGAAAAAAAAAGATACATACTTATTATTTAAAAAGATACATACTTATTATTTAAATCATATATCTAGTTATGTCTCTATTATTGATTTGCCTATTAAGTGAGTAAAGGAAAACAGGCTTGGTTAATATATTTCTTAAAGGAAAAAAAAAAAAACCTTGAGTTAAAGGTCCCCACTCTCTAGGACTCTAAGGACCTTGCCTGGCCTAAAGCCATTTCTGCCTACAAAGGACCAAGAAGAACTCTGAGTTCCAATGATCCATATCAATAGCCAGAGGGTAATTATCTGAATTTGAAGGCTAGGGCCTCTTCCCCCAAAGAAAAGAGAAAAGAAAAAGACTAAACTGTGTATACTTAAAAAAAAAAAATTAAAAGTTCTGTAAGTACATTTTGTAAATGATGGCCCAGATCAATACTGCGATTCCATTATATGAAGTTCAAAAATAGGCAACACTAATCTACAACAATAGAGGTCAGGAGAGTGTTACCCTTGGGACTGTTGATTGGCAGCAAGCGTGAGGGAGGCTTCTGTGGTGCTGGAAATGATCCGTACATTGATCTGAGTGATGGTTATAAGGGTGTTTGCATAGGTTTAAAATCCACCGCTTTTAATATAAATCAAGATTTGGGCATTGTCCTATATGTAATTTTAACCTAACATATATATGTTAGGTGTTATTAATTAATAATTATGATTTATATTATATATAATCACATCTATTATGTATGATTAAATGCTATAAAGAAAATAAAGCAAGAAAGGACTGGATTGGTAATAGCCTCTTCCTGGTCTCCCTGATTCTACTCTTGCCAGTAACCCACCCCAGTCCCCCTACCTCGGGCCCTCTCACCTTCCCCTTCCCCTCCCCCAGACCCTCTCCCCTTCATCAGGTTTTCCCAGAACAGCCAGCAGAATCTTCTCCAAAAGGTAAATCTCATCACACCCTACAAGGGTGTGATAAACCTCCAAGGGCTTCCTAGGGCATTTAAATATGAACTCTTTATGGGATCTGCAAGGCTACTCATTCCAGGGCTTGCCACCTATCACTAGATTTCTTGCTGCAGCTCCCCCACTCTGCCAAGCCACCTCTGGGACTCTAAATGCACCCAATTACCTTGGTCTTTCCTGACCACCCTGTTTAAAACTGCAACCTCTCCTCCTATCACCACTCCTGAAACCCCTCCCTTATTTTCTTTGTCCTCAGATGTTTATCACCTGGGATGCATTAATATTTTATTTATTTGTTTCCTCCAGAGAAATGTTGGCCCTACAAGGGCAAGGACTGTGTCTCGCTCACAGTCCCAGCTCTAGCACCTAGAAAAATAATTTACATATAATAGGTGCTCAATGAATGAATGAGTAAATGAATGAATGAATATCTCTCTTACCAGGTGTGAGCCTGGAGGTAGAAGGGAGAGCAGTGTCATATTCGCCTCTGTGGTGGCAGCATCTGGCTCTACCTCGGCACAGCTCCCATGACTAAGATGAGTTTCTTTTTCATCCCGGACACCTTCCACCAAACACTCCCTGCTGCCCGCCACTTCTGTCTTTTAACCACATCAGCCGCTGTGCCCACCCACACTCCCCAAACAGTACAGGTCTTAGGATGGTGGCAGAGAAGGTGACTGTATGTACCCTCTAGTTTCTTTGCCAATTTTTAGATTGTTGTGCATGGAAAAATGAGCCAGTGGTGAGAAGGAAGGAAACAGAGAGGAGGAAGACCGGGAGCAGAAGTCTCCAAATCACGGCTCAGAGGTCACTGGTGGTGGCATTTCTAAGGTCCAGCTAAATACCCCACATCTGCCATGTGACAAAGGCCTGGAGGGTAGGTAATGAAGTGTGACTGTCTAGTCCTAGCATTGACAGAAGAGGCTTTGCACTGCTGGACTGGCTTCCAGACCAAAGAAATACAGGAACCAGCAATGGGAGTAAAATGGAAGTTCCCCAAGAACCACCGCTGCATCCTGGACCGTTTGCTGTGTTCATCTTGCTGCCAGCAGAATAGTCTAGTCTGTGTGCTTAGGCTCTGGCAAGATCTGGGTTCAACTCCAGCTTGGCTGCTTACTGGCCATGAGATCTTGGGCAGACTTCATAACTTCTTTGAACCTCAGTTTTCCCGTCTGCAAAATGGTGAATAATAATAGTACATCATGGGGATGATGCAATGCTTAAATTAAAAAGCAGGAATTGTGCTTCACATAGAGAAGGTATTCGATAAACCAAAGCTGTTATTATCTTTAGAATGAGAAGATCTCAGTGTTAGAGGGATTTCAAAAGATTCTCTCATCCGATTGTATGTTATTATTAACAAACAGCATTATGAACATTTTGTCTCTCAGATGAGGTAACTAAGGCCCAAAGAGGTTGCCAAACTTCCCCAAAGTTACTAAGCTATCAAGTGACAGATTAGACTCTAGTTTTCATCTTTGTACACCCTTCCCCTAGAGGCCTTCAATTAGAATTTCAATAACTGCATTTCTTGAGAAAACCCAGTATGCCTGGATGCACATCTGTAGGCTTTTTTGGCAAGCACAAGAATTACAAAGCACAAGAATTACAAAGCACAAGAATTACAAGCCCAAAACATACAAGCCGTGAGTGGCTTATCATGTCAGATATTAGAACAAAGTGACTGAGTCTTAGGAGTGGGAATAGGTGGTAATGCAGAGGGCAGAGCAGCAAGAGACATGTTTATATACATTTGTTAGGACAGGCCAGGTACTGCTGTGGGAACAAACTACCCAGAAGTGACAGAGTCTTCACACAGCAAAAGTGGATTTCTTGCTCATGCAAAGTCTGCTGTGGGCCAGGGGACTCTCCAGGGCAGCTGTCCTCTATGTGGTGACTTAGTGAACTAGGTGTCTCTTGTCCCATACCACCTGGCCATGACAAGGAAAGAATATTGTAGGACATAGTTCTATAGTGTAGTGGTTACACATCTGCTTTACACGCAGAAGGTCCTGGGTTCACGCCCAGACAAATAAAGAATATTGTAGGTCATAGTTCTATAGTGTAGTAGTTAGCACATCTGCTTTACACGCAGAAGGTCCTGGGTTCACGCCCCAGTGGAGCCACAGTCCATGGTCTACAGCCATGCCACCCTCAACAAGCCTGATGTCTGATCTCGGAAGCTAAGCAGGGTCGGGCCTTGTTAGTACTTGTATGGGAGACCACCTAAGAAAACCAAATGCTATAGGCATAAATAATAATAATAATAATAATTTTTTTAAAAAAAGAAAATTGTAGAACTCGCAAGCTTTCTGGGTGTCATGCTGAAGGTGAAATCAACCCCCACCCATAACTGGTTTGGATGTTCAGGCTGATGATGTCACACATACCAAGACAATAAGAAAAGGTTTATTACTCAAGTAACAGAATTTTCTGGGGATAGCAGGACAGATCCAAAGACGTGAGTAACAATTAGATACCAGCTCACACCTGTTACAATAGCTATAATCAACAGGACAAGTAATAACAAATGTTGGAGAGGATGTGGAGAAAAAGGAATCCTCTTACACTGCTAGTAGGACTGCAAGTTGGTACAGCCACTATTGAAAACAGAATGGAGGTTCCCCAAAAACCTAAGAGTTGATCTACCATGTGATCCGGCAATCTCTCTACTGGGTGTTTACGCCAAAGATTTGAAAACGCATATCCAAAAAAATATTTGCACACCAATGTTCATAGCAGCATTATTCACAGTGGCCAGGACATAGAAGCAACCGAAGTGTCTTATGATAGATGATTGGATAAAGAAGTTGTGGTACATATATACGATGGAATATTACTCAGCCATAAGAAGAGATGAAATACTGTCATTTGCGACAACATGGATGGACCTCGAGATAATCATGCTAAGCGAAATAAGCCAGACAGAAAAAGTTGAAAATCACATGATGTCACTTATATGTGGAATATAAACCTAAAAGCAACAAATGAGCAGAACAAACAGAGACTCATGGACATGGACTGTAGGCTAATGGTTACCAGAGGACTATAGACTAGTTGGTTACTAGTAGGGTAAGGGAGTAGAGGGGTGGTATACGGGGTAAAGGGGGTCAAATATAGGGTTTAAGGAGAGGATGAAGTGGGTAAATGGGGTCAAATATGGTAGCTGAAGGAAAGTGGACTTTGGGTGGTAAATACACAATAGAATATATAAATGTCAAATGATAATGTACACCTGAAAATTATATAATTGTATTAACCAAAGTTACCCCAATAAACTTAATTTTTAAAAAAAGTAAACAAAATAAAATATGCAAGTTAAAAAAAGAAGCTGTGGTCCATATATACAATGGAATATTCCTCAGCCATAAGAAGAGATGAAATACTGTCATTTGCGACAGCATGGATGGACCTCGAGATAATCATGCTAAGCAAAATAAGTCAGACAGAAAAAGTTGAAAATCATGTGATATCACTTATATGTGGGATATAAACATAAAAACAACAAATGGACAGGACTGTCTATGGCCATGCCACCCCGAATGTGCCCCATCTCATCTGATCTCGGAAGCTAAGCAAAGTAGGGCCTTGTTAGCACTTGGATGGGAGACCACCTTGGAATACCAGGTGCTATAGGCATTAAAAAAAAATCAACAGGACAAACAGAGACTCGTGGACATGGACAATAGACTCGTGGTTATCAGAGGATAGGAGGGAGCGAGGAGGTAGACAGGGAAAGGGGGTCAAATATGTGGTGACAGAAAGAAATCTAACTATAGGAGGTGAACACACAATGTAAATATGTATACGCCTTACTGTTAAAATGTACAGCTGAACCTTATTGGATTTCGTTAACCAATGTCACCATAAAAAAATAAATAAATAAAAATAAATTTAAAAGAAAAAAGAGGTGTGAGTGGCATGAACGAAGGAGTACATGGCTTTAACTTTCTCTGTGGCTAGGAAATGGGGTCAAAGTGAAGTTCTCGTGAGCAGGCTGAGGTTTGTGTGGTTTGTACTTCCCACCACTGCCAAGGGAAGGAGCGTGTGTTTTTCTTATTGACTTGCCGAGATATGGGGCAAAAGAGGAGCAGTGGGGGCTTGAAAGCCGTCATTGGCCAATCATCAAACATGGAGTCTTTCTTTTTACTATATCACACGTGCTCTTCTCTGCCTTAGCCCAGAAGTTGCACCTGTTACTTTACTGGCCAGAAATATTCACACAACCCAAGCTACCTGCAGGAAGGCAGTCTTTCTGGTGCTGAGGAAGAAGAGGATAAAGTGGAACTTAATAAATTCATAGCATTGTCTCTGCTCTGTATTAGAAAAAAAGAAAAGAAAGCTAAAGAAGTGGAGAACTCACCTTAGCAATAAGGCTTCTGAGAGGGACTGAGACTGTGTTTGGACAGAGATAGAGCTGTTAGAATTGGAAAAGAAAGATTTGGTTAAATCTTTCCAGTGACCTGGAGCTTTTGCCTTCTCAGCGTCGTTTATTTCTCTAAAATTCCAAGTGAGGAACATATTAACATTTGAATGTCCAGATGCAGAAAAACTGCACCTCTGAATCGGCGTGTTAACTACCATAATGCAACAAACGAAAACAAGTGTTTATTACTATAGCAAGAAAGGGAGATTCTGAAAAGCTCCTCATCTTCAAGGGACAGAGAATCAGTCAGGACTTACTTGGTTACAAGCGACAGAACCCAACCCAAAATGATTAAGGAAAAAAGTGAATTTACTGGGTTATGTAACTTAAAAGTCCAGTGGCAGAGCTATCTGGTTTAAGGCACAGCTTGTTCCGGGGGCTAAAATGAAGACATTATAACCTGGCTCCACTCTCCTCTGTGATGGCTTGATTCTGAGTCCACATAATGCTAAGATGGCTGCCAATAACCACAGACCTACTCTCTCCCATGCTTATGTCCAGTGAAAGAGAAAGTATTTTATCTTACTAACTCATACAAATCCTCGGCAAACTGGGTCATGTGCCCATCTCCAAACCTTTCCCTAAAGCCAGGGCAACAGAACAAGCTTCACAGCCACCCATTGAATCAGTCTCTGTCTAGAGGATTCAGTGTTCTGATGTGGATGAAGCCCCACTCAACCTCATGGACTGAGAATGGAAGGGGTGGCTTCCTTCCAGGAAATTCAGAGTCACCAAGCGAAAGGGAATAATGAATCTCTGGCAGGTAAAGTCAGTACATGTTCCTTAGGTATGGCAAATGGGAATTTATAAGAAACCACCCATTATGCCTAATTTAAAGCAACACAAAATGTCATTGACATAACTTTTATTTAGTGTATTGTCTTTAATGGTTTTAAAGTTTTTCAAAGTAAATGTGTTAGGTAGCTAGTCACACATGAGTAACAGGAGGAGTAAAGGAATAGGGGCCCAGCCCAGAGACCGCTCAAAGAACACCCTACTGGTAGTTAGAGAATCCCTCCTGTATCCCCAGAGACAAAGGACAGGAGACTCATAGTCTTAGCTGGCCTAATCTGGCTACAGATGCCTGTGCAGAAGGCACTACCCTAATTTGCCTACAATTTAAGCTTCATTATAATCTATGTTTATGCCTGGAAGTTCATGAACCTAATTATAACAGATTGAATTCTGAGTAAGCACATGTGCACTAGGCAAGGAGATATATAGCAGCCAGGTGTCAATCAAAATGACCTCACTTGCCAATCACCTACGAACACCTTTGGAACCACCCATCATGGACAATGGACTTGTGGTTATAACATTCCTACTTCTGGCTCCTCTTTTTGTGGCCTTTTTTGGGACCCCTTGTGTTGGTTACAGCACTGGGACCATGTGCCTCCTTGGGGAATACTTTGTCTTTCTCCATGTGTCTTCTTGGGGCATTCTTTATCTTTCTAAAATATATTTTTAATAAATCTTTCCTAAATCTCAATGACCTGTGATTCTTCACTGAGTCAATTGAGGAGGAACCGAGGGAAAATGCTAACTACACGTCTGCGAAGCCATTATCCCTCTCCCTCCCTGCTGCCACTGGGGCCACACCAAACTCCCATCGGCCCCAACGGTAACAAAAGTATTTATAAGACTTTTCATAAGTCACTACCGTTCTCAGCTCTCTTTCCAAAGCAATTGTGTTTCGAGTGAATTCTACTCATTTAAGGAGGATCTAGCATTCCAGAATCAGCTTTGCCTCCATTTGGAAGGTTTCCTTCTCTACCAGTCAAAGTCCAGTCAGAAAGACAGAAATTCCTCCAGGTGTTTGAAACAGAGAAAATTTAATATATGGAAATGGTCACACACGTGATGGAGAAGCAGAGAAATCAAACAGGATGTCAAAGCAACAGGGAGGTTAACAATAGCAGGAAGACATCAATGCCTCCTATGGCTGGAGAAACAATATGATAATGCCTTATGACTGGAGTCCCTGGGGGCTGCAGGAAAGGGGCTATCCTAAAGGAGACAAGAGGACTGCTGGTGACATCACCTGAATCTGGAAGGCAAAGGGTGCGGGAGAAGGCAAGTACCCCATCTCCTACCTTCCTGTCCCCTGATCTTCAGCCAGTCTTAGAAGCCAGAAGACAAAAGAGACTGGGAAATGTAGTTCCCAGGGATAAAGAACAGAGCAGGAGGGTAGGAAACGGGCAAATGCTTGGCACACCTTCCTTCCAAGTACACCAGGCCGGGAGGAGTCAGTGTGCTTATGTATTTTCGCCACTCTGTCCCTCTCCCAACGCTCAAGTCTGGCTTCAGGGTGTTTTACTTGTAGGGGGACTTGGAGAGGAGGAGTAACATCGGCCACAAAACTCAAGCCTAGGGATAGCATGATGTCAATGTTTGGGGTAGGAAGATATGTTACTCTGTGATAGAAACCTCAAATTTTTCCTTTTTTAAAGATCTTCAATCATCATAAAAATTTTGCCATGTTTACCTCTTGCAGAAAAGAAAGCATGACTTGATCACAGATATAGATGTAGATATAGATAGCTACTCTCCTGAGTACTGTCGATGAGTCAGCCATGTTTCCAACAATGATTCAACCGAGCTTTACCACAAGGCTTGCTGAGAAGTTCAGGGTCATGTGTTCCCCATCCACTACCACGCTCTGGTCAAGCCAGCGTACACAACTAAAGAAAGAGCTGCCTAGCAGTACACCATTAGTTCTAGGTCATGGGATCCAAGCTCCCCTTACATAGTAAAATAATAATAAAGGGTTTTGTGGTGGCACGTTGTTGCCACTGTAGGTTCTCCCTCTGTCCTTTAGAACCTCAATCTTTAGCTAGACACATAGATACCCAGATGAAAACCACACTTACCAGTCTCCCTTGCAGCTAGCTACTGTCAACTGACTAAGTTTTACTTAGTGGGATATAACTGAAAATAGTTCATGCTGGCTCTTGTCCATGCCCTTTTAGAAAGCATGAGCATTTGCTGTCCTTCTTCCCCTTTCTTCTAACTGGAATGTGGAGCAAGCAGATATGGTGATGAGCCATCTTCAGCTATGCGAAGGAACAAAAGGTCCTAGGGCAGAGCTTCCCGACTAGTGTGTCTACAGGTAACGATCCCGTCTGCCCTCAGAAGAGCCACTTTAGGGCCCCGAAGCCCTTCTATTTTTACCCTAAGGTGATTTACAGATACCATGTTTCTATGTGTACTGTGCCGTTAAAAAAAAAGTGAAAAAAAAAAAAATCAGAGCAGATGGCTGAGCAGGGAAGAAGAAGATAAAAGGAAGTGGGGGCAGGGAGACAAATGCCATGGATGGACCACCCCCATTCAACCCTCCTCCTTCTACAGAGTGAGAGAAAGATCTACTTTGTAAGCCATCGGTAAGCAGTGGTTTCTGTTTCTGCAGCTATAAACTTGTATCCTAAAGAACATAGATGGTTTGTCTACCCAGAGGGAATTAGTTAAGCAAAACATGGTCCACATATACAAAAAATTAAGCAGTAATTAGTGCTTTTAAAAACATTTTGGTAACATGGGGGAAACGATCAAGACATAATTTCTGTGTGAAGCAAAGGATCTCTGAGCTGCACTGTGGTTATGTCAAATGGGGAGTTGTGAATGGGTCCAGGACAGGATGTCCCCTAGGAAAGACTAAACCTGGGATAGAGTCTCAAGTTTCCGGACTAATCTAGGAGAGTGGGTCCAGACATCAGAGCTGAGGCCAGGATCTTCATCAGGATCTGGCCAGGAGAGCGGGTAGAGTTCCAAGTCCAGACTACATTTGTGCCCTCTTGGCCTCAGGGATGCCAGGTGGGTGCCATGGTTGTGCACCCACCCCTATCAGAACCATGCCAGGGAGGCTGACTCCACCCCCATATATAACCCAGCCTAAGCCAATCACCAGTCAGCAAATTACACCACAATGACTGGTTCAGGGGTGAGTCTGCAGACTAAGTCAATCCAATCAAAATCAGTCTTAGGATATTTGCTAAGAATCCTGGGACAGAGATGTTTCTTTTCTCTGGAAGGTACAATATGCATATGTGAGATAGATTTGTGGTTAAGAGCCTGCCCTCTGGAGCAAGACAGCTTGGGTTCAAATCTAAGTCCCACCCCGTTCTGTGAATCTTTGAGAGGGACATTTTGAGCTTTAACTCCTTATTTGTAAAATAAAGACAATTATAGTGCCTACTATAACCTTGCTATAACAATGAGTTAATACATATTATAAAGCACCTTGCACAGTGCATGGGACATAGTAAGTGCTCAGTAAAACCCATCTGTGAGTATCTCAACATACATTCTCCAGGCACATTCCTCAACCCTAGCTGTTTTTATTAGGTGGCACCTGGAACTTTTGTGGCTACTGGGAAGGAATGCAGCCTGAGGGCCATAGATTCGGCCACACCTGCCTCTGGATTTCTAGTTCTGACCACCAGTGAATTCCCTCATTATCTAGATCAATTTGTTGTTGTTGTTGTTTGGTTTGGTTGGTTTGTTTGTTTGGTTTGGTTGGTTGGTTTGTTTGATACTTACAACAGAAAGAGTCCTCATTGATATTCCCACTGTATGACCTTGGACAAGTCATGTAGCTCTCCGAGCCTGTTTCTTTATCCATAAAATGGAACTGATAATATCTGAGAGAGTGGAGACATCAGTGCCCCTTTCCAACCACAGGCATGAGCATTTTTGCATTTATACTTGTTTTACATTTATACTCTCATAAATAATCTCTCAATGACTTCCACCCTCTTGCCTCTCTTGAAAAGCATTTTCTTGGCCCCTCTCAGTCCCTCCTACTGCACACCCATCTGTGGGCACCTCAACATACACTCTTCAGGCACATTCCTCAACCCTGTCCCTCCAATACAGCCCTCCATCCCAAGACTTGGCCCTTCCGGGACCCAGCATTCTCTCATCCACACTCCATTACCCCCTTTCCCTTCCGCGGTTCTGCCCTGAGGCCACCAGACCTCTAGGCAGGGCCAAACCCCATGGGAAGCTCTTTCATGCCTCCAGTCTCCCCTTTCACCCACCCCCAAACTGGAACAATCCCTATTAGGTTCCTTCTCCCAGGAAGTACAGACAGAGACCAGAGCCAGGAAGTGACTTTAATGTTTCAGGAGCTGGATTTTTAGCCAGATGGAGGGTCCCAAGGCCTCTGGCTCCAGGAAGGGGAGGAAGATGGTAATGACAATCCTGCATCCTCCTCTAAAACAAATAGCACCGGCGGGGACAGATCACGTCCTTGGATTTGCAACGCAAGCCCATTTGGCAGGGGCATATGATGTTGATGGCTCCTTTGGTCTGTGAGAAATGAGTATGAGAGTTGGGGGTCACCAAGGTGCAGGGAAGAGGGTTTAAATTTCTTGGGGAGCAAGAACAAAAGCACAAGTAATGGAGAGAGACAGATCTGGGGTCTGTCAGCTCTACAGCTTATAACTTCCTGACCTTAGGCAAGTTAACGAGCTTCTTTGTCTCAGTTTCCTCATCTGTCAAATGGGGATAACAATAGCAACCCACCTCCTAGGTTATCGTGAAGATTAAATGAAATAAAGTAGACTAAATACTAATAATGAAAAGATCCTCTGGCCACTTCAGCTCAGGCCAGGTCCTAAGGGCACTGGCAGCTCCCCTGACAAGGAACATGAAAGCCGAGCTCATCCTCCCTAGAAAGGTTTGGGCACAGGGCCAGGTGAGAGAAGATGAGCAGGAACCAGACGTACTGTGCTTTCTGCTTCCTGCATCTCCATCAGCTAATAACAACCACGCTCAGTTGATCACTGTCATTGCTAGGATCACATACTCTTCCCAACAACTTGGAGGGGTAGGTACTTTAGTCCTACTTTGCAGATGAGGAAACTAATGCTCAGAGAAGAGAAGTGACCTGTCTGAGGTCATAAAGACAAGGGGTGGAAAAAACAGGATTTACTCTCAGGTCCAGCTCTAAAGCTGTGGTCCAGCCACTGCAGTGCCATGCTCATCTCTAGAAGTAAGGCCATTGTGGCAGGGAGGTGGGGCTTACTAGGGAGAAGATCTTTTCCCACCTACTTTGCCTCAGTGTTGTTAGGGTAGTTATTCATTCATTCAACAAACATTTGTTGAGCACCTACTATGTGTGAGCACTAAGCTGAGGGGTAGGGGGTTCAAAGATGAATGTGCTGCAATCCTGACCTTGAAGAGGCAGACAGAAGGCATAGCAAATCAGGGAGATCCACGTTCTGTGGAGGGTATGAGCCTAGAGTGTGGGAATTCCACGGAGATGTATGGGGCTTCTCAGATGTATGGGTGGCTGGAGTTGTATTGCAGGACGAACAGGAGTGTTCCATGAGAAGGGAGAAAGGGTACCTCAAACAGAGGGTGAAACAGCAGGTGCAGTCATGTGGGGTTTTTTTTTTAACCTTCCCCACCCTACTTGCCAGAAGGGCTGCCTGCCTCATCACACCTGGAGTAGCATGCCGTAGTATTCTGCAGCCCAGGGGCACAGAAGGTACCACCCTGGTCCAAGTCAACAAACCCAGTCACTGAAGCACTCAGGCGATGAACCTTATTCACCTATTGAGGACAAGCCCTGAATACTTCTCTGTGGGATGGTGGGGAGGGTTCTCGACATTGCCAGAGAAGAGAAATATCACCCCACGTTCTCCACCTCCTACCCTTGCCCTTTACCCCACACAGCAGCACTCAGAGGAGCAGGGGAGAGGAAGAGTGGAGATTTAATGTTTTTCCCTCTGTCTCTCCTTTACCAGGCCCCCCTCAATTCTGTGAGTCCAAAAGGGTAACCTGTGCTGGGTGTGGGGAGGCGGGGGGCGGAGGGGGAGCACAGATACTTCCAGATCATACTTTTAGTAGGAGTGTGGCAGAAAGTGGCAGGGGAAGATGGAGAAGGGAAGAGTCATTGTGCCTGGAGGTATGAGGAGAGGAGGAGAAACCAGAGCAGGCAGGTATGCCTGGGGGGCCTGGGACTAAGAGGGTCGGAGTGGGTGCTGGGTGGTGGGGTAAGGGGGTACTGCTGGTCATAAGCCCACCTTCTTTCACCTCCAGACCACCAGAGGGATGAAACAGAGCATTGACGTCCATTTGAGAACACATCAAGCTTCCAGCCTGGAAACAAATCCCCACTTTGGAGTGGTTCCCACTCCCACCAGTCATCTCTCTACAAACCCAACCGGAGCCTTCTGGCTACACTATGCTGCCTCCGCTACCACCCTCTACCAACGTAGAAAGTTCTAAATTCCCTTTGGCTCACATTCATTAACTTACCTTTTTAAACTGGGAGAACTCTCCCCAGCCGGGGAGCAGGACCCCCGCGATGAGCGCGAAGGCTGTGGCCATGGGCTTAGGCGGCAGAGGTCAGGTGGAGCTCCAGAGGGGCCGCCTGGATAAACCCCCTTCCCTAACACGTGACCCGGCTCCCCCGGGCCCGCCCTAGGCTGGAAGAGGAGGGTGAGAAAGTTAATGGTCACTGGCTGTCTCAGAGCGGAGACAAAAACGCGGCAGAAGCCCTTTTCTAGCGCTCGGGAAAGGGATGGAGTAAGGGAAGGCGTTCCCGTGAGACCCTGATTCAAGCCTTGGACAGGCCGAATTTTATGGATTTATGGGGACCTGGGGTCCTCCATATGTATTACTTCCAAATAAAAACTTAAAACTGTAAAATAAAACTTTATTTTGAAAAAAATATGCAAAACTCGTATACCGAAATGAAAATAGCTCCCTTCTTGATAGTCTGACTCGCTGCCCCTGCTTCACCAAATTGCGCCCCGCCCCCCGCAACTTCTTATCTTTTGAATAAACCAGCCCAGACCTCTGGTGCTTCTCAAACCCTCTCCAGGCCCGGTCTTGTCATCTGTAAGGATCAAGAGGTAAGACGAGATGAGTCTTTCGGTCCTAATGAGTCGAATAATTGGCTAAGAAGTTATCTGTGAATTGTATGAAAGTCAGGGTGTGGAAAAATGGATGGGAGGAGGGAGGAAGACTCAAAAGGAAAAAGAGGATGAAAGGAGAGTGCCTGTAGTGATCAGGGGAAATGGGAGGAGGCAGGCCTTCCTCACGGTTTCCCTTGGATGAAACTCCCACCTCACCCCACTTTTGCCTGCTTCTGCATTTAAAAATGTGCTCTTAAAAAAAAAAAAAAAAAAAAGGTCTGGTGCAGGGGAGTCGGGGGAGATCTGAGGAGGCTGGTCTTGAGAGGGGTGTGCCATAGACTGAATTGTGTACTCCCAAATCCATGTGGAAGCCCTACCCCCAGTGTGATGATATTTGGAGATAGGGCCTTTGGAAGGTACGGTCACTCTCTCTGTCCTGTGAAGACACCATGAGAAGGCAGCCACCTGCAAACCAGAAAGAGCCCAACCAATCTGACACCCTGATCTTGGACTTCTAGCTTCCAGAACTGTGAGAAATAAACTTCTGTCATTTAAGCCACCAGTCTATGGTATTTTGTTATGACAGCTGAGCGGACTAATATGGGGGGCTTAGGTATTTTTTTCTAAAAATAACAGCCCCCGCTGTACTCAGGGTTTTGTGTCTATTATCTCAATTAGCCCTCCCTGTAATTAACACTAGCTGTCACAACCAAGAACTCCCGAAATTTCAGTGGCATAATAATACTTTATTTGCCACTCATGTGAAGTCTGATATGGGACAAGAGACCTTTCTTCCACCTTGTAGCCACGCCATCTGCAAGACTGGCCTCTGGGGTCATTATGGAAGATGGAAGAGAGAGATAGAGGAAGCACATGGACACTCCAGTGCCTCAACCAGGTGTGACACATGGTTCTTCTATTCACAGACCATTAGCCAGAACTAGTCACATAACTTCAACCTTCTGCAAGGGAGGCTGGGAAATTAAAGGAATCCAGAAATATTTAGAGTATTATATCATTTCTGCTGCATAATTCTTATCCCCATTTTACAGATGAAGAACCAGAAGGTTCAAGGTAAAATAACTTGCCCAAATAACATAATTAATTTGCAGAGCCAGATCTAACCCCAGGGCATTCTAGCTACTGAGCCTAAGCTTTTCCCACTGCCCTACACTTTGTCAGGTGTCCAGAAGGCTTTGTCCCCAGTAAGGGGATTCCTGTCATCACTGTGTTCTCTCCCTCCAGGAGTCACAATCTGAAACTCTCTTTAGGCCGTGTCTCCATCCATGAAGTTCATTGTGTTTCACAGCTCCACTGTGAACCGGCAAGGAGCCCCAGGGGCTAATAATTCTTTGTATAGAGTTACCACCTTCCCTGAGGTGTTTGGCCCTGCCATTGTGATGATCGGAAAATATTGCCGACTGCTCAGTAAAGGGGAATATTTGAAGGCAAGAGGCCAGCAGCTATGTGTCCAGATTGGCAGGTTGGGATTCTTGGTTTGGGGTCCAGAGGCCCTTGGGAATTGAAGGCCTTGAGGAGTTAGTGGAGCCCCTGAAATTCTATGCAAAATATTTTGTTCAGGGCTTTTAAAAAATTATTTTTGACAGAGGGCTTCAGTTTTCCTCAGAAATGACTCAAGACTGGTTCAGAATCTTCATTTTAAGTGGAGGAAACTGAGGCCCAGAGAAGGAAGGGGCTTTTCAAAATGACTCAGCAGAGCCAGGCCTATACCTCAGGCTCCTGATTCCAAGTCCTGTACTTTTTGTCCTGTACCGATGGCCTGTCTCCCAAATCTAGCTGGCACTGGACACGAGCACAAGTCCAGAACACCTCTGCACTGGGAAAGGGTGGAAGCCAGATCTCCAGGATCTCTAGGGCCAGTGGGGTGGTCACTGAGCAGCCTGACCTATGAGCATGGCCGCAGCTCTGCCTGTTGGTCAGGACCCAAGTCTGGCCACCCCAGTCTTGTATAAGGAGAAGGGGGATCAGCTCAGGGCAGAGCATCCCCTCACTGGTGGACCTCTGTCCGCCCACCCTCCTCATTCCTTGTCCTTTCTCCTTCCCTCCTCTGACATTCTCCCGTGTCTCTTTTTCTTTCCTTTATCTTTCTGGTGGTTTCCATGATAATGTTCTCACTGGTCTACAGCAAAATGAAAAAAAAAAAGAGTAGTCTGGTTTTTTTGGTTAAATATAAATGTAATTTAAAGAATGACTTTTTATTTTGAGATCATATCCTTCCTACTTTTTTGGTGTTCCGTGTTTTTATGAAACAGTGGCAAGAACACAATGGTCGTTTTGTTCCTTGGTTGTTTTATATGTTTTTAAATATATATACACAAATTCTGTTGGTCTCCAAAATTTTTTGAAAGTTTTAACGGTCTGCAATATCCAAAATAAAATTTTGGAGAAAAGTGACCTAGTGAAAACTTTGTTACTCACTTCATTTCTGAAGGAACTCGAAAGATAATCTGGGAAGAATGATGAACAAGTAGGCTCCTGAAAGAGTTTGACATGTGGAGACAGTGCAGCAAAGGCTTCTTGAAGAAGAAGACCTCAGTGGAACGTGTTTGGAGATGAAGAGGTAGAGGTCCCAAAGTCCTATGTAGAATGCCCAGGACAGCCCTGGGCTCTTTTGCAAAGCGTGAAGGTTGACTAGGATTTGGGCAAGCCTTCCAGGCAGTGATCTAGAGTGAACAAAGATTTAGAGGTGAGAATGAGTAGTGCAGGCAGAGCACAGTGAGGATGGGCTGTCCGCTTGTGGAAGGATGCAGAGTGGAGTCAGGGCAGTCTGTGCCCCCAGGGAACTTTGGGGACCATGAAAGTAACCTCAGCTGAAATGGCTCTTCAGTGGACAGTTTGGGCTAGCGATGGCAGTGCTGGAGTCAGGGCTGGGAGACTCAGACCTTGCCTGGGAGCCAGGAGTACAAGGATGAGGGAGGCTGCCCTGCTCTCTCTGTGAGGACAGGAGGGACTTCTGAGAAAGGGAGAGGTACAGCATGTCCTGAGGAAGATCGACACCTGCCCAACCTCAGGATTTCTCTATTTCTCTCTCTGTCTGTCTCTGTCTTTGTCTGTCTGTCTCTCCCCGCCCCCCCCCGCCCACACACACACACCTGCACACCCAGGGGCAGGGCTCAGAACACACAGTTCTCATCTTATTTCTTCCCAGGGGCTATCGGCTCAGTTGCAGGGAAAGGCCTAGAGGGAGAAGACAGAGCTGACTGACCAGCAGCCTCTTCCAGACCTACCCAGCCATCAGACTCTGCAGCTCCTACCTGGAGGACAGAAGTGGGCAATCATACCTGGTGGCCATTGCCCTCCACCCATGGAAGTGGACCGAGCTTCCCCAGGCCTTCCTCAGAGGGGCCGTGGAGGGCTCCCCACAAACCCTATATATTCAGGTGAGATGTTCATGCAAGAGACAGATTTCAGAGGGCTCCATGCAGCTTTGAAGTGTGACAGGGGATGCTCCCTCCTGGCATCCTGCCCACACTGCGTAAGTGTAGGGTACATGTGTAGACTCACTGGCACCAGATGATCAGAATCTCATTCTTCTCTCACTCAATGAATTTCTGAGCCACATTAGTACTCAGTCACTTTGGCAATTAGTACTCAGTCACTCAGTCCTTGCCTGCTTCAAGGAGCCATGAGGTAATCACCGCTCCTTTAGCTGCAAGTGAAAGAAACCCAAGATGGACTAAGTTATTTTAAAAATAAAAACCAAAGGAACAGTACTGGGTCAGTAGCTGTGCGAGGCTGGCTTCAGGGGTCCAGAGAGACACACCTGCTGACCTCAGATGTCTTTCTCCTTGGCTTCAGCCTTTGCACTGGCCTCATTCTCTCCCTCTCCAGAAAGGAGACTGCCTTCCTGTGGACAGTGGAAGTGGGGAGGGCAAAGCTGTTTAAAGCCCCAGCACTTCCCTTCAGCACCCATATGTGAAGCCCTAGAAAACTTTGATTGGCTCAATTTGGGCCAATCACTGTGACCAGGGGGCCAGGGACTGGTATTAGCAGACTCTCAGGGGCAAGAGAGATGAGGGAATGCTGGTTCCCCATGGGAATAGATACCAGCAGGCAGAAACATGGGTGTCTAGAATATCCCAAGTTGCAGCACACTGAGAGTTGCTCTGGATTCAGGAAATGCTCCAGAGACAGGAATGAATTATGGACATGTTCCCTTAGCTGTCACTTACCCCACAAAAGCCTTGAGCTATGTTCCATAGACCAATGGATTTCAATCACTTTTTTTTATTATTACAAAAGATATATTTTATATTCAGACAACCAGCAGATATGTTGGCATCCATCCCTATCAGTTGATATCTACGTCATGCTGGTTGTTGAGTATTTGGATAATTGCCACTATAAATTGTGTGTGTGTGTGTGTGTGTGTGTAACTAAAGTTTCACAAAACAATACTCACATTACTACATGTGATCTACTCTGAGATTTTCTATTCTATTTCATCTTTTAAAAATGTTAGTTAGAATCCACCAAATTGATTTCACTACCCGCTTACAGTATGTCAGCTGCTTTACTACTGTATTGAGTCCAATTGGTATGACTGTCCAACTCACTGTGGACATCTCGGCAATCTCCACTTGCCATCCACCCATTCATTAATTCATTCATTCATTCAACAAACATTTAGTGACACCTATTCCATATCAGGCACTTTATCGACAAGGTTCAGTTGCAGGTAACAGACACCACTGTATCTATTTTAAGCAGAAAGGGATGAAATCCAGATAATTGGGAACTTACAAAGTCATTCAAAGGGCTGGAGAGATGGGAATCAGACTGAGCCTCTAGGAAAGAAATCTAAAACTCACTGCAGAACTGAGCTGTCAGGGAATCTACTACCTCTGCCACCGTTGGGAAGGTGGGAGTCAGGAGGCCATCATTGCAATTGTTGGCTCCAGGACCACACCTTAGCTGTGACCTCGGGATCAAGAAGCTGCCATCCAAAATTATTTCCTGTGTTTGTTATATCTGCCCTGGGAAAGGAGAGAGAGAGAGACAGAGAGACAGAGAGACAGAGAGAGAGAAGGAAGGAAGAAGGAAGGAAGGAAGGAAGGAAGGAAGGGAAGGGAGGGAGGAGGAGGGGGGAGGAGGAAAAGGGAGGGAGAAGGAGGAGGAGGAGGAGAGGAGGGAGGGAGGGAGAAACCTCCCACACAAATGCCTCTGCCCCCCTTAACTCCATTCATGTTAGGTCTTAGGCAGCGCGTGTGACCAGCAATACCTAAACCACATCTGGAACCCTCTGTGCAAAAGTCTAGTGTTCAGCTTTCCTGCCCTGCTGCACAGAAGGCACACAAGGAGAAGGTGGAACCAACACTGAACAAGTCATCTACAGTAGGCACCACAGAGACAAAATGTCTGAAAGTGCATGGGTTATCTGAATGAGGCGAAGAGAAATTTCTATCTCCTGTCTGAAAACTTTTTCACAGCGGCAGATCACTTTGAAAGCCAACCTATACTTCTTATTTCTATGCTTCTCTTTCATGTATATTTAACATGTTGGGTTTGGGGGTTTTTTAAATCACATTTCCAGTGGTCAGGGTTTTTCCCCTCCTGTGGGAATTTGATGGAGAAATCTCCACTACAACCTTCCCCCTTATCAACTGCACTGCAGTTATGTATCCACCCTGGCCCACTCTCTGGAAGGTGAGCTTCCACTTACCCACTCTTTTGTCACTTTTTTCTAGCAATAACCAAGAAAGAATGCTCCCTCTGCTCTGTATCATTGTCAGTCTTTGCTGAACAAATGTCCAGGGACCAGGAAGTGCTGATTCAGAGTTCTATCCTCCTTCAGTCACTGGTAACTTGAACTTGCTCATCCCCTTCTAGACTTCCATGGTAATCATAGTCTCCCTCCCTAAAAACAGTTGCTTCACAGACAGAAGATGATAAATGCCCTCTGTGGAAACCAAGGCAAGAGATGTTCCTGGGAGGGACAAGGCAGTTAGATAAACTCACCTCCCCTCTCTGTATCTTTTGATGAACCAAACTTGCTCCCTTTCCTAGTACCCAGCTCTGTGCTTATCTGCCAGCTCCTATTTAAGAGGATACAATGAGTACTCAAAGCTCAATAAATATTTCTTCGATAAATAAATTATAAAACAAGTGAATTACTAATAGTGGAATCTCTTTTACCAAGACAGGGCTGTAGGATATACAAATAGATGTGGCTGCAGTAAAACCACAGAATAAATGGCTTCATATAAGGTAGTTTATTTCTCTTTCATTTAACAGTCCATGCATACACAGTGCAGCGTGGAAATGGCAGCTCCACAGCCTCAGCCGTCCAGGCTGCTTTAATTTCATTGCTCTGACATCTATCAGTATTGCCTTCATCAGCATAGTCCAAGATTGCTTACCAACCTGTTCATATTACACAGTGGAATGGAGGATGGGGAAAGAAAGAGCCTGACTTCTCCATTTAAGGACTCTTCCATTCCATCGGCCAGCCATAGTCTCATGGCCTTACCTAGCTGCAAGAAAAGCTGGGATATGTATTGTCTATTTTAGGCAGCCATGTGCCCAGATAAAAATCAGGCATGGGCCACAGTCTAGCAGTCTCTGCTCTATGTGTGTGTGTGTGTGTGTGTGTGTGTCGGGGTCCTCTTAGAGGCTGTCTGGTGGTGCTTGGAGTCTCCATCTCACACTTTCTTCTTCAGTTGCAGGAGTAATTAGCAGTCTGGATGGCAAAATACCATCTACCAACACCCCAGCTTCTACCATAATCCCATCAGAGGGAAACTCTGATTGGTCTGTTTCTCTTTTGGTAAAGGTCAAGCGGATTCCTACCCTGGAAGGCTGTCCCTGCCTCTCTCCTCTCTTCTCTGGAGAATCATTTCTAATGAATAGAATTTGGTGGAGTGATAATGTAACCAAATTTCCAAAGTTAGGTCAGAAAAGGAATCGCAGCTTTTGCCTTGTTCTCTCTTGGACGATTAACTCATGGGGAAGCCAGCTGCTAAGTCATGAAGACTCTCAAGCATTCCCATGGAGATGTTCATATGCAGAGAAAATGAGGCCTCCTGCCAACAGCCAGGACCAACTTATCAGCCACGTGTAAGTGACCCATCTTGGAAATGGATCCTCCAGCCCCAGTCAAGCCTTCAGATGACTGCAGTCCTGGCCAAAAACTTGACTGCAACCACAGCTCGACTGAATCGGAACCACCCAGCCAATAGGCCCCTGAATTCCTGTGAGAGATAACAAATGTTTATTGATATTTTAAATGGCTAAGAGGGAGGGAGCTGGAGGGACACTGCAAGACGAAAAGGTTTTTGCTTCCTGGTTCTAGCGTGCTCAATTGGTAAGCTCTGGCAGTACAAACAGCTTCACCAGTGTCCAGTTCCTGGAGTGGCCAGTAACTCCCACTGGCTAGCTGCTTCTCCTGGCACTGCCCTCCTTGGGCAGTAGTGTAAGAAAAGTGCCTCTACCTCCTGCAGCTTTTGCCGCTTCTCCAGCTTCCAGTAACTGCTGTACACGTGGCTTCTGCAGCATGAGATTCCTCCAGCACTCACAGGTTCTTTAGCACCAGGGTCCTGCAGTACATGGAGGCCAGCAGCTCCCAGCTGGTAGCCACTTCCCCACTGAGTTTCATTGTAGAGTGGCTTTGTTATGACACCTCCCATAAAGAGCATCCTAGAGGGCATCCTAGAGGGCATATTTCCAGTAAGTTCCACTGGCATGACACCATGGTGACTTTTCTGCCATTTGGTGAGCCACAGGCTGTGTTCTCCTCAACAAAGTCTAGATTTCAGCCTTGGGGGGTGGAGTATCTCTTTCTTGGGTGCCCTATCCTCAGCCTCAGTCCTGGGGTTAGGGGCTGATCCCATGTCTGCTTTTTGTGTATTCTTTAGAGTTCTCTTTACTCCCTACTAATCATTTCATTATATTCCAATCCCCTGTTGCAAAATTTCCCTGTTCAAATTACTGTGTGGTTTCTCTTGCTTGGACCCAGATTGATATACTAAGTTTTTCATAATTTGTTACACAGTGACAAATAACCAGTATATAACTTTCTCCATCTCATTACCCACATCCAACTATTTCCACCAGCTAACCGTTATCCGCGCCTACCCAGAGAAGGCTCTTCCTTCAAGGCTTCTACACAGTCAGATATGTATGACCCACTGCAAAAGGAAGAACAAAGCTTATAAGATCCAAGTTTTAATTATTTGCCAAATGCCAAGTGAGAGGTTTAGCTGAGAAGTGCCACAGCAACCACCAAAGGCTGGCATAACTGAAGGAAGCTCCAGGCTGCAATAGATGATACTATAGGACACAGCCCAGTGCAAAGGAGAGAGAAGAGCATTGTAGGTAGGGAAAAGTTTGTACCAAAAGCTCAGAGGCAAGACTGGCTCACTCCAGTTTGGCTGGAGATGAGATTTGACATGGTAGGTTAGTAGAAGGCAAGATGGCCATACTGTGAATGGCCTTAAATGTAAAGCTACTTCATTTGACACAATCATGACAAAAAGGGTCCAGGGACCATCTCTGAGAACAAAACTCAACCTGCTTTTGCTATAAGTACATTTATACTTGTCAGATCATGTGACTTAGCTTGGGGGCTAAGGAAGAGTTCACTAAGGCAATGAGGAGCCCTTAAAGGTTCTCAAGGATGATGTGATGTATGGTACTAAGATTATTCTGGAGTGTGTAGGGCCGGAAAGGATGGAAACGAGAGTAGGAAAACGACTATGCAAAAGTTCTGATGTAGGGGATAGGTAGCAGCAGAAACTGGAGAACTGGGTAGAAGTGAGACGTTCAGATGGCTGGCTGGAGGTGGTGGGCAGGAACAGTTGAAGGCGTTGCCCAATACCTAGCTGGTGACATCGGAACACAAGGGCACTGGTTGAGAGGTGGGTAGGGTGAGGTTGGCTTTTGACAGCTTTCATTGGGGTGACTGCAGTGTACACAAGTAGCAGGAAGGAGCAGCTTCAGGCCTGAACTCAAGAGAGAGATGAGAGCTGACTTGTCACTCAGAGGTGACAAGTCAGACTTTGGGAGATGATGACAAGGACGGTCCCTTATTAGGAACTGGCTGTCTCTCATCAATAACCATCCTCCTAGCCCACCCCTACCCACCCAAGCGATGAGGTCCTGGGTCAGGGACAGATCTCAAGTAGTTCAGTCCTAAACCGGCCACTAAAAGCCAGAAACTTTGAGATGTTTTCTCAACTGCCACAGATTCTAGTTATGGTTTTACATTACACAGTCACTCTGGTTTCTAAAGCTAAGTTCTAGTGGCATTTCAGGGTGCTAGTGCCTGTAACCCTGAGATGAGAGGAACTCAGTGCTTTCCAATGACATTTCCGGTGCTAATATTTCATTTTCTCAATGATTTCCTAGCTCCTCAGAGCCAATCTTTAAAGAATACCCTCTTCTGGCAGAACATCGTGCCTTACCTTCATTAATCCCCTTAGAATTTAATCCGCTTAGAATCCTCCCAACAGCCTCATAAGGTAAATGCTATTATTACTTCATTTTTACAGATGAGGGGACTGAGCCTCCGGTAAATAGGTTGTTCAAGGTCACACAGCTAGTGACAGAGGTGGGATTTACACCAGAGAGTCTGATTCCAATATGCCTGTGGTTCTCTGTCATTAATGCTGGCACCGAATATTTGCGATTCTCCCTTGGACACATGGTAAAATTGTTATCCCCTAGCCCCTTTGGCCAGTGAAATGTGAGCAGAAGTGGTGAGTGTCATTTCTGGTGGAACTTTTAAGAGCCAGTGATGACTGTCACATTTCCTTTTCCTTCTCTAGAAGTCACAGAAACACAATGAAGTGTCACCCTCAGCCTGGGTCCCTGAGAGAAGACAATGTGGAACAAACGTCTGCCCTTCCATCACCACCCCCACCGGATGGGCATGTAGTGTGAATAATGACCTTGATCATTTTTAAGCTGCTAAGATTTGGAGGTTGTTCGTTACTGTGGCATAGCCTTGCACATCCTGAGTAACCCAATGCTATACTGTCTGCTGTTGATGATCTTTGGCCTCAGTCCCCAAACCTGCCTTCTCCTTGAAGCTCCCTGAAAGCACTGGCTCCACGTTCCAATTTGAAAAGCAGCAAAAGAAGGAACTCTGTCCCCTAAACAAGGAAGTGGGGAAGTGTTTTGCGAGATATGCCCATGCTTTGTCATATTCTAGGGTAGGGGATATGCTAGATGAAATCTCTACCCAGCCCTGAAAAGCCCTGGACAGACACTGCCCCTCAAGCTTCTCTCCCATCCTCATTTTTATTGGCTCTCCTTAATTTTATTCCCCATTAAAGTAGGAATGACTGGCTTGGCAGAAGGAGGGCCGCACTTGCATGTCCTGGGGGCACTGCAGGCTGACTATGACCTTGCAGGCCTGGATCTGAACTTCCTCCTCTGGGTGGATGACCAGGGCAAGCAGTCGGTCTGCCAGTCGTGACTCGTCCCCAAAGAGAGCTTCATGCAGAGACTTTTCATTGTAATGCCATTTCACAGCACGGTAGTGGGGTGTATTCCGGCCCTCACTCAGCCGCTCGGCAAACAGCAGCACCTCAAACAGCAGACTCCCCGGTTGTGTGGCTTGGAACAGGTTCAGGAAGTTGGAGTGTACCTGTGATGGGATGCAAAGAGGATGGAAATGGAATCCAAGACTAGTTTTAACGTTCTTCCATCTTCCTATAGTCTTGACTCCCCCATATATCTAAGTTTCAGATTCAACTGTAGAATTTTTAAATTTTTCCTTTTGTTATCATCCTCTAACATAATTACACTGCGGTCACAACACACGAGTGACCTGATAATAATACTGATTCTGTGAAATATGACAAACTTTAAAGTTTAATGTGTGTTTAATTTTTATAAATATTTTATGTGCTTGAGAGGAATGAGCATCTTCTAATTAGAGTGTTCTGGGTGTATCTAATGGCTGAAGCGTATTTGTGTTGTTCACAGCAAGTATACCCTTATTAGTTTTAGGTTTTTATCTATTAACTACTGAAAAGAGTAGATAAATTTTTCATATCTTCCACTGTGGTGGTGGATGTGTTAATTTTTCTTTATAATTATTCAGTCATGAGAAAGAAGGAAATCCTGCCATTTGTAACAACATGAATGGACCCTGAGGACATTATGCTAAGTGAGATAAGCCAGACAGAGAAAATACTACATGATATCACTTTTATTTTTATGTGGAATCTAAAAAAAGAAAAGTCAAACTCATAGAAACAGAGAAAACTGGTTGCCAAGAGCTGGGAGCAGGGGGGAATAGGGAGAGGCTGATAAAAGGGTACAGACTTTCAGCTATAAGATGAATAAGGTCTGAGGCTCTAATGTAACATATGGTGACTATAGTTGATGACACTGTATTATATCACTGAAATGCGCTAAGAGATTAGGACATAAATGTTCTTATCTTCTCCGCTCCCGCCCCCCAAAAAAGATGTGAGGTGATGGATGTGTTAACTAGGTGATGGGAATCCTTCACAACATATAATTATATCAAATCACCAAAATGTATACTTTAAATATCTTACAATTTTATGTCAATTATACCTCAATAAAACTGAAAAAAAAAATCCTTGCATTCCAATTATATTCTATCAAGTATATTCTATATATTTTGAGATTGTTACTAGGATCATATAAGTTTAGAGTTGCTTTATCTTTCTGGACCATTAATTATTATGAAGTGACTTTATCTATTCTTAAAAATGGTTAGAATTTTTACCTAATATCAAAATACCTACATTAACTTTTGTCACCTGTGTTCCTGTTTCTCAGAGTTTAGATAACCACTCAAAGGAGATTCCCCTCCCAACAAAATGGATTCTGACTCTATTGGGATAATAGAAGAGGGAATGGTTTTCAACGTATCTAGTGCAGAGGCAGGAAGAGGAACAAGACAATCTTGTTGGGTCTAAGTCTATCTGGAGAATCCATGATTCTTCCTTCCCCAATATCTGAGCTGGAATCCATCAGCCCCTCTTCAGTTCCTTTCTTACCTGGCAGTTGAGAATATCATAGAGAAGATCATTCTTCTGTGCCAGGGAGCTCAGCAATCGTATGGCTTGCACCTGAATAAAGGAAATAGTAAAGTGTGAGAAGGCAGGTGAGTCTAGGCCTGAGCAGAGAAGACACAAATCTTTTCTCTTTCCCCTAGATGCTGTTCTAGGGCTGGTCAGGTGGGCAAGGCCTGGGCCATGGTCTTGAGGCACCTGTGCCAGGATATAGTTTGACTGAAGAATCTCCATCAAGGCAGGCATCACCCTTCGTAGCTGTGGATGTGCAAAGTCAGGTAGTGGAAGGTTGTTGAGGAGTCTGAGGCTTGCAATGTGCAGCTCGGAGTCCCAGATGGTGGATATCAGTTCTAGTACCTTGATGGAGTGTTCCTTTGGGGGAGGGGAGAGAGAAGAATCTGCTTTTATTCAAGGATCCCCAACACTGTCTCAGCCTCTGGTTTCACTCTTCACTGCCCCTACCCATGATGCCTGAGCCAAACTCAAGAGACAATTCCCTCTAACGTAAACTCTCAACATTATTTGACCTAGTTAACCACGCCCACATCCTCAAAATTCTTTCTTCTCTTTGCTTCTCTTTCATAGACTTCTTTCCTGATTTTTCAGACCAACCTCCTCAAGTTTGTCTCCACCTCAGACCTCTCCCTGAACTCCGGAGTCATATATTCAGGTGCCAATTCCACTTCTTTTCCAGAATGTTTAATAGACCTCTCAGAGTTAACATGCTCCTGGCCCACAAACTTGCTCCTTCCACCACCTTCCCTGTCTCAACTGTCGGCTTTGTCTTCCTTCCAGATACTCAAGCCAAAAATCTATGGCTTGACTTTCTCTCTCTCCTATCCCTTTTCCAGTCCTTCAGAAAATCCCATTGGCTTTACTTTCAAAACTATCAACAATCAAGCCCCTTCTCACCATCCCCTTTCTAGCACTCTGTTCCAAGTCATTATCTCTCATCTGATTTCTGCAATAGCCTCCTGTCTCCCTGCTTCCACCCAACCATCCCCCACCTCCAAATCTATTTTTGGAAGAGCAGACATGTTAGACATGTCACTCCTCAGCTCAGGAGTCCCTAGTTCATGGAGGGCAAATGCTAAAGTCCTTACAGTTGCTTCCACAGTCCCCATCACAATGGCCTCTTAGATATTCCTTGAACATGCCAGGTACACACCTATTTTAGGGTATTTGCATAAGCTATTCCATTCCCTCCACTTACAATGTTCTTCCTCAAGATATTCATAGCTCGCTCTTACTTCCTTCAAGACTTTGCTTTATTGTCACCTCAGTGAGGTCTTCCCTGACCACCTCCTTCTTTAAAACTGCCATACCACTTCCATACTAGCCTTTCTTAACCCCACCCTTATTTCATTTTTCTCTATAGCATGTCACATGCAACACACTTTTAAAAAATTTATTTTCAAATCATTATAAATGCACAGGAAGTTCCAAAAATAGTACAGAGAGGTCTCGAGTGCTCTTCACCCAGTTTCCCTCAATGGTTACAACTTACATAATTACAGTATCAAAACTAGGAAATTGGTATTGGTACAATGTGTGCATGTAGTTCTGTGTCATTTTATCACATGTGTAGATTCATGTAAACACCACAGCAATCAACAGATTATTCCATCAGAATTGTCTCATCACCACAAAGATCCCCCTTGTGAGATTCCCTATAGTCACACTTGCCCCTAACCACTGGCAACCACTAATCTGCTTTTCATCTCATAATTATGTCACTTGGAGAATGTTATGTAAATGGTATCATGCTTTGTGATAGTCTTGAGTTTTTTCATTCAGTATAATGCCCTTGAACTCCATCCAAATTATTACGTGTAACAATAGTTCACTCCCTTTTATTACTGAGTAGTGTTCCATGATATGGATTACCAGTTTGTCTAACCATTATCTCTTGAGAGATGTTTTGGTTATTTAATTTTTGACTTTTATAAATGAAACTCCTATGAACAATTGTATACAGGTTCTTGTGCAAATTTAAGTTTTCATTTCTCTAAATGCCTGGGAGTGCAACTGTTGGTTTGCGTGGTAAATGTATAGTTTTTTTCAAGAAACTGCCAAATTGTTTTTCCAGAGTGGCTGTCACAACCATTTTACATTCCCATCAGCAACTTATGAGAGACCCAGTTTCTCTACATCTTCAACAGTATTTGGTATTGTCACTAATTTTGAGTTTAGATCATCTAATAGGTGTATGGTTATATCTTATTGTGGTCTTAATTTATATTTCCCTAATGACTACTGATGTTAAACATCTTTTCATGTACTTATCTGCAATTTGTATATCTTCTCTAATGAAATATCTCCATGCCTTTTGCCCGCTTTCTCATTGGATTTTTTTAATATTCATTTTTGAAAGCTATTTATATAATCTAGATGTGAGTTGTCAGATATGTGGTTTGCAAATATTTTCTCCTAGTCTGCAGCCTATCTTTTCTTCATCTTAACAGGGTCTTTCATAAAGCAAATGTTTTTCATTAATTAAGCCCAATTTGTCAATTTTTTCTTTCATAAATCATGCTTTTGGTGTCATTTCTACAGATTCATCATCAAGCCCTAGGTCCCAAAGATTTTCTTTTTTGTTTTTTTTTTTATCTTTTAGATTTTCTCCTTTGAAGCTGCAACACCATCTCTGTATCAGCCTTCCTTACCAACCTTTTATTTAATTTTCTCCATGGCATTTGTCACATGAAACACACTACATACTTCACTTATTTGTATACTGCCTGGCTTGCCCTGCTAGAATAGAATTTCCACTGGATCAGAGATCTTTTCTGTTCTGTTCATTGCTATATCTCCAATGCCTAGCCTTGGTACAAAGTAAGTGCTCAATATATATTTATTGAATGAATAAAAGGATCTTGGCTTCTGAAATGCCAGATTCTTGGACCAAGAAGTATTACCAAAGATAGGTTATCTCACAAGCTGTATCTTTGTGAGCCACATAAGAGGGAGGCAAGAATCCTGGAGTGAGGGCCACAGTATTCCCATTAGACCCTAGTTCTTCCCTGTCCCCACCCCTTACTATCTGCTGAGACCGGAAGGACAGGCAGGAGTTAGCAAGTCTAAAAAGGGATTTCAGGCAGTGAACAGCAGGTCAAAGCCTAGAGAGTGGGAGAGCATGAAACATACAATGTAAATGGCTGGGATTGGGGTGGAGCTGATAGTGCAGTGTATCCTGAGAGCCTTAAGGAAGACAAAGCAGGAGGTGGATGGGATCAGATCCCTCTGGAGAGGGTGGTCTAACTTAGAGAATAGGAACAAGCTCCATTTTGGATGTGTGGTTAAAGGGCTGCTAGGCTGTTAAGTGGAGCTGCTGGTCACAGGTCTGGAAGTCAGGGGAGCCCCCAGGCTGTGGACAGAGACCAGGACAGCACATCTATATAGAAACCGAGGCCAGAGAGTGGCTGCTTTCACGCAGAGAGAGAACAGAGTACAGGTCCTCACAGGATACAGACCTCAAGAGAAAGAAGAAACAGTGGCCAGCTCCAACAGAATCTCCTGGGAGCTTGTGAAAAACACAGCTTCCTCATTGCACTGGGCTTTTTGGGTGTGGGGCCCCGAGACCTTCATTTCAACCAGCCCTCCAGGGAATTCTGATACCCTTGAGAATCAGCCGTTGGGAAACTGAGAGGGCCAAGGGATGAAGCAGAGGCAGCAAGACAGAGGCAGAAGACCTAGAGAACTTTTCTCCCCCAAAAAAAGTTTAATGCAAAAAAAATTTAAGTGTGAGAATACCAAAGGTTGGAGAGAAAATAATGCCACAGGAACACTTGTACAAGCCTGGTGGAGGGTGTAAATTGATACAACCTTCCTTGAAAAGTTGAGCCTACCCTTTCACCCAGCCATTTGACTCCTGCATACATAACCTGGAGAAAGTCTCCCACGTCTGCAAGGGAGATGTGTACAAGAATGTTCACAGCACAATGTGCAAACAACTCAAATGCCTACCCATGGGCAGGCAAATGGATAAATAAATTGTAGGTATTCATGAAGTAGAACACTCTAAGCAGTGGAAAAGAAGGAAACAGCTATGCACATCAATATGGATGAATCTTTCAATGTTGAGAGGGAAAAGACGAACCACAGAATACATACTGCATACTTCCAGATACCTGAAGCTTAAAAACATTCCAAACTATATGTTACCTATTCATTTATCGTCTGCCTTGCTCTGCTACAATATAAGATGATGCATGCATACATGGTAAAATACAAAGAAAATCAAGGAACTGATAAACAAAATTCAGGAAAATGATTAGTCATTAGTAGGAGAAGAGGCCAGGATTAGGGCGGGGCATCTGTGGGCATCCAATCTATTGGTTATGTACTATTTCTCAGCCTGGGTTTCGGTTATACGTGTTTTGTTTTTATTGTTATTCTTTCTACCATACACACATAAAATGTTTGTAAGTTTTAAATACTTTGCTTACTTTTAATTTGGGGGATGGACCATTTGCTACAGAGATGTTTAGAGGTCAAGGGGGGACTTTTTTTTAGTTTTGCTTTTTAAGGTGTGAGGGAATAGAGCTTGTTGAATACAAATGGGAAAGAGCAGGAAAGGCCGCATCAGAGAGGCTCTCAAAGAGGAGGATGGGATCCACGACAGAGGCTAACATTGACCACAGACAGGAAGAAAGCCATTTTTTCATGGCATCAGCAGGAAAGCAGGAAAAGGATGTGTGGAAAGAGGTAAGGCTGAGAGCTTGACAGCAGGAAGCTGGAGGAACTGACTTTTGGTGGATTATATTTTCTTTACAAGGCGGTAGAGAAGGCATTAGTGGCCCAGCTACCAGCCTCTGACCAGCACAGTATGGGGGTTGTGGTATGATAATACATCTGGTCTTTGTCCCTGGTTCCAGGACCAGAGCTCCTAAAATGTTTTCCTGACTGGAGGGTCTTTTGTTAGTCATAATGAGGCCCTTGCCATCACTCCTGGGTTTATACTAATGAAGTGACTCATGGCTTACCCCTGGATAGCTTCTAGATAGGAGATGGTGGCCAGAAAGACCAAGCCATGATTAGAAGGTTGAGACTTTTAGCCCTATCCTGACCTCTGGGGAGAAAAAAGGGAGTAGAGATTTAGTTCAAACACCAATGGCCAATGATTAATCAATCATGCCTACATAATGAAACCTCCATAAATACTTCCAAATGACAGGGTTCAGAGAACTTCTAAGTTGGTGAACACATCGAAGTGCTGGGAGGATCGTGTGCTAAGAGAAGTCATGGAAGATCTGCACCTCACCTTCTCCCATGCTTTGCCGTATGCATTTCTTTCATTGGGCTGTCTCCTCAGTTGCACCTTTTATAACAAACTGGGAAACATAAGTAGTTTTCCTGAGTTGTGAGAGCTGTTCTACTGAATTATCAAACCCGAAAGGAGAGTCGTGGGAACCTCCAAATTTATAGCTCAGTCAGTAAGAAGTACTGGGACTTGTGACTAGCAGCTGAAGGGGGGGGTAGTCAGTCTTATCGGACTAAGCCCTTAACCTGTGGAGTCTGTGCTAACTCCAGGTAGTGTCAGATTGAACTGAATTGTAAAACACCGGTTGGTGTCAGAGAGAACTTCAGGGGGGGCCGGTTCTGCTGTCCGGGGTTCAGAGATACGCCCAGTGCCCTAGTTCAGTTTCATCCTGAGAGTCAAAGGCTTTTGACTCTGCTGGGAAGCTGACCACCATTTCCCCACATATTTCCAAGGAAAAACACATTTCTAGATTATAAACTCAGACCTAAACAAACTTCTGGAACATGACCATTTATCCTGCCCATTAAAGGACCCACAGACTAGGGATATACTGTGCGCTCTGCCCTACCACTTGCCCTGGGCTCACCTGGATTTTGAGCCGGAATTTTCTGATGCCAGAGAAAGCTTTAAGTGTGTTCAGAGCTTGGATTTTAACACTGTTGTCCTTGTCATCCAGCATGGAGCCCACCAACATGATGTCATCAGTAGTACAAGCGGAGGCCTAGTGTGTGCCAGGAGAGACAGAAGAGGCAGGAGAAGCGGGTGTCCTGGGCCCACGGTTCCCCCGCAGCCCCGCCATATCACCAAGACCCCTCAGCACAACCCCTCCCACCATCAGATGGAGAGACAGGTCCCAGGACAGTCTGACCAGTCGAGGGGGAAAGGATCTGCTGTAGCCTCCAGGGGCCAGGCTGACTGGGAGGAACCTCCTGCTTCCCTTCCCTCACCTCAGCCTCCAGCAAGTACACACAGCGCGTGATACTGTGCAGGATCATGCTCTTGGTGTATTCATCCTGTTTGCACTCCAAAGAGTTGAGAAGCCTCCGGAGTTCACCTGAGTCCCTCCCATGCCGCTCTCGCTCGATTGCCAGGCCTAGACAGCCACCCCAACCCAGTTTAGGCTGTGGACTCAGAAGTAATGAAAGAATGGGGTTGGGGTGAGGGAGAAAGACCTGGGGACAAAGCTGCCTTGCTTTTTCTGAAGAGAATCTTTCTTGCTATATGTAGGACCCCCACGTACAGTTGAATAGGATGTGTACTGCACAAGGGCACATATCTAATGCTGTATTATTCATACTGTAAACATCACAGTTTTTAATGTTTACCGTAACCATTTCCTGGCATATGCGCGAAGTCATCATATGAACTAGTGGAGGCTCTGGGCATGCAGGCCCCCAATTTTCCCTTGGGGAGAACTGCTGATGCCAAATTTCCACTCGGTGGCATCCTGGAAGCTAGGGTGAATGAGAATTTAAAGATCTGCCAGATGAGTCCTCAGGATCCCCTACAGTGCCATCCACTACCTAGGGACCCTGAGGTAGCATCTCTAGGACAGGTTTGAGGAAGATGCAGAAAAGAAAGAGGAAGAAAAGGAACTTAAAAGAGTCACCTTTGGGCCCTCCCACACTGGAGGCCTCGAAAGCAGGTGCCTCCTGGGACAGAGCCCTCTCCCCAGGGCCCGGACACTCACGGGCGATACAGATGGGTGAGGTGCTGCAGAGGGGTGGTTGGCATTTTATGCCGGTCTTGATGGCCTTGTAGAGCAGGTAGATGGCCCCAGCGCCCATGGCCAGGCCCACTACACTTTTGCGGATGTCTAGCTGTCCCAGGTCCTGGGGGACACTCTTGCCCATGTCTTCTTGCACCCAGGTGGGAGCTAGGCCCGAGGCACCCAGCAAGGACCTTCTGGAACCAGAACTCTGGCAGGGCCAGGAACCCAGGGTACTAGAATCAGAACCTGGGCAACAAAGGAAACCGGGGGCAGCCAGGGGTGCTTGGAAGGAGTAGTTTAGTTCAGAGGCTGTAGGAAACGAGGGTCCAGACTCTATAGGAATAAAGTCTGGGACAGAAAGGTCCTTCAGGTCTCCTTTTCTTTAGGGGAGTCAGGTTGGTGGGGCCCCAGCAGGCGGCGCCAGAGGCTACATTTCCTCCGTTAGTGGACAGCAGAGACCCAATTTCCCGGCAACCGCCATTGGATGTTTCTGGGAGGGATATTTGGGGTGTGGCCACTAGCAGCCCTGTTTCCCCTCACTTCCCCATAGATCTACTGCTGGGCCTCAGGTGCTTCTGCAAGTACAGCCCCCCTGAGGAGAGGGGAGCACCTTATAAAGTTTTACAGTTTTGAGGTATATTTATCATCTTCCAGCATCTGCATGTCTACTGTAGTGTATATTTTTACTTGTGTGACCAAAAGCGCTTGAGGGCACTTGTCTGCATCTGCAACATTCACCACAGAGTCCTGCACTTAACAGGTGTTTAAGCCATGACTTCTACCATTCTTTGAGGACTTGAGGGCAGAACAGTGATATAGAATCTGGATACCGGGGCTCCAGGCCCATTTAACCAGTGTGACCCTAGAGGAGGGGCTGCCCTTGCCTGGGTCTCAGTTTCTGCGTTTGTAACCTAAGGAGATCCAGATTTACCATTCTAAAACTTGAAGATTAAAATTTGGGTAGGTCTGTGCCTTTAAACCATGGGGATCTAAATCTGTGAGTACCACACCCCAGTCTCCCCACCACCACACACACACACACGCGCGCACGTGCACACACATACACACACAGAGGACAGAAAGAGGCTTGAGGCCTCTGTAGTCAGAAGATGCCACTACCCTGGAGAACAAAAGCTCAACTTTGGAGGCCTTGATCTTCACCACCAGAATGGAGCAGGTGAGACCGTCTAGACCCTTCCCCCTCCTTTCCCTTTCCCCACCCCCCAGTATCCCCATACTGCTGGTATCACCTTCTGGTACAGAACAAGGAGGTAACAAGCCCCAAGCCAGGCTCAGACCCAAAGCCAGCACTGAGCACGGTTGTACCAGAACAGGGCCCTACCTGCCTGTTAGCTCCTGTTGGAAGGTTCTGGGTCCTGGACTGCACTTGGGCTTAAAGGAGGCTTCACCCACCACACTGGGGCTGCAGGCAACATTCCTAAGTGGCCATTCTTTTCCTTTCCTTTTTTCCATCCTTGGTCCTCAAGGGTCAGTCCTAGCACTCTACCCAGCCCCAAACTGCGTAACTACATGGACTCCCTGCATGTTGTGAGTAGAGACCCCCAGAGGCCTCCTCTCTACCATGGGACCACCAATCACCACCCCTGAACTCCAGGATGAAAACAGTTGCCTGATGAGGACCATTTGGGGTTCCAAGGCTCCCCTGGTGGATCTGAGCATAGATCCTCAGAACAAGGTTCCTGCCCTTCTCTGGGGTGTGACCCAGAGTTACTGGTCTCGCCAATCCAAGGAGTTGACTCTGCAACCCTCACATCCTAAGCAAACACAGTGCTCACATGTTCTTTAAAGACCTCCAAAGGAGAGCTTTCTTGGCTCTAACCTAACTCCTTCCTGCTACACCGAAAGCCCGTTTCATTTGGTTCTACCCTCAAATGGATTAGAGGCAGAGGCATTCCCAGTATATTTTCATCAGTCTACAGCACGACAAAAAAATAAAGAGAGAAATGTCTTATTTGTTGGTGTAAAATCAATGACTGTTCTTTCTTGGGAATGACTGCTTTTGATTCAGATGATGTCAGTTTGAAGAGAATTAAAATATACTTTTATGAAATGATGGTGATAATAGGCGGTAGATGTGTTTTTTAATGTTCTTAGAGAGCACAAATTAAAGCTGCAACTCTTCGTGGGAATTTGGCTTTTGTTTTCTTGTTTTGGTTTTTGTTTGCTGTCAAATCCAGAAATCTGGAAACATTGGCTAGAGAGTCATATACACACAGCCAGCCCCAAGTTTCTTACCTACCCTCACCAAGGCAAAAGGAAGTGGGCTGTCCTAGCACATACTTCTCTCTGCCATCCGCACCAGCTTTCTACCTTCGAGGGTGATGTTTCCATCATGTTAGATGAAGTTTAGTTGAGAGTATGAGCTCTAGCGAGACTGCTAGGTTCAAAAGCAGTTCAGTCACTGACTTAGCTTTGAGATTTCTTCTTGCCTCATTTTCTCTACCTGTAAAATGGGAATAATAATACCGACCTCATGGGGTTTTGGGGATTAACTACTTGAAACAGTGCCCAGAACAGAGGTCACTAGATGTTGACTGAAGTAATTACTATCATAAGGAGGTTCCGCCTGGAAAAAAACGTTAGAAGGCAGTGAGCATACAAGCGGTGGGCCTCAATGAGGCCTAAAAGATACATCATTCAGCCTCTTCCACTCACCCTCTACCCGTCCTACCCTGGTCTTCAGGCTAATCACTCTCAATTCCTGTAACCCACTTAACTACCTTGAATAATTTCGAATTAGAAAAATTTGAGAAACCTACTGTGCAAGACCATTAAGGAGGGTGACTCGAAGCATCCCAGAGCTTGAATGCACAGGAGAAGCTAAAGGAAAATTAGCTTACTCTATATCTAACGAAAAGCCTGTCGGAGCCCGACCGCCTTGGGTTTGGGCAAATTCCATAATCTGAGTCTCAATTTCCTCCTCCGGAACACGGATCTATTAATACCTACCTACTACCGGGAAGTGCTGCTGTCAGAAATGAGAGTGTTATGACTCTCGGTGCACAGAAGACGTTCGACACGTGCGAGCTTCCCTCGCAGAAAGCCAGAAGTGTAGTGATGAAAGGCAGAGGGATGGGGGCTGCCCGTGCCCTGCTGCGGATCCCACTCTCCGAGACCGTCCCCTCCCCAGCTAGCGCTCACCCCCGCCCAGGAACCAGATTCAAGGGCCTCTCGGTAGCTCGTTACTTCTGCGAAGGCGTGGGGACAAGGATAAACGCGGCGAACGCAACTGGGAGCGGAGAGGCGGCGCCCCCAGAGAAGGAGGGGAGGCAGGGGGTGGAGGCCGCGCCTTTCCCCGCCCCGGGCCTCCCCTGTCTTGCCCTCCCTTCCCGGTCTACCTCCCCCCAGCGCGCATCCGGCGGCGGGCACAGGATGTTCTTTCGCTCCCGTTATTAATCGCCCCCTCATGCTCCCTGCCTTCCCCCTCCCACCCCCTCGCTCGGGGCCGGCCTCTAGCTTAAATCCTTTTCTCCGCGCCTGCGGCGCCCTGCTGCCCCCAAGAGTCCCATCCTTCCCGCCCCCCGGGAGCCCGAGGGCTGCCCGCGGAGGGGCGGGCCTGGGTTGAGCGCTGGGCCAGGGTTCTCGGGATTCACTGGCTCATCCGGGGCGAAGGGATGGAGGGAGAGCCCCCGGCCTGAGGCCAGCATCTTCTCAGTCCCTGCCAGGTCAGCGCTGCGGAAGGGGCTGGGGATGGGTACCCGCACTAGACCGAGCCACGCGCACAAGGGGGGGCCGGCCAGGTAGGTGCAGTTAGCTCCAGGCCCTACAGTGGGGCAGGAAGGTAGAGACCTTAACCTCATTCTCTCCATAGTTGGGATGAGAAGGGGCCCCGGGTTCAAGCAGAGGATGGAGGTGACGCCCCTCACGGCACGTCACTGTTGCCAAGGCAACCGGGGACGGCGGAAGCGCGCTGGGGAAGGGGAGACCTTCGAGAAAGAAGGCTGCGGGAGGCTTTGGGATCCGGGTGGGGGTGGGGAGGCGGTGGGGGCGGGCTTTTCGATCTTTTCTTGACTCGCTGGTGCGCCAAGAAACTGAGAGGACAGTTTCTGTTCGCTGGTTCGTTCAACAGACGTTCATTGAGCTTGAACTATGCTTCGCGCTGTGCTTAGACACTGGGTGACCGCGGCGCTCGATCCGAACCCTGCTCTCACTTGTGACTGAGTTAGGGCAGGGTGGCTATATGTCCTGGGGTTGTCTGTAGAATCGATGTAATTATTAATAATGTCCCTTTTCAAGCTTAAAAGTATCTCAATATGAGGCGTAGTTAAGGAACCTTGTCCTCCAATCCATGAAAGCCTCCGACCCTGCAGAGAAGACAAGCTATTGTCTACTCACTGTGCACTCAACAGGCACTTTCTTGGCACTTTGTCTTCTCTGTCGTTGCCCCTCATTCTGCAAAGGTAAGTATCACTACCTTTAAAGATGAAGAAACTGGCTCAGATTTGCCCAAAGCCAACCAGCTTAAGTGTTGGAACCAGAATCCAGACTCAGGTCTATGTGGCCTCTGAGTGCCCTATCTTTGCTTCCTTCTTAAAATAAATAGATGATATTAAATAAAAGACACTGTCCCTGCCATGAAGGAGCTTATAATTAATAGAGTTGAAAAAACTACTGGTAATAACTAAACCATTAATTTTGAAAAGATTAAGGGCAGCTCATAAGGCTCAGAGTGAAGTCGATGACAAAATAATCAGTAAGGTGGAGATTATCAGAGCCTTCCTGCAGGAGGCAGATTTTGAGCTGGGTTATGAGGTTGTGATTGGGGTGTATATGGGTGCGTGTATGTGTGCATGTGCCTGTGTGTGTATGATGTGGTGCCAAGAAAGAAACCAAGGGCATCAGACTAGGGACCCAGAGCTAGGCAGGTTGGAATCTCCAATGGTGAGAAGATCCCTATGAACACCCCAAAGCCATTGATTGGGTATGCACTCTCTACCTTCCACCCTCCCCAGTAGTATTGTTTCTTACTGGAGCAGAGACCTCCAGCAGGCTGCTGCACTCATTCCACTCTGCAGTCAAGGTTTATGCAGTTGATATTTGGCTCCAACTGACGTTAACTTGGATGTCAGCTTCTCCCTTCCCCACCCCTCTCTGAAGATTCTGGAAAACGAAAAGTAGTGGCTCCTCCAAACAAAAGGGCCCGAGTCAGCATAATGAAGCCAACAGGCTTGATGGGAATGGGGAGACCAAGTCAGAAGAGAGAACTGGATGAGAAAGGAGCCACCAAATGGATCAGTCACTTTGCGGCCCTCCTGCTCTGCACCAGCCCTGTGCTGGACTCTGTGGTCTGGGCACGCCATGAATGAATCCAGATCCCTTCATATGGAACACACAGGTTAGCAGCTGGTGTACCCAGTGGGCTTGGTTGAAAACTCTGAAGTTGATAACACACACAATAAACAGTATTTGATAAAGATTATTCTAGCAGGGTGTATAGGAGGAAGGAAAATGCTGGGCTAGAAAGGACAGTGTAGCAGCTGCAGTGGGAATTTGGGCCAAAGGTGGAATCTGTGGGGTTGGAGAGGAAGGGGTGAATGAGAAAAATAAACAACGCATCTTGTAATGAAAACAACAAAGGTAAGAATTTGGTAATAGGTCAGATATAGAATGGTGAAGGAAAAAGATAGTTAAAAATCCACCATCATGGTGAGTTTGGGGGATGGGAGGGTCACAGTGGGCAATGGGGAAGAGCTGGTGTGAAGGACATGAGGATAAGTTCAGTCACTTTCAGGCCATGTGAGTCCAGGTGTCCTGTAGGTAACTAGGCTTGGAGATAGGTAAGTCCAGAAGGACAGTGGGCTGCATTGTGAGAGAGTGTCCCTGTCACTACAGGTGTGCAAACAGTTTCAGAACAGTCACTGACCTGGGATATCATGGACAGATTTCATACATCAGGTAGAAGTTTGGAATTGATGGCAGTGAAGGTGCTTGCTGACAGAGTCTGTGAGTGTTGGCTGGGTAAACACTTGTGGGCAGCACGCCTATATGTGTGGGAAGGTGGTCCATGGCCCAGGCCTGTGTTGGCATCCATCTCCTCACACAGAAGGTGCCAGAGATGCCATCAGCTGGGCCCTGGGATGTGAGGCCCAGGTGAGGCACTTTAGCAGCCTGGGGTCCCTCCCCTAGCCCCACCCTGGAAGGCCCTGGAGCCCAGGCCTGTGCTGACTGCCAGGGCCCTTCCTGGAACTCGGCAGGGGATGGAGCCCCTCCCTGCCTGCCCTGGCACACTCCAGGCACAGCATGTCCCCTGGGGTACCTTGCAGACACCCAAGTTGCCTAGGGCATGAGATAGGTCCCCACCCACCAGGAAGAGTCCTGCTCTGGGCTGCCATCTGAGCTCCCCGCTCTGGAGCTTTCAGCCTCACACTGGCCCCACCAGACTACAGGGGACAGCAGACACAGAGGAGGAAGGAGAAGCTTTGTGGCTGGGTGGCAGAATTTATGAGTCTTTGTTGTGGCTTTGGGTAGGAGGGTGGGTAAGGCAGAAAAGCAGGGTCTCAGGCTTCAAAGCACCTCCCCACCTGCTTCTCTCTCCCTCTGAGGAAACCTTCAGGGGCCTAGTGGTTTTGAGGGGAGGGGACAGGAAGAGTCTCTGAACTCTGGGTCAGCTGAGGACAGAGATAGGGGAGATCTTGCCCTATATCCCATTTCTCCCAGCATCCTCTTCCTCTGCTGCCCACCACCCTAGAACAAAATTCTACCTCCGTCAGGAACGAAGAATTATATCCTCCAGAGGCCTTCCAGAGTGGTGGGGTTTGGAGGAAATGTGACATGTATCCAGCAGCCGTATGCCCCGCCACACCTGCCGGGTTGGGTGAAAAGAATGCACCTCCTAAGTGGGTAGAGACCACTCTGCTCAGGCTGGGGGCTGTGAGACGCTTTAGTGAAAGGGCGAGAAGGCAGAGGGATACGCCAACCGGCCACGTGGAGGTCCTGAGCCAGCCGCAGGCAGGGGCGGGAGCCCAGGAGCCGGCAGTGAGCTCGCCCCTCCCGCTCGAGGGAGCCTCCGAGAGTCGGTCGTAGCTGACCGCAGGCTGCAAGAGCGGTTAATCTGGTGAGCGAGCACACCCACTTACCCAGCTGCTGAGTCAGGCTGTTCTCGTTCCCCGCTCGCCCGCCCGCTCGGGACATTGTGTTCCAGCCCCGGCGCGCTGGCACCGGGCCCAGGCGCTCACACCAGCCTCCTCGCCCTGTTTGTGCTCGCGGCTTGCGCTCGGCGCGCAGCTTCCCCACCACCGCCGCTGCCGCCGCAGCCGCCTGCGAGTGTGCGCGCTGGGTCCCCGACCAGGCGGCCCCAGGGACCTCCGGGGTCGCCTGTGCAACTTCGAGGGCGCGTGCCCGGGCCTTACAGCACCCAGACCTGTCGATCCCCGACCTGAGCCCTTGCGTGGAACCCCAGGAGTGTGTGGGACCTGGAGTAGCACAGTTGGCGGGGTATGGGGGCAGGCGGTGTAGCTCCACGAGAGAGAGGAGCCGCCCAGCCTGCCGCCGAAGCCCCACCAGAGCTCGGCCCAGGAGTCTGGAGGAGGATAGCTGGGAGCGCGCCAGTCCCTGACTTGGGAGACCTGGGATTCAGTCACGTGACAACGGAAGCCGGGTAGAGGGGGCCAATTCAAGCGATCCCCGGAGGAGCCTCCCGGCTCCTCGTCTCTCTTCCCTGATCCTTTCTTCACACCAGCCCGGAGACTCCAGGGACTTCCAGGGGCTGGCAAACCAAGTCCAGCCCTTTTGGATCGCTTGGGAACCCCCTGGCAGGACGTCAGGAGTAGGAAGAGCCCGGACACTAACGGGTGGGAGCGGATAGCGGGGTGGAGGAAGACGACCCCAAACTGGAACCTGGCCCCTCCCTTTGTCCAGCCCGAAGGATTTATTCAGAGCCACGTTTTCTTCTTACCCATCCTTCTGCAGAAAGATATTGCTGAGTGCTGGTCCTGAAGGTTCTTCAGTCTCCAAACCAAGGAGGGGACAAAGGACTTAGACTGAGCGCCTACCACTGTATGGAAGGCTCTGTTGGGTCCTGCTAAGGTTGCCATTAAAATTTAAATTTAAAAAAAAATTAAATTAAATTAAATTAAAATTGTTAAATGCACAATTCCTAAAGCCCTTTCTGCTCCCTCCTTCCCACTTCCACAGTTGGTTGTGCCATTTGCCATGCCGAGAGAGCCGGTACTCCATATCTACCCATCTTTCAAGCTCCAGCTCATAAAGCCTGCTTGCAACAGTGCCAGCCAAACCTGATTCCTCTCGCCTCTGAACGCCCCACACACTGAGTTTGTACCTTTCTCACGGCACAGCGTGTGGCCTGTCTCATACTCTAGTGATCTGCTTACTAATCCTGTTCTAACCAGATTAAAAAGCCCTTGAGGCAAAAACAAAGTGCTTCTTTGAGGCCTCCCCCATCCCTCCAGCTCATCCTCCGCAGGCTAAGCTTGGCCCTAGAGTTGATGTACAATAAATGTTGGGTGTATTGAAATAATTTCCTGCCCTTGGTCAGTTTGCAGGCAAGTCAAAGAGACAAACACATAGCGTTGAGGTTAAATAATAACCCAAGCCAGCAGGTGGTAAGTACCAAATATGTGTAAGAGCTATAGGGACTCAGTAGAAAGGAGGTGGTGATGTGGGGAAAAGATCCCAAGGGGTTCTAGGCCTTGATCTGTGTGTGGAGGAGGAGGGTGGGGGCGTTGAGGTGACTCATGCTGGCTGACAAACCAGCCTCGGTGCTTGGCGCTTTACATTCATGATCTCTAATATTTAAGGAGCGGGGTTGGGGGGGCGAGGTTTGGGAGGAGTAGAGGGGACCGTGCCTAAGCCAGACCTTCCCAGAGCCAACCAGAGCATAGAGGCAGCCTTAGTCTGGTCTCCTCACCCTCATTCCCCGGGCACTTCCTGTTCCCTGGCTTGCCACTCCTAATCCACTACACCCAATAGGGCTGCCCAGCACTGCCCAGTTCTGGATGCACTCTGGTCCCGCCCTGCTGAACAACTGGCTGTGTGACCTTGGGCAAGGCACTTCCTTACCTACACCTTGCTGTCATCTGTACCTCTATTGCAGCACTTACAGGCTGTGACTTTATAAGTCAGTGTTCCAGTGATGCTTGCCACCTCCCCTGATGTTACCTGGGCTGCTGTGGCTGCCTGCCCCGCCATCCCCTCCCCCACACACACGCTCATCGCTCCCTCCCAGTCGGGAGCTGCTGAGAACACTGGGTACAGAATGTGAGCAGGGATAGTAGGTTTCCTGTGGTTGCAAAAGGAACATTGGGACTTTCCCGGTGGTGCCCGAGCTCTGGGAGAACTGGGGGAGGAGGAGGCAGGGCCAACCTCGAAGGAACCTCTGCTCTCTTCCCTCCCCTCCTCAGCACTCCCAGCTCTCCAAAAGGCTGGTACAGTTTGTTGCTGGGTCTGGAATGTACCGTGTGTTTCATATGGCCTCTGTCCAGTCCTACACTGGCTGCTTTATATTTATACTTACTTCTTCAGCTGTGGCATCCTGCTCTCAGTCACCCCTGCTCTTGTCTGCTCACCTCTCACCTGCCCCCCTCCCACCCACCATGGGTCGTGTTGGGGTTCGAAACTCTTATAGGAGGTGCAGGTGGGGTGTAGAGAGAGCCCTGGAGGAGAGAAGTTGGACCTGAAAGGGTGCAGCCTTTGGTCCTCTTTCTCTCTCCCAGCACCCAGCCCTGAAAACTGCCTCCAATATCTTGGACTCTCCAAGTTGGTCTGAAGTTTCTCTGAGCCTTTGAGGTTGATCCCCCACTCCTTGCTACCAGAGCACTTCAGCAATATTCTTGAGTCCAGATAGACTAGCAAGCTCAAGGATCTATTTAAATTGCCCCCCCCAAGTTTGGCAGACCTGCTAATCCATGATCTTCCCCCCATCAGTCACAGAGAACACAGCAGAGGTGGGCGATGGGGGGATACCATCCCCCCAGCCCAGGATTCACACGTTCCTGATAGATACTGCAAAATGGAATTTGACATTTGGTAACTTAATGAGTCGTGACAAGTTTAATCTCCTCAGAGTGGCTTAGATAGTCAGAGGTCTGGCCTTCCTCCCCAGGAGCGTGTGATATTATTCACATAATAGCTAATATTGATCACCTACTAGGATCCAAGCATTGAGCTGAGGGTTTTATATAAATGAGCTCATTTATGCATCGTAAGAACCCTGGGAATTGGGTACTATTGTTATCCCCCTTCGACAGTTAAGGAAACTGAGTCTCAGTGAAGCGGCAGAGCTGGAGTTCGCATTTAAGTCTAATATCTAAGCCGGCAGTTCTAAATAATCGGTAGCTTGCTTAGATCATGTACCTAAATTGTAAATCTTCCATTTCTCAAGCCTTGGAGTCTCATTTCCTTTTCCAAGATGATTCCAGGAACTCTGTCTCCTCCTTGGAGCCCATGCATACCTTGAAGTGTGATTAGCCAGAAAAGTGTTTTCGGCCCTTTTTAATGGGCTGAAATGAGGAGGCTCCAAAGGACACTCAGTAGTGGAGTTAGATAGTCAGGTCTGCTGGCTATGGATAGCTTCAGTTATCTCTTGGCCAGCTGGCATGCCTGCTGCCACTCACCCCATCACTGGGGAATAAACTTTGCCTCATTGTATTGATCTGGCACTGGGATCTAAAAACCAGGGGCTGAGCCTGGGTTCCTGGCCTCTGAACTCAGATCTGTCTGTGGCACCAGTGACATGGTGGCATGGCCTCTCTTAAGACCCATTCATAGCAGGGCTTTGGGAGAAATCATCACATGTCAACCCCTGGCGTTTGTATTGGGCTGTGTACATTTCACTTACATGTCCTACCTCAGTATGATTTTGATGTTTCTCTAAAGGAAGGAGAATATTACCCACTTTCCTGATGGGGAAATTGAGGCAAGAGCAGCTAAGTTATTCACTCAAAGGCAAGAAACTAGGTTTGTGACTGATATCTGGGGCGCTTTATTTCATAACACAGGGCCTCTCCTGACCTAAGAGAGGAAGAGTTTCCCAAGATGTCCCAAAACCCGGTGACATGTGGCCTTTCACCCAGCCTTATCAATCTAGGAAGGGACCATAGCACTACACTGCCCATGCCACCCTTATCTACCCTCAGGGGCTGAAACAAGGGCACCAGACATCCTGTAGGTAGTTGGTCTGTCCTAGTCTCTGGCTTCCTGTCCTCTGTGACTCTCATGGGCACATTTTGTCCTCTCTGAGCCCAGTTCTCGCTTCCTCTTTTATTCTTCCTTCTCTCTCTCTCCTTGCTCAATGAGAGCCCTGTTTATATGCTTCCATCCGTGTTTGCTTTTTATTTTGGCTTTTTGTATATCTCCTGGGACATTTCTTAAGGTCCCTTCTGCCTTCTTCCCTCTGACATTGTCTTGTTTCCCAAGAAGCATCTTCCATTCATACCCCACCCCCACTCCTCAGTTCACCTCCGGCTTCTGCCAAAGTCAGCTTGCTAAGGTTCATGCGTTCAGTGGGCACTTAATGAGCATCTACTGTGTGCTCCAGGAATTGTGTTAATGCCTGGGAACCCAAAGTCCAAACGCTGTGCTGGAGCATCTATTAAGCGCCTACTGTGTGCATTAGGCATTGTGCTTCAAACTGGGAGTACAAAAGCTGGTCGTTGCCTTCAAGAGATTGCTAAATTACTCGGGAAGATGCACAAAAACAGATCATTATAATGTCCTGGGAAGTTGGGGACTGGGTGTGGCTAGAGGGGTCAGGGAAGGCTTCTCTGAAGAAGCCAGCCTTCAGCTCTGACTAAGGAGCTAGCCAGGCAGAGCAAGGGTGCAGGGCATTCCAGGTAGAAGGAACAGTGTGTATAAAGGCACACAGGCATGAAGCCATCCCATGTTCTCCAGTGGGCACTTCGTGAGTTGTTTGGTCTGGCCTGGACATAGCCTACAGGTTGAGGAGTCCAGGGAGATGAGGCCAGAAGCGGGAAGGCCCAGATGGTGCAGAACCTCATGTTCCAGCAAAAGGGTTGACCTTTATCCTGGAGCAGCCAGAAGCCAAAAGGGCCTCATGGCTCCCTACAGCCTGGAGCTTCAGGGCTGGGCTTAGGCCAGGCCCAAAGCTCTTTCTCAAGCCCCGATTAACCTGCTGTATTTACCGCCCTTGGGCTCAGTGAGGACCGTGGGAGAGTCAGACACTTAAATATAATGTTGTTTCCAAGATACAATCATTCATTCATTCTTAATTGTTGGCAAGCTCTGATGTTGTTTGCCAGGTGCTGCTGTGAGCACCAGGAGTGGGTCATTGAAACCCACAGAGGTCCTGGCTCTCAAGAAACTTGCATCCTTGGCAGCTGGGGAGGAAGGATAGGTTATAAACAAAGAAACAAAACAAATAAATTAGCAGGATAAATTCAGATGGTGCTAAGTGCGAAGAAAATAAAACAGAGTGATGCAATGAGAGTAATGGGGTGGGCTGGGTGCTCAGGAGAGCCTGCTCTAAGGAAAGTTATGTTTGAGCTGAAACCTAGATGACAAGAACAAATCAGTATGTGAATATGTGGGGGCTTAGGGTTTCAGGCACAGGAAACTGCACGTGAAAAGGCTCTGATGCAGGAAGGAGCTTAGTGTTTTCTAAGTTTAGGGAAAATGTTGGGTTCAAATTCATTAATCCCCAGCAATGCTATGCAAGGATTATTGTACCCATTTTGAAGAGATGGAAACCGAGGCTCAGGATGGTTTAAGTTCCTTGGCCAAAATTATAGCTAATATTACAAATGTGAGCTCTAAAGCCACTGCCCCTTTTTCTACCAAAGTATCAAGTATAGCAACCATGTATCCTAAACTATTAAAGAAAGTCCAGTTTCCCAAATTCAGCCTCATTGTTCTCTGGACAGTCATCCTGGACATTCTCTTTGTTCCAAATCATGCCAAACCCTGTCTCTGTCATGTACTACCAGTGGGATCCTAGGATGAACACTTCATCACTATAAGCCTCAGTTTTGTCATCTGTAAATAAGAAGAGTAATAATCCCAATATCATGAGCTTGCTGAGAGGATTAAGTGAGGTAATCCACGTAAGGGTCAGTAGGGTGCCTGGAACATGGCACACATTCAATTCATGGTAGTTCTTTATTGTTACTTCAGAAAGCTGAGGGCCACTGCTGAATGATCCTGCCCCCATGTGAGGCCTCTGATGCATGAGACAGGGAGGGGAGCTGTGGGAGGAGAGAGAACAGGAGAGGGCGGCTAGGAGGGCCTCTTCCCTTCACTCAACCATTCACTCCTGGTGCTGGGATCTCACACTGACACATCTTGTACTTCCCATTTCCAGGGAAATTCCTCACCGCTGGACCGCCCCCGCCCCCATCTTTGGGCAGAGCAGAAGCCAGATCGACAGAGCTGTGAGGTGACAATCCTCAGCATTGTGTGTGCCAGGAGCCCCCAAGGGCAGGCGGCCATACTGCAGGAGGGCAGGGACCGCAGAGGGAGCCTGGCGTGGGCTGCTGGGACAGAGCACTTCTCAGAGGAGGTGTGGACCCCGTGGAGTACGTGACTCCTGCCCTTCCAGCCTGTACACTCCAGCTAGCAGAACAGAGACCCCTCCCCACCCATCCCCAACCTTCCCAGCTTCCTGCTGACGCCCTGTCACCACACACACACTTACTCACCCCTCCCAGGCATCCCTGAGAGGACCAGCTGCAGCTGGGGTGTGGGGGTGGGGAGAGTCCTGCCAGGGTTCTCAGATCCCTAGCCTCCCTCTCCCACCCCTCCCTCGCCCCCAACTGCTGAGCTGCTTCTAGGTTTAAAGCAAAACACCATTCTGTCCTTCCTGCTGTTCAGTGGCAGCAGCTCTGCCTAGGGTTATTTTTAGCAGGGATGCAGGGAAGGCACATTACTCCTGGACTTTCACTGGGGACATCCCCCACCCCCCAGCCAAGACTTGGCCTGGAGAGGCCAGTACGGAAACCCCCCTCCCAGAAAGGGGAAACGGGTGTGTTTTCTGTTCCTTCAACTCACCAGAACAGGAGTTGCAGTCAAGCACTGATGGGAAATCTAGGTTCCATGGGCTCCACCCCATCCCTGGTCTCTGTATCCCCATAAATCCGGGGAGCAAGAGGAGCATGGTGTCTGGAGTCTGCCCGGTATCCAGGATACCCGGTCTGTGGTATTGGGGTCCAAGGGGAGCTGCTTGGTTACAGCCAACACTGTGGACTCTGGGGCACCAGGCATTCTGGGTTTATTTACGCAGGCTAAGCAGGTCTGGTCTGTGTATTTCTCTGTATGTGTGTCTTTCAGATGCTAGCAGTACTTCATGGAGGTATAATTTACACACGGGCAAACCTTAAGTGTATAGCTTGCTGCAGTTTTACACGGGTGTATACCCACATAACAATCACCTAAATCAAGATTTTGAACATTTTCAGCACCCCTAAGTTCCCTCGTGCCCCCTCCCCCAAGTCAGTCCCCACCCCAAAAGTTACCACGATCTGATTTCTATCACCATAGATTAGATTCATGCGTGTTACAAAGTTAAAAGAAATACAGCTTCTGTCATGGAAGAGGGAAGTGGGCAATAACATTTTTCACATGACAAGGGGGCCTCAAAAAAGGAGGTCATTCAAATTAAAAAAAAAAAAAAAACTAAGGAATCATTGGCTTGAGAAACAGGAGGTTCCAGCGCCCACCTGACCCCTCAGGATTGGGACAGGACGGGTTGGAACATTCTTAGAGCAAAGAAGCAGTGAGTGAAAAGGAGAGGCCTGCCAGGGCTCCTCCTGGGTCCAGCTACCCTCATGTTCTGCTAGAGGCCCATGCCCCTCCTCCAACCCCCTCACCTTGGCAGTTTTCAGCAAGGCCAAGGATGCACGGAAGGACATTCTCAAGGGCATCTGCCCAGAGAAAGGGAGAGGTTGGAGCCTCTGCACAATTAGGTTATTTATCTTTCCCGCCTTCCCTTTCAAGGTCTTCATGATTCTGGGCCTCCTTCACCTTGTGAGGTCTGGGGAGGGGAGAGGCAGAGGCTCTCAAAGTAGGGTGGTAAAAGAGTCATGGAGCCCATCATTTCTTCTTTTCTTCATTTAAAACATTTATTTGAGCACCCACACTGTTCTGTATCTCCTGTTAGGTGTGAGGTATAGGAAGATGACTAAAACAAAGTTTAGCTCTCTAGAAAGTCAAAGGTAGCATTCTCAGGTGAGGTTATACCCCCTTCACAATCTAGATGAGGATTTCAGAGAGGTAAAGTGACTTGTTCAGTATCACATAGCTAGCTGCAGGCAGACAGAGGCAAAGAACAGGGACCCTTGACTCAGCCCTCCCTAGCTGGAGATAAGAAAGCACAGGAAGCAAAATCAATAGCCTGACAGCTTGGCCTTCTGCCTCACAGACTTTCTGGAGTAGCCGAGAGAGCACTGACCTGGATGTCAGGGGACTTCATTTCTGCTTCTAGGTTTTAGAAGCACTTTCTCTCTCTGCCCCTCAGTTTTTCTTCCATGTATATGAGGAAGGCTGCCTCCTTAAAGAAGAGCTTTAAAAGTTCCTTTAGCTCTTTCTCCAGTGTACCCAGCATTTTACTGCCTGGGTGCCTTTGCTCAGACTGTTTCTGCTCTCTGGAATGCCCCCTTACCTCCCAGTTCCTTTTTCTGACATTCTCCCAATCGTTTATGACCTAATTCAAATGCTGTCCCCTGAGGCCCCACAGTCTTTGGGGATCCGTTGAATGTTGTTACCTAGATCTCCACAGAACAGACGGATCTTCCCTCATTTTGTGACCTTTCCATCCTAGGGCAGGACCTCCCATGGGGAAGGTATCTGTTTTGTAGGACACTGTTGGAGGAGTTGAAGTGAATTCTTGTTCCCACTCCCCTTCCATGTGTCTCTTTCAGTTTTCAGAGACTGAGACTGAGTCCATCTTTCCTTAGGGCCTCTAAGAGATTGTTCTTTCCTGCTGGGCAGGCCAGTCCAACCAAGGCTATCGAATTGGGGCACTTTGGGCAACTTTGGCCACACTGGGAGGTGAACCCAGGAAGGATAAGAAAAATAAACAGGGCCTCGGCCAGAACGATGTCTGCCCCACCTCACCTGTCCCATCCTCATTCACAAACATCTCGGCAGAAACCCTCCCTTAGAGCAAACATTCGGCTCCGCGCTCCCACGACCACACCCAAACCCACTCCTACCAGCTTGCCCACAAATAGACTAGCAACTTTGCAACAATGTACCCACTGCTCCCTCTGCTCCCCTGCCCTTCCCCCAGGCAGGCATTGTGCACACATATGCATTCATTGCACATGCACACATGGGCATGCAGTCATGCCCACGTGTGCCTTGGGTACACACACTAACATGCATGCACACACAGGTACACGGGCACACACGTACACATATGGTACCATATGTACACACTTTCCATGATGTGGCCTCCTTTCTATCAGCTCTCGGGTGAGCCGAGCTCATACTTGCCGAGTCAAGGATGCTCTACGAGAAGTGGGATGAGGAGAACACTCCATTTTGGGGATCTGGCTGCCTCTAGATTTATATCAAACTGAGGTCTTTTGTATTAACTTTCCTTACTGATGGCTCTTAGGTAGCAGAGAAATCCCTAAGAGCTATGAGCTCACTCCAGTGCAACACCTTGCTTGAGGGCCTAACAGGGATGGAGGCAGGAGAGGGCAAGCTGAGAGGTGCAGGGGCTATGCATGCTGTACATGGAAGGATGGCTGTACCATGTCAGGCATTTGGGCCTTCATCCTGATGGTACTGGAGAGCCAATGAAGGGTTCTAAGTTACAGATCAGCTGTGTGGTTCTGGCAGTAATGCAGAGGATAGTTTAAGCCTGGAGGTGGGATTCCCCCCGTTTAGAAGCCCTGGGAGGAAAGTGGTGAGGGACGTCAAGGCAGTAGCAGTGAGCCCTGAAAGGAGAGAGTGGATGGGAAGGATGAGACGAGAATAAACCATGGGATGGGATACCATTCGGATGAAATAGGAGAGGGCAGTAAGATTTCCAAAGTAAGATTTCTATTACTTCTGTGAACAAATGTCTTCAAGCAGCCACTGTTTCGTGGGTCCAGTCAATATTAGGCTGCTCTTCTCTTTGCTTTCACTGTCACACACTTCACTCCATTCTATCTATTCTTCCCATTGCTGCAGAGGCCTCAGGCCCATGTTCTCTTCCTGTGGAGAGAGAGGTGGGAAGGCTTTGAAGGAGACCTAGTCCCAAGACTGATGTAGCTCTGGGGCTGACAATAGGGTCTCAGGCAAGCTGGCGTCCTCAAGTGGAAGGGGGGGCTTCTCTTGGACTCCTCCAAGGTAGTACAGCAGTAATCCAGAAAATGGTGAGAAGGAGTGGTTGTGTTTGTGACACAATTACTGTATCTACAGGGTTGGGCAGAGAGCAAGCTGCGATTCCATTAAACCCAGTTCAGCTGTGATCACCAAGCACAGAGCCTGTGCCCGGCAAGGTGCTAAGGTGGGTGGGGACGGTGAGGGAGTGGATATAGAAATGAGTAAGATACAGTAACTGTTTTGAGAGAGAGACAGACAGAGAGACAGAGAGAGTCTGTCTTTCTGTCTGTCTGTGAGGTGAGGGCCCAGGAAACACCACACAATCAGAACAATCCTTGGGATTGTTCCACACACAACATGTTCCACACTGAAGCCATCACTTCTATCCACCCCTGCCCAAAAGCATCACAAACACCTCTGCCTGTCTGGTCCTCCTGCTGTATTTCCTATATTGGTTACTAACATCACATGGCAGCCCAGGGCAAGAACTTGGGGGCCACCCCAGATCTGCCCTCGCCTACCCCATGCAAATGGTTTTTCTTGTCTAGATACAGATACCGATACAGATATAGATACAGATACAGATATAGATAAGATATAGATATAGATATGGCCCATTTAATCCTCATAACAACCTTGATAGGTGCTACCATTTATCATCTCCATTTTGTAGACGGAGAATTGAGACACAGAGAGTTTAATTGACTTATTTACCTAAGGTGACATGGCTAATAAATGATGGCGTGAGATTTACACACAGCCAGTTCAGCTGAAGAGTCTGTGCAGTTAACCCCTGCATAACACTGCCTCACTGTTATATGTATTTGCCAACTTATATAGCTTTTGAGTATTCAGAGTCAGTTAATGAATGAACTCATTAAAATGTAATGGAATGAAGAAGTAGAGCTCATCTTCATTTAGGTAAAATATCTGCAATGCTAAAACTATTTTATTTTTATAGAACATCGAAAATTTTCAAGAAAATAGATTTTGAGAGTTAAATCCCGTATATCATATTTTCATCTTATCTTCTTGCTTTTTACATAAATGATACAAAATTTCACTGGGTTATCCCTCTTCCCTCCTCCAGGCCACAGGATTTGGCCTTGCTGCCGCCTCTCTCGATCCCAGGATTCTCCCCACAGGTGTGGTTCCTGTTGACCTGAGCAACATCCTCCTCAACCACCAAATGTCCCAAGTCAGTCACCATCCCCCCATTTTTTCTTTCTTTTCTTTTTTTTTTTTTTGCCTCTGCTTACTTATGTAGACTGATACACTGGTTTCTTAGGATAAGATTAATTTTGCTTTGTGCCCGTAGGACCTGGACAGGAAAGCTGCAATGAAACCTGAGTACATACTTTCTGGGAGTGCACAGGGCACACAGCCAGCTTTAGTTTGAGGGTCAGCCAGGTTCTAGACACCAGAGTTAAGTACCCAGAGAGTAGGCGCTGGTGCCTCTCATCTCCTCGGGGCCGGCCAGCTTACAGCCCTGCATGTAGCAGGGCTTGGGAAATACGGTACCTGGGTACCTGTTGTTCGCACGACAGGTATAGCACCATCTAGCTATGTAAAAGGGGCCCAAAGATCTCTGAGAACTAGGCTGGGATGGGATACAAATCTGGCTCCTCACAGCGAAGGGGCAGGTGGAGAGGGGATTAGCTTACAAAACAGAGCCTGGGCCCTTTCCCAGTGCCAGGCCCAACTGGCTGCTCCTTAGCAAACCATGAGGGCCTTGAAGATTCACTTTCAACTAGCAGGTTCACCTTTCCTCCTATCCTGCCCTTCTTACTCACTTCTGGGGCTTTCTTCTAACACCCCCATCTTGCCAAAGGTTTCTAAACCAGAGTTTCGCTTTATCACGATTTTTTTCTAAATAACTTGATTATAATGTGCTATGGTAAGATTTCTATTGTGTTTATCCCGTTTGGGTTTTGTTCAGCAAATTTGGAACAATTTTAGCCTTTATTTATTCTAAATGGTTTTAGTATTCTTTTTGTCCCAACCACTGTTTCTCAAAGACAATCTACACAGGACACCTGGGAGTTTGTTAATGCCCATCCAATAAGAATCTCCCAGGAACTCAGGAGTCTGTGTTTCTAACAAGTTCCAGGCTGTCTTAGGCCCACTGAATGGAAACCACTCAGCTGAAACTGTGAATGCTTCAATTGCAGGGCCTCAATGTCATTCATCTCTGTGCCCCCAGCCCCCTCCGAGCCTGTTTGTAAAATGAAATGCTCAGCTGCAAGGGGTTACTCTTCATTCACGGAGTCAGCAAGATCGGTGCCATCTTTCTTCTCAGGCTCCCAAAGCCTAATGCTGAAACGATGATACTGGAACTTGTGAATTTTAGGCATTGGTCAGCAGAGGAAAGAAACTCAATGAGGGCTCTGAAGGTCACCCCCAAATCTACCAAGGATGCCTCCAAGGAAAGCACTCCTGCATACTTAACCGTGGTGGACCTCTGCTCTCTGTACAATGGAGATAAACATTTCTGTGGTAAGGGCTGAGGTGACGGAGCCAGCTTCAAAAGTTTGAAATTCTGGGTGACAGGTTTCATTCACTTTTGGGTTAGTGGTAGAGGGAAAAAAATAATTGAGCAGGTAAGGAAATAATTGAGCAGGTAAGGAAATGGTTTGTAAACCATTTCCTAAGAGATATAGAGAGAGGCAGACAGATAATGTATCAGGCAAGTAAATAAGTGCATACATACATTTTGCGTGCGAGTGTGTGTGTGTGTGTGTGTGTGTGTGATCAACTTTACATTTATACAATACACCCATTTAAGTGTACAGTTTGATGAGTTTTGACAAATGTGTTTGCCTGTGTAAACTCTACCACAGTATAGATCATTTCCTTCACTTGCTCCTTTTTGCAATCAATCTCTAGTTCCCCTGAGCAGCTTTCTGCCACTTTCTAGGTATATCCTAGACTTTCAGATACATGGAATTACACAGTATGTTGTCTTTTGCATCTGGCTGCTTTTGCACATGATGTTTTTGAAATTTGTCCATGTTTTTCTGTGTATTATTTTGTTCCTTTTAATCACTGTATTGTGTTCCATTGCATGGCTGTACCACAATTTGTTTATCTACCCTGTTGGTGGAGATTATCATTGTTCGTAGTTTGAGGCTATTACGAAAAAGTTGCTATGAAAATTCTTGTACAACTCTTTTTGTGAACACTTTTTTTTTTTTTATTTCTTCTGGAAGCAGAATTGCTGAGTTATATGGTAAGTATATGTTTAACTTCCAAAGCAACTACCAAATTGTATTCCAAAATGGCTGTATATTCCCACCAGCAAAGTTTGAGAGTCCTGTTTGTTTCACATCTTTGCCAGTTCTCGGTATTGCTGGTCTTTTCAATTTTAGCAATTTGGTTAGACATGAGTGATCTCTCACTCAAGCACACATATACCCACCTTCCAACATCTTCTGGAACCACCACTCCCACCCCACCCCTTCTCTGCATCTGCTCTGACCTTCTCTCTGTTTCTCCCATGCTCTAGGCTCTTTTCCTGGAATTTCATCCTCTCATAATTTCCATAACTGGCCCCTTCTCATCATTCAGGTCTCGCACAAGTGTTACCTCCTCAAAAGTCTTTCCTCTCCACTCTCTCTACTGGTGTCCTCAACACTTTTTATCACATTACCCTATTTTTGTCTTTGTAGTAGTGAGCCCCATCTGAAAGAATCTTATTTGTTTGTCTGTTTGTTGACTGCCTGCCCCATAAGAACATTAGCTGCATGAACAAAGATATCTTGTCTGTTTTTACCGTGAACAGTGCCTAATAGATAGCAGATGCTCAATATATATAGTTGAACGGATTTGCAATCCAAAGCCTATATTCAATATATTGGTCTTTAAGGTCCTGGGAATTAAAGTGTATTCCTATCAACAAAACAGAAATATTTAAAGCATAAGTTATTCTTATTATCTGGGGTGACTTGATTTTGTGTGTAAATATGCTTAGAAACCTAAAAATATGGAAAAGTAGAAAGAGGAGGAAAATCAACCATAATTCCACCAAATTATTGTGGTTTAGAAGTGTAAACCATTTAAAATTATTAACTAATTTTAAATTATTTTTTTAAAGTTAGCTTTTGAATAAGTGATATTTGCACATGGAATTCAAATAGTATATCCTTCTGGAAGAGGTTGCTCATATATAAACATAGCTATATCTATGTGCATTTCCCCCTCCCCCCCAAATATTACCAAACTGTATACATTACTCTGTACCTTGTATTTTTTATTGAACAATTTATTTTAGAAATAATTCCATATCATTGTGTTTCAGTTAAGATTAGATTCAGCTATGAGTGATGGAAAATTCAAAATATTAGTGCCTTGCAAAATTAGACATTGATTTCTCTCTCATTAATGAAATCCAGAGGTAAGTAGCCAGGCAATACTAGGACTCTACAATTATCAGGGACCAGATTCCCTCTGTCTTTTACTATGCCATCTTCAATATAGGGAGTCTACCTCATAGTGCAATATGGCTGTCTGAGTTCTAGCCATTACATCTGCATCTAGCCAAAAGAAAAAGAAAAGAGAGGGACATCCTTCTTCACATTACAGACGCTTCCTGTGACATATCTGCTCAGCTCCCATTGGCCAGAACACAGGGACAAATGTAGCTGCAAGAGAGGCTGGGAAACATGGAAACATATTCTTTATTCCAGGTAACCGTGTACCCCACTCAAAAATCAGAAGAGAAGAAAAGAATGGATATTAGGGGATGTAACAATTTCTGCTATAGTAAACAGATTTGCTTTATTTTAAAAAATGGAATTGTTTATAGCCACCTGTCTAATGAAAAGTGGAAGCCCCTCACCAAGCCTCATGTCCTACACTTCCCAATTGAAGTCTCTTTTGGTGTGTAATTGGTAGAGTTAGGTCTATGTTCTAGCTGCAATGGGAGGCTGGAAATTTGAGTTCTGACATCCAGATTGAGGGGTAAAACTCCTAATAAGGAATTCTCCCAAATATAGAAAGGCCATTTAGAATTTGAACCAATCCTCCTATCAAAGACAACTATATATGCTAGACAAATATTTTAAAATCTTAAAAGCATCAAAAATCTAACAAGATAGTGAGAGATTACTGGATGAAATTACATGACAGATAGGGGTCCAGAGAGATTAGAGTTGCCAGATAAAATTCAGGACTCCCACTTAAATTTGAATTTCAGATAAACGACAAATTATTTTTTAGCATAAATATGCTTATGCAATATTTGGGACATACTGATACCAAAAATAATTAGTTGTTTATTTGAAATTCAAATTTAACTGGATGTCCTGTATTTTTATTTGTTAAATCTGGCAATCCCTCTAGAGGTGAGTCCACTACTTGGGGCTGCAGTAAGGGCATCACAATCCTGAAGTCACTGGAGAAGCTGTTGTGCTTTGCTTTTAGTCACAAAATTGAAGTGATCAAAGGTTGAGACTGGGATAAACCATTACTGTGGCAGACTATACTTTGTTGTATGGAAGGTTGGAGACTCTGATAAACACACGTGGCAGACTATACTTGTTGTATGGAAGGTTGAGACTCTGATAAACCATTACTGTGGCAGACTATACTTTGTTGTATGGAAGGTTGGAGACTCTGATAAACCATTACTGTGGCAGACTATACTTTGATGATCCCCAGTTAACTGTGGCTATGGATATTTATGCTCCGTGTATTCCTCTTGACTCTAGGCTGGCTCTGTGATCCCCTTTACCCAATAGAATGTGATGGAAGTGATATTGTACTAGGTCTGGTTCAAGCCTTAAGAAGGTAGCTTCCATATTTTGAAGCCCGGTGCCATGTAAGAAGTTCAACTACCCTAAGAACTGAAACCTAACCAAGGAATTGGTGACATGTGTCCAGCTGGATTTCAGAATTACTATGGACTTGTGGCTGTTATGTGCCTTCCATTTCCTCCTTTTTGAACAGGAATATCTATTGAGATATTTTCCTTTGTTTCTCTGCCTCACTGTTTCTTATGGGGAGTAGATAACTTGTCTCTTTGGTTCAAAGGTTGTCAGATCCAGAGGAGCATCACCTGAGAAACTTCATCCATACCTGGACCTGATTTAGATGATGAAATTATAGACTTTAAGCTCAATCTTGGTACAGTAATGGGGATCATAAGGGCAGTGACTACATTTTGCATGTCGGGGCAAGTGAATCATTAGGGGACAGAGAGTGGACTGTGATAGATTGTTACTTTAGTGTCCCCTAGTGAACCATGTGTTTGAATATTCACATCATTATCAGTTCTCTCCCCTTAAATCTGGACTGGCCTGTGACCTGCTTTAACTGACAGAACATGGTGGAAATGATGCTATCAGTTCCAGGCTTAAATCTTAAGAAGGCCTGGCAGCTTCCACATTTGCCCTTTGAAGGAAGCCAGCCACCATGTTTAGAAATGTGGCTACCCTGAGACCACCACGCTGTGGGAAGTCCAACTGAGCCTCATGGAGAGACCATGTGGAGAACTGAGGGCCCTGGCCAACATCCCACCCAGTCGAGTTCCATTTGCGTTCCGTGAGGGTAAGACCATCTTGGAAGTAGATCATTCGGCCCTGGTCAGTCTGCGCCAGCTGATGCCATATAGACTGGAGATCAGTTGTCTCTGCTGAATCCTGTCCAAATTGCAGATTCATAAGCAAATAAATACAGTAGTTATTGTTTTAAGCCCAGGTAAGCAAATTAGGGCCCATGGATGGATGCATGGTTTTTTTTATTGAAATATAACTCATTCACATACTGTAAAATTAACCCATTTAAAGTGTCCAATTCTGTAGTTTTTAGTATATTCACAGATTTATGCAACTGTCACCACAGTTAACTTTAGAACATTTTCATCATCTCAGAAAGAAACCCTGAACCCTTTACCTAGCATCTTCCTATTCTTCCTTCCCCTACATCCCCAGTCTTATGCAGTCACTAATCTACTTCCTGTCATCTGTCTTCCCTGTTATAGATATTTCATATGAATGGAATCATATAATATGTGGTCTTTTGTGACTTCTTTTACTGAGCATAATGTTTCAAGGTTCATCTGTAGACCTGTACTTCATTTTTTATGGCCAAGAAATGTTCCACTGTATGGACACACCACATTTTGTTTATCCATTAATCAGCTGATAGACATTTGGATTATTTTCACCTTTTATCTATTATGAATAATAACATATACATTAGTGTACAAGTATTTGTTTGAGTCCCTGTTTTCAATTCTTTTGGTTATATGCCCTGGAGTGGAATTGATGGGTTATATGGTGATTCTATGTTTAACATTTTAGGAAGTGCCATTTTTCACAGAGGCTATACTATTTTATAGTCCCACCAGCAGTACACAAAAGTTTCAATTTCTCTACATACTCACCAACACTAAGTACCTTTGTCAAAAATCAGTTCACCCCAGATGTAATGGTTTATTTCTGGACTCTCATTTCTGTTTCATTGATCTATATGTCTATCCAAGTGTTGATTTCTTTGTGATAAATTTTGAAATCAGGAAATGTGAGCTCTCCTCCTTTTTAAAAAAATTATTGTTTTGTCTATTCTGGATCCCTTGCAATTCCATATGAATTTTAGAATCAGCTCGTTGATTTCTATAAAGTCAGCTGGGACTCTGATGGGATTGGATTGCATTGAATTTGTAAACCAGCTTGGAGAGTATTGCCATCTTAACAATATTAACAATTGCCAACTTTTAATGCATGAACATAGAATGTTTTCCAATTATTTAGGTCTTTTTAAATTTCTTTCAGAAATGTTTTATAGTTTTCAGAGTATAAGTTTGGTGCTTCTTTTGTTAAATTTATTCCTAAGTATTTTATTCCTTTCTAATGCTATTATAAAAAAAATTTTCTTAATTTAATTTTTGGATTGTACATTGAAAGTGTACAGAAATACAATTAATTTTTGTTATTGATCGCATATCCTGCAAAACTTGCTGAGTCATTTATTAGTTCTAATGGTTTATTAGTGGATTCCTTAGAATATTCTATAAAGAAGATAATGTTATCTATGAATACAGATAGTCTTACTTCTTCCTGTCCAATCTGGATGTTTTTAAATTTCTATTTCTTGCTTAATTGCCCTTGCTAGAACCTCTAGTACGATATTAAATACAAGTGGCAAAAGTGGAAATCATTGTCTTGTTCCTTATCTTGTTTTCTGGGGTAATTATCCAATCTTTCACCATTAAGTATAATATTCATTGTGGGTTTTCATAGATGCCCTTTATCAGTTTGAAGATTGCTGCCTGTTTTTGTAAATAAAGTTTTATTGGAACACAGCCATGCCATTCATTTATGTATTGTTCCTGGATGTTTTGTATTATAATGACAGAGTTGAATAGTTGTGACAGAGACCATATAGCCTATAAGCCTAAAATATTTACTATCTGGTTCTTTAAGACACAGTCCACTGACATCTGCTTTAAACCACTGAATTTTGGGATAGTTTGCTATGGAACAATATATAACTAAAAACACTCCCTATCTTCTTATGGGACTTCAAAGAACCGCAGCATCGAGTAAGTGGGAACGATAAATAAACAAACCCTCCCATAGACTATATAAATCCAGCTTCAAGGCATCTGGGAGACTCGGTAATCAGAAGTCCTAAAATTGATTTAAGATGATCCTATCTTGTTAGTGTCCTCAGGTGCCTGAGGAAACAAATGGAAATTCTTTCCAGAGGAAGATATTATCATCGTTGCTGTAAATTTTTAAAATGCCATGTCCAAAACATAACCAGGTACATGAGGAGATAAAACAACATGAGGAAGAACCAGTAGTAAAAACTGACAACAGAAGTTGACCTACAGGGCCTCCAGATTGGAATTAACAGACACAGACCATAAAATAACTATACTTACTATGCTTATGAAGAGAAAGCCAAGCTTGAAAATTATAGCAGGGCACTGAGAGATATAAGAAGAGACACTGCAGATCTGAAAAAGATCCAAATAGAATTTCTAGAACTAAAAATAAAATAAAATAAAATAAAATAAAATAAAATAGAATAACCAAATTTAAGAGCTCAACATATGGGTTTAATAGACTTTTTAAAAAAAAGCCGAAGAGAGAATTAGTGAACTGAAAAATAGTGAAAAGACTTTTAGAACAAAGCACGGAAGGACTAAAGATAGAAAATACAGAAGAAAGGGATAGAGTGGAAGGTCTAACGTGTTTTAATTGGGGGCCCAGACGGAAAGAGGAAAAGGTACAGAAACAGTATTTGAACATGTAAGGGCTAATAATTTTTCAAATTGATGAAAAACTATTCAAAAGGTGATAGGAAGCCATGAAATGACAGATATGCACTCCACCATATGTTCTGACTCTTAAAACAGTACATTCTTCATGTACAAATCTGCCTTTGAAAGGATTCTGAAACCAACATGGAGGTAGCTCCTTAGCAGATGGAATAGGGCTTGGGTGTGCTGAGTTCAAGTACAACTTCTGCTACTTCCTAGCTATGCCACCTGGAGAAATTTGTCCAACTTCAGTTTTCTCAACTAATAAATGGCACCAGTAAATACTGGCCTATCCCACATTGTTATTGTGAGAAACAAGTGATATAATACATGTGAATAAACCTAGTGAATGCCAAGTGCTTTTGAAGTGAGATGTGGTTTGAATACTATCACAAGCATTCCAGGGGCACCTAACAGTGACAGAGACTGACTACATAATTTGCAGGTCCCAGCGCAAAATGAAAATGCAGGGCCCCTTGCTGAAAAATGACTAAGAATTTCAAGATGGTGACAACAGAGCATTAAGTCAAGCACAGTTCACATGTCCACAAAGCCAGCCTCAGTGGCAAGCCCTGCAAAGAACTGCTCTGTGCTTTAGGAAAAGGCTGCTCAGCCCACACCCAGGTGTCTGCTGCAGTGGCCCACATTATCTTTGAATTCTGAAGGGTAGCAATATTTAGGGAAATTGCAAGCACACGTGTTTCCAAATGCAAATGCTGAGGAGGGCAAGTGCAGTGACCAGAGTGGTTTTCTGAGAGAGTGGGTGGGGCCAGCCAGGCTGCCATTGGAACTGGAACTGACTGTTCTCCACAGACTGGCTTATTAAAAAAAAAGTCTGCAGCTGTATGTACAGGGCCTGTTGTTGTTTGCTGCGGTGTGTTACAACACAGCCTGGCAGCCTCTCGGGCCCGTCTTCCCCTTGGAAGAGCCTGGTTCCAGAGCATATGACATGGCTACACAGCCCTGCGGATTTGCCCACACCGCTCCTTGCTGTTCCCTCAATGACTAAGCCTTTCCAGGTCTGCATTCTTTTTGCTCATGCTATCTCTACCCTGACCCTCACCCCATCCCTACCTGGGAGTCCCTTTCCTCTTTCTTCCACATCCTTCTCTGGTAAACACAACCTTTTAAGGCTTCATCTTTTAAGACTCAGCTGTAGTGTCACCTCTTCAATGAGGCCTTCCTTGCCTCTTCCAGGAAGAGCTGATTCCTCCCTCATTGGAGCCTTCCACTGTGCCCTATGCAGACATTTGTCACAGTGCCTGTAACATGAAAAGCACTGTCATGCAATGTGGATGTCGCTGTCTCCTGGGCTGGAGCCCTGATGGGTTGGGACAATGTCTTCTCACCTCTGCATATCCTGTACATAGAACAGTGCTTAAAATCTGCTGTTAGTGAACATAGTAGATACTTAATTAATTGGTGTTTTTAATCACCATTATCTGAATTAATGTATGAATAAATTGTTTCAGTGACTCTTCCTGATAAAAAGGGAAGCATCTATGCACCAAGGCAGGGCTCTGGCCCTTGAGGCAGTTTCAGTGGTGGCTCCAATTCTTTTCTACAGATACCACCTCTCCAAGACAAGATGATTTGTAGAAGTGGCTTTTCATAAATACCTAAATGACCAATGTGGTACAGTGCAGAGAGCGGATTTGGAGCTTAGGAGATGTGGCTTCTAATCTGGCTATGAGACAATAGTTTTCATAGGTAACTATGATGCGCTATAGGTATGGGTTTATGTTTCCTCAAGGAATGAAAGGATTGAGCTATTCCTCAATGCCCAGGAAATCCTAGGCCCCTCATGAAGCTGAGCTGCTCAGCAGGCCTACCCTTTGGGGGAAGAGTGGTGATAGAGAACACAAACATTTTTATGATCCTTTGCTGTCTCAATCGTCTGGGATCTCATGCTTGAAAGGTAGAAAGCCATGGGAAAGCATAGTCTTCACAGAGTGCCCCGAGGGAAGCGCTGTGTGCTAAATTGGTTCTCGAGATGGGATTTTCCCCAGGCCCAGTCCAACTGGGCAACGTTGACTTCCTGGGGTTGTTTCCTGGGGCTAACCTAGCCTGCTTATCTGACACAATAACCTGGCCTGCCCCTCTCCATCCTCTGGGCAAGTCGGATGGACAGATAGGAGGGCAGAGCTTTCAGAAAGACTATTCGAATGTGAAGTCAACTAGCTTGTTCTGGCATTACTTTCTCTGGAGGTAAGGGATGGTGTGTGGGTGGCGGGGGTGTGGGTGGGGGTGGGAGGGTCGGTCAGTTTCCTCCATCCCTTCCCTCCCGCCCCCACAAAGGACTAGGGCCAGACACGTGGGCTGGCGTGAAGAGGCGGAGGTTACACTAAGGCGGAGGTGCAAATAGACGGGGGCGGGGCCTTATTTGCATGGACAGCGCGAGGCTACCAATCCCGTGGAGCAGAGCTACAGCCCGCGCGCCTTTTGGGGGCGGACTGACAGCTCCAGGGTCCAATGGAAGGCGGGTCCTACGGCCGGCGGGGGCGGGACGGTGCCGGGCGCTGCCCCGGGGATTAGGGCCGGCTTGTGGGCGCTGCCAGTCTCAGGCGGCGGCGTCCAGTGCGCGGGCGGCCTGCTGGGCGGGCTGAGGGGCAAGTGGTGTGCGGGTGAGGCGGAGAAAGACGGAGTCGACGAGCAACCGTGGCGACAGGTACCGGCGCCATGGCCGCAGGGATGGGGCGGGCGGCCACTGCGCCCCGGGAGCCGAATCTCCCCCTTCGCGGTCCGGCTGCCGCCGCGCCACCTCCCCGCCCCCTCGCGCGGCTCCCTAGCCCGGGAACGGTGCTTCCCGGCGAGCGGGGTCGGAGAAGCCTCGAGGCCAGGGCGCTGAAGGGCCCCCAGCCCCACTGCGGGGCCCCTTTGCGCCCCGCCCGGCCGCCGGGCCGGTGCTCCCTTCAGGAGGCGCGTAGCCGGGCACCAGCGGGAGCCGCTCCCCGCCCCGCACTCGCTCGCGGAGGCGAGGCGGGCGCGCCTGCTCGTCCTCACCCGGCTTTTGTTTCCCGCCCGGGTTGACAGGTCCCGGCTCCGGCTCCCGTCCGCGGTCCCTGACTCGCCCGAGGCCCGGCGCCCGTGACCGCAGTCGCCTGGAGCAGGCGGCGGGACCTGCCGGGCGGCGCGTGAGCAGCCGCCGCCGCCGCAGGCGGGAGAGAAACTTCGCCTTTCGGGGCCCGGGCGGCGGGAGAAGTCGAGCCAGGGTGAGCCGTGCGCCGGGACGCCGAGGGCGCGATGGAACCTCGCTCACCTGGCAGGGCCCGTGGAGGCTGAGGATAACGGAGTGTCCGGCTGCTGCGGTCTTCGCTTTAGGTTTTCGCTCCCGGGGCGGTGGGTGTGGATGCGCAGTCATTGCCTTCACCTGCCGCCCTGGGACAAGTGACTGGGAACAGCATCCTCGCTCTCTGGCGCTCTTGGAGGGTGCCAGTGCAGCGCCCATTCTAACAGGTGATTATTCTAGTGCCAGCTGAAAGCCAGTTAAAAGTTGTTTTAGGGCTTTTTATTCACTTCGTTCTTGGGACCCTATAATGCCTTACCTCCTATTGATGTCTAAAGAGGTGTGCTGACGACAGCGTAGGAGTCAAATTCAGTGTTGATTAAAAAAATGAGGGTGGAGGTCACCCTGCAGATTGATCTCTTTCGATTGATGGGCCAGAAAAAACCTTTTAGTCTCATTTAAAAAAATCATTTTTTTGCAGTGGCGGCGAAAGCATAGTAAGGTTCAAGTTGTAAATGGAGAACGCAGAACTCTAGATATCCTTCAGTGTGGTTCAGGACAGCGTGTACAACGTTTGGCCGCCATTCAGTAAATTCTGCATGAAGCAGTTTGAGCTCGTGGTTTTGGATTTACTTTTCAAGAGTATGTTTTCCAGTGGAATAAGGCTTAGCATTGAATGAGAGCTTTCTTTGCTTCTCTGGGGATAGACAGGAGTGTTTATTTTCATTGTCTTCTCATTTTGATAGGTTGTGGACAAGGGAAAAGTTAAGGCAACAATGGTTATTTTTACTCGTCTGTCGAGTTCTGCCGTGAGCTTCCCTCCCCCCTCCACTCAAGGGTTTTTAAAAACTTTAGAGAATTATAGTAGCTTTTTCTCTTGCTTTTTGAGTCAAAATTCAAGAATAGACTTAAATTATTGCGGAATTTTTTTTTTTTTGTCATACTTGCACTTATTTTCAGTTTGTCTCTCTCCCAACTGACCTCCATTTAACAATCTACAGTATGGTCCTAACCAGTTTAGGGCATCTGTAGAAAAATATATTTAAAAATAATTTTTGTAATTATTTAAAAAATGTAAAATGTATATTTTAAACGAGGATCATTAACATTGATTTGTAAGAAACAAGATTTAGTTTACTCGGGTTTTTCCCAATGTATCTTTTTTTATATCTGCATTGGGTATGAGTTATACATAATGGATGTAAGTTTAACTTTTTAAGAATTATAAAGTTATGATTTTGATTAAATATTCTACCTTATTAGTGTTTCATTGAACGATAATTTTACTTATTTACCTAGCTAATTAGTAACACTTTAAAGCTGAATTCTTTAACCAAGAGGCTAGTTGTGACTATTTGCGATTTTAAAAAGATAATCAGAGATGGTTTTTATAAATGTATTATTTCTCTCAAACAACAGGCTTATATGTTATGAGGCCTTTCGTCTTTCTAACATTTAACAAAAGTAAGTTTCTGAATCTTTAGTTTTCTTTTAGTTTTGGGGATTTTAACCAGTTCAACCTGAAAAACTTAAAAAATATTGGATTAGGCAACTAATTAAATCTTAAATTTTCTGTTTATTCTTGGATTGGAAAAGAATACCTAGCTTGGGTTATTTTTAGTAAAGTTTTTTCGCTTAGAAGGAATCAGTCTAGAGGAGAAAGAATATCCTCTTTCTATAGTTGTAGAAGACATTATTACTATTAAAAAGTTGAGTTAGCTTTTTGACCCTTAGTGAGAGTAGATTGGTAGAATGATGGCTCGTCTTTATGTAAAGTGGGTTTTATTCTGTATAAATAGCTGTAGAGAATCTTATAATTGTTCTTTAAAGTGTATAGAATGTATTAGTTTAATTATTAATAATTAGAAGTTTTATAATCTTTTCCTATAATGATGCTCAAATATCATAAAGTTATATCTCATAGTTTTATTTACACAAAGCATATTCGAGAACTTTAAAAGTGACTTATAGTTAAAAGCCCATTTTCAAATTCAGTTTTTAGATATTTAACTAATTTTTGTCCATTTTAACTTGTGGTAGACCAGATCATAAAATTATCAACTAGATTTCAGTTTCAAAATTAAGTATAAGTTTAATTCTCACATCTATACAGTAAATATTGGGAGTGTTTTTAGGTCATTTACCCCCAGGTGTGGCTCCTTTTGAGTTTGGGAGTGGGCAAATATTTTTGAATTAATAACACCACCAAAAAAGCCCCACAAAAAAACAAACAAAGACATTAAAACAGCTAAATTAAAGGATAACTCAAATAACACTGTTAGACATTACTACTGCTTTATTTAACAGTAATATGCATGCCAGATATCTGTGGCTTGAGGAATATCAGCTGTAGGCCTTTAACATAATTTATACAATTCCTGAAGGAGAATGTATATTATACATATTTTGCCACATGAAATTTTGTAATTATTTAATGCTGAACAATTAAAATGTATATTTTACAATTACGAAACTATTTGGACTTTCTAACCTAGCTGGTTAGTATTTAGATTTTGTTTTTTCATTACTTTACATTTCTGAAATTTTCTACAATGCATTTTTAACTTCTGACATTAACTTTTCAAAATGTAAAGTTAAATCTACACTCATTAGAGACTGGGTGGATGGGTCATTGTTATGTAAATCATATAACTATTGGTTTAAAAGCAATAGCCACTTAAGTGTGATTTAATTTGCAAATAAGATTTTTTTATGTAAAAAAAAAGTTCTGCCAAATGAGACAGGTTAAAATAATTTATAGTATAGGGCCTTATGCACCCTTGTAACTGTAATCTGTGTAGCTAACAGGTTACTAAGGATATTTTGGCACTATTTGAAACAAATTCGAGTACTCAAAATAATTTGCACCTCGTAGTTTATTGTGATGAGAATTGACTTGCACTCAGCTGAAACTTAAACATGTAAGACTGTTGTCCTTAAATGGGGCATGTTCATTTTATGTTTAATTTGGTATAGTACGTCTTTTGGGAAACATCTGGTTTATGAGAGTGAAGGATCACCAGACGGAATATGGTGTCTACACATTTGGTATACCTGTTTTCTACCCTTGGTTTGGAAGGAAAATACTTTAAAAATAAGAATAAAATTTTATTTTAGTTTTCTAAAGCAATTGGGCAAAAGATATTGAAAGTAAATTGGGGATTTGTACCTGTTTGGAGCTGCTGGCATTTTTGTAACAGTTACTCAAGGCTGTTTTATAAAAAGGTACATTTATTACAAAAACGAAAATGATGTATTTTAAGAATGAAGGAATAGGTTTTAAATAGACAGTTATTCATCTGTGAAAGTTAGGGAACCTCTAAATATTAAGGATGTTTTTTAAGATTAAAAATGTAGTACATTTCAGTTGTATGTTTTTGAAATTGCTTATTTTTTGGAAGAAGGAATAAAAGATGAAAGATCAAAGACTAGATGAAGGTTTTTTCCCTCCTTTTGTAGTTGCAGACCCTTTCTAAAGCAGGCAGTGGATAATTTCTAGAACTATTTGTAATATTCTGCCTCCATTTTGGTGATTTACAGTACCTGAAAATGACCGTCCAATCATCAAAAGCAGAGTTGAGAATTTCAGTTTGATCTCGTCAAAAATAAGATTTGCATGTATGTTTGTTAGTGTTTCTATCTCTGGAAATTAAAGAACCTCAATTATCAGCTGAAAAATACACAGTGGAATTTGAAAGTCAGAATGTCTCTATCACAGACTTAATGCTTCATCAAATTACTTTTTGGAACAGGACATATCCTAGAGATTGAGTCCTTACTGGAATATATTCTGAATGAGGATGGAATGGTCTCTACCCATGTTAAATATTAACCAATGGAATGATTTCCACGTTTAACTTTAAAAAAAAGCAAGACAATAAAATAAAACCTTGTAATCTTGACTCCTTTTAGGTTTTGCCCCTAGCTTAAAAATTATTACATGGTAGATGATAACATTTAACGTTTTGAAATTCTAATTTGGAAAGGGGATTTGTTACGAGAAGAGGGTATTTCATTGAAGCAGAACAGAGTAACATGGAGAGAAATTTCCTTTTTGAATTATTCTTAGGTTAAAACAATACTTATTAAGAAAATTCGAGATGATTATCTTTCCCATCTTAGATTTATTTTTACTATGAACTTTGTAAGTTCTTTTAATATACCTTTGGTCCTAAGTGGACTTCTCAGAATCTATTTATGTGTGTGTGCATGCATGCATGTATGTGTGTACAGTTGACCTTTGAACGATATAGGGGTTAGGGGAACCCACCTCTGAGCAGCTGAAAATCCTCGTATAACTTTTGACTTGCCCAAAAGTTAACTATAGTCAGCTTCACATCCATGGATTTCACATCAACCAACTGCATATCCAAAACAGTATTTTCATTTTGTGGTTGGAAATTTGCAGATGTGAAGAGCTGACTGTATTAATAGCTTACTTCTGACCAGAAGCCTTATTGATAACATAAACAGTTGATTGACATGTATTTTCTATGTTATATTTATAATATACTGTATTCTTATAATAAGGTAAGCTAAAGAAAAGAAAATGTTAAGAAAATCGTAAGAGAAAATACACTTACTGCATTTAATGAAAAAAAAATACATGTATAAGTGGACCTGCATCGTTCAAACCAGTGTTGTTTAAGGGACAACTGTATATACACACACAGGTTAGGTGAAATGTCTGTTCTTTGCATTTCATATATGTAACTGTATTTGCTAAATGTATATGTAAATCTCCCTCCACACTTTAAATTAAATCTTACAGCATCAAGAAAAATAAAGCACATGTCCACAAAGAGACTAGATGCAAAATGTTTATAGCAGCTTTTTTCATAATAGGAATGAACTACTGATTCACACAATGTATATGAAGCTCAGAAACATTATTCAGAGTAAGTGAGGCCAGACACAAGTCTGTACCAAATGATTCCATTTATAAAAAATATAAGAAGAGGCAAGACTGATAGAAATCAGGTCAGTGGTTTCTGGGTTAGGGCTGTGGTTGACTGGAAAGGGGCAAAAGGGAACTTTCAAGGGAGATGGAAATATTCTATAGCTTGATTTGGGTGATGGTAATTCAAGTGTACACTTTTGGTAACTTTTTATTTTCATGTGATTTTTTTAACTTAGGGAAAAGTTGCAAGATTACTACAAAGAATGCCCAGATTCACCAATTGTTAATATATACATTTATTCAAACTTAACTGAGTACTTAAGATCTTTGCATCTTACAGCATATGAATTTTACTTTAGAAGGATAAAAAGCTACAAAAAAAAATGGCGAAGATAGGAGAACAATCTTATATGCAAAATGTGAAATAACTTCTCTCCAGAATTAATGATGTAGAAAAAGAGAATCACTGACAGTCTTTTGTCTCTACATATATGTAAGTATTAATGCTGCTTCTTTCTGAAGTTTCATGAAGACATATTTCTGTTAGAAGAAACAGGATACCGAAAATGATTCAAGGCAGAACTGCCAGCAGGGAAACCCTGCTTTACTTTGTTATCCTTATGCATGTCTCCTAGGGAATGAGACAGCTAGCAATAGCTTTCTGGAAATTATAGGTGGTGATTATTCCTGTTAAAAGAGTTGCACACCTACAGTGTGCTAGGTTTTGCACAGACATGTACAGTCTTTACTGTCAAGTCATTACCAGACAGGAGAAAAGCAAATGTTGTCACTTTGGGGTGGTGCTATTTATCATAGGAAAGATTGATGCTTATAAACCATATAAACTGTTCCTGATCATTGTTAAGTGGTAAAACTAAGTGGTGAATTTGGTGCTCTGTATTAGTTTTAGTGCTTCGATAGTAGAGTGATTTATTTAAATTACATCTATTTAAATCATAGCTTAGACTATAATTGTTAAATAACATTCAACACAGTCCCTCTACTGTTTTATATATATGTTCTTTACAATTTAGGATTAGGTATAATTTATGGATATTGGTTCAATTAAAAAATTTTATTTTTTTGCATCTGCATAAGAAAGTTGCTTATTTGGTTATTTACTATTGTGGAAGATGTTTAAAGTAATAAGAGGACTAATCAGGTTCAACAAATTGATCGTTGATACTGGGAATGAACATCTGTTTTGCCTTTACTAACCAAAACTGTACATTTATTGGCCTATGTATTTTTCTTCAACAAAAATTTTGAGAAAAATGACAGATGTCCAGCATCAACTAACATGGATAAAAGGACTTTTTCCAGTTAATGAACATATTCATGTTCCTCTGAAATGACAGGGCATTTTCTCCCGTCATACACATTAAATTTCATTGGTTTATCAAGAATGAATAAAATATTTGAAACATTTTTATCTGTTAGAATTTTGTTTTGAGTTGTCAAGCCTTTACTGCGGTAGAACTTTTAAAATATTGGAACGTAGCCTTTTTTTTTTAGACTTTTCATTATAGAAGTTTCAAACTACACAGAACTGGAGAGAATGAACTTATTCTCTAGTTTTATTAATTATCAAATTTTTGGTTAATGTGCCTTTAAAACTTAAGTTTGCACAGATATTGTGAAATAGTGGTATTGGTGCACCAGATTTTTCTCAATTTCTTTCAAAAGTTTTGTTATAGAGAAACTTAAAAAGCAGTGTATTTTAGCTCAGAGACTTGACTTTGGACAAATGGTAATTATGAAACAGTTTTTATCTTTAGCTTCTTTCTGTCAGTTCATGGAAAAGAAAGATTAACGTTTTAGCTTTTCGTTTAGAATTTATTAGTCCAAATATTCTATATCTATAGAATAAAGTACTATTCATTTGGAAAGTTAGATTATCTTCGAAGTGTAGTATCTGAGGAGTGCTGTTTAAATGTTTTCGTTACCTTCTCTTCAGAAACTCAGTAATTGCTCTTCTTTTTAGGTCCCAAATCTGTATCTTCTACCTAAACTTGAGGCCTTCCAAATTTGAGGCCCAAATTTTCACCTATGTCTTGAAACTAAATATGCTTAAATACCATCTCTATAGCAGCTGCATACCCAGCACCTCTGCCCCCCACCCCTCAAATTGCTTCTCTTCCTGACTTTTTCTCTTCAGCTGTTAATGACTCCATTGTTCTTATTCTTACTGGTCATTTTTTACTCTTCCTTCTTAAACTCAGTGAGTCATTAAATCACTTTGTTTCTAACTTTAAAATGTCTCTTTGTTATCTTTTTGCCCTTTTCATTTCTACTATATTCATCATTTGGTTAAAACGTGTTAAATCAGGAAGATATCCTTAATTTATAATGAACTTCATACATATCAAAATTAAGGTATATTGCTAAAGTAAAATAGGACATTTTCTTCCCTTCTAGAGAAGGCTTCAATCAGCCTTATAGGCAAATAAATCATGTTTAAGGTCTCGGTAATCATTATATTTAAACCAGATGATCCATAGTAGTTCCCCCTTATCTGCAGGGGATATATTCCAAGACTCTCAGTGGATGCCTGAAACCAGGGATGGTATTGACCCATATGTATACTATGTTTTTTCCTGTACATACACACTTATGATAAAGTTTAGTTTATAAATTAAGCACAGTAAAAGGTTACCAACTAAGAATAAAATAGAACAATTATAACAATATACTGTAATAAAAGTTATGTAGTTTGTCTCTTAAAATATCTTACTGTACTTTACTCGCCTTTCACTTCAAGGAAGCACTTTAAAGCTTCCCTTTGACATACCCTAATTCCCAGCATTGCTACTCTCTGCTTTGGGGCCATTATTAAGTAAAAAAAAAAAGGGTTACTTGAACACAGGCACTGCCATACCTAGACGGCTACTTAGTGACTAATGTGTGAGTAGCATATACAGCGTGGATAAGCTGGACAAAGGGATGATTCACGTCCCGGGTGGGATGAAGCGAGATTTCATCATAGTACTCAGAATGGCATGCAGTTTAAAACCTATGAATTGTTTGTTTCTGGAAATTTCCATATACCACAGTAACTGAAACTGTAGAAAGTGAAACCGTGGATAAAGAGGTATAATTTTAGATGAATAACCTGGTGAACAGTGGCTGTCAGGGCCCACGGTTTATCAAGGAATATAAGCAGCAGACTTTCTTAGACAACAGATGGACCAGGATGAGTTCCTTCCAGCCCAGAATATCAACAAATGCTTTGCAATAGTGGAAATACTGAGTATAGATAACACATGTTCAGGACTTCTAGTATTTTCATGGCAAAAAGTATAGGTCTGTGGGTTTATCTTAGAACTCTTCTCCTATCCTTTGTCTCATATTTCGTGGCCAAGATAGTACTCGTCAAAAAGCCACCTTTGCCGAAAGTGATATGATAACTTTCCCTTTTCTTTACAGAGCTTGGGGTTAGTGGGAGAATATTAAAATAGAAAGGGGAAAATAAGTGATATCCGTTGTACTTCCCACTAGCAGTCATCCAGCCTCCAGGGGTTTGGAGCCTGATTCCTTTACAGAGGGATTGTAATTTATGAATTTGGCTTGCTTTTGGTCAGTTTATGGAGATCTTTCACCTTTCTGCTCTTCCCAGACATGTTTGCATTTTCTCCTGGTAGGAACCAAGACCCAATTTAAGATTACTAACTTCAGGAATAAGATAATTGTCTTATATTGTTCTAGATAATCCACAATATCAGATTTTCTCCTAAGGGAACTAGGAATAATACGGGGATTCTGAGACGCTCATGCAGAAATTAATTTAATGGTTATTAAGAGAGAAAAATGGAAGAGGAAGACACCATTTCTAGGAAGGCTAGTGTGGTAGGCATAGACATTGGGATGAGATTCAGAAGTGTTGCTACTAAGTAAACTCTGATCTTGAGTGAGTTATTTAACCTTTCTGAGCCTTATTTTAGTTGTAAAATGAATGGATTGGATGAGGTAGTGTTTTAAGGTCTCTTTGCAGTTCTGAAATTCTAAAATGAGTGTTTTTTCAGGAAAAAAGTCCTAATTTTTATACTGTTCCTAGGTAATGGTTTTCAGTGGCTTTTTAATATGTGTATTTTGTTAGGAGATAAAGGAGTCAGTCAGCATTCATAAAATGGATTAGATTTTAGTGTTTTCATTTATCTATGTGTCTCCACTGAATTTATTCTGGACTCTTTCACCTTCTATTTGTGTCCATTTTCCTGCCTTGTGCTTTTTATTTTTTATTTTTTTATCATCTTCGCTTTACAGTATGACATTCATATCCCTCTTTTCATTGCTTCTCCTTGCCACTGCTTTTTTCTAGCTCTCCTTCATTGCCCATATTTCATTATGCACATGGAATCCATCAAATAGATGCTTGAGTCTGATCTATCACTAAATTAAACTTAGACATCCTAATAGTTGTAAGGATTAACAGGACCGTCTCTATAATACAGAAACTAGAGCGATGAGTCCTAGGGTAAAGGAAGTGGGAGAACTGAAGAGAGAAGGAATGGTGTGGAAGAGAGTTTTCAAGGATTTTGATATTTTGATTTAATATGTAAATTAAAATATTTAACTTTTGATGATGATGACTCTGCCAGTTATATCAAAGTTTGGTCCTGAAGTCTTAATGGACTGTGAGTTTCTTGAAGGCAACATCTGTACCTCTAATTCTGAATCTCAGTGTTTAGCATAGCACTGCAAAGTAAAACTTGAATTGTTGTTAGAACTGATTCTTAAAGGTGTTTTGTGGTAGGCTGGAGACTATAAGAGGATGGTATAGAATCTTAAGTAAAACTTTAAGACTGTCACTAGCACTTTGTGATGTTGGACAAGCTATTTAGCTTTACTAAGCCTCACTTTCCTCATCTATAATACTGGGGAAGGGAAGTATTAATACCTACTTCAGGATTGTTGTGAGAATTAAATGAGACGATATATATATAAGGCACTCAGCCCAGAGCCTGGTATATGTTTTCAATAAGTATTAAATGCTATTATAGTTTCATTAATAAGCACGTTTGTGTTTCATATATTAAATTCTGTTAGGTTCTAAATAGTGTCGTTACAGAATAAACGAAACAAGGTCCTGTTCTTAGAAAAGATAGAACATATGCACAAAAGGTAAATAACAACCTAAGTCTCATGTTTAAGTGGTTTGCTTAAGAACTCAAGAGGCAGGAATAATTGCTAAGTAGATGAGAACTTCAGTAAAGTGACAGAACTTGACCTGAACTTCGAAGGACTAGTTAGCAAGTTAAGAGGACAGGCTCCTTGGAGCCAGATTGTCTGTGTGAGAATCCTAGTTCTGCTACTTTGTAATATTAAGCAATTTACTTAACCTCTCTCCTAGGATTATTGAGAGAATTAAATGAGTTATTACATGTTAAGCACTTAGAATGTGCCTCAGACATGGTTAGAACATGATAAATTATTATAAGTTGAGAGAAGGGAAAATGTATTTCAGATAGAACATTGAGTGATAATGAAGGTAATCCTAGGTTTGTTTGAAATGATGAAGCCAAATTGGCTGAAGGGAATAACCTATTGGAAAATGGTGATTATGTCAGGGCAGAATTATGAATGAGTAAGCCAAGGAGTATGACATTTTTTCCATATGTACTGTGGAAACTTGGGAGGATTTCTTAGGTAATTTGTGAAGCATTCTTGTGTGTTATAGATAACATTTCTAAGTCTGTATCTCTAGCATTTCTCACTATCTTTTCTGACTTCAGTATAACTGGAGCTTCTGTTCAAACTAATTTTGACAATGAAGCTCATGATTTCTTTCCTGAACCATTATGCCTCTTTAATTTGTCCATTTCTTTCTGTAAACATGTCCATTTCTTTTCTCCAGTTTAGTGAGTTTCTGCTACTGTTTTCCTCTCTGTCCTTTAAAACCCCAGTCTAGATCCTGAATCACCAAAGCCATAAAGTGGAAAGGGCTAGAGAGCAGAGAAAGGTAGAGAAGGGAGGGAAATAGCCTCTAGTCCAGCCATCTTGTCTTACAGATGAGGACATTGAGGTCCAGAGGAAGTCAAGTCACATGCTCAAGATCCACAGCTAATTAATGAGCAGGACCCTACCTATTAGAGCTAAATGAGGGATTATTATTATTATTATTTTTTTTTACTTTCATCCTAGTGTGATTCTCAACCATCTAGGTTGGAATTACAGTAGTACTACCAATAATTTTAATACCAGGAATAATGTGATAAGAATTCACCCTTTTTAATGAAAAGCCCATGATTACATTTCTTGGACAAGCGTTATTACTCTGAGAGTAACGTTTAAAACCAAGATTCCAAAATCTGCTTTAAGAAGTCTTTTTAGAGTTGTAAATTATTAGAGTTGTAATAGTGTTGTAAACATAAATAGCATTCTCAAATAAAGTGGACTTTGTGTTTCTATCATGGTAGAACACAGGTTCTTTTACAGAGTGATTGGTAGTAGGACAATGATTGGTAGGATAGTAAGATCAGCATAAAAAATTGGGAACTATTGTACTTTCACTTCACAGCCCCCGACACTGTACATATACTATTATAATAATCTCTAAGTTTACATCTTTTTAGTCTCTTACATTTAAATATATGCCACAAATGATAATGAAAAACTTATTTAAATATTATTTCCTCCTACATTGTTTTCCTACCTAGACAAGAAATGTGATAGAATATTCATAAAGACCTAAGCTTAGGGTCTGGTTACTCTAGTTGCTCAATAAATACCCTCTTCTCTTTTGACAGAGAAGATGACTTTTTCTCATGTGTAAATTATGTCAGTTCCTAATCACCAAATCCTTATCACAATTTTTTTCCCCTTTGAAATGTATTGTTTTAATTTGGGCAAGATGCCCTCCCTACAATTTGAAAATGTGTGTAATGTACAAATGTTTTTTAGTCACATTAAGCATAATTTTATCATGAAATCATTTTGCAGCTGGTAATCATATTCTGTATTCTTTCCCATGATTAAAGAAAGAAAAAGTGGCATGGGTTATGTAAAAATGCTCTAGATTTCTACTCATCCTGCCATATTCCTAACCCCCCCCCCCAAAAAAAAGATGTCTGGACTAGATTTATTTTTACTGAAATATTAATTTTTCTTTATGATTTTAAAGCACTGTGAAGTTGAATTGTATAATCCACAATTGTCTGTACCAAAAAAATTCCATGTCCTCAATGCTTTATAGCAGATCACTTATTTATATTTTCTATGGCTTGGTTTCTTTTTCCTGTCTTTATTTTTCTGAAGGGGGAAGAAGATTTTTTTCTTTCTCATGATATACTTATTTTGTATTTGAATCACTCTTTATAACAGATTTTATCCTCTATACCATTAGGAGGGAAGAGAAATACTTCAAAATTAGATTTTGGATTTTTGTTTTGAGGCTGGATTTGTGTGTGTGTAGATTTTTCTTAGCTACTTTCTTCATATAATACATAAGATTTTCTGTTTCTGTTTTTTAAATGTTTTATGTTGAATTGTTTTACTGTTTGAAAGAAATCTGTTAAACTATATATGAGTGGTTGCTACCCTTTTTTCCTAAATTTATATAGTGTAATACATTTTGCTATTAACTTCACTCTTCGAATATTAAGGGTCTTTTTGTAATTTTTTGTCCCTTTAATTATATGTTTGGCTGTCTTGCTTCTTCCGTTTATTATCATTTCTTTTTTTTTTTGGTGACTCCTGGAAGTGGAGAGCTTTAATACTATATTATGCATTCCTATAGATTGTAGCCCTTGTTATAAAATGTGTTATTTCTCTTTTCTGTTTTTGATATGATTATGTTCTAGGTTTTCTTTATTTAATTTCATGATATATTTTTATTTAGTTTTTGTCTAGATTTGTCAATTTGAGTTGTAGTTTCTTTTCATCTTCATATTGTTTTTGTTCATTTTATTAATATCTCTTATTTCCATTTAACAACCTTTTTGGTATTATGTGAACATTTTCATGTGTGTGTATGTGTGTCTATAATTTCTAAAAAAGTGTGATTAAGTTTCTCTCTTTTTAAAAGATTTCTAGACTAAATATTTTTATACCTGTTTATTTTGCATCTAAGAATGCTGATAACAATATATAAGATTTTAAATACACTTTTGTGAATTGATATTTTATGACTATTACCAAACTTTGCCAGGCCAATTTTATTAGTAAATTAAAAACGTTTAAAAATTATAAATCCTCCTAATCTAGTGACACGAATTTAGTAATTTGTTTTTATCCTGTGTCATTTTATCATTCTTTTATTTTAGAAATTTGCCAGTGGCTTTTCTAAAAACAAATCATGAATTATGTGAGATAATTAACTGTAAAGGAGGAAAATAAGGATATATCTTAGAACCTATGTTTTATATAAATGTAGGTTGACAGATTTTGTTTAACAGATTGGGTTGACAGATTATTCAGTGACGTAAAGATATACTCTTTTAAATTGTTAAAATTCTTTATATTAACCTATTCATTGGAAAGGTTTGATAGTTTGTAATTAAAACAAAAAAGGCAAGGACCTTTAAAAACAAAGCCAGAAAACAAGCATAAATCACTCAAGAAATAATGAGCAGGACGAGGGAGTGCAAAGAAATCTTTACATCAATAATCTGAGGCAAGATAGTTTCTGTATTTGAACATTAAATTTAGCTCTGAGCTTCCTGGCAAGCAAGAGAAAAAAGGAAACAGGATAGGTTTCATAGTTATTGTCTGATAAAGAAAGCTTATCAGTTTTTCAGGAGAGAGGAACTTTTTCTGAATTCTTGGTTATAAAAGAGGTTATTTGAATTCTTATGTATGGAATATAATTTACATTTTCATTTCTGTAAATTATTAAATTCTTGCTATTGCTATTTTAGTTGCCTTGTACCACATATATGGACTGTATTTATATCTGGTCATATGAAGTTCATGTCCACTGTTGTCAAAAGTGGAAATACCATGACTGGAGTGTGTTTATATATTGCCTCTAGAGTTGTAGCCATTGACGAACAGGAAACTGAAAGCTAAAAGTTCAGGAAATGTATTGTATTTAGGTTTTATGGAAAAAATATATATGATACTTAACGGCTGAACATTTGAAGACTGAAAAATTATATGCATTTAGTTAGAGATGAATATTATGGATTCTTATAACAGTGCTGTCAGATGCTTAAATATGATAATAGATACAGTATGTGCATTGTAAGCCAGGAAAATTGTGCAATGCTAGGAAAAAAATGCAACAGACTCTTATATGTGTTCAGTTATATGCTTTCAAGAAATAAAACAGCTGGCACATCAGTTGAATTCTTCAAGGATGTCTTATTTTCAGAGAATTACAGTTTTAGTTTTAGTTTAGTTCCATGGAAAGGGACGTCGCTTTTTTACAAGGTAGCCCATTTTACTCTTAGGAACTTCTGATGGTTAAGTCTTATTTTCTCATATTGAATTGAACTTTGTTTCTCTTTAATTTGTTAATATACTCTATAGTTTTCTTAGTGTTGAAAAGAAATGATTGATCAAAACTATTTAAAAAGTTAAATGTATCTCAAGTGGGGTTTTTTTGGTATTATGGCGTTTTATTTTTGTTAATTAATTTTTTATTGAGGTAAAACATTGGTATTGTGACATTTTATTTTATTTTTGTTAATTTTTTAATGAGATAAAACATTGGTATTGTGGCATTTTAGGTGCCTCAGAAATTGCTACCCATAGGGATCTTTATTTCTGAAGTTATTTAAAATTTTTTTGTCAGGAGATGTGATTAACTTATATGCCTAGTAACCTGTATTTTCTTACTGTTCCTCTTAGCTTTTTTTTAACAGAGTGTGATTTATATGAATTCGATGTTTTCACTCTTTGAGACAAGCATGAAGTTTTAACAGTTTCTTTAAAATGGGAATTTTGGGATAATGTATTTTTTGTTGCTGTTCCATTGGTGTATATTTCAATAAAAGGTAACATGACTATTTCAGTGCCACATAATGAAAATTCTATTTATTATAAGGTTCTTTTTAGGAATTTCAGCTGCATTTTATGTCAGTAATGATAATCATTTTAATAGCCTCATTAAAATGAGCCTCTTTTCAGGATCGATTTTGATTTTGAATCTGTTAGGATCATGTGTTCATCTGGGAACTGTTGCAGTGGCCCAGGGGATGGAAAGCACTGACTGGCAAAGATTGGAGATTGGGTCCACCCCAAGAGGTGAGGAGCAGTGGTTTCCCAGTGGAAAGTCCCAGAATGCTGTTTACAGCAGAAGGGGAATGGGCTTTGAGCTGACAGAACAAGGAGTCATAAGGCCAGACCATAAAGGTCTTGGTATGTAGTGAGTTAAGAGGTTGAACCTTATCCAGCAACTGATCTGTTGTTGCAGTAGATGGTTCTTTGAGAACAATTTTAAATGTCTTCCTATGTTGTACATGTTCATTGTACAAAATTGAATAAACATATAATCAGTGAAGAAAATAAAAATTTCTTGTAACTCTTTTTCACTTTTTGGATGGTCTTAATTTCCCTTAAACTTCATTTAGCATCTAGGTTACTTATTAGTTTATTTGAAAGGATGCTTGTTGAACTATTCTATCTAAAAATCGTGCTTCTAATAACTTCTTAAAATTAACTATGAAGGAAATAAGAGTTAATTTTAAAAGCTTTTGTTTTTGTTTGATATAGTCTATTAATTTGCATTTATTTTATGGGAAACCATAGGCATAATAGGCATAATGAGAACACAAACCTGGATGTCCGAGCGGTTCTTACAAGGGAAACAGGAAAAATGAAGACCAAAACCCTTTTGTAAGCTTTTTGGGAGCAGGGCCGAAGTCCTTATTGTTCACCATTATGTCAGTATCACCAGGCACAAAGCCTGACACATAGTAAGTGTTCCATAAATAGTTGCTGAATGAATGGAGGAGTTTCTCATTAAGCATTTTGAGTAGTTCATATTTCCTGTACTGTGGATAATCAAGATCAATTACATTCATCTAAAGTTAAGAGCCTTCCCATTTCTTTCTCTTTTTTAATGAAAATTTAATAAACTGATTATTTTTTTGAAACTGTGTACACAGACACACCAAAAAATGAAAGTCTCATATTTCTTCCCCTAAATCTCATTCTCCAGCATTAGCTACTATTAATGATTTTGGTATATGTTTTTTGCTAGATATTTTCTTGCATTTACAAACGTATATGCATTTCCTTTACACAAACAGAATAATGCACATTCTGTTCTGTAACTTGCTTTTACCCCCCCTTTATGCCATTCTTAAATATCTTGCCATATCAACTCATATACAACTGCTTCTTTAATTTTAATTGTTGCATAATAGTTCATTGTGGAGACATTTAATAATTGTCCAGGAAGGAAATTTCAGTTGTGTCCATTTTTTAAACTGTTACAACAATGTTTTGTTTAATATCCTTCTGTATATAATTTTGCTTGCTTCTGTGAGAATATCTATAGATAAATACCTGGAAATGGCATTGCTGGGCTAAAGGATATTTATATTTAAGCTTTTTGTAGATATTAGCAAATTTGCCCTTTAAAATATTTTATTGCTTTGTACTCTAATGTTCACTAGGGATGTGAGGTGTTTTCTCTTGATAATCATACACACTGTCATTTTGTGCATTAGAAATGTTCAACTTTTGAAAATGAATCCTCATGGTAACTTGAGAGATTCAGAAGATGGTAGATTAAGTAATATATTCCCATTATCTGATGTAATTAGTTGAAATGAAGTGTAGGATAGCGAACTGTATTCTCTACAGACCTATAATGTGCATTGCACTGATTCAGGTATGGAAGATCAAGATGTTGGTTTTCTGGGGTTTTGTCTCCTTAGAATATTTAGCATAAGTATTTACTAGTGACAGTCTAAAGGGGTAGAAGGCCCTCACTGCTGGTTTGAAAAGTTGGATTTGTAGTGCTGGGGAACTGTTTAAAGTCCTTGAATTGGGGAGTGTACTGTATGAGTGAGCTTTTACTGGCAGTATGTATAAAATGAATAGAAGTGAGTGAGTAGGCTGGAAGTAGGCAGATCAGCTGGAGAACTGTGGCAATTCAGGAAGGAAATGAAGAAAATCCAGAATATGGTGATAGCTGTGGAATTGGAAAGTAAGATTATAGGAAACAAAATGAACAGTTGGCAGGTCCTGTGGATTAAATGGAGAAAAATTATGTTAAAGTCGTAAACCTAGAATAGCCAGATAATACTGATAATGAAGTAAATAGAGAAGGGGCCAATTTTGAAAAAGTTGATTTTCTTTAAAAATATAGGGATATAAAAGGGTTCTGAAGTATATCTGTAGTCGGGCAGAAACTGGAGAAAAGAAGAGGGAGAAATCGTAACTAGATTTGGGAGTTATCCTAACAGAGGTACATAGTTGAAATTAAGAGTGTGGGTTGAGAACTACATTTTGAAAAGGAGTACTCTCAGTAATGGGAGATGGGATGAAAGAATAATCGGAAAGATGAAATGAATTGAGGAGTAGGAAAAGAATCATGAGGAAATGTTACTGAGACCTCACTTTCATTCTTTTACTCTGCATATGATAATATACTTACTGTATACTATGTTATCTACCTGGAAAACATCATGTTCTTCCTTTGGTAGTGATACCTCAGAAAATTTTGATGGGTTATTTTATAATTAATTTTATTCCTGAAGTTGAATATTTACTTGAAAAAAGGTCTTGGAAAAAATAGTTTTGGTATTATGCTATGTTCCTTCTAGTTTCGTAAAATCTTTTCATCTTGTTTTAATATCTGTGGGTCTTAAACAAGAAAAAATACAGCTTATTGTTGGATAGATGAAAGTCCAGATACCATGTGTATTTTAATTGATCATTTAAAAAATGTTTTCTGGCTTTTGAAACTTGGCTAATAACAAATAATAAGAATCCATATTTTCTTAGAAGGATATAGTGCAAATTTATAGTTTTTACTATCTTTGTACTTGTCAGGATGGAGCCTATTCACAGGAAATGCTCTAAAATCAAAATCAGGGACTTGTGATCCTACTAGAGAGTCAGTATGTGAAATGGTTAGAGTTCAGGCTCAGGAGTCATTCTGTCTGGTTCCACTGTTCACTAGAATATTTTGCCCCTTAATTTTGCCACCTGGAAATGGTCGTAATAGTTCCAGTGTCATATGGTTATTGACAGGATCCATCATGGAACTTAACATTCTAGTAAGGAGAGATATGCAATAGACAAATATATGTCCCAGGTGGTAAGTGGGGGGAAAAAAATGTAGAGCTGATTGCCGTCATTTCTTGCTCTTTTATATTGGGTAATAGGGAAGGCCTCTCTGATAAGAAAGTATTTGAACAGAGACCTGAAGGAAGTGAGGGAGCAAACTGTGTGGCTTTCTGAGGGAACAGTTTCAGGCAGAAGAGAATAGCAAGTGCAAAAACCCTGAGGGAGGGGCATTTTGGAGGGTGCAGCAAGAAGGTCAGTGTAGCAAAAACAGGGTGAGTGAGAGGAACAATAGGAAATAATTTCAGAGATAGCCACTGACTGGCACATGGGGTTTTAAACCTAAGAAGGACTTGGATTTTATCCTGTAAGAGATGGGAAGCCATTGGAGTTTTGCCAGAGTAACTTTTTTTAAGGCCAGTCTTGATTGTCACTTCTTAAAAATGCTTCAGTTCTCTATTTCCTTTGGATTAAAGTTCAAATGCTTTATTTCGGTACACAAGGTCCTTCACAGTCAGACCTCTGCCTGTTTATTTAGCATCATCTGCCTCCTTCCCACTTGTACCCTTCACTTTAGCCAAATTGGATTACATGCAGTTCCCTGGATAGGTCATGATGATTCGTGTCTTTGTGTCTTTCTGCATGCTATTTCCCCTGTGAGGAAACCCACCCCCTCAGCTCACATAGTCATTGGCTCTGTTTTAGAGGGTCCTCTCTGTGCTCATAGAGCACCCTGTGCCTTGTTCTCTCACCATTCCCTTCCATAGCCACTTTGTACTCAAGCCACATAGTCTTGGAATGTACTGTGTTCTTTTAACCAGCTTTGATTTTACTTGTGCCACACCCTTGCCAGTTGAAATTATGCCCATCCTTCAAGAACCAGCTCAAACACTGCCATCTTTTCCCTACTATATAAACCTTTATATATTGCCATCTTTTCCCTACTGTTATAAATACTTTGTAGCTCTCTTATACTTAATCATCGTTATCTTGAATTAAAAATTTTTTTGGCCTAAGTCATGCAAAATCCTTGGTCTTAACTCATTTCAGTTTCCATTGTAGCCACTTGTATAGGATCTTACACACATTTCACTTTCAGTAGGTATTCATGGTGTGCAGAATTCATAGGATAATTAGAAAACTATTAGGTTTCAAGTTGCAGAGGGCCAAAAGCAGCAAAAATGAACAAAGCGCGGGACACTTGTTAAATTAACAAAACAAATTTACTATTATAACATAGTGTTGATGATGGCATGATTACCCTTTAGCATATGTTTACTACTGGCACCACAAATTAGTGCACCCCTTTTATTCAGACACATAAATGTTTATGGTTTTTGACCTAGTGACATCACTTCTGAAAAACATCTTAATAATACAAATTAGAATGATAATTATAACAGCTACCTCTACTACTAATGTTGAAAGTTTACTATGACAGGCACCATGCAAAGCCCTTTATGTTCATTACTTAATTTAATCCTTAGAACGCCAAGAGGTATAAATACTGTTAATTTCATGGAGAAATTGAGGCACAAGGAAATTAAATGACTTGCCCAATATTATACAGCTGCTAGGTTGTCAAGCCAAGATACCTACTGAAGCAGACTTTCTGAAGAATCCATACTCTTAATTACATGATATGTTAAAAGCCTGGGCATAAAAATGTTCACCCACTGTTATGTAGAAGTGATGTATATCGTGAATTATAACCCATCCATTCAATAGAATCATTTTTATAACAGCTTTATTGAATAAAATTCACATAGCATAATATTCACCTCTTTATACAAGTCAGTTTTCAGTATACTCTATTACCATTATCCCACTTCAGAACATTTTATCACAAAAACAAATTTATACTCATTAGCAGTCACTCCTTACTTCCCCCATTACCTTAGGCAGCCAACCACCAGTCTACTTTCTGTCTTTATGGATTTGCCTATTCTGGACATTTCGTGGAATTGTACAATAAATGGCATTTTGTGTTTGGCTTTCATTTAGCATATTTTCAAGGTTCATCCGTGTTGGAGCATGCTATCAGTATTTCATTGCTTTTCACTGCTGAATAATATTCCATTGTATTGATATACTACATTTTGTTTATCTACTCATTAGTTAATGGATGTTTGGATTGTTTCTACTCTTTGGCTATTATGAATAACGCTGTTATGAACACTCAAGTACAAGTTTTTGTGTGGACATATGTTTTCATTTTCTTAGAATTGTTGATCAAATAACTGTTTAACTTTTAGAAGAACTGCCAGACTGTTTTTCAAATAGCAGCTGCACCATTTTATATTCCCACTTGTAATACGTGAGGGTTCCACTTTCTCCACATCTTTGTCTATACTTGTTATTATCTGTCTTTTTGCTAATAGCCTTCCTAGTGGGTGCGGAGTGGCATCTCACTGTGGCTTTTGGCTTGCATTTCCTTAATGACTAATGATACCGAGCATCTTTTCATGTGCTTGTATATCTTCTTTGGGAAAATGTCTATTTGAACCCTTTTTTAATTGGGTTGCCTTTTTATTATTGAGTTGTAGGAGTTCTTAATAGTTCTAGATATAATCTTGTTATATATGATTTGCGAAATTTCTTTCATCCTGTGTATCGTGTTTTTACTTTCTTGATAGTGTCCTTTGAAGCATAAAAGTTTTCCTGAAGTTTAATTAATCTATTTTTTCATTGTTGCTTGTGCTTTCAGTTTTACATAAGAAACCATTGCCTAATGCAAAGTCAGAGAAGATTTACTCTTGTGTTTTCTTGTAAGAACTTGATAGTTTTAGCTCTTACATTGAGGTCTTTGAACCATTTTGAGTTACTTTTTTGTACATGTTGTGGGGAAAGATCCAACTTAATAATCTTTTGTATGTGGCTCTCCAGTTGTCCTCAGCACCATTTGTTGAAAAAGACTATTCTTTTTTCCATTCAGTTGTCTTGCACCTTTTTCGAATGTCAACTGACCATAAATGTAAGAGGTTATTTCTCAGCTTTCAGTTTTATTCCATTGATCTATGTATCTGTCCTTATCCTAGTACCACCATGCTGACTTGATTACTGCGGCTTTGTAGTAAGTTTTGGAAGCCTGACGTGTGAGTCCTCCCAACTTTGTTCTTTTCAAGGCTCTTTTGGCTGTTTTACTCAAAATTTTGCTGTGAACCTAAAACTGCTCTAAAAAACTAAGTCTGTTTTTAAAAAAGTACCTTTAAAGTGTAATATTTGGATTATTGTGAATGCTTTTCTCCTTATTTCTTAAAATTTCTGTAATGCATTTATAATTTTTAAATTTTAAGTAAGTTTTGGCTAATAGAATAATTTTTTAACTCAAGGGGCAGCGCTTACCTCTGTAGATAAAAACTCAGTTACCTAACCTTCCAGGAAGAGTATATGAAGATGAGGAGCTGGAGTATAAGGTTATGGATAGAATGAGCCGGTCTCAAATTTAACACTCAGCTCCTTGAATTCTTTCTCTCTTCAATGAGTTTCCTTCAGTTTCTTCTCTGCCTTCTCACTTTCCATTAAAAGCCCTCCCCCACACCTTAGCTTAGGACTTTCCTCAGAAGTTTTCTCAGTGAAATTGTCATTTTTAGGTGAAATTCTTGGGCTCTGGCTAGGTTGTATAATTGCCATTGATAACTGGAATGAATGGTGGTTGAGCAGCATGAGGGCAAGGAGCCAGACAGTGCAGACTTAGCCACGGAAGCCACTTTGATGGAAAGCGATTTTCAAAGGAAGAAAAGGAAGTCATCCAAGCAGAGTTCTTTACTGCCCTCATTGTGTTGTCTCAATTTCTTTGCATCTGTATATGCTGTTTTCTTATGAAATCCTGTGCTATTTAAGGTCAGAGATTTGCAGGTGATGCTAGGGCTAATGAAAACTTTAGACACACAGAGAAGCAAGCCATGTGGCTTGGTGACAGACTGCTGTTCATATGTTGTTTATAAGTGCCGTTATAGAGTATGTGTATTGTAAATAGTTTAGGGGTTTTCTTTCCAGTTTAAGCAGTGTTAAAATCGCAATATATTGAAATACTTTATAGGCTTTGCATATTATGGGTATCCATTTGAGATTTGTTCTAAAACAAAAGCTAGTTTTATAGACCTGCTAAAGACTATTAATGCCAGTATCAACCACAAGCCAACTTTTGTAGCATTATAACTTTGAACTATTAAGATGATTTCCACTGTATATTATTTAGTTGAATTAATCAAAAGAAGGAGAAAAACCATCTTTTAACTTGGATTTTTAAAAAATTATGTATTTATTAATGGCCTTTAGAAATGTAGAATCTTATTTAAAAATCTTTTGTAAGATTTAAAATAATTTCTTATATATAAAAAAAGGGATACTGCAATTATCCATATTTCTAGAAATATGCACAAGACCATAGTTTTGACTGCTAATTTAAAATAAATACCTGCCAATTTGGGAATGAGATTTATTATCATCAGTTACTGCTTTGACTTTTGGAACGTCATGGGAAAACTATACCCTTCAAATTTCAGACTGTCAAAACTTTTTCTAAACAATGTTTATTTTATCAGACACTTTTTCCTATTTGGACCTCTGTTTATAATAGTTAGGTTTTCTTACTCTGTCTCCTTTTTTTGGCTTAAAAATGTACTCATAGACTTATGCTTCTTGCTAAGATGGAATAACAGATTTGATTTACTCTCTTGGCCGTAATCATGTAACAAACAGACACCCCAGAAAAAAATATGTGAAGTTTCAAACACTGAACAACAGGTAGCACAGGACAGTGATCCCCAAGAAAGCAGAAACAAACAGATGAAACCCTACAATAATCCTAACTTACTGCCTGGAGAGTGTTTCCAGGCTGCTATGTAAGGATGGAGAACCCAGGCAGAGCCGAGCAGTCTCCTTGAGTTGAGAGGATGGAACTGGAATCCAGGAAGGCCAGGTTAGCTACTGCAGTTTGGAGAGCTACACAAGGGGAGAACTCCAGAGGTCTTCAGAGAGTCCCCTTAAGTCTTCAGATGAGTACTGATAAGTGCATGTGTTATATGAAAACTACCCAAAGCTGAGAAAGAACACAAAAGGATTAGAGGGAACCCCGCCCCCGATTCTTTGTCATGATTAAGAATAGTTTGTGTTCTCACCAGCTGAAGAGGGAAAACCTCATAAGTCACAGGACATTGGGTAGAGTATTTAGAAGGGCATTGCCTTGGCAGTGGGGCAAATGAAGCCCTAAAGGCTGCTCTGATTCCTTCTAACAAAGTTTAAAAACAGGCCTCAACAGGATCAAACTGTTTCCAAGTAACTTAACTGCATTTCAGAACAAAGCTCAATATTTATAGTTATATGAAAATACCTAGCACTCACCAAAGTAAAATTCACATTTGGCTTCCAGTCAAAATATCAGACTCGGAATGAAACAGGAAAAATATATCCTATGAGGAGGAAACTTAAAAAATAGAAACACACCCAGAAATAACACATGATAGAATTAGTAGACAAAGACATTAAAGCAGTTATAACTGTATTTCATATGTTCAAGAAAGTAGAGGAAAGATTGAGAATGTGAACTAGATATAAAATATTTTTAAAAGACCCAATTTGAACATCTAGAGATGAAAATATTTAAGCACCTAATAAGATAACTTCAAAATAAATGAATCAGAAACTAAGAGAACTGAATGGAGAAACAGACCCACAATTATAGTTAGAGATTTCAGTACCTTACTTCTCAATAATTTATAGGATAAATAGACAAAAAAATCAGTAATGATTTAGATTTAAGCAACACTATCAATCAGTTGTCCTATTTGACATTTATATGACATTCTCCCCAATACAGCAGAATATAGGTTCTGTTCAGTTGCATACAGAACATTTACTAATACCATATTTTGGTCCAGAAAATAATGTCAGTGAATTTGAAATTACTTAAATCATAAAAAGAATGCCTAAAATTGAATTAAATTAAAAATCAATAACAGAAAGATATCTGGGAAACCCCTAAATATTTGGAAACTAAAACATTTAAAGAAAAAAATAAAAAATGAATTTAGAACGTGTTTCTTACTAACAGAAAATGAAAACAACATAAAACTTTAGCTAACACGGGTGCTCAGAGGAAAATTTATAGCACTAAATGCCTATATTAGAGAAGTAAGGTTGCAAATCAGTGTCCTCAGTTTCCACCTTAAGACACTTTTTAAAAAAGAAGAGACAAACCAAAATAAGCAGAAGAACTAAATATAGAAGCCAAAACCAGTGAAACAGAAAACAGAAAAACAGCAGAGAAAGTCAATGAAATCAAAAGCTGGCTCTTTGAGAAGATGAGTAAAATTGATAAACATGTAGCCTGTTGGATCAGGAAAAAAGAGAAGCCATGTTTTAAATCTGCTTAATTTATATTACAGTGCTTTAATGAGACAATACTATAAGAGAATGCAATGTTACATAGAACAGCGGTCCCCAACCTTTTTGGCAACAGGGACCAGTGCTCTTATGAGAATCCAATGCCTGATGATCTGAGGTTGGAGCTGAGGTGGTGATGTGATGCTAGCGCTGGGGAGCGGCTGCAAATACAGATGAAGCTTTGCTGTCTCACCCGCCGCTCACCTCCTGCTGTGCGGCCCTGTTCCTAACAGGCCATGGAGTGGTACCAGTCCGAGGCCCCAGGCACTGGGGACTCCTGATAAAGAACCTTTATGCTAGGTTTCTTTGCTCTGCATTTCAGCTCTCTGCACCATCTCTTCCTCCAGTTGCCAGTATAATACCTGAAACTACGTAGTACCAAACCCTACATATACTGTTTTTTCCTAAACATACACACCTTTGATAAAGTTTAATTTATAAATTAGGCACAGTAAGAAATAACAACAGTAACTAATAATAAACTATAACAGTATACTGTAATAAACATATAAATGTGGATTGTATTTCAAAATATTGTATCATACTCACGTTTTAAAGGAAGCACTTTATGATTTGTTTCTCTTTGGCATATCTGAATTACCAGCATCAATACTCTTGTGCTTTGGGGCCATTATTAAGTAAAAGAAGAGTTACTTGAACACAGAGCCTGCAATACCAAGGCAGTCAATCTGATAACCAAGATAGCTACTAAGTGACTAATGGGTGGGTAGCATATACAGTGTAGATTTGCTGGACAAAGGGATGATTCACATCCCAGGTCCCAGGCAGGGCGGAGCCATCATAGTGGGAGATTTTATCAAGCTACTCAGAACTGTGCGAAATTTAAAACCAATGAATTGTTCGTTTCTGAAATTTTCCATTTACTATTTTCAGACCACAGTTGACCTTGGAAAGCAAAACCACGGATAAGGGCGGACTGCTCTACTCAGAGATTGACAGCTAGTTGTGGTTCTGTGTCCTTGACTGCCCGTGTTTAAGCCAAACTCATATAATTAATAAGATCAATCTGCTCTGTGTACGTACGCACAGACATATACTTACAATGCATTTCAGAGATATGCTAGGGTTTTCTTAATTACCACTTCTTATTAGAACAGAAAATTATTTTTACTTTTATAGTTGAATATTCAGGTGCTATGTAATTCTCCAGATTAGATTTTTCAGAGTAGACTGAGAGAAGGAATATAGTCAACTGGTAATATGATATTTCAGCACTGATTACTTACAGTATCTGATATTTTATCATCTTTATATTGGCTGCTTTTGAAAATAACAATTCATTTCCGTGTTTACTGAGTGTCTCATATTCTATTCACTTATCTTAGATGGTGGGAGTAAAAAAAATGAATAGGATACATTCTCCGCCTGTACAGTGTTTGTAGACCTTTGTCATAAGTTACCTTGTTGACCTATTCTTAGAAATCATGAGCAGATTTGCAATCAAACTATCTGGCCCTAATGAATCAACTCAAGTTAATAATCTGCCACTGACACAGGTAGAAAGTTAATTTTTCTGTCAAAAACATGAATAAGTAGGAGAGACTCACTCCTGCTGTCTCTAGTCTTACTAGAATGTAAGTTCCATGGAGATAGAAATTGTTTTCTGTTGTTTACTGCTGTATCTCCATTGCCTGGCAGATAGTAGGTGCTTAGTAAATATTTGTTGAGCAGATAGGTGAATGGCTCCTTTCAGCTTTCAACTCAGATGTTCTCTTCTTATAATGTTCTTCCCCCCCTGAGCTGGCCACCACAATCCTTTATGGATATATTTTTCTTACATCTTATTGGCCAGAATTTAGTTACATGACCACATTTAGCTGTAAGGGAGGAAATTGGGACTTTATTCTGAGAAGCTTCATGTCCAATTAAAAAGTAGAGGTTTTCTTTTTAAGTAAGAAGTGGAGAAAAAGATACTGAGAATTATTAGTAACCTGTTACAACTCTAACAGTGATATCTCTCTCTCTCTCTCTCTCTCTCTCTCATCTATCTAATCTATCTATCTAATCTATCTCAGGTGATACCTTTGAGCCATGGGGTGTCATGACTTGGAGTGGAGCAGGCTACAGCTAGGGAGAGGTCAGAGGCAATCCATAAAGTCAAAGTACCGAAGAAGGACCCAAATGCTTGCCTTGGGAGCTAATTTCTTGTACTGAGAAGTAGAGTGAGTTTACCAAAGTGGTGTTTATATCTAAGAGATACAATAAAGGAGGATATAATTTGTTACTATAAAGTGGCAGTTCCATTTAGGATTCTCTTTCGTCTCCTATTTTCATAACTGGACATCGTAGAGCTTTTGGTTCCTGAAGAGTTGATGCAGCGATCACTAAAACGCTTGACTCAGAACTTTGGAAGCACACTGGAAATATGAAAGGCATCTTCAATTAAGGAGAAGGTAGGAGGATTAAAGAGAAGTTTAAGTCTGGCTAACCATTCTATTAAGTTAATTTTTGTCTGCTCTGGCTTTAGATTGATTTCTTCTCACTTTAATTGTGATAAAATATACATAACAGAAATTACCATTTAAACCATTTTTAAATATACAGTGCAGTGGCATTAAGTACATTCAGATTGTTGCGTAATTATCACCACTGTTCTCCAGAACTTTTACATCTTCCCAAATAAAAACTTCATACCCATTAAACAACGACTTCTCTATCGGCACTGTCCCCAGCTCCTGGTAATCTCTGTTCTACTTTCTGTCTCTATGAATTTGCCAAATCTTATGTAAGTAGAATCATACAATATTCGTCCTTTTGTGTCTGGCTTATTTCACTTAGTAAAATGTTTTCAAGGTTCATCCATGTTGTAGCATTTATCAGAATTTCATTTCTTTTTACGGTTGAAAAATATTCTTTTAATAATAATATATAATACATATATACACACCACATTTTGTTTATGGACACTTGGATTGTTTACACCCTTTGGCTATTGTGTATAATGCTGCTGTAAACATTGGTGTACAAGTGTCTGTTTGAGTCTCTGCTCTCACTTCTTCGGGATATATACCTAGGAGTAGAATAGCTGGATTATATGGTAATTCTATGATTAACATTTTGAAGAACTACCAAATTTTTCCACAAAGGCTGCATCATTGACATTCCCACCAGCAGTGTATGAGGGTTGCATTTTCTCTACATCCTCACCAACACTTGTCATTTTTTCTTTTTTGATAATAGCCATGCTAATGGGTGTGGTATCATTGTGATTTTGATTTACATTTCCCTTATGACTGATGATGTCGAGCATCTTTTCATGTGCTTATTGGCCATTTGTATATCTCCTCACAGTTTTGTTTTTTTTTTTAAGGAGAAAAAAATAAATGTATGAGTATATGTAGGAGTATTGTTCATCATCTCCCAATTCTCCACCCCAGTGTGGAGGCAGGAAATTAACTGGAGGAAAATAGGAAAATAACGTGTAGTTTCATATAGTTGTATTGTCTGTCTGTCTTTATATTTGATCCTGTTTTCTATGAGTGCATATTTATCTCTTTTTTTTATACGTATGTTTTGTCTACCAATAAATAACTCCTCCTGACGCTCCTGTGTTACTAGACTTGAGTGTTTGAGAGAGGCCTGAGGTTGAAAGTAAATGAGGGCTTTCCAGTTCATCCTTAGATATATTCAAAATGAAGATGCATTTACATTGAATTCACTTACACACCTTAGATACACCTTCTTCCTTTTGTTTTTCTTTTGTGTCTTAGTTTTAGGAGGCTAAAAGCCTTTTATGGCCCAGACATCTGTTGTACTTAGAAAGAATGGTGCTGTAATTCTGTGCTTCTAACAAAGTAGCCAGTTCCATTTTTTTTTTCTTCTGAAAACTCTCCTATTAGAAGTAGAATATCCTAGTACAAGATATATTTTGACAAAATAAACATAGTAATATACATGGGGAATTAGTATATAAAGCTTTAAAATGGCTTCTTTTTTGGGGGGATATGACAATTTAGTTATGTTAACTGAAGTTTTCAGTATACCATTGATAAAATTTTAAGCGTGTTCTCGTTTTTCTTGGGTGTCTCGGGTGTTTGCCAACTAGCACTTTGGAGAGTGTGTGCTTATCTGGCATGTCCGTAACAGAAGGAACTGTGCGTTCCCTCTCTGATGTACTGAGTAGCAATTTCTCCCCTTTGGACAGTTCAGAACAGTGAGTTTTATCATAGATTAATATCCATAGCTACATAGTGGTTTTAAATCCAGAATAAACTAGGGTAGAGGAAAGAAGAAAAGGCTCTTTTATGAAAAAAGTGAAACTTTCTCAGTATGTCTTATAGGTTGTTAGGAACTGTTCTTATTGCCTTTTTTCATGTAACACTAGATCAGAGAAAAAGGGTTTTTTTAAAAAGGATTTTTTTTATTTGTTTTGTTTGCTTATAAAAATCTGTACCTCAAATGGCATTACTGGAATTGAGGAAAAATACTCTACAGTTCAGTTTATTTCTTTATTCTTCCAGATTTATCTGCCTTTAAAGTTTAAAAAAGTCTGTTTTATTGTTGTTTTCATCTTTGCATTTTAATTATTCATGCTACCTGTTTTCATATTAACGCCATACTAAGAACTGTTCTCTGAGATTCCAAAGGTCACTTGCATCCCTTAAAGCATTAGAACCAAAAATGAAGGGCAAATTCTTTTAACGAATGGAACTTATAAAGGTAGCACATCATCATATAAGTTTCCTATTTATTTGCATTTTAGAAAGCCCTGGTTTCCAAAGGTCAGGAATAGAATTAAAAATAAAATATTTTTTGATTGACAGTATTTTCATTAAAAATGTCAGCTCATCTCTAAATGATGAGCATTCAAAAGTAAAGCATTGTCTTTGGATGTATTGTAGTCATGCTTTCGCAATCTTTGTTTTTAGTTTTTTGCCATATTTGTGCTTGCACATGCTTTCTCTTAAATGATTGGAAAGTAGGTGGCAGACATCCTGACATCTAACCCCTAAATACTTCAGCATGTCTCCTAAGAATGAAGATATCATTCTACGTAAAACTACAATACTATATTACACTCCAGAAAGCTTATATTATACAGTAATAATAATCTAATATATAGTCTTTTTCCAAATTTTTCTAATCCTCCCAAAAATGTACTTTTATAACCTTTTGTTCCTCTAATCCAGGATCCAGGCAAGGACCACACATTGGATTTGGTTGTTGTGTCTAGTCTCCTTTAAACTAGAACAGGCGTGCCCCTGTCTTTTCTTTCTTCCTTTTTTTTTTTTTTTTTGTCTTTTATAACATTAACATGAGGAATCTAAGCCAGTTGTTTTGTAGAATGTTCCACAACCTAATTTTGTCTTTTATCGTCATTAGTTTCAGGTTAAACATTTTTGGTAGGACTACCATGTGTATGCTTTTTCATTACATCACATCAGGAGGCACAATGTTATCAGCTTGTGTTGTTCTTGGTGATACAGAGTTTGATCATGATGCAGGTCATTTGTGTTAAGGGGATATCTGTCAGACCACTTCATTGGAAAGCTCTTTTACCTTTTTCAATAATAAGTAATTTATAGGTTCATGCTTTGAGACCATTTGGCTGTCCTGTTCCCTAATAACCTTTCACCTGGTGGCATTCATTTGCTTATTGATTTAATTCAGGTTTGCCCAGAGTTCCATTGATGGATGTCAGTGTATCTGTGAAGCCTTGGGGAAATTTTGTGTGCGTGTATTCTTCCAAGGATATAGTTCATGACCGCCAAAATATTTAAAAGCTCCCCCTCCGCCATTTTTGACATGTCTTCTACAAGTTTCTGTGCATCAGAGAAATCTGTTATAACTGGTAGGTTTCCAGAAGCTAGAAATCAACCCTGTTCATCTAATTTTCCTAATAATCTAGCCCAGCATCACATACAACTACATACTTAATTTTCGTTGTTGTTATTTGTTTGAGAACACTTTGTTCTGGTCTTTCCCTTATTTTGAGCCAAACATTTGGATCTTTTGTGTTTGGCATAAACTGTAAGAACAAAGCCCCTGGTTTTTGGTGTCCTCTTTGAAGATTTGGGGGCACAGTAAAATTTGACTTGTGTCTTTGTTGACACTGAAGTAAACTTAAGTCAATTGGAAATGAACTAAAGCATTGCTATACATGTTTTAGTTGTCTAATTATCAGTTGTATCAATAAGACATTTTTCCCAAGTGTAGAAGTAGCTCTTTTTGATTGTGTAGACAAGAGGGTTTCGCAGGAGACTTTAGGGAGCCTAATGTCCATTATTAGCATACTGTGGAATAGCTATAGAAGTGATTCTTGACTTTCCTTGCTTAACCAGGAGAGCAGTATGAAATTAATTATGGCAGTAAGCCATGTATTTTGTTTAATCTCTTGATTAGCCTTTGTAACATTGGTTTGCCTTGTATGAAAAAAGTCTCTGCAATTTGGGTGGCTAATAATTAGAACTAATATTGATTGCTTCTCAGCCTTTTGGCCAAGATCAAGTGTAATAAAAGCTAACATTGGAATAGTATACTTTTAAAATAGACGTACTGTGTAATACATTTAATGTAGCGAATATGCTGAGAACGTGAACACAACTCACTCTAGAGTCCTATTTTAGAATCTGTTAGCAATGGGCCAAGGAGGAGGTTCTACATTAGTCACTGACCATTGAAGTGAGAATACACCATACAACAGCAGAAAGATGAGGTTGCTGACATCTATTAAAAACGAAACACAAGTCACCTGGGACTGATGTGCCCAGCTGGTCTTTTCCTGAGATTTAAAAAAGAAAAAGAAAAAAAAAGGTTCCTGAGGCCACATGCCTAACACAATTTTCTGTCAGCTTCACATCTAGGGATCAGGTTAGCCCCAACCCTAGAACACATGTTCTAGATCACTTTGTGAAAGTAGATATTGCTGTTAGTCTAATTATGCAGATAGAGAAAAAAAGCTTATAAGAAGTTAAAGTAGCCAACATCAAATAGCTAGTTAAGGAGCTCCAAATTCTTTGCTCATTCTGTCTTACCAATCTAAATGGTAGAGGCGTTCTACAGAATATGAACAAAGCACGGCCCTTGCTCTCAAGGATCTTTTAAATCCAACAAGTCATTTTTCTTAGGAATACATTACAACAAATCAAGAGAAGAGCTAAGGAAGTATGGAAAAGCGCAGACGAGCTCCAAGTATAAGGTTAAGGTTGGTATGCTAGAGATAGTTTTTGAAGGGGGAGAATGGGGAAGAAAGAGTCACCAAAAGCAGTGGAGATGGGAAGGCACAGGGCTCGTTATGGATGAGGAATTGGTCTGGTTTGGCTAGAGCATGAGCTGCATGAAAAAACATAAAAGAAAGTAGTAAAGTTAGACCTGGAAGATAGGTTAGGATAGACTGTGAAGGGCTGTGAAGATCATGCTAGGGAAGAATCTCATTCCATAGGTATTTTTGAGCAGGAAATGAAAAATGTAGAAGACCCAAAAATAATAGTAATAAATGCTTACATTTTTAAGTATGACTCTGTTGATCTCTTAACATGTTATCTTATTAATGCCTCACAGTAACTCTATGAACAGTGTACTGTGTCCATTTTATAGATGTGAAACAGGCTCAATGAGATTAAGTAAATTTGCAAATGTCAAACAGCTGTTGCTGGAGCTAGGACTCAGACTGGGGGCTGTCGGGTTCCCAAACCTGTTCTGTTTACCACGATGATATGTTGTCATTTCTTTGATCAGATTACCCGGTAAGTTCTTAATTTTCTGTCAAGAATATGGCTCTACGAAAGGACGTTTTCAAAGTTCTGAAAGGACTACTCTTCAATGTGTAATTATGTTAAGGAATATAATCACTACCTAACCTGACTTGTACTGCTGTCTAATTTGGGACCAGAGCTGGATGGGAAATTGAAGAGTTGGATGATATTTATTTACTTGCGTCACGACATCAGCACATGCTCATTGCAAATGTTTTTGTTTTCATTTTTACTGTTTAACCTCATTGCCCCTGAGTATATCTTAGGTGAAGTAAAGCTCAGTTTCCGAGGGCATTTTAAGACACATAAAGAAGTGATGTTTTTCCTAAAACATATTTCTTCTCAGCAGGTTTTCTACTTATGAAAGATAATGACTACTGATGAAGGTGCCAAGAACAATGGAGGAAGCCCGGCAGCAGCTGTTGCTGAGCAGGGAGAAGATATTACCTCTAAGAAAGATAGAGGAGTATTAAAGGTGAGGCCACAAGGATGAATGGCATGTAGGGAAATTTGCTATTCAAAAAGATTGTAAAAGTTGGGGGTTGGGGGAGCGGCTGGAGGTGGATAATCTTTATTAAAGCTTACTAAGTGCCAAACACTACAGCTAAATTCTCATTTCATCTTGTAACATGAGGGATTTTTTTAATCCCAGAACATAGATGGCAAAACGGAGGCCCAGCTATGTAAATTAACTTGCTAATAGTAAAACATGTATCATATCTAAGTAAATATGACAGACCCCAGCCCTGGGGTTCAGATCCAAGTTATGTCTGACTCCAAAAGGCTGTCTTATTCTCAGAGTGTACAAATGGGTTGTTATTTTAATATAATATTTAAGTATATTAAAGCTAGCCAAAAGTCTTTTTTTTTTTTTTTAAGGAAAAAGAAACGCTAACTTGCAAAGTTCACAAGGATTTGTTTTTATATACAAATAGCGTACCTGTGCTGTGAAGATACTTTTTGAGGTTTCATCAGACAGTATGTCTCACTTTTGAATTAGCTTTCTTCCTTTTAAAACACTTTATATTTTCTTCACTTTATAGTTAATCATTTTTATGTGTTTTTTAATTTGTATCTCACAAGTCTTGTGAGACGATCAGCACCTCTTGATTCTTCTATTTATATATGGAAAATATGTATTTATATGCCACATAAGTGAATCGACTAAAGCTGAAAGAGGTTAAAATGGCTTTAGTCATATTAAGTTATTTCTTGTTATACATATAAATTTTGCATAATTGAGTTAAATTTTTTTTTTTTTTTTTTTTTGCTGAAAACATTGTCTTACACATTCTAAATATTAACGCTAAGCTGATTTTAAGTACTTGTGTCACCGTAGCAAATGAGAACTTTTTGGTTTGTTTTGTCTGATGTTGCTTACATGACAACTTTTTTTCTGTGCCTGAATTTTTTTTGAATATACATGTTTTACTATTAGCTTGCTGTGTGCCAAGCCAAATTTTGGAGACTTGGAACTATAGAATAAGGGTTTTATACTATTGATTTATATCTTGATATCTTTTTTCAGAAGCCTTTCTACCTTGTAGATATACGAATTACTCATCCCAGATTTCAGGATGCTCTTAGAGACAGTGGAAATTCTGCAGCGTGTCCTCAGCATTTCCCTCCTCTTTCATCTTTTCAGAGCACACATACAGAGAACACAGTCCCCAACTTGCCTCAGGCCCTGTTTTGTTCTAGGGAATAAACTAATAAGATTTTTAGCCTTGTAAGAAACAGTTTGAGATTGTAAGCCCTTTAAATCATATTATTTATCACTGTCTAGAGCTTCAGGTTTCACTATGGGGCTTCTGGTTAAGATTAAATATATCTACTAACTATATGACCCCGGGCAATTTAGTTAACCTGTCTGCATGAAGTTTCCTCATTTGTAAAACTAGAATAATACTGCCTACCTCATAGAGTTATCAGGATTACATAAAGCATTTAGCACAGTGCCTTGCCTATGGTATAATCTCTTATTAATGATTATATATTTAAAAAAAAAAAAAAAAAAAGACCAATACCTACCTAGCCCAGGAAGATAAAATTACATTGTGGGCTCACATTTTTTAAATGAATGGAGACTAAATGGTATCCTTAAGGCAACTCCAGATTTAGGCACAAGTTCATCTTGCTGGGGAAACCTTAAGTGATACCACAGGAGCACTTGCTAGTGTGGACAGCTTTCTGACTTCCTGGTAACCATTCATCCATATGCCCAGTTACTTGTTCATAGTTCTAAAAATGCATATTCCTTCCAGGTGAGACTCAGGCTCCCAAATGCTACATGCAGTTTACGAATATGAGCACTTTCAGAATATCATGGGATTTCTTTTAGATTAGTTTTTCGAAACTTTTTTCCCTTTGAAGTCCTTGAAGGGCGGTAATGGTTTTTTAAGTAGCTCTTAATTTTTAAAATTATAATTATTTTCCTAGCTTTATTAATATAATTAACCTGTAATGTTATGTACAATGTGATGATTTGATACATTTATATGTTTCAAAATGATTACCACAGGGTTAGTTAACACCTCTATCACCTCACATAATTACCATTTCTTTTTTTTGTGGTGAGAACACATAAGATCTCTTCTCTTAGCAACTTTCAAGTGTATAATATGGTGTCGTTATAGTCACCATGCTATACATTAGCTCCCCAGAATAATTAATCTTATATTTCAAAGTTTATACTCTTTGACTGACATCTCCCCATTTCCCCACCCGTTAGCCTCTGGCAGCTACCATTCCCTTCTCCATTTCTGTGAATTCAGCTCTTTTAGCTTCCACGTATAAGTGATATGCCGTATTTTTCTTTCTTTGTCTGGCTTATTTCACTTAGCACAATGCTCTCAAAGTCCATCCTTATTGTCACCAGTGGCATGATTTCCTTCTTTCTCATGGCTGAATAATCTCCTTCCCTCCGTCTATCTGTCTCTCTTTGTCTCTCTTTGTCTCTCTTTGTCTCTCTTTGTCTCTCTCTGTCTCTCTCTCTCTCTCTCTCTCTCTCTCTCTCTATATATATATATATATATACACATATATATATATATGTGTGTGTGTGTGTGTGTGTGTGTGTGTGTGTGTGTAGACATATATATATATATATATATATATAATCTTTATTTATTCAGCCATCAATGGACACTTAATTTGCTTCCAAGGCTTGGCTGTTGTGAACAATGCTACAGTGAACATGGGAGTGCAGCTCCCTCTCCAAGATAGTGATTTTGTTTTCTTTGGATTTATATCCAGAAATGAGATTGCTGGATCATATGGTAGTTCTAGTTTTAAATTTTTGAGAAACCATACTCTTTTCTGTGGTGGCTGTACTAATTTACAGTCCCACCAATGATACACAAGGGTTTCCTTTTATCTACATACTCACCAACAGTTATCTCGTCTTTTTGATAGTAGCCATTCTAACAGGGATAAGGTGACATCTCATTGTGGTTCTAATCTGCATTTCTAGAACTGTTTCTTTTTCAGATATTTCATTATTAGTATGTAGAGACAACTGATTTTTAAATGTTGATTCTGTATTCTCCAGCTTTACTGAATTCATCGATTAGTTCTAACAGTTTTTTGATGGAGTTCTAGTTATGATTCTTTTTGCCCAAGCTTTTGAACTAAGAAAGTTGTAGATTTGAGTTCAGAGTGTTGATGTGATGATATGAGGGTGAGGCAAGAAGGACACATCTCAAAGAATTTAGGAGCAAATAATTTAATTCTTTAGATAAAAATTCAGACCCTACCCCCAAAAAGATGTTCACTGGACATTAGCTACCACCCTCTGTTATCTAATAAAGATGATTAATTTGGCATAGGTAGTTGACAGAATAAATTTCACCATCACATGCCCGGATTTGATTTTCTTTTCCCAGACTAACCAACTGCATTAGTGGCTTTCTCGGCCAAGCAAGAACAAAATAAATATACTTGATTTTACAATAGCTAAATATTTTTCAGCTTGGAGGGATTTGTTTGTTTGTTGTTATTTTTGTTTTTGCATTTCCTTTACTAGAAAACATTCAGTATCATATAAAACTGTGCAGTGATACTGTTTTTTTATACATTGAATATTCTTCAGATAGTAGGAAGTTTAACCTATTATACCAGGAAATTGGGCTTTCTGAAATTAAATCAAACTAGTGGAATCTAGTCAAAGCTAATGTTTTTAGCAAAGGAGAGAAGTAAATAAAACGTCACCTTTGAAACTTTGCTTTGGACTTTTTTGAATGTTTTTGAAAGTCTACTAATCTTTTTGGTCTAATTCAGTTTGTATATGGACTAGCTCTGTTTTGGGAGAGGGGCAGGGGCATTAAACCAAAGAAGTAGGGTATGTTGGTTCATTATTTTGAGAGAATAGTGTGATTAACAATAAAATTGAATATAGCATTAAAGATTTAGAGTAGAACGGGGCAATTCTCTAACACTGGGGGTTATTAAGAGAACTAGGAAGGGAGCCTTTAGAAAAGACAAAATTATTTGTAAATCTGCCTGAGTAATATGAAATGGACTATGTGATTTCTCGGTTCTCTGATTAGAAGTTAAAAGTTCCACCTCTTTTTTCTTGATATTTGTCTTTTCTAGATTGTTAAAAGAGTGGGGAATAGTGAGGAAACACCAATGATTGGAGACAAAGTTTATGTCCATTACAATGGAAAATTGGCAAATGGAAAGAAGTTTGATTCCAGTCATGATCGAAATGAACCATTTGTCTTTAATCTTGGCAAAGGTAAGAGAGTAGTTTTTGAGTTGTGTTTTGCATAAATTTATTACTATTTATATTACATAGGAGCTAGTGGATCCTATACTTGCCAAAAGTACAGATATTTTAGAGTAGTAGTTCTCAAATTATGGTCCATGGATCCTTGGGGGTCCCTGAGATCCTTTTAGGGGCTCCATAATGTCAAAATTATTTTAATACTAAGATATTATTTATAGTTTTACTATGTTAACATTTGCACTGATGGTACAAAACCTGCAGTGATCAAAACCATTGGTGTTGTCTACAGCCATGCTACCCTGAACAAGCCTGATCCCATCTGATCTCAGAAGCTAAGCAGGGTTGGGCCTGCTTAGTACTGGGATGGGAGACCACCTAGGAAGACCAGGTGCTGTAGGTATAAAAAATAAAAGAATAAGGGATTGTAAGCTGACTAGGTCTTTGCAATCTGTGAGGTCAACCAAGGTTTGCCTCATATAAACGAATGAGTGAGTGAGTGAGTGAGTGAGCGAGCGAATAACCCACCCACCCACCAACCAACTAACCAACCATTGGTGCCTTAGCACAAATCTAGACAGTGGCACCAAACTGTACCAGCAGCTGTGTAGTCTGTCTTTGTCTGTCTGTCTCTGTCTGTTCGTTCGTTCT